>NC_059107.1:63691094-64367594 GCF_020740685.1 Jaculus jaculus
GGAACAATACTAACATACCTTCCAAGGCTCAGGCAACATTGGGGAGGAGGGGCATAAAAATATAACAGCCACAGGTATACTCTGAAGCATTGCCCCCTTGCCCCACAGACTGACTGGTGCATTCATGACACCCCATAGTATCACTGACAACCCCACTGAGAAGGACTCTCAGTGGAGTGGGGGTGGGGTAAAGGAAATATAAATGTATAACCTGATGGGAATATGACCAATTTGCAATAGGTCCACATTAAAGCTCTCAGTTTAAAAAGTATTCTAGGACTAGAAAGATAGCTTAGCAGTTAAGGTGTTTTCCTGCAAAGCCTAAGGACCCAGGTTCTACTCCCCAGTATCCATGCAAAGCCAGATATACAAGGTGGCACATGAGTCTCAAGTTCATTTACAGTGGATAGAGGCCCTGGTGTGCCTGTTCTCTCTATATGCCTCTCTCAAATAAATTTTTAAAAAGTTTAAAGTATTATAAGCAGGTTCCTCTGGGTATATATGGAATATATGAAAATGACACATCTCCTCTTACATGGGAGCTAGAAAAGAAAATGTTATTTGTGGGACTGACATATGTGATCATCACTGTAAATAAATACAAAATACCTCTCTATATAATATCCATCATAATAAAAAGATGGAAAACAAGGGACTGGATATATGGCTCAGCTGTTGAGGTGCTTACCTTCAACACAATGGAATTCTATACAGCAGTAAGAAAAAAATGACATAAAGAAATTTGAGGAAAAATGGTTGAACCTGGAACAGATCATTCTCAGCGAACTTACCCAATCACAGAAAAAAAATCGACACATAGTCTCACTCATCTGCAACACCTAACCCGAATTTGCCCAAGATGCCTTACATACCCAGCAAGTACCTCATGGACTAGACAATAAGATGGATGGGAGGGCGGGGAGGGAATCAAAGGGTGGAAAACAGTAATCCGGACCCAAACGGCAATGGTACCATAAAATTCTACTTCCTAAAAGACAGACCAAATGACTGAACCTTCACTAGTCCCTTACAGGAAACACCTGAACCACAAGACACTGGAGAGGGTAGGATCAAGACTGACCTAAATCTCCTACATCTCCCTTCCCTCCCTCTCCCCCTCTCCCCTCTATCTCTCTCCTCTCTAACTCTTGTATATTAGTTATCTTTTTCCTCAATTTCTTAGTGGACACTGACCTGTAACCCCCACTTCCAGCTTGGGCCTACAATCCACAATGAGCTTTTGATCAGAGAAACCTACAAGGTTTCCCAAAACAATGACAGACTTCTGTCAGAGTAATTGATGACCCACCAAAGGCCAGTGGTAAGACCCTATTGCTGAAGACTTCATACACAGCTGACACGTAAAATGGAATGACATGGCGGGAAGCCAGGAGAGAGTCAGTCCCCAGACAGTCAGCGTGTCTAGTGCCAGAAGGCGCTACATAGGCGACTGGGGGAAGTGACCAAGATCTGTCCAAGCAACACATTGTTTAACCTTCAAAGCCTAAGAACCCAGGTTTCATTCTCCAGTACCCACATAGAGCCAGATACACAAGGTAGCACATGCGACTGGCAATCATTTGCAGGCTGGGAGCCCTGGCACACCCATTCTTTCTCTCTTTCTCTGTCTCTCCCTCTTAAATAAATAATAAATAAGATATTTTTAAAAGATTGAAAACAAAACAAAAATTGTTTTAGGTTTCTGTGTCACATATGTGGTGTGTGTGCACATGTGCGTGTGGCGTGAAGATATGTAAGCCCCATAAGTACACATAGGAAAGCCATGGGAGCATCCCAGGAGGCCTCTCTTGTTCTTCCTCCTTGCTTCCTGGAGACAGTCTCTCACTGAATCTGGAGTTTGCCATTCTTAGGCTAGACTAGCTGACATGTCCCACAGAGCCTCCTGTCTCTGCCTCCCTCAGCACTGGGGTAGCAGGTGTGTGAGGTCACACCTGACTTTTTACGTGGATACTCGGTCCTCATGCTTGCACAGCAGGTACCCTGACCCACTGAGCCGTCTCCCCAGCCTCAGAGTTTTATTTCCTTATTTGCCGTCTTCAATGGAACGTCTTCCCAAGATATGAAAGTCGAATTTCTATGGAATGTACTTACAAACAGAAAGAGGCTCTTGGTATAATCGTGGCCCCAGAGCAGGAGCAGAAGCTATGAAAGCAGTGCCACAGCTGGCAATGTAACCCATCCTAGGGCAGATACTGCTGCCTCAAAGAGGAGGGAGAGCGAGATCTACAGAGTCCATAGGTCAGGGCTAGAAAGGATCCATAAATGTGTTCACAACAGCCATTCATGTTTGAGACGTCCCAGTGGAGGAGCAGAAGGCCAGAAAGACCTGGAAAAAGCAGAAAACATGAAGGTACTTGTATCTATAAGACAGACTGCACCCATGGTGTGAGGAGGAGGAGGCCACCAGAGCAAAACGAGGGACTATGATGCACTGGGTGACATCAAGAGGCCGAGACCACTCTGGTCAACTGATGCCTCTCTGCTGGGAGTATCAACATTTTCTTTAGAAAGGCATTCCTTTGAGCCCATTCTCATGCCCATCAACTCCAGAGAAGAAGGCTGTGTCTGATTCCTGTCATCTCCTGGATGGAGAAGCAGAAGTAAAGAGATGTTACCGTGTCCTTCCCCATCCACCTTCCTTCCCAAGTGGGAGCCTAGGAGCCCAAGGGAGCAGCACGGAGCCCCATGTCCTAGCCCTGCATTTTGGTGGAGGCCTGTCCTTGCTCCATCTCAGGTGGAGTGAAGGGAACCAAAGCTCACTTAGGCCAGGCTTCAGCATGGTTCTCAGCAGGAGGGAAGGAACACCCTGTTGTCTCTGCTTGCCAGTCACTCTGCCTGGGCCCAAACGTGAGCCCAGACATTTCCTTTCAGGGTATCTGGCATTCACGAAACAGCCCTCCCTCTGTCTGGAAGACATCTAGCCTCATCTTGGACACCTGGACCCAAATATGCCCACTTCATTCTACTTTATCCCTTGGTGCTGGGGTTGGGTGCACATCTTGCCTCCACCATCACACTCTCTGAGGAAAAATTCTACTTTGATGCATTTGTTACCAAAACTGCCATGTCTTGCATATTCTTTTCTTTTTCTCTTTTATTTTTGGTGTGTGTGTGTGTGTGTGTGTGTGTGTGTGTGTGTGTGTGCATGCATATGTGTGCACATGTGCATAGGAACATTAGTTTCACAGTGCACATGTAGAGATCAGAGGACAACCTTGGATGTTGTCTCCATCTTCCACCTTGCTCCAGGCAGGGTCTCTTGGATCATTCACCACTGACCTCATTCTCCAGCAAGCTTCCAGATGATTCTTCCATCTCATCCCTCCCATCTCACACAGGCACATTGGAGATCACAGACTCCACTGTAGCATTTGGCTTTATGTAAGTTCTGGACATCCAAACTCAGATACTTATACTTGTATAGCAAGTCCTCTACCCACCAAGCATCCCCTGGCCCTGGTTCTATTCTTTTTAATACCGGTTATCAGTTGCCCAGAAGCAAGCAGCAGTATTTCATAGTTGATAGATTCTCCTCCCAGACATCCATTTGTCTAACTTTAATTTTCCTCCAAAGATATGCCCTCCACCTGTTTATCACAGAGCAACTGGCATGTGCCTCCTTAGCCAAAGGGAAAAAGCTACTCAGGGAGGCTAGTCCTCCTGCCTAATATTAAAGATATTCTGTGTAGAACCTCTGGCCACCCAGCCTGGAGTCCTTTCTCCCAGATAACCTTGAACTTGCCACAGTCCTCATCATGGCCTCATGGCAGCCACTCTACATAAAGCCCCAGAGCTGGGACAGGAAGTGGGACAAAGAGGAGGAGGACCCTGGGCCCGGGCCTTGACCCCAAGCTCCTATTTATACTCCTTGTTCCGGAGATGGCCGCTTAAACACACATTCCTGATAACTGAATAATCTTTGGCATCAAGCAAAAATAGCCTGTGGCCCAGACCACAATTGCACAGCTGGATCAGGGTGGGCAGGGACCACAGGGACCTGACAGCACAGGACAAACTGCTGGTGTGTGGTGGGGGCGGCGGGGCTGCGCTGGGACAAGTGAGTGAGACAGCAAATACAGCCAAGTTAAATATAGCCTTGCCGGCCTGGACACTGTGCCAGGCCCTTCTGCTCCAAGCATTTCCCAAATGGGTTCGGATCTCCTGCTCCCAGAGGAACTAAGAGAAAAAGCCTGTGTGGGACGGGCTGAAGGAACCTTGGTAACAATGGAGCCTGGGCAAACAAACAAATGCCCCCTGGTATCTTCCGGAAGTTCTAGTCTGACAAAGGAAGTGAGGCCGTGACCTAAGGCAGGTAACAGAGCATCACCTTCTTCCAATCCAGCGGGTTATGACACCAGACAGCCCTTTCATTTCCTTAAGGACTAGGGCTGAGGCCTCCTCTGCACAAAAGAGCTTTAAGCTAGACATGGAATTGAAAAGTCTGGATCTAGAGTCTTGTCGGGGGGTGGGGAGTGGTCTCTGAAGCAAGCTGGGGGTCTGAACTATGAGCGTGCTTCACAAAAGGAAGCCATACTCTATTCCTGAAGGGACCTCTCTGCCAGAGGGCCTGGGCTGGGCAACTCATGGCAGTCTGCTCTGCTCCCAGCAGGTCCTTCTCAGGACCTCTAGGGGCTCCCTTTGAGGTGGACCTGGGCTCTGAGTTACAAGATTTGGGACTAGTGCACCTATTTAAGGGCTTTACAGATAGGAGGAAGGCAGACAACTCAGATCTCTGTCAGCCCATCTTCAGGGTGGCATCTCCTACACTCCCTGCAGGTCCCAGTAAGGACTTCACACGTTGTATCAGTTTCCTTTCTGATAGATCATCTCTTTAAATAAGTTCATATTCTGAGGAACTACAAGACAGGACTTCAAAATATGAATTTAGGGGAGATAGGAATTTTCTCATATACTTGCAAAATGCAATTTTTTGAGGAAAGCCCAGTGGACTACTTTTTATATGAGAGAGAGCCAGAAAGAGAGAGGGAGAGAAATGGCGCACCAGGACCTCCAGCCACAGCAATCTAACTCAAGATGTGTGTGCCCCCTGTGCACACTAGTGTCACTATGCATCTGGATTACTCAGGATCTGGAGAGTCAGACATGAATTCTTAGATTTTGCAGCTAAGTGCCTTAACTGCTAGGCGATCTCTACAGCCCATAAAATGCAATTTTATACTAGAGATCTTAGAAAATGACACGGTGGAGTGCTGAGGGAGGGCCTAGTAGATGGGGAGGCTGATTACTGGGAAGGAATAGATGTGGGAGGAGGTGATGAGCTCAGTTTTGCACATTGTCATTTTGTATTACATGCAGAAGAATGCAGTAGAATTCCTAATAGGCACCTGAAGTCACACTGTGGGGCACAGCAGAGGGGCTTGCATAAGAAACATTGACTTGGAAGCCAGGATCAACCCAGGCAGTAGTGTGAAGGGTTTTTTGAGTTTTTTGGGGTTTTTTTTGTTTGTTTTGTTTGTTTTTTTATTTTTTTGCTTCCTGCAAAAGATACAGAGGGAGAGGAAACCAACACAGAGGGTTTGTGCCCACAGGAACATTGATGCTTTAGGCCTGGGTCAAAGAGACTCTGAAGAAGAATGATAAGGAGCAGAAGAGGTGAGTGGAAAATCTAGAAAGAGGTGGAGAGTATTTTGAAAATAACACTGAGCTCTTCTTGAACTGATGGTGAATCACACCATCATGAGGACAAGGAAAGGTGATGTGGATTAAGTTTGAAAATGTAATCTGAAGAGGTTAGACTAGCACATACGAAAGTAAGGAGCTACTGAGCCCTAAGTGAACAGAAGATTTTTTGGAAAGTTAGGGAGCTCCCAAACTCCAAGGTTATTTCTAGTGGGTAAGAAAGCTTAAAGCTGACTTGGAAAGAAAACTGTAGGCCTATATCCCTGATGAACTTAGATGCAAAGATCCTGAGCAAAATACTCAAAAACTGAATTCAACAACATATCAAAAGCATTATCCACCATGATCAAGCAGGATTCATCCCAGGGATGCAGGGCTGGGTCAACATACAGAAATCAGTCATTAATATACCACACAAATAAACTTCATCACAAGAACCACATGATCTTTTCAATAAATGCAGAGAGTGCCTTTGAGAAAACACACCACTTCATGAACAAAACACTTGAGAGAATGGACATGGAAGTTTTATATCTCAACACAATAAAGGATATCTATAAAGCACCTAAAGCCCAAATAATACTTAATGGGGAAAGACTCGAGGAATTCTCATTGAGATCAGGAACAAGACAGGGGTGCTCATTCTCACCACTGCTCTTCAACATAGTACTAGAAGTCCTAGCCTAAGTAATATGACAGGAAAAAGAAATAAAAGGGATACAAATTGGAAAGGAAGAAGTCAAATTAGCCCTATTTGCAGATGACATGATCATATTCATCAGTGACCCAACCCACCTCAAAACTTCTAAAGCTGATCAATTCCTTCAATAAAGTGGCAGGATACAATCAATCAACACCCCAAAATCAATAGCCTTTCTATATGCAAAGTACAAACATACAGAGAAAGAAATGAGTGAGGCTGTCCCATTTTTTCAATAGCCACACACACACACAAAATCAAATACCTTGGGATAACACTAACAAACCATACCAGAAAGATTCATATTCACTGTGATGAACCTCCAGACCAGGCACAGTTATGAAGGAAGGGATATTTATTGAAGCTTACAGATCCAGGGGAAGTTCCATAATGGCAGAAGAAGCTGGCCTGCCTTCACAAGACCAAACACACAGAGAGAAACACAAGCCAAAATGCCAAAACCACACAGCACAGCACACTCCAGGAACTCCAGAGAGGCACACTTTGCATATCTTTAGATTGAAATCTCAAACCCACCACCACACCTTAAGATCTGCCCAGTGACACTGCCTCCAGCCAGGTGGCTACAGATACAAACTACAAACTAATAAAAAACTGAATATATTGGGGGCCATCTATTCAAACTATCACACCAAGGATGTGAAAGACCTATACATTGAAAATATTAAAACACTCAAGAAAGCAATTGAGGAAGACTTGAGAAGATGGAAAGACCTCCCATGCTCTTGGGTAATATTGTGAAAATGGCAATTCTACCAAAAGCAATATACAGATTTAATGCAATACCAATAAAAATTTCAGTACTATTCTTCACAGAGACAGAAAAAATTATCTCAAAATCCATGTGGATTGGCAGCATACCTTAGATATCCAAACATATCCTCAGCAAAAAAACACCTCTGGAGGTATCACCATACCCAATTGTTTCAGTCAGGTTCTCATTGCTTGCAGAAATCATCCAGCCAAGAGCACCTTGTGGGAAGAAAGGTTTATTTTGGCTTACAGACTTGAGGGGAAGCTCCATGATAGCAGGAGAAAATGATGGCATAAGCAGAGGGTGAACATCACTCCCTGGCCATCAAAAAATGGACAATAGCAACAGCAGAGTGTGCCAAACACTGGCAAGGGGAAACTGGCTATAATACCCATAAGCCTGTCCCCAACAATACATTGCCTCCAAGTGGTGTTAATTCACATATCTCCATCAGCTGTGAACCTAGCATTCAGAACATGAAAATTTATAGGGAACACCTGAATCAAACCACTGCACCAATCTAAAGCTATACTACAAAGTCATAGTAACAAAAACAGCATGGTACTGGCATAAAAACAGACATATAGACCAATGGAACAGAATTGAGGACCTAGCACTTAAGTCAAGTAACTATAGCTACTTTATCTTTGACAAAGGTGCCAATAATGTACACTAGAGAAAAGATGGCATCTTCAACAAATGATGTTGGACAAATTGGATAATCATATGTAGAAAAATGAATGTATACCCAATCATCTCACCATACACAAAATATCAACTCCAAATGGATTAGAAGACCTCAATATAAGAGCTAAGATTCTTCAAATACTGGAAGAAAAATAGGAAGAACTTCCTACAATATAAGAGTGGGAAAGGGGCTGGAGAGATGGCTTAGCGGTTAAGCGCTTGCCTATGAAGCCTTAGGACCCTGGTTCGAGGCTCAATTCCCCAGGACCCTCATTAGCCAGATGCACAAGGGGGTGCATGCATCTGGAGTTCGTTTGCAGCGGCTGGAGGCCCTGGCGCACCCATTTCCTCTCTCTCTCTATCTGCCTCTTTCTCTCTCTGTCTGTCACTCTCAAATAAATAAATAAAAATGAACAAAAAAAAAATTTTTAAAGAGTGGGGAAGGACTTCCTGAACAATACCCTACTAGCCCAGGAAATTCGACAAACACTCAGCTTTTGCACAAACATACCTTAAGCAGACAACAGATTACCCACAGAATGAGAGAAAATTTTCTCCAGCTATAGCACTGACAGAGGTCTAGTATCTAGAATCTACAAAGAACTCAAAAAACTAAACAATAAAAGAATCAACTTCTGGAGATATGGCTTAGTGGTTAAGGCAAGTGCAAAGCCAAAGGACCCAGGTTTGATTCCCCCAGACCCACATAAGCCAGGTGCACAAGGTGGCTCATGCATCTGGAGTTCATTTGCAGTGGCTAGAGGCCATAGCAACCCACATTCTCTCTCTCTCTCATAATTTAATAAATAAAATATTAAAAAATAATCTATTCAAAAAATGGGGCAGAGAACTGAATAGGGAGTTCTCAGAGGAAGAAATGCAAATGGCTAACACACACTTAAGAAAATTTTAAACATCCCTAACCATCCAGGAAATGCAAATTAAAACAACTATGACATTCCACCTTACTCCAGTAAGGATGAGAATCATTAAAACTTCAAATGACAACAAATGTTGGTGAAGATGTGGAGAAAGAGCAACTCTCATTCGCTGCTGGCAGGAATGCAATCTTGTAAAACTCTATGGAAATCAATATGGAAATTTCTGGAAAAAAAGATGAATATAGAACTATCAACAGACCCAGTTATTTCCTTATTGGGCATTTACCCTAAATGCTCCATGCTTCACTACAGAGATATTTGCTCAATTCATAATAGTTAAAAACTGGAATCAACCCAGATGCCCGTCACTGGACAAATGGATAATGAAGGTGTGGTGCACATACACAATTGAATTCTACTCAGCAGTAAGAAAAAAAGTGATGCTATGAGGAAAATGGATGGACTTAGAACAGATCATGCTCAGAGAACACACAATAACAGAAAGACAAATGCCACATGTTCTCACTCATCTGTGGTTCCTAACCTGGATCACCTTGAGTTGCTGGCATACTGGATAGGCAACTTGAGGGCCAGACAATAGGGATGGAAGTGTTTTAGGGGAGGGGAAGGGGAGATTAGGGAGAAATAAACACTAAATTAAACCCAAAATAAACTACTACCATAGAAACCTTCTCCTTGAAAGTAGACTAAAAGATTTAATCCACAACAGGAGTACACAAGAAGCATCTGAAAAGAAGTGTCCTGGAGAGAGTGGGGTGAAGCTTAGCCTTAAAAATTTTTGATTCTGGGGCAGGAATAAAGCGCTTGCCTGTGAAGCCTAAGGATCCATGTTAGCCAGATGCACAAGGGGGCGCACGCATCTGGAGTTCGTTTGCAGTGGCTGGAGGCCCTGGTGCGCCCATTCTCTATACCTCCACCCCCCGTCTCCCTCTTTCTCTGTGTGTCACTTTCAAATAAATAAATAATAATAATATAAATAAATAAATAAAATTTTGGCTCTGGCCTGTAACTCTCAGTACCAAAAATCAGTTGCTACTCACAGGGAGCTGCTGATTGGAAAGACCTTCGAGGTCCCAAAAGCAAGACAGGCTTTGTCAAAGCACTTGATTACTTGTCTGAGGTAAACGGTAAGACCCTCAAGACACAATATACTGCCAACACAGAACATGGAGAGACCTGGCTGTAATCTGGAAGAGAGCCAGTCCCCATACAGTTACGCCAGTCTAGTGCTGGAAAGTGCTACATGAGTTACTGGGGGAAAGTGGTCAACAACATTGTAAGCAAACGGGGTGGGGGGGCTAAGTTGCTCAGAAGCAACCAGCCTGACAAGAAGTACACGCCAGTGCAATGGTGGCACACAGCCTTGGTGGATAACTAATGGCTTTCTGATTGGCTAAGAGATCTGCTTAGTGGAAAGGAACACATATCTGGAACTGGGAACCAGGTTAGAATCCCATGCAGACAAAGATTATGCTCTCCAATGTCAAGCTCCCACTAGTCTTTGGCTAAAAGGGGGGCTACATCCACCAAAATTTCCCTAAATTAATAACCTACTAACCAATTTAACCTATGCTGACTTCACTCTCTGTTGGAGAATCTGTTTTCTTTTTCAGAAGTTAGTGAGACCCAAGAAGATAAACCACCCCTCACATCTCAGTCAAGTCCCAGGTGAAATCACAGAGGAATTGGGGAGATGAGCAAGAGTGCTGCTCCCATGGTGAGCCTGACAATCAGTGCCAGCGTGAAGGTGATGGATGCTGAGGATATCAACACCTACCAAAGCAGAGATCCAGAGGCTCCTAAGAGCTCATCACTGAAGCAGACTTAAAACACATCCAACATGGCTCAGGGAATTTGGCAGAAGATGGGGTGGAAATATTGTAAAAGCCACAGGTTGGGGTGTCATGCCCAGAGACACTGCCTTTCCCCAATAACTGACTGCTGGTCCAATGGATCACCCATATCCCCATGGGGAAGATCAGCAACCCCACTGAGGAGGGTTCCCAGCAGAATGGGAGCAGGGAGGAGGGAAAAGATGGTATCAACACATGATGTATCCATAGAAAGTATGTTTTTAATAAAGAAAAATAATTTTAAAAAGCTGATTTGTGATTTTCACAAATCTCATGGGTGGAAGATAAAAGTCCAGAGCCTTACCAATGTCTGGTGGGCCTCCCTCATATTAAGCCAGCACTCTGAGGTAAGGATGGCCTGCAGTAAATGACCACTGTCCCTGGCCTCTGTCCCCCCAAACACCTCCCAAGACAGAGCAGAGCGCTGACTTGATGCAGAACTGATCAGAATTGAAGAGAAAAAGTAAGAGAAGAAAGGAATAGGGACAAATAGAAAAGAAGAAAAGGAGAGCTCATAATTGAGAGGTTTTAAACAAGTACAGGCCCTTCATTGGCATCACCAAGTGTATTAGTTACCGTTCTCAGTGTGACAAGCTATCTGACAAAAGCAGCTTAAGGAGGACAGGTTTATTTTGGCATACAGTTTGAGGTGGTGTCCATGGTGGTGGGAAGGTGTGGCATCAGGAGCCCGAAGCAGCTCTCCCAATCACAGTGTGGAGAGGAATAAGGTGCGCAGCTCCCCTTCTCCCTTCATCCAGTTTTGGATCCCAGCTTGAGGAATGGTACTGCAGCAGTTCCCCCACCTCAACTAACTAATTAACCTATCTAGGAAATCCCTGACAGACATGCCTAGAGATTTGTTTCCATGGAAATTCTAGAGTTTGTCAACTTGACAAGATTAACCATTACACCAACCAAATTTGATCATTAGGGGAGCACAAGAAACAATCAAGCTATAAAATTGTATGTAATTTGTATCAGACTTTTAGCCAATTTTACCAATGTTATATTACAAAAAAATATATAATTGAATTTTTATTATAAACTTTTAAAATAAAATTAAGTGTTGTTAAGTACAAAGTGAAATTCTGAGAATATGTGCTATAGTATATTTAACAAAGAAAAGCTGAAGTAGTTATGTTAATTTTACACAAAATAGACTTTAAGAGAAAAGTATTGTTAAAGATAAAAGAATTCATTCACAGTTATAACCTACATACCAAGAAGATATATCAAGTTTCAACTATATGCACCTAGCAACAAGCCTCAAAGGTATATAAAGCAAAAATTATCAAAACTTCCAAAAGCACAAAACTATAATCATGGCTGAAGATGTTTAACACTCTGTATTAATAATTGTTATAGAAAATAGAAAACTCACTAGATATATGGAAATTAAAAAAAAACAAGACTAAACAAATTTTACCTAATAGACATAGGATAGAAAATAGTATTCATGCTTGCCTTCGAGCTTGAAAGGGGACTAAGATTTAGAATGTGATAACTGAAGGATCTGATAATATAGTGAAGTCATTTGACAACTGTCACGCTGCTTCCTATGATATGTTCTCTATATTTGACCAGCCCTCAGGAACAGAGCAGCAGTCCAGAGACCCGGACACACCTACTTGAACTGACAGAGCACCAAAGAGGGACCCAATCAAGAGCGCAGCTGAGACCAAAATCATCCCAAAAGGTACTGGGATTACACCAGAGAATCTTCTCTTTTCAGATGGCAGTATCCTTGGGACGACTCAGAAGGTATCATGGACCTGGAAAGAAGTGACTAGAGTACCGAGTAACATCTTGATCACACCTTTCAAGGCTCAGAGTCTAATGCAGAAGTGGTGGCAGAGAGAATGTAAGAGACAAAGGAAGGGTTGGACTCCTGACAACCTGCTCCCTCCAGACATAAAATGGCCTGGATATCCATGATCTCATAGTGCCTGACACTACCTACACAAGACCATCATAAGAGAAGGGAAAGATCACAACATCAAAATAAAAGAGAGCCTTATTGAGATGGGGAGGGGATATGATGGAGAATGGAGTTTCAAAGGGGAAAGTGGGGAGAGGAAGGTTATTACCATGAGATATTTTTTATAATCATGGATAATGTTTTTAACAAATGAGAAAAAATAAAATAAGATTAAAAAAAGTATTCACTTAATAACTGCCATAAATATTTCCCAAGTACACTTGGATAATGTATAAACTGATGGTACACTGACTGGCTCACAGATCTGAACAAATGTAAAAGAATGTCATCAAAAAGAACATATTAGTTACATGAAAACGCAATAACAGCAAAGAGACTGGAAGACTCATGTGCTTGGAAACCAAGAAAAACACACTAACAATTGTGCATGTGTGTGTGTGCTACAATAGTTAAAAAGCTAGAAAATATTGTGAACCGTGCAATGACAAAGTTGTATCGATGAAAATCTGTGGTACAGCTGAAGCACAAAGCAGAAAATTCACTCCCTTCTAAAAGAAGAGGTCAGAAACCATGAACACAAAAATGGAACCAGAGGTTAAAAAGGGAAACGTTAAAGGTAAGAGCGCAAAATGAAGACATGTGAGACAGCCAAACACTGGGTATTCTAAAAGACTAATAGAATGAAAAACCACTCATGGAATGACTGAAGAAAGGAGAAAGAGAAGGGAATGAGAGGAGAAATGCAAAACCAACACAGGATGAGAAAATGAGTAACCTGGAAGGAGCAGAGATTTAGAAAGCCAAGCCAACGTCATGACAAATATTATGCAGACGCAGCTGCATGCTACTGAAAAGTCAAGAGAAACGAGGACTGAAATGACTTGCTGGAGCAGCAAACTGGAGTGACAGTCAGCTAAGTGCCCTCCTGCCACCCGTCCTCCCTCCAAGCCTG
Organism: Jaculus jaculus; assembly: GCF_020740685.1. Lineage (NCBI taxonomy): Eukaryota > Metazoa > Chordata > Mammalia > Rodentia > Dipodidae > Jaculus > Jaculus jaculus. Next base: position 63,704,564 of record NC_059107.1, read on the forward strand.
GGGGCCGCTACCTCCCCAGAGGTCCTAGCTCAGAGGCTTGAAGGATCTCAGTACATCTCCAGGCACAGACTTGCATGAACACAGTTCAAACTAGCCAGAGTGCAAATCAGATGCCTGCTTGTTCTTCTGCATGGAGGAATAATCTCCCTGGTGCCTAGGATGCCCTCCCCAAGGGTGGGACAGGGAACAGAATAACAGAGTCCATTAAATGAATGAGGCCAGGAGCCAGGCCATCTTCAGCAATGCTTTTCTCTTATTTATTTTTATTTTTTACATTGAAGTCATTTTTATCTGATAAGCATAAAACTACACATGATATTTCAATACTTTTGTTGTGTTGCCTTGTCTTATCTAGGGCTTGATCCTGGGATTTTGCACATTCTAGGTACATCTCTGCCCTTCAGCTGCATCCTCAGCACTCTTTTAAAAATATTTTATTTTTCTTTATTTATTTGAAAGTGAGAGAAATAGGCAGGGAAAGAGAGAGAGAGAGAATGGGTGTGCCAGGATCTCTAGCCACTGCAAACAAACTCCAGATGCATGTGCCACCTTGTTCATCTGGCTTATGTGGGTCCTGGGGAATCAAACCTGAGTTCTTTGGCTTTTCAGGCAAGTGACTTAAGCACTAAGCCATTTCTTCAGCCTCTCAGCACTTTTGACTTTTTTATTTTGAGTCAAGGTCACACTAAGTTGTTCGAGCTGAACTTGAACTTGTGTTCCTTCTGCTTCAGTATCCTAAGTAGCTCAGATTACAGACTTGTGCCACCAGAGGCAGCTCATTATGTAATATTTAAATCAGATTACATGTGTCTGTCTCCTTGAACATTAATCATTTCTTCATGATGATAACACTAAAAACCTCTTCTAGGTTTCAAATTTTAAAATACATAGTGAATGATTACTATTTTTAGTCTGCTCTACAACAGAACCCCAGAATTTCTTACTTTGATTTAACTGTAATAATGCCCACTGATAAAACTTTCCCCATCTTCCCCAGATTCTGGTAACCACCATTATATTTTCAACATTTTTTGTAACAAGGCCAGCCTAAAATTCACATATGTAGCCAAATATGACCTTGAATTTATCATGGTCCCTCCTCTTAGTACTGGAATTATAGGCATGAGCCACCATGTCTGTTTTTTTTAATGTCATTATTTTTTAGAAAGAGAGATAAGCAGATATATAGAGAGAATGGGCACACCAGAGCTTCCAGCCACTGCAAACAAACTCCAGATGCATTTGTCATCTTGTACATCTAATTTATATGGGTACTGGGGAATTGAACCAAGGTCCTTAGGCTTCACATGCAAGTACCTTAACCACTAAACCATCTCTCCAACCCCCATGTATAAAAGTTTTATGTCAAACACAGAGCTTCACACATGCTAGGAAAGCACTCTACCATCTGAACCACATCAGTGCTCTACTTTCAACTTTAATCAGCATTCTCAGATTGTTTATCTGAATGGCTGTACTTGTCTCTCTGTGTCTGGCTAATTTCACTTAATGATCCTCAATTCGTGTTGTTGCAGATGTCAGGGTCCCATTCTTTCTTATAGCTGAATAGTCCTCAATTGTGCATATGCCACCTTTTCTTCCTTCCTTCCTTCCTTTCTAATTTTTGTTTCTGGTTTTGTTTTTAAGGTAGAGTCTTACTCTATCACAGGCTGACCTAGAACTCACTTTATGGCCCAGGCTGGCCTCAAATTTATGGCAATCCTCCTACATCAGCTTCCTCAGTGCTGAGATTGAAGGCATGCATCACTACATCAATGCCTGGATGTTCCACCACTTTATCCACCCATTAGTTATGAAACTCTAGTAGCTTCCATAGCTTGGCCATTGTGAATAATGCTGCAGTGAATGTGGTAATACAGATGTCTCTTCTTCATACCGATAGACCCAGTAATAGGATTGCTAGATCATATAGTAGTTCTGTTTTTAATTTTCTTAGGGCCCTCCATACTGTTTTCATACTAATTTATATTTCCACCCACAGGGTCCAAGAATTTTCTTGTCTCTATCCTTGTCAGAACTTGTTATTATTTATCTTTTTGGTAATGACAACTCTATCTGCACATTGTGGTTTGGATTTATACTTCCCTATTGGTTAGTAATGTTGACCGTTTTCCATGTACCTGTTGGTCATTTGAGAGATGTCTATTTGAGTCTGTTGTGGTTTGAATGGAAAATGTCCCTCATGTGTTTGAACACTTAGTTCATACCTGATGGCACTATTCGGAGAGTGGTGGAATCTTTATGAGGTGGAGTCTTATTAGAGGAAAGAGGTCAGTGGAAGCAAGACTTGAGTGGCCCCACCACTGTTCACTCTTCCTGACTGTAGATGCAACGTGACCATGCAGTCTTCTTGTCATGCCACTGTGTCTTCCCTGTCATCATAGACTGTACCTCTGGACCTGTAAACCAAAATGAACCCCCTGCTCTTCTTTAGGTTGCTTCTGCTGAAGTATTGGTCACAGCAATGAGAAAGGAACTAATACAGAAATTTGGTGCCAAGGAGGTAGGGCTGTTGCTGTGATAAATCTGACCATGTAGTTCATAGGCCTTTGGAACTGGTTTGTGGAAGGAATGTGAAAAATAGTGGAACTTCAGGCCAGAGGATCCCTTCAACGCTATGAACAGAGCTTAAGGAGTCATTCTGGTGGGAGTTTGGAAGACAATGCTGAGAGAAATGCAGACAATAGAGGCTCAGCTCATGAAGTTTTAGAGAGAACAAGGACTCTATTTGGAACTGAGACTGGAGGTAGTTCATGTTGTATCTGATAAATAACATAGCTGCACTCTGCCTTTGTGTCCTGGGAACTTGAATAAGGCTGAGTTTAAAAGTAATGGACTAATATGTATGGTGGAGGACATTTCAAGGCAGGATAGTATTCAGGCTGTGTCCTGGTTACTACTTACTGCTTTTAGTCAGATCTATGGTAAAGAGAGCAAAAAGATGAAACAAAGTGAAATTTATAAAGGAAGAGTTTATGGACAAGTTTGACGTTCTAGACAAGACTTTCAGTGACAAAGCATTTTTAATTGTTGAAGAGAGTAAAGAGATTAACATGATTAAAGAGGAACTTTGCTCTTTATTGAGACCTGAGTATAAGACCCCACCTAGTAAAGGCTCTGACTTTTTAGAGTAAAAATGCTTTTGAGGGCTGGAGAGATAGCTTAGTAGTTAAGACATTTGTCTACAAAGCCAAAGGACCCAGGTTCAATTCTCCAGGGCCCACATTAGCCAGATGCACAAGGGGTGCATGCATCTGGAGTTCATTTATAGTGGCTGGAGGCCCTGGCATGCCTATTCTCTTTCTCTCTTTCTCTCCCTATTTCTCTGTCAAATAAATAAATAAAAATAAAAATAAAAATATTTTTAAATGCTTTTGAAAGGAGACAGCTTGAGGGGAGAAAATTGCAGAAAGGGTTCTCTGCCTAGTGAAGTATTTTCACAGATTTAGCAGCCAAGGCACATAGGCACCACTACATTTGGTTCAAAGGGGAGGGGTTCCCAATGTGGCAGCAGCATCCACACAGTACTGATTTTGTAGATATTAAAGATCAAGGGGGTTGTGGCATCTTGTTACAAGGCTTCAGAGAGTCACTGAGGCTGGACAATGTGAGACAAAGTCAGATTCTGAAAGGAGGCCCTGACAGGCCATTGTGTGAAGCTGAGACGATAAAGCCTAAGTTGCAATGGAGACACCAGGATGTTGGAAATGTGATGACCATGAGATTTCTACCAAGAACAGCTACAGGCTCCGAGTAGAACCACCAAAAAGAGAGGCTCTGTGTACTACAGAGTTGGAAAGGAGGGACTCCCCATGTCCTTTGGAGCCCAAGTCTCAGATGCTGGACACAGAGATACAGGATGTAGTATTTGCCTTGCTGAATTTTAGTCTTGCTTTGGTCCAATCTTTCCTTGCTATGCTCCCATTTCTCTCATTTTGAATGGGAATATTTACTCTGTGACATTGTATATTGGAAGTATGTAACTTGTGCTTGGATTTTCCAGGGGGTCGTAATTAGGAGATTACTCTGAATCTAGAACAGATTATGGACTTTTGAACAGTGCAAGGACTTTAAAAACTATCGAAGTTTCTGAAGTTGGATTAAATGTATTTTGCATCATGAGATGACCATGACAGCCAGGTGGCAGACTGTAGTTGGTTGAATGTGAAATGTCCTCCACAGACCATGTGTTTGAACACCTGGTCCCCAGCTGTTTGAGGAAGAGAGAGTTGTAGAAGCTTTGGAAAGTGGAGCTTTGCTGGAGAAAGGAAGTCACTGGGAGTGGGCCTTAGGTTTTATAACCTGGACCAGCTTTCTGGTCATCTTCTGCTTCCAGATCGTGGACACAGTGTGTCCAGCTAGCCTGGTGTGGTGGCACACACCTTTAATCCCAGCACTCGGGAGGGAGAGATAGGAGAATCACTATGAGTTCAAGGCCACCCTGAGACTACATAGTGAATTCCAGGTTAGCCTGGGCTAGAGTGGGACCTTACCTCAAAAAAAAAAAAAAATGTGTCCAGTGAGCTATATTTGCATTTGCTGCATCATTCTCTGACTTCCTTATGTATTCTGAATGTTAACTGTATGCCAAATGCATAGTTTGAAAGTACCATCCTGCAGACTGTCTCCTTACTCTGTCAGTTATTTCCTTGACTATGTAGAAGTTGTTTTGGTGTGATGCAATTACATGTCTACTTTTTTTTAAATATTTTATTTATTTTTATTTTATTTGTAAACAAAGAGAGACAGAGGGGAGAAAGACAGAGAGAAAATGGGTGCATCAGGGTCTCTAGCTGCTGCAAACAGCATCAGACACTTTTGCCATGTTGTGTGTCTGGCTTTATGTGGGTACCAAAGAAGGGAATCCAGGTTGTTTGGCTTTGCCAGCAATTGCCTTAACCACTGAGAAATCTTGCCAGCCCCAGCATACTACCTTCTATCAGTTCTTAATTTTTCTTTGTTTTAAATTTGAGACAGGATCTTACTATGTAGCCTAGACTGGCCTCAGTCTCCTGAGTTTTGAGATTACAGTTATGTGCTACCACTCCTAACTCAGATTATTAGATTTTGTTTAAACATTTATTTATTTATTTATTTATTTATGAATGAATGACAGATGGAGAGAGAGGGAGGGAGATAATGGACATGGCAGGGCCTCTAGCCACTACAGATGAGTTGCAGATGCATGTGCCACCTTGTGCATCTGGCTTTACGTGGTCACTGGGGAACTGAGCCCCAGTCCTTAGGCTTGCAAGCAAATGCCTTAAGTGTTGAGCCATGTCCCCAGCCCCAGATTATTATGTTTTAAGTTCTGAGCCTGAAGTAAAATTCTCCATGCAAATAGATTTTTCTTTTCCATCTAATGCAAATAATACACTAGCTATGTATATTGGATATTTTCTGTGGGTCCAGATCTCATGAAAGACTTTATATCCATCATTTTATTTCATTCATGAAATTCCTCCAAGGTGCTATGACATTATTACCACCACACTCCTGTTGCATTGCAAAGATAAAGTGGAGTTCAAATATGATCATGTCTACTTTTTTTATTTACTTCCTGTGCTTTTGGGGATTTGCCCAAAAATCCCAGGCCCAGTTACATTTCCCTTACATTTCCTCCTAGTAGTTTCATAGTCTCAGGTCTCAAATTTAAGTCTTTGATTCATTTTGCACTGGTTTTCATAAGTAATGAAAGATAGGGGTCTAGCTTCATTTTACTACATGTGAATATATGATTGACCTATAATCATTTATTGAACAGGCCATCTTTCCTACAATGCATGTTCTTAGTTTAGCACCTTTATCACAAATCAGCTGACTGTAGATTCATGAGTTCACTTTCAGGGTCTCCATTCTGTTTCCTGGTCTCTGGCTTTTCTTTTGCTTTTTATTGTTGTTGTTGTTGTTTGAAGTCTGTGTCCATGCTGTTTTTATGACTACAGCATTTTGATATGCTTTTAAGTAGTATAATGTAATGCCTCCTGTTTTGTTCTCTTTGCTCAGGATTGCTTTGCTACTTGGTAGCTTTGGGGGCTCCATACAAAATTTTAGTTTTTTCTAGTTCTATGAAGAATATCATTAGTATTTTTTATAAAGATTGCATTGAATCTATGGATTCAATGATGCATTGATCTATACTCTGGTAACATGGACATTGTCTTACAATCCATGAACATGGGATGCCTTTCCACTTATTCTTGCCCTCTTCAATCTCTCCCATCAATACAACCTAGCTTTCCTTGTAGCGCCATCTCACTAAATGGAGTAAATTTATTCTTACTTAATTTTCTTTGTATCAATCACAAAAGTGATTGTTTTCATGACTTCTGCTTCAGATAACTTGCTATTGGTGCAGAGTAATGCTTATGATTTTTTTAATGCTACTCATTTTTAATGCTTATTGTTGTACCCAGAAATTCTGATGAGTTAGTTTATTAGTCTCTAAAATCTACCTTACAAATGAGGAGGATGTTTCAATTTCCTCATTTACAAATCTAAATTGTTGGAAGGTTTTATGGACTTAATACACATAAAGAGCCTTTAGAACAGTTCATGACCTACACAAAATACCTAATAACTATTAACAAAACAACTACCACTTGGGAGGAAGATAAGTTAGCACTCAAAGCACTGCTTAGTTCTTAGTTATCTGGCGCTATCAAGGGAGATGTAGGGATTTGGAGGGAAATTTAACTAGATTCTAGAGAACCCTGGTACAATAAGCCTGTTCCACAACAGAGACTCCTCTTGGCTCTCATTTCCTGAGCCTCTCTTCCCTAAACATGGCTAGAGAGCAACAACTATCTCTTGTTTCTCTGATATTTTCCATTGTAATCTAACCATCCCAACTCACCCCCACTTCTCATAAATGAGTTACTTTTGCTACAAACTCAAAAGTGTTTCTCAATGCTCAATACCTCATTTCACATAAATGTCACAAAAATTGTCTCTATGGTGAATTGCCATTCCAGCCTCCTCTTATTGCATAACAGACCAGCCCCAATCAGCATGGTTTGGAGCAGAGGTTCCACAAACCATACCCCAGCCTGGTTTTTGTAAAAACCATGACTTAGGCATAGTTTCTTAAGTTTTTAAGAGTTGGAAAAACATCAAAAGAATATTACTTCATGAAGAACTAGTTGGGTAGGAGTTTAGTGGAAGAGGAATGAGGAAAGGACTCAAAAGAAGCTAGTGGGAGGGGATTTGGTCAAAATACAATTTACACATGTATAAATAGTGCCAATAAAAGATGGGAAAGAAAGAATACTATTGCATGACCTGTAAAATTATACACATTTGAAATTTTGATGTCTGTAATGAAAGTTTTATTGGAACAGGGCCATATCCACTCATTTCCTGATTTTCTGTGGCTGCTTGTATGCTACAGAAGCAAAGATGAGCTGTGACAGATGCTTCTTGGCCCACCAAACTGATATATCTACTATCTTGTTCTTTCCAGAGATTTTTATTAATCTCTGGCTTAAAACATCAACCATCAGGCTGGGAGATGGCTCAGTCAGTAAAGCCCTGGCCACACAAGAATGAGGACCTGAGTTCAGAATCCTAGCACTCTTATAAAAGCAGGCATTGGGGGCATCACCTGTCATCCCAGGGCTTGGGAGGCAGAGACAGGAAGACCTTTAGCTGTTGGCTGGCTGGATGAACTGATTCAGTAAGCTCTAGGTTCAGTGTGAGTACTTGTAAAGTAGTGAATGACTGAAAAAGGTGTACAGTGTTGACCTGTGACCTCCACATGCACACCACATCCCCAAACACACACACAGAGAGAGAGAGAGAGAGAGACATAGAGAGAGAGATCTGCAGTGTAGGTCCCTCTGCTGCTTCCTGGGTCTTCTGAACTAGCTCAAGGCTGTGACTGCCTCACTGACTAGGCTAGGGCCGGGCATTGTCTAACCCTCCACTCATTCCCTTTGCCTGCTGTTTGATGGGCTGCCAGCTGACTCTGCTGGTCAGAACCCCTAGGATGTACCTCTCCTTATGACTGCTGGACTTGCTCACAGCATGAGAACTGAATTCCAAAGGCAAATAACCCAGGAGACAAGAAGCAGAAGTTTTCAGGTTCCAGAAACTAGCACAGACAGAAGGTATCATAGACTACCACATTCAGCAAGCCAAGTGTCACAGAGCTCAGGACACAGCTGGGTATGGTGGTGCATGCCTTTAGTCCTAAGTACTTGAGAGGCTGAAGTAGGAGGATTGCTAGGGGTTCAAGGCAAGCCTGAAACTACAGAATGAGTTCCAGGTCAGCCTGGGTTAGAGTGAGGCTCTATCTAAAAAAAAAAAAAAGGACATCAGGAAACAGATCACACCCACCCAAATTCTCATTGGAATGAATTCCAAGGAATTCAGCAGCCATGCTTTAACCCCGCCACAGTTGTGAACTCTTGAGGGCCCACAACAGGAACTCCATGAAGAGTGACTGTTGTTACCACAGCTCTTGCTGGCCAGCTGCAGCAGATCCACTGCTTCTCATGATACTTCATGAAAGCCTTTGCTCACAGGAGTCATCCTGCCTCTGCCAGGGGGACAATGTACATGAATTCCAGTTATAACTGGTCAGGAGTAGAGTTCAGCCATCCCTAGTGTTTTAAAGCTCCTCTGGCAACACTGCTGTCAACTGTAGGTGTCAATGTGTGCTCCGTATGCATATGGATACTTGCAGGGCATGTGGGTATTTGTGACTGTATTATAACTGAGCATATGTCTATGTGTGTGTGCACGCACACGTGGAAGGTGCTGCTTTTCCACCCCTGCCCACCAGTGTTCTCCCTGACCCTGTCATTGCAGCATACTCTGGGGGAATATAGCAGGGTCCCAGCAAAGCACTGTAGCTTGGATCCATCGGAACAAGGTCCCAGGTCTCCTACGTCTGACATGTCACTTTGACAGAGCCAGAAGCCTGTCAGCAGTTGCGTACTCTTAGGTGGCCTGGAGACGAGCGAGCGGATACTAGGAGCTTCTGGGGTGACCCTCCTCCAAGTTGTTACTTCAGTGCCAAGTCCAAGTGTAATGGGCAGCTCCAGTGGGAACACACCACCTGCAGCTAATGTTATCTCCAAATCAAGGCCCTGGCCCCTCAGCACACAACATGCCACCCTGCTCCCACCTGGCCCCCAGCACAGCTAACGCTCAGGCTCACCTGCCAAGTCTTTCCTCTACACCACTCTCTCAAGGAGCAAGAAGAGGAAACTTCTGTGTCTTAAGCCTCAGAAAGCTCATGTTTCTATAGCTAGGCTCTGGATAGGTCTGTCTAGGGCAAAATCGAAGAGCACGCACAGGAATGGGCTGGTTCTTGGACAACACTGCAGCCCCCCCCATGTCAGTCCTGCCTACTGAGCAAAGATGACACCCTCAGGAAAAAAATGGGGCTTCAAGAACTGCCTGGTCTCCTGCTGCACAAAGCAGCCTGGGAAGGACTGTCAAAGGATAAACTGACTCCCAAGAACTGTAAGGAGGATAGGGTGCCAGCCCATAGGCCCTGCCAGGCAGAAATTGGAGAGAAAGTAAGGCATCTTAAGAAGGGCATGAGACACTTGAGAAGGGCGTGTGGCATCCTGGAAGGACTCTGAAGCACTTTGGGTCAAGTCCCATCTGAACTTATTAACTTATATCCTTAGGAGCTCTTGGGCTTTCTTGCATGGGATGAGGAAGTCACTTAGAATGCAAATTCAAGCACCCTTGGGAGTAGAAGAGGACGCTGCATGCCCAGACCATAGGTCTGACTCTCAACCGTTCCAGGTAAACGAGGACGTCTGACCACCATGGGTAACTGGCTTGCTATCTACGGTAGTGACAGATGGCAATGATGATGACAAAAGGAAAGAGCCTGGTAGGTCTCCAGTTGTTCCACTGCAGCAGGAGCAAAGGCTGAGTGTGAGGCAGGAGTAGCAGAGCAGCCCTGCCCTTGGCCTGAGCAGCCTCTTCCTCAGGCCCCTTCCCAGGTTCCAGCCCTCTGCTGCTGCACTCACATCGGCACCACCTCTTTTGGACAGACCAAAGCTATATTGATGCCTTTTGCAGGCACCCAGGTCTGTCTCCAGGGAAACACTAGGTTCAAAGATCAGATGCACTTTCTGGCTGATGTTTGCTGGCTGGATGCCCAAAATGGGAAGACTGGGTCAACTTAAAGGTCAGCAAGAGTAATCTGACTCTCCAGTGTGGGGTGAGGATGCCTTAGACAGGAAAAATCCACAGTGTGACAAGTAAGAGAGACTCTCTTCTACAAGCTATACTTGACTCTACCTTCCAGTCTGGAATAGGAGAGGGAGGAGGAAGGATGGGCAAGGAGGTGGAAGGCAAGGAGCCGATAGACCAGGGAAAAATAAACCAGAGAGGAACCAATTTTACAAGTCACTCTTTTGAGTTCCAGCTCTCCCAGCCCACCTCAAGGCCTGGGCACTGGGCCACAGGGTGTGGTGCAAGGTGTGTGTGGCCTGTGAGGACAAACCCAGCCCAGCTGAAGAGGGATGAGGAAGAGAAGAAGGCAGGCCCATCACCACAGCTGGGTCCAGGTTGCCCCACCCTCAAGGGTCCTGAGACAAGAGTCATCACACTGTTTTGATAGTAATGCCATAACTCAAAACACACAATGCCCAAAAAACACTATTTGCCATACTAGGTCAGTTCATTCTATATTTTTCAATCTATCTTGTACTTTTAAAAAACTTTTATTAGTCAGGGTTCTCTAGACAAACAAAACTGATAGAATGAATATATTTTGTAAGGAGGATTTATTAGATTTATACATGATACAGGATAGGCAGTCCAATAATAGCTGTCTGCAGGCTGGGGAGTCAGAGAACCTGGTAGCTGCTCAGTCTGTGAGACTGGATGGCTCAGCAGTCCCAATCCAGCACTAGAGGTCTGATGGCTTCCTGGAGAGCTGCTGGTCTCCAGTATGCACTGGAAGGCTGAAGAAGCCAGGTTCCTATGTCTGTGAAGGATGGCAGCCTCAAGGCTGATGCCCTCACCAACAAGTAACAAGAACAGCCAGGCAAAAGGAACTGCTTTTTCCTGGAACCTCTCTCTGTATAGGAGGCCTCTGGAAGGGCTGCTCACTCTGGAGGAAGGTCTTCTCCCTCAGTTAATCTTTCCTGAAGTGACCCTCACAGACCTTCCCAAATGCTGTGTCTCTTTCTTGGTCCCTGATCTGATGAAGTTGAGAATGGAGATTTAACTGTCACATAATTTGTGATTTAGAACCTGTGATCCTGAAATCCCAACTGTATGTAAGTACAAACCCAAGTGTACCTGCCTTCTGGTCTCCAGGTACCTTATTCATGCAGATTCAGGCACTTGGATTCCTGGATTTCTCACAGCTCCGGGTGGCACAGCACTGCTGGGCCTTGAACCTTGGAATACTGTGACACACTTCCTAGACAGATACTGAGGGCTTGAGGACAGCCAATGAAAGGCTAAGGAGGAAGTAAAAAAAGGGTTATTGAACTGAGAGCTTTCTGTCAGTCAGCTTCTAGGCAAGCCTGTAAGCAACACACTGCAAGATACTGCTATTGTCTCCAGCCATATGTTGATGGCACAGTCCTTAGGATGGTGCTATTGGTGGAACCTTTTTGGAGTCGGGCTTTATAGATGCTGTCAGGTTACTGGAAGGTAGGGGATGGAAGGACCCCGGCTCCCTTCTTTCTCTCCTTCTCTGCCTTATGATATCTTTGCTTCCTCAGCACAGGCTCAAAGCCTTAGAGCCAAATTATCATGAACTAGAACTCTGAAACTGAACCAAAACAGACCTTTACTTCTTATAAGTTGGTTGTCTCAGGTATCTTGTTATAGTAACAAAAGGCTGACTCATACAGAACACTCCTGATGAGAACTGGAGCTGATGATGATAGCTATGCTTGGTTTATGGTTTATGGGAGGAGTTTGGGCAAGTTTGGGGGAGCAGGCTAGATAAACCCTTGAATGTTGTAAGTATAGCTTCATGGGTCGTTTGCTGAGGACTCATGATCAAAATGCTACTAGAACCATGGATAATAAAGGCCAGGCTGACAAGGCTTCAGATGGACATGAAAACTGACACAAACATGATGGCATCTGGTGGCAAATGCTGCTCTCCAGTGCCCTCTATGACCTGAGGACCTGGGAGAGCACAAAAAAGAAGGGAACACAGAGAGTGAGTAATGAAGAGAGTAAAGAAAGAGAGGGAGAGAAGGATGGAGGAAAGACGGGGGACAAAAGGAAGGGAAGGAGAAAGTAGGAGAGAAGAAAGAGGGAGAGAGAAGGGCAGAGCTTGTCTGTCTGGCACTCTCCTCCACACTCTAGCAGGCAGATTGAGCATATCACAGAGTGATACCAGAGATGAGCCCCGACAGGCAGAGCCTCCACTGCTGGCTGTCTCTGTGTACAACGGTGATGTTGACCTTGTCTATGAGCTGCTCAAGTCAGCCAGCACTGAGCAGCAGTGAATTGGGACATCAGGTGCCAAAAGAATTCCTAGAACAGAGGCTCCACAGAGAATGAGGCTCCAAGGGCAAATGCTACATGTGGTCCTTCAGTTCATGTTGGTCCCTGGGGCATTCAAGAGTCACATTTGATTTATTGTAACTCATTCTTCCCAAACGTACCCAACTAAAACACTTTTCCTCTTTCTTTTTTTTTTCTTTCCTTTCTTCCTTCTTTCTTTCCTTCTCTCTCTTTCTTTTTTTCACCCCCATGCCTCTCTCCAGGATCTCATGTAGCCTAGGCTAGCTTCCAACTCACTACATATCCAAGGAAGACCTTGAACTCCTGAGCCTCCTGCGATTACAATTAAAAAAAAAAAAACAAAAAAAAAACCTGAGATTACAGGTGTGTGCCAATACATGAAGCTCTTTTTTAAAATTAATATTGACTGAAATGTGGTCTTCAAATGCTAAAGTCCCCATTGCTGCATTTGCACATAGAACCCTTAAGAAGGAAACTGAGATTCAATAAGACTTAAGGCCCTGAGGCAAGATGAGTGGGGTTGGCAGCGGCGTGGGGGCTGCCAGGAGGAGTGTGGACCTGGGAGGGCTGAGAACAGGCTCGGAGCAGAGCTGCTGGGCAGAGGTGGACTCGCCTATCTTCTGCTAGAGACATACGTGTGGTGAAGGTGGGTGCTGGGGACTACTTAAGGTGTTGCCCTCACCTCATCCCAAGTCAGGAGTGCTTGATAAAGGGCTCCCTGTTTGACCTCTGCTCCCCGCTTGTACATGAACCTAGGCAATGCTCTGTGCTAAGTGCCCCCCCCCATCAGACCAACTCAGGATGGGACAAGGGCCATAGACAGACACCAAAGGGAAACATTTAAACCACCAGATGACTCCCCAAATAGTGGTTAATGGCCTTCTCTGCATGATGGCTGTAAGGTCCAATAAGCCCTAGGGCTCAAAGACTGAAGGTTTCTTGGAGGGGGCCAGCATCTGTCAACAACATGGGAACAGAGGACTGCTCCATGCTGGCTCCTGAAGCATCTTGAGGAGGTCCCTTCCACTGTTAGGGACTGTGACTCAGGTAAAACTAGATCCTTGGCCACATTATGGAAAAGAATCTTAAAAAGAGCCAGTATAAAGCTGGGTTGGAGTTTATTAAAGGACTTTTTTTTATTTTTTTTTAATTTATTTATTTGAGAGCGACAGACACAGAGAGAAAGACAGATAGAGGGAGAGAGAGAGAATGGGCGCGCCAGGGCTTCCAGCCACTGCAAACGAACTCCAGACGCGTGCACCCCCTTGTGCATCTGGCTAACGTGGGACCTGGGGAACCGAGCCTCGAACCAGGGTCCTTAGGCTTCACAGGCAAGCGCTTAACCGCTAAGCCATCTCTCCAGCCCTTAAAGGACATTTTTAACGTAAAGTTTTAGAAATGAAGGTGAAGACAAAGAGAAGTGCTTGGGAAGAAAATAGGACACACCTGAGAATATGACTGGCCTCCTGAGGAGTCAGAGTGCTAGCCACACGTGCTGCTTTGGTGGCTCTCAAGTTCCACCTCATAGAGTTGCTACAATTTTTTTTTCTTTTTTCCTCCTTGATAACTGAAACACAGGGTGGCTGGGGTACCTTGGGAGGGACTGCAGTTTGGCAAGGTAAAAGCAGGAGCCACTCCATTTACACAAGAGTGCTTGGGTTTGTTCTTTTAGTATGTAGGAGGTTTCCAGTTCTTGAAAATTGCAGATTTACAAAGCAAATGTTAACTGTGCTAGAATTCTTGATTCTCAGCTGACCAGAAGAGAGGCTTCAACCAGACTCTGGGGTAAGGAGTTCTTTTCTATCATGAGTTCCCATAGTTTTTCCTGTTTTCTATTTTTTTGTTTTGTTTTGGTTTTTGTTTTTCGAAGTAGGGTTTCACTCTACCCCAGGCTGACCTGGAATTCTCTATGGAGTCTCAGGGTGGCCTCAAACTCGTGGTAATCCTCCTACCTCTGCCTCCCAAGTCCTGGGGTTAAAGGTGTGCACCACCACGCCCAGCTGTTTTCTATTTTCTACCCTGCCTCAGGTTCAGGACCAGGCATCAGCCCCTCCCACCTGCTCTGGGGTACTCTTGCTTTCATTCAATGTCTCTGAGGGAGAAATAGGAGCAAATTCCTTCAAAGAAATTCCTTTTAGATGGTCAGCTAGGGGAGCGCCCTGCGAGGGAACCAGAAGGCATGTCACAGCAGCACCTGCTTCAGCAGAAGGGAATTCAGCTCTGAGCCAGTACCCTCCCTCAGGGACAGCCCCTCCTCTCTGCTGAGCTGGCCTCTTCCTGAACCAGCCCCTGAGTCCAAGCCAATCAGCTCTCACTCAGATGCCCTGGAGCAGTAGCCACCTCTCCTTCCCCTTCTTGACTGCTCATCTCTCCTCACCTGAACCTCCCTCGGGTCCCAGTACCAGCAAGACTGTATCTCCCCCAGGCTGCTGTAATGGGACAGAAATTTTTTCCCTATTCTCTTACCACCTTTTAGTTTTTATACTTTTTAATTTCCCTGAAAAGTCCCTTTCATGTTTCCCTGTATGTCCAAGCTCCAGCAAGAGCTCCCAGGCCATGTGGCTGCATCCAGCTCCTCCCTTCATTCAAGAACTCCCCTAAATAAATGTAATGGATTATAATCTATCCTTCTCAGTCTGTTTATTTCAAGTCTTCGCTAAGATAGGTAAAAACCCAGGGTTTGGAGTTCATAAACTTCCTGCACCTCAAGATCCCGGTTACAGCCTTCACAACTTGCACTGTAGGGACTGGGCTGGGGAACAGCGGTGGTGAGCAGAGCCCTCACGCTGTCCACCTCTTCCGTGCAGGTGGGTCGGGGGAGGTACGTCTTCCGGGCTCTGGCCTTCGCCATTCCACGCTCAGAGCATTCTAACCCTATGCATGACTTTTCCATTTGACACCATGAAACCCAGAAGAGATGACCACCTTGTGCATCCTGGGCCACACCACCAGAATCTGCTATCTTTCTCAGAGTAGGTGACAGCAATTCCCACATCCCTAGGGTACCATGGGAAAGGCCTGTAACAGGACTACTGGCCACTCCAGGGAAAACATGGTCATTTCATTCAAGAGAGGGAGCAGGGCAGGGGATAGGGAATAGAGGACAGATGACAGGGATGAAATCCAGTGGCCACTAGACACCAATGACCTGGGGGGACTGGAACAAGCTGTGCAATAATTCTGATGCCCACCTGTGAAGAGGTGTGACCCATACCAATATCCCTCTCAGGATTAGCATGAGAGTTAAACAAGTTTGTACTTGCAGAGCTCCTACAAGAGTGCCCTCAAACCCACAACAGAACAAGTATTGAATTCATTAACTTGGTTCTAGGTGAGGAAAAGGGAGCAGGGTCCATGGAAACAACCTCAGTTCAAGCCTGGACAGACACCTCAGACTTCACTCTCTAGCACTCACAGAAACCTGCTGAGATCAAAACTATATATGCATTCCCAAGCCCTTTTCTCTTTCTCCCAGTACAAACGGCAAACACAAACACTGGGCCCTGGAAGGTTCTTGAAAGGGGACTCTGCTGGGAGGCACAGACAGGCATGGCGTCAGGGGAAGGGAACCAGGAATGCTACCTCTCTTGGCCTTGCACAGCTCTTTCCCCAGCCATGCTGTCCTGCAGCCCCACCTTCCCTCTGCAAAGATCTGCCTCTCTCTGGCAGCTAGCTGGTTGTGGCCACAGGAGGGGCTGGAGTTCAAGGGCCCTGGCTGTGGGCTCAATGTCTTCCAGGTGTGGGGAAGGCCCAGCTGCATAGGCAGGTGTGGGGAGGGCCTGAGCAGCTGCAAGGTGTCTGGAAGGCATTTGAGCAGCTAATGAGCATGGGGTCTAATTAAAACGAAGGAAGAGGAATATGGGCCCACACCATGTGGCACAGGAAGTGCACATGGGGCTGCCTGAGCCTGGGCTCCACAGGAGCAGGGTCTGCTCAGCTGAGGAGCAGGGACCTAGAGGGTACACAGTTGACCCCACCCTTCCAACTCTGCCTCTTCCTCCAGGACTTCAGTTAGCGCTACAGTGACAGGTCACCCTCTGCAGAGACCATGTGTTTGGAGCTCAGACAGAGGACTAGGAACTGAGGCCTGGGTCAAATCTACCAGGCTGCCTTGATCAGCCAGAGCCTGCTTCTGAGCAAAAATGCTAGCAAGTAGAACCTACTGAGCTTGCAAGCGCTGGGACCCAGGCGACTTTGCCAGGATGTAATTCAGAACTCAGTAGCTTCTGAACAAAGTCTCCAGCATAAACCCAATCTGATGGGGGGGCAGTAGATGGGCTGGACAGGAAAGCACTCTGAGACCCTTAAAAGTGGGCCAAGCAAGAACATCACTCTGCTACTTTTATCCCAAAACAGCTGTCACATTGTCATAGGAATCCCATCGTCCCCTGCCATCCTCTCCATCCATGCCCCATCATGTTGGCTCTGGTCCAGCAGATGCTGGCTTCCTGAGCTCAGTACACACCAAATGTAGGCTCCCACCCTTGGCCCACTCTGTAGTATCCTGAGTTTCTCTGTGAGCCCCAGAGGACTTCCGGTGGAAGAGAACTAACTGTCCAGGTCTTGGGCTCAGGATGGTGGTTGGAATGAGGGTCTGCCAGCCCCTTTCCATGATGCCCACAGCCCTGCCCCTGAGCTCACTCTCTGGCCTCCTCCCTTCCCCCTCTCATCTGCTCCCAATAACAGAGCTGCTGCCTCCCAGCATGCCCTTCCCTGTGGGAGGACAGAATACCCCCCCACTGCTGGTCCCTGATACTGGGTGTTAATGAGGCCCAGGTCTCCACACAGCCACAAGCTGGTCTCTGGGATGGCTGGTTCCTTTCTCCTGCCTTTGCCCTTTGCCTTGAGATGGCCCAGTCTCCCCCACATGCGCAGCTGAGAAGAAAGGCAGGTTGGTGAGAGGGCTTCTCTCTGGAAGGGAAGAAGAGCCATGCTAGGAGCCTAGGAAGACAAGAGACACATCCTCTAAGGATTCCATAGGACACAAATGAAGCTGCCGAGACATTCCCAGGCCTGAAGAAGTCCAAGTGGTCAGACCCACAGTCCTGGGGTGGAGTCCTAAAGAGAGCTAGGCACTGGCCACTCACACACACACACACACACACACACACACACACACACGAAACCTCTTCATCTCCATTAGCTTCAGTCACTGCCTCACCAGCATCCATATTCCATTCTCATCCCACAGGGCCTGGGTGGCTCAAGAGCACCCTGAAGACTTCCTAGGGACCCTACCCTCTAACAGCACGGTTACCCTCCCTGCCTTCAAGCAGCCATGACCTGCCCATCCCGGGATGGCACTGAGATACCTGCTGGCCCAGGTCTGTCTTGCCCATTTCATCCTCTGCCTGCCCATGCTCAGCATCTGGTGATGGAGGAAGTGACCTGGTGACCCTTGTAAGATGGGCAGCCTAGAGGCAGGAGCAGGCCAGGGAGCTGTTTCCTGCTTGCCTTGGCTCAGCTGTGCAGGCTTAGTGCCTCTTCCTTGGTGTCTCTGGCCTCAGGGGGTGACTAGACAAGCTGGAAGTGGGGTGCTGTTCTCCTCGCATGGAAGCCTTGGCAGATGTGCTCCGCTCACCAGGAGCTGCTTGGCAAGGTCAGAGAAGATAAACACAGCTGTGTGGCAGCAGAGGTTGGAGGTTTCCAAGAACTGAGCTGAGCAAAGGTGGCAACCTGAGAAGGGGAGAGAGGGAGGACTTCTCACCGTAGGCAGAGAGGTGCCTGGTGCACTCAGCTCCAGCAGTGGCCAGGGAGTGTCCTCATGCTCAGCTCCAAGGAAAGAGCGACTCTGTTCATGCTTGGATTTCTGATGCAGGTTACATTTCCGAGGGGAACATTCAGTTCTTAGTATTGGACTGCACTCCCTTCTGCTGCCTGATTCACATAGCCAAGGGCAGAGTGTAGGAACTGGACCCTGCCAGGCTCTGTCCCTCCTGCAATAGCCATACACACCTCCCACCACTGGGCTCTTAGGGACTTGATGGTCCCTTAGGAACAGAAGGCATTCTGGTACTCCGTCTCCAGTGTTCAGAGTGCAGATGGCCGCAGCAGGACAGCGGCTTGAGCAGAGTGTGGAGCCTGGCTAAAGAACACCATCAGAGAGCGCAGCGTAGGTGAACACTATGGCGCAGGTCCTTAGCTCTAACCACCCAACCCCTCCCCGCCACGTGGACATCGTCGCTGAAAATACCATTCTTAGCCCCCCACAGAGCCCTGACCCTGGTCTCACCCTGGTCTTCCATCTATTGTCTTTCCTCAAGATCCCTTCCCTCTGAGACCCAGAGAAAGATTCTAGCTGTCATCTCACTGGGGCCCAGGACCCCAATATACATTTCAAGTCACACTCACTAGACAAAAGGCCCACAACCTTCACAAGACCCCAGTATACACCCTAAGTCTCCCTCCCTTGTTCTCTAGTTAACAAGACCTCAGGCCCATAGTATCTCAATGCACACCCTGGCCCACACATCCTGAACATCAGGTCCATGTTTCCACAGGGCCCCAATGTACATACAGGCCTGTTACCTGGGAAAAAGGACCACCACCACAGAACACCACCATGCTCTCTGAGCCCCAGTCCCTAGACAATAGGCCCACACCCCCACAGTAACCCAATGCATACTCTGAGTTCCATTTCCTGGGCAACAGATCCTCTTCCACAGTACCCCAATTTACACACTGAGCCCCATTTGCTAGACAACAGGTCCTTGGCCTAAGCACGAAGGCCACCATTCCATCAGTGACCTTTCAATGACTTCACAGGGGTCAGGAATTGTGCACTGGCTGAGGCTGGTCGGGAAGTCAGCCTCCCACAGCCCTTGTCCATCACAGATCAGCACTGTGAACGCAGCCCCTGCCTGACCACAATGGAACCTGCTCCTCCTGCACCACACAGTGGAGTGGGGGAGGCTCCTGCCTTCCCTGCACTGCCTGGCATTCTCATAGGAAGCTTCCCCAAGGTCTGACTGTCTCTGTTATGAGGTGCCAGTTGGCTAACCACCCTGGTCCACCCAGACAGACATGCAAGAGGCCCAGGTCCAGCCACACCCCACACAGGGAAAATTCATGCCAAAGCCCCCCTTTCTCTGTGGCTTGTGTGCCTACAATCACTTTACAGGGGCAAGGGAGCCTCTCACCTACCAGACAGACCTCTTGCTAGCTCCACAGTCATCCTACTTGAGCTTGAGAGGTCCTGAAGCAGTAGCCCTCTGGGCCTGCAGAAGCACTCTGAGAACTCTCTGAAGCCCATCTCTGAGTCTGCCATACCCTCTAGGACTCCTGTCCTGAAGAATGCCCTCCATGCTCTGGGCCCTGGCTTGCAAAAGTTTAGGTAGTGCTGCTCCCATCCCACCCGCCTTTGCTGGTCCCCAGGTAATCACAGTCTCACTCACAGAGCCCCAGGGAGTAGTCCACCCAACCCACTCCTAGTGAGCTCTGTGGGTTCTGGAGGACACCAAAAGGGCCACCAGCCCTGGGGCTTGCTGTGTTCTCTGCCTTTGCCCCAGGCCCTGGCCTCAGGCTGCTTGGCCCAAAACTACCTGAGTTCATGCCACTCTGGGGCCATCACCATTAGGGAGCATCCACATTCTACTATGTTCACTGAATCCCCTAAAGATTCTCCTAATTGTGCCAGTATCCCTCGCTGGACAGACTCCATCCCATGGGGCCAACATGGCTGCCTTCCACTCCATCTCTCTCCCATCCTGCCAGGCTTGGTGAAGTTCTTCCTCACTGGCCATTCTCATATGGATCTGGGCCTGTGGAGGCCTTGCCCACCCATACCTGCCTGATGGACCATCTGTTTGTCCAAGGGGCCCTAAGGCAAGGTCAGTGTCCCTACCATGGTGACTATGGGCTCCCTAGGAGCAGAGACTTTGTCCTCCATCAGAATCTGTGTTATGAAAGGACAATAGCAGAACAATGTCCACACCTCATGTTCACTTAACACTGAGCTGAGGCAAGAGGGCTGTCCTCAGACACAGGGATGGGGCCTTCCACACCTCCTGAGGATCCCAGTGGTCACGATTCTGTTTGTCCCACCAGTGTGGGTTCTTAGAGCTATTATGCCTTTGTCTCAAACCCATGAGTTCTCCAGAGGACAGAAGTTTTCCTGGGGCTCTGTGGAGGTAAAGTCTGCCTCCCCCATCAGATCCTAGCTAAATAATTCAAAAGGCTCTTAACAAAATAACACTTGGAACTCCCTATTCATGGGAGCAACAACAGGGCAAAGACAAAACATAGGGCTCTTAGTTTAGTGTCCAAGGCACAAGCCTGTAGAGCTGACTTGAAGGAAGCACGGGGCCTTCCCAAGAAGTTGAGGCTGAGGTACCAAACAGCAAATGGGCCCAAAGCCAAAGGAAGAGGCCTGGTGGTGAACAGGGCAGCCCCTGGGCCAGAGACAGGAGACCCAGGGTCACCTTCCTAAACAATGCAGCATTCATGAGCATCCTGGCTCCTGGCAGGGCTCTGTCTAACACCAGCCTTAGCTCTACAGTCTGTGCTTTGCTTTCTGACTGAGGCTGAAGCTGAGGGAGGCTGAGGCTGAGGCTGGCCTGGTGCTGGCGCAGGCTCAAGGGGAAGAAAGTTAACACTGCAGAGGTAGCTGCTGTGGAAATTCTATGTTTACCCTCGCGGGTGTGGAGGTAGGTCAGCAGTGGCTCAGAATGAGTCCCAGAACTGCCACCATGGGGACCAGGGAGGGCCTAGACTGGGACACACGAAGGAGCAGGGGTTGAAGGCAGCCCAGAGCAGCCAAGGGCCACCCCGGTGGCCTCACACATAGTGCCAAGCCAGATGGGTGAAGCAGCAAGTGAGCAAGCACATCCTAGGGACAGACCCCAGCAGGGTCGCACTCCGTCCCCATCCTCAGTGTGTCCCTCACAAGCAAACTGGTCCCTGCCCACAGGGCCAAACTGGAGAAGACGCATGTAGTCCTGTTTCTACCTTCCTAGTTAAATGTCACCTCCTGCTAGACCCAGAATCACAGAGGATACTCCTTTTGACACTGCAACCTGACTTTGTCATCTACAGCTATGCTGAGCCACAGCCGTTGGTGTCCTGGGGTTCCGGCAGTCCTCCAGGCTGCAGGTGGGACCTTCCTGTGTTGGGCAGTCACAGTGAAGAAGGGCTGAAGAAGGCAGGGGTCTCATATACCTGACAGTAGAGGGCATCTGCTCAGGGACTATCTTTGGGCCTTTAAGTGAGGACCTGGAAAAAGCAGTTGCTAAAGCCACTGAGCCCAACTCTACACCTGCTGACGCCCTGCGTGGCTGGCCCCTCCTCAGCTCCTGTGTGAAGCCAGCCTGTGCCCACAGCTTGCCTCCAGAAGGTGGCACAAGGCCTCAACTGACCTCCCAGCAGGTGGAATACCATGTGCCTAAGGTGTTTATGTTACAGAAAGCCAACCACGCTCATCAAGGCTGTTTGTGGCTCCCCCTGAGAAATGAAACCACAAATGTCTCCTAGAGTAGGGCCAGGCCGGGCTTTGTGCCACCAACATGGATCCCTTCTGACTCCCAGCTTCCTCAGGCACCCTGCCAGCACACACTTGCTCACCTCTGCCTGCCTGCTAGGCTGCCAGAGGGAGGAAGAGAGGGAGGTGGGCCATGAACCCCCCTGGCAGCTACTAAGACTGAGCTAGGGAGAGGGAGGCTCTCTGTCTGCAGCTTGCACTGTGGCCTGAGAACTCCATGACCAGCCCTGAAGAGTCTCAGGGCCTGTGGACTAGAGCATCTGCCTTCAAGGGCAGTTAGTTGACCGTTGTACTCCAGGAAAGCTCCTTCCTGAGTCCTCAACACTTAGCTAGTTTAACCTAGGTCCAGTTTCCCCTCCTTCCTTTCTGTCTTCTGGACTGATAGATGAAAAAAAATGTCCCTTCCAGGTGGGAAAATGAGAACAATAGTCCTCATACCCTGGAGGCTGGCACAGACAGGAGAGAAGCAAGCCAAAGATGTCTGTTCACGTATGATTATTGGCTTCTGCCCACACAGCACTGGAAGGGGCTGCCATCTACCTCATTGTCCATGAGGGATGAGCCCTTCCAGGTGTCCAGTGCACACACTGTGCCATTTTATGGGTCAACCCTGCTGGCTTCTGAGGAATAGGGAGCAGATCCAGGCTTCTCAGGAGCAGGGCACACTCTTTGTAGGTCTCTAGGCAGTCCAGAGGCCATCTCCTAATGGGCCCAGCCTGTTACATGGGGCTAATGCAATAGGTTCTAGCTCATAAACCACAGAGGTCTGAGCTTCCAGGGGAGAGGAGAAGGGCCTGGCCCCAGTCCCCAGCAGGGGCAGGGGGCTGCAGACAAATGATTTTTACACTTGGAGTTAATGAGGGTCAGGCAGGGGCACTCACTGGCAGGAGGGAATAAATGAGAGGAAGCCAGGCAGGAGGAAGAGGGGCGAGTGCTCTGAATGAAGGAGACTAGTTGAGCACTTAGTCATAAAAACCTCTTTCATATGCAGGTCACACAGAGACACAGGTCTGCAACACACAAACTTCCTGTATCTGGTAGCAGGCCAGCCTGGTATGGAGGCTGGTCAGCAGGGTCTCCCAACCCTTTGGCAGACATTTTTCTTGTCATTATGCATATAGCATAACAATTGTTCACACAGCATTTGCACTATATTTGATATTGTGAGTAATTTAGAGATAATTTAAAATACACAAAACATACATAAGCTGCATGAAGATACTGTGCCATTACCTATAAGGGACTCGATGTTCATAGACTTAGGGGTCCAGCACAGTGAGGGATGGTTTTACATACTCGCTTTTCATTTCCTGATGAAACCTCAGTTACAAGGCCTGTCAGCTCGGGCCCAGCTTGGGGCAGCTCTTGGCAGCCATCAACTCTGCCAGTCATTTCTGTTGGGAATGGTGAGTTTGCCTTCAATCTGCTCTCCGCTATCCTCTTCCGTTTGCACTGTGAGCTTCTCTTCTAATCAGAGTCGTTTCATGGCAGAGTTCTTCGTGTATGTATATACATATTTGTGTGTGTGTGTGTATGTGTGTGTGTGTGCGTGCATGTAAGTATGGATGCATGTATGTGAGCATGCATGAGGAGGGCATAGGGCAACTTTGGGTGTCCTTGCTCAAAAGTGCTGGAGCTCACCCCGTGTGCTAGGCTAGCCAGTAAGCTCCAGGGATCTACCTCTCTCCACTTCCACTGTGCTACGATTCCAGGTGGTCATTAAATTCGACATTTTTGCATGCCTACTAGGGACCAAGCTCATGTTCTCATGCTTATGTGGCAAGCATTTCATCAGCTTAGCTATTTCCCCAGCAGTAGAAGAAATGTTTTTAAGTGAAAAATCCACAGTGTGTCACATTCCTTGTGACTGCATTGACATTGACAGAAGAACATGTGATGGCCCCATGCTGGAGAATGGGGACAGAAGTTCCCAGGCCTCATAGAAAGGGAGAAGAAAAGGCAGGAAGTAGAGGTCAAGCTGAGCTGGCCCAAATGACTGCTGCTCAGAAGCACGGTAAGGTAAGGACTCTGACATAAGCCTGACAGCAAGGTCTTCTGGGCCCTGAGGGGGATCAAAGACACCCCAGGGAGTCTAGGAGGGCTCTGAACCTACTGAATTCCAGCTGGTCTCACCCCTGCACAGACACCCACGATCTCTCAGGGGCCTCCCCGCCTTCCCCACTGCATCCCAGCCCCAGCTTGCCTGCAAGGCCTTCTGAGAACTCTCAGGATGTCAGCTCAGGGCAGATGATTCTCTCTGCTCTAGGACATGTGCCCTTGGTCCCTCAACCCCAAGTCTACTGTAAGTGGGTCATGAACCAATGTATCCAAGGTAGGAGTCCATATCCCTCCTGTGATAGCAGCTGTTAATGGACAGCTGCAGGAAAAACCGCTTTCCTGGGAAATCCAAACTCCCCATCTTGCTAGAGACTTCATTTTTGCTGGGGGTGTCTTGCAGCCTAATGGGCACTGGCCTTAGAAAAGGAAACAAACTACCTAAAAGTCCATCAGCAGGGTCCTGGTAGCTACCCAGCTGTGAAGTCATGCTGCAGAGGCAAATCCAGGGATTTTACAATATGGGGACCACAAGCCGCTATGCACAATGGGGATCAATGCTTGGAAAACACTAACTTTGAGAATAATATTTACATTCTTTCTTATGTATAGGAATATGCTTATTATACATAATACTGAGTTTTATAAAGACATTTTCTTATTTTAATTTTTATTTATTTATTTGAGAGTGACAGACACAGAGAGAAAGACAGATAGAGGGAGAGAGAGAGAATGGGCGCCCCAGGGCTTCCAGCCTCTGCAAACAAACTCCAGACACGTGCCCCCCCCTTGTGCATCTGGCTAACGTGGGACCTGGGGAACCGAGCCTCGAACCGGGGTCCTTAGGCTTCACAGGCAAGCGCTTAACCGCTAAGCCATCTCTCCAGCCCATAAAGACATTTTCATAGAAGGATACAGTGTACTTTAACCATGTTCTCCTCCCAGCCTCCCATTTCCCTCTATTCCATTATCCCCCTTTTCTCCTTTAGATAGTCTCACCTTTATTTTCATTACTTACATATACATGATTGTATGTAGCTATAGGAAGGCTAGGGTCCACTAGCAAGTGGAAAAATCTGCAATATTTGTGTTTCTGAGGCTGAATGAATTTACTTAATATAATGATTTCTACTTGCATTCATTTTCCTGTGAATGACATAACTTCATTCTTCTTCATGGCTCAAAAAAATCTCATTGTATATACAGAGTATATTTTCTTTTCCCAGTCCCTCTGTGGATGGATGTCTATATACAGACTGATAAGGCTAAAGGAAAGGCTAAATGTGAAGTCCAGGTTGATGGCTCCTTATGAAAGAAGAACTGGGAAAGAAAATTCTAAAGTACAGGGAATAAAGCCATGATACTGTTAATATCCTCTGATATCAAAAGCCAAATGAAATATACAGACCATTCAAGTTCTTAAGTGGTGTGTAAGGAAACTGATATTTATTTTGCTATTATTCTTCAAACTTCACATGTTATAAGTGTTCTTAAATGTTCATTAGCTAATTAAATCAGGTTTTAGAAAATGTACTTACTTTTTTGTTTGTTTTCTTGAGATAAGCTCTTTCTACGTAGTCCAGGATAACCTTGAACTTACAATATTTCTGTCTCTGCCTCCAAAATGCTGGCATTGCAGGCAGGAGGCACCACACCTGGATCACTAACATATATTTTATATATGGCAACTCTAGAATGAAGTGCCATGGTTTTTTCTGGGTAATGGGATTAGTGGCTGTTTTATGATCTTCCTTTTGCTAGCTGTTTTCTCAAATTTCTATAATGAACATATATTACTTTTGTAATAAGACAAGAACCAATGAAAGCTACTTTTAAAATGAAATTAATAGTCACTTTTGTCCATGTGGAAAGAGCATGCTGCCTAAATCCCCAGTGGAAGTTAGAGGGGGCAGTAAGGAGTGTCAACTTCAAAAGCATGTCCCAGAGCCCAGGCTGGGTTCCAGGCAGCCAGCCATAGGAAAGAGGGTGGCCAAAGGGTGGTGTGCCCACATCACCAGCCCAGCCTAGTCTACAGTGGATGAGGGCATCGATATGAGCCCAGCAAAGAATAAGCGAGGAGCCTTAGGAGTGAGCTGATACTCCTTTTCTGGCCCACACAGTGGGTAAAGGCCACAGTCCAAGTCCATTCTTGTCTCAGAGCCTTTGCACATGCTGTGGCCTCTGCCTGGAACGCCCTTCTCCAGGTTTTCATGGCTCCCTCTCCCACTTCAGCTAGGTCTTTTCTCCTGAGTTCTCAGAGAGCTACTCCCCTCCTCCACTTGAAAAGGATGGCCATTTCAGAGTGTTACCCAAAGTCAGGTTTTAAATCTCTTCATCTCGCTTGAGTTTCCCTCCTGTAACTCCTTCATTACCAAATAAGTTAATATTAGGCCCCCTGACTAGAACCTTTTTTGCAATGGCAAGACATCTATGCTTAGCAGAAGGCATGTCAGTTACTCAGTAAGCATTGTCATATTAAGGAAGACACTGCCAATGTCAGTCATCTCTGCATAGTGGTTGTACCGGCTGCCCATCATCCACTCTGCCCCCATCTGGAAGTCACAGTGTGAGACTGGTTGAGGTGGAGTAACTGGGTGTATAGAGAGAAAATGCTTGAGTCTACATGTCTGGCTCTGCCTTTCATTAACATCTCTGTGATGTCCTTGAGCCTAAGTATTCTCACCTCTAAAATGGGATTCAAGATGACTACCTCTCACAGGTGATGATTAAGGAGCCAACGTGCCTGGTGAGGTGCTTGGAATACCTGCAACTGGAACCTGTTAGCCAAGTGTTGGCATTGTTATAGTTAATCTCAGTTGTCAAATTGAAAGGCTTTAGAATCTCCATGGAAACAAATCTCTGGGTATGTCTGTGAAGGATTTTTTAGATTTAATTGAGATGGGAAGACCAGCCCTTGCTGTTGGCAGCACCATCTCATGGGCTGGGTTCCCAGACAGGACAAAACAGAGAAAGCAAGCTGAGCACTAGCACACAGCGCTCACTGCTTCCTCACTACAGACGTGATGAGAGCAACTGCCCCAAGTTCCTGCTACCACGCCTTCCCCGCCAGGATGGACTGTACCCTTGAACTGTAAACCAAAGTAAACCCTTTTCTCCATAAGGGTCTTTTGCCAGGATATTGTCTCAGAAATGAGAAAGGGCACTAATTCAGGCTCCTGTGTGACCACCCTTCTGGGGTCAGCCTCCAGCTTCCCCCTCATTCCTGGATGACCCAACTCTGGAGGCAGGAAAGGCTGGGCATCTAGGAAACACACTCTACTCCCCTTTCCTGAGACCACCCACATCATGTACACAGAAATAGTGATGATGGGCTCCACCTAGAGCTGACTGGTAACCAGGGCCTGGCATTATGGCCCACCAATACCAGGCCTCTACTCCTTCCCCGTCCTCCTCTGGTTCTTCATGACTGGACCTGTGGTTAAAGGTATTCTTCGGGTGCTTGTCTCACTCTCCCAGTGACCTGACCTTTCAGAGGTCAAGCCTGGGTTACATGAGAGGTCCAGAGGCCCTGTCTCAGCCTGGGACCTAAGACTGCCTGCAGGTTCCTCACCCTGGCAGCCTGTGGCTCCCAGCAAGTCTCCTGCTGAGGTCCCTGGTGCCATTCTTCCTTCATTCTGCTTCAGCTAAGCCTCAAGCCCCTGGCGACCCTTCTGAACACAAAAAAGTACTACTTACCCATTTATCCACCCCTCCCCTTTCAAACCTAGCCTCCACCTAACCTTCTCTGAGCATAAGGGAGTCAACCACACCTGGTTCTCCTCACCTCCCTGGACCAGTGAAGTAACTCAGCCCCATTGGGAGGGAAGAAGAACAAGGCATCTCTGTCCTTTGTCATAGAGAGAGTGCCTTGAGCCAAGAGGTGCCCTTTCCTCTAATCTGGCACAGACATGAACAAAGCCATCCAAGGGAAGGGGGCACCAGGAACAGGCTGGTCTCCAAGGAACATTCATGACAGGAAGACTCCTCTCAACCAAGCTCCAGGAAGAGTTGTGAAACCACAGATGAATGTGCAAATGACTCATGAAGATAGCTAATCACGTCTACCCAAAACCCTTCTGAATGAACATGTGAACAGATAAGCCATGAGACCGTGCCAGACTCTGAGGCTCCAGGGCTCATGATGGAGTCTGGAGTGGGCACTACTATGTTCCACTCATAGAAGGCAGTGTAGTCCCCATGGGTCCTGCACCACCATGTGCTACCCCAAGTGCCATGCACACTGAGGGCCTGGTGG
The DNA here is from genome assembly GCF_020740685.1 of Jaculus jaculus. NCBI lineage: Eukaryota > Metazoa > Chordata > Mammalia > Rodentia > Dipodidae > Jaculus > Jaculus jaculus. The sequence goes on from NC_059107.1 coordinate 63,732,835, forward strand.
GGAAGGATGGAATGTCTGCCAGTCTTTCCTGGAGCCATGACAACAGTGAAGGATGAGGAGGTGGTTCCAGAAGGGTCCCCTGCCCTGCCCCATTTTCCAGGCCCAGCCACGTAGTTCCTTGTCCCCTCCGTTCAGTAGCTGGCAGAAAGTCGTAATTGAATTTGCAGCAGAGCTGAGAATGAAGAAAGTACTTTACATGTCTGGGATTAATTTATCCTTGATCATGGCCACATTTATATGCTTCTTTCTGCCTGAGTTTCCAGAGTGGATTCTGGCTGACAGTGTGAAACACAGATGCACTCATGCACACCCATGCTTTAAGCACACACTGTGAAACTGCGTCTGTCTGTGGGGTGTAACTAGGTATAGCTGGTACAAGTGGATCTGTCTCTAGGGTCTTCATTGTGCATTTTTGGGTGCTCTCAGAAGTTATCCATGGAATAAAGCCATGTCTGGACATGGTCCAGACAGGGTGGGTTGTTGGGAGAGGACAAGATGTCAGGAGGCACCCCAACTTCTCTGCATGCCTCCCCACATCCAGAAAGAAAGTCGAGCCCTTCCTGGGCAAGCTTAGGTAGAAGGAGCCTCTCCCCTGCCCTATCCTCTTCATCAGCTCCCTTGTCTGGCACCCAAAAGAGCTGCTTGTAAAAGCACAGGCTCCCAACAACCCCACTGGAAGGCCACTATCATTCCCTCAGCCTCCATGTTGCTGACTTGCCAAAGTCCTCCTCTGAGTGGTTCAAACAGGACTTAGAGCAGTATGCTTCTCTTTAAAGATCACTTTGCAGGAAGAGGCCTGGGACCATGAATTGGCCAAGAGATTCCCTCTTGGACCTTGGACACTGAAAGCTCTGCTGACTCATTGTGCCTACACTCGTATCTCTGCTATGAGGTGCTCCCAAGCCAGCAACCCACATTTTCACTTCTGAGGAGATTTGAGATCCCAGAGGTCACTATGCCTAGGGTTTCAGGCAGCACTGTCCTGCTGTCTTCTTTATGCTGAGACATCTGTGACCCCTCCTTCTCACCTCTGGGGTGAACCTGGAAGACAGGACAAGATGATCATGAAGCAAAAATACTCTACATGTGAATGGTTTATTTGCATATTTTGGTCTTTTACCATTTGTTCTTAGTGAAGAAGAGATAAAACAGAGACAGAGAGAATGGGTGCACCAGGGACTTTAGCTGCTGCAAACAAAATGCAGATGTATGTGCCACTTTGTGCATCTGGCTTTATGTGTATACTGGGAAATTGAACTCAGGTTGTTGGGCTTTTCAGACAAGCACCTCAATGGCTGAACCATCTCCCAAGCCCTGAAAACTGGTCATTTGAAAAGATCTCAGAATGCATCTGTTGCACTCAGCAGCAAAGCAGTTTCTTGCCCAGCCCTGAGCACACAGGGCATGGGGACAGGGGGAGGGGTTTCAGCCCTGATGAGTACACAGGGCACAGGAGGGTCTCAGCCCTAGCAGAATGGAGCTGCCCCTCTCCCAGAGATAGACCCACAAATACAAAAGGCAGCCAGCTGGGGTGAAGAAAATGGGATTCCAGGCTGGCCCAGCTAAGTGTGGGCTGATGCAGGGCATATCCTCACCTCCCATATTCTGAGCTGGTGTGGCAGGCAGAAAATGGCCTGCTCTGTTCACCCCAGTGCTGATGAGCCCACTGAGGAAGACCCTGGCTCCCAGGACATTTTTTACTTCTTTCTGTGACCCTGCTGCCTGTCCTTTCACCTCTGCCCCCCACCACACACACACATACCATGATAATCTGAGACCAGAACAAAGGCAGAGAAGCAGGTCTGAGCTCCACTGGGCCAAGCCACAGGGAGCGGGAAGGAGGCACAGAAACCATCATGGCTCTTTGCCCACCCCTCTCATTGAGGAGGAAGCAGGAGAACAGGTGACCTCTGGCCCTGACACAGTCCTCTTTCCCAAGCAGAAAAAGCCCTGGCTGTCACCAACTCCCAGGCAGGAGATGCCCACCTGGCTCCTCTGGAAATCCCATAATCCTACATTTATGAAACACATGTACAGGACTGAGACAAGTATGAAGTCCCAGGGTAGAGACACAGTGGGTGGAGAGGCGTGGGTCTGTCAGGCTGTGCTTAGAGTGCTGCCTCAGTCTGCCACTTTCCTGTTACCCTGTCCTAGACGATCACATGAACCTAGAAATGAATACAAAATGGAGTGTGTGCATACACATATGTGTGCTTATATCTATGTGTGTAGGTGCATTTGTGTACCTATGTTTTGCATGTTTATATGTATGTATATCTATGTTTGTACATGCTTATAGCTGTGCATGTGTGTTTGTATGTACTTGTTTGTATCTGCCCACGATAGGTATGTATGTGTTTTGTATATTTATGTGTTCACATGTGTATGCATGTTTATGTACATGTTTGTATATTGCATATTGGGTCATGTGTGTACTTGTGTAAGGATGCATGTGTGTAAACGTTTGTGTGTGTGTGTTTGTGTGGGGTATCTGTATGTATATGTTTGTATGTGTGCAATGTAAGATTCCCTGAGGTGGCTCTGAAGTTCTGACTGTTGAGAGGACTTGCATTCAGCAAAGAGCAAAGTCCCTTCCAGTGCCACTGTAAAGGAAGCAGTGTCCTATGGAGAACTGAGATGGTTCCAGCCCAGCGACACAGGCCAGGGGGCCAATGGGCTACCAGGGAAGCTGAGGGACCACTGGAGAAGGGAGTGAAAGCAGAGGGAAGAATGGCCAGCAGCAGGGCTGATCAGGGTTTAGGACAGTGGCAAGCTTTCTGGGATCTAACTGCCTGAGGAACAGGGGTAAGGGGAAAGGCAGAGGCTCTGGAATTCAGGGAGGCTGACAGCTGGGCATGATCCTGAGCAGAGGTCCTGATGCTGGGATAAACAGCAGCACATCCAGGGATAGGTGAGAACTGGCATTCCAGGCTCTGGTGATGTTCTGTGTGGGGCCTCATAGAAAACAGGACTGCAGGATGCTTTCCATGTGCAACCCTGTGGCTGCTGGAGGGAAGAACAAAGTAAGGACCTCCCCAGAGGGGTGCAAAGGGAATGAGAGCCTTTGAATTGTGGCACCCATGAGTCATCCTGAGGGGATAAGTCACTCCAGCTCAGGGGGAAGCAGGGCTGGCCAGAGATTCTAGAATTAGCCACCTCTAGGCAATTAATACTGTTGAGGGTGAGGTTGCCTAGGAGGTCTGCAGTGTGAGATCAAGACCAGGAAAAGAACACTAGGGGTTTTCTAGACCCATGGAGAGGGAGGGAAAACCAGCAACCCAGCGGCTGAGGAAACCTAGGACAGCTGATGAAGAAATAGTGCACTCACACCTCCAGTCACCACCAGCTCCAGCTGATGCTGAAAGTTGTGATTGTGGTAGAGGGTTAGGAAGGACAAGTGTTCAGCTACTTAACAACCAAGGATAAGGATGGTATCCCTGGGTGAATTAAAAGAAGATGCCACTTCTTCCAAGTAATTTACTTCTATCAGAAAAATATAATGCACTATTATTAGAAAAAAAACACTTTACTGCCATCTGTGAGAAAGTTACTATAATACTAAGCACATTATGTCTTAGATGTGCTTCTCATGCATGGCTTACATACAAGGGCAGTGGAAACAGGTCTCAGGAACAATGGAACTCCCAACAAGGATACCATATCTTAGTCCAACCAAAGGTGGCTGGAACCGTAAAGAATTATGATACTACAGGCAAAACATCTGGCCTGGAGATGAGGCAGTTCCAGTCTTGGTTCATTCCCTCCCCATAGACTCATCAAGGACCAGCTCCCTCCCCTTCACTCTGCAATCCCATAGGTGTTAGCTTTCTTCCACAGGTGTACGCCATCATAATCACAAGATGATCTCCATTGATCCTGTCATATTTCCTCACAAGATTAAGAGGCAAAAGATGATGTGTGTTCTTGTGCAGTTTCATCGGGTAGAAGTCCTTCCTAGAAATGGCCCAGCCTCCTTCATCTCTTCACCATCTTCTCATGCTTGACACACCTTTTCCTAAACTTGTCAACAGTAAGGGGACTACTTTGATTTGATCACAGTGGATAGAGTAGTGGATGGAGAAGTGAGGGTAAGGGAGGATGTGGAGATAACAAATGGAAAAGACTCTAGGATCTTTATGTAGCAAAGCAGAGAGATCCCAATTGCAGATGGACACAACATATTTGAACTTACTTGTTCCAAACTGGCCTGATAGATGGAGTCACTCAAAAAGACAGACAAGGGGGAGTCACTTGTTGCTTATTTCCCATACCACCAACCCCAGAGCCCCAGGCCAAAGGCACTGTCTCCATGCCAGGGCTTGCAAGACCAGCCTGCAACATTTATTTTGCACTGGGTGATTCTTGCCTGGGGTTCTGAGGGTGAGAGAGTGACTGTCTTGTTCTCTGTTTTGTACCTTGCTTAGCTGCTGTGGATGCTAGGGGCATCCTCCACTCACCTCAGCAGTTCTGACCATCCAAGTTGTCTCCTGGCCTTGCCAGTGTGCAGGAGGGTAAATTACGGAGTAAACCTGCCCCTGCATGAGAGTTGCTGCCCTGGCCCACCCACATGGTAATTCTAATGGATCTTTGAATCTGGAGATAGTCTGTCTTTGCACATTCTGTTCCTTCTACTTTCTTTTCTATTCTTGACCTATAATTCCTACTCTTGTTCAGGATGTTCCTCCAGCTCAACCAGGCACACTGGCAGAGCAGGCCATATTTATTTTGCTCAATATTATATGCTCAAAGTATACATCTCATGTTCTTCCCACTCTTTTGTTCTATATATGTATGTATGTGTGTGTGTGTGTGTGTGTGTGTGTGTGTATGTATGTATGTACGTATACATATATACAAAGATTTTTCATGAATGAATTATCACTTCTGGCTCCTGAATGGTAAGCCAGTCTTATAGAACAGCAAACTTCCAGCAGCCACTCAGCATGCTGAGCACCTGTTCTTCAACTTTTGTGACCACAGGACATCTGAGACTTGGGTGAACTTCCTGGTCACTCTCCAGTGGGGCAGTCTACCATGGGGGTATATACGAAAGTAGAATGATTTTTTTAATGTATGCATGCACATGTGTGCACATTCCTGTGTGTGCAGGTGCGTGCTTGTGTGTGTGTGTGTGTGTGTGTGTGTGTTTGTGTGGAGGCCAGAGGACAACCTCAGTTATCATTCCTCAGAAACAGCCTCTACCCCTCTTTGAGACAGAGTCTTTTACTGACTTGGAGCTAAGCAGGTATTCTAGACTGGCTGGCCAGCAAGCCCCAGAGAACATCCTATCTCCAGCTCCCCAGTGCTAGGATTATAATCATTCACCACCATTGCATATACATGGGTCCTGGGAATCTAACTCAAATTCTCATGTTTGCAAGGCAAGCACTTTGCTGACTGAACCGTGTCTTCTCTACCTAGAATGATTACTTGAACATGATTCTAATCAAAGTCACTCCAACTTGGTGTCCTGGTCTCAGCATGAAATTCTTTATGGCACACACGTTTTTCCACCTTACCTTGCCCTTCCTTCTGGTCCCTCTCCTCCTCCTCCTCCACATGACCACACCATGAACTAGCTGGGTCAGTGGGACTCCATGACTCTGCCTCCATCTCTGCTCTAGAAACTCTTCTCTTGGCCAGTGTACAGTCCAACCCTGAGTAACCAGTGCCCCATGAGAGCATCTGCTTTCCTATCCCAAGGGTAGTACACACTCTTCTGGTGGTTTTCCAGAAGACACTTTCCCAGTCTCCCTGGGAACCATATGGAACCCACTGCTGCAGCCTCAGAGCACACTCCAGACCAGTCACATACAGGGAGTACATACCATATATGCTGTGCATGTTCACTGGACATGTCTCTCTTGGTTATTTGCTCCTCAGTCACCCTATCCCCACACCAAGAGCTTTGCCTGGTAGCCTGTACAGTCCCGGGAAGCAACTTCAAACCCAGATCTAGGAATACACAGACAAAAATCAACCCTGAGAACGGGGCAGAGAAAAGAGCAAATCTGAGTCCTTGGACAACTTTACTATGAAATTGGATCAACCCTGCCTGAATCCTAGTCCTTCTTCAAGCTTCATTTCCAGAAAGCCATCAAGTTCCCTTTACTACTCTCTTCCTTTCCAAAGTTGACACTGCCTCTCATTCTCCAGAAATCAACCACTAATGTCTCACACCTTCTCCTATGTCTTTGATACTTCCTAGTCAATAGCTTCATCCTCCCCACCTTCAGGTATTCTCAGGTCTCTCCCTCATCTAAACTCCCTGGCTCCTCAGAGGCTAAGCAGATTCTTGGAAGACTACTGCCTCTCCTACCACACACAGGCGAGCATGGTATAGCCTCACCGAGGACTCACCAGGTGGAGCTTACCAAAGAGCTTGCAGCTCTGTCCCTACTATGAGTTCTGGGTGAGATGTGGCCAGGTTCAGCTATCAGGGCTTTGGGCCCAGACACCCAGTTTCTTGGGGCTCAGCTTCAAGCAAGTGTCACCTTGTACCAGCCCAGTCCTCCCAATCAGGTAATGCCTAGCCTGCACCACACAGTGCAGTGAAGGGTCAAGGGAGCAGGACAAATCCCTTGGGGCCTAGGGCCTGAGTCAGGGTAACAAACTTGCAGAAGAAACAGAGGAACCCTCCTGGTTGACAGTGTTCCAACCTCTGGGTTGAGACAGGCAGAGGGCTCTCTTGGAAATCTTAGAGCAATACTTTCCAGCTCTTTAGAGTTTTCTGAGTATGGTCCGGCCATTCCCATAGATTCAGTGATTCCTGCAGAAAATTTCAGACAACTAGCCAAGGCCAAGCTTCATCCCAAAAGGAAAAGGTATCTTCCCCACGAAGATTTTAAAGCATGTGAGGAAGTTGAAGAAAGGAATCCCAGGGCCATCCGCAACAAGGTCAAGGACAGAAGCTGAGCTGCCTCCCCTGCCTGAACTTCTTACTCCTGAACAAATGACAGCTTCAGGAGGGGGAGGGGCTGAGTGGGGGTAGGGAGAGCTCTGGAGAAGATAATAGGCCAGACACCAAACACCAAAACCCTCCCTGGCCCTGCCTCTGCCTCCAAAAGCCTCAGCCAGAAATGTACACACCACCACAGCAGCACCCACATGTACCCAGGCACATCCCCACGCTGCTAACCTGACTCAGGGACTAGATAGAAAACAACACAAAAATTCTTTGGTTCTGTCTGCTTTATACTGACATTCAAAAAGGGCATGTGTGAGGGAAAAGAGATGAAGGAAGAGAGGCAATCAATCCCAGGGCTCGATGTCTGCAACTCAGGGAGCATAAGCACCGCACGGGCGGGGAGGCCGCCCGCCCTCCAGTGCTGGTGGTCCTCAGCTGAAGGGCTTCACCAGCTTCATGGCAGCATAGTTCTGCAAGGAAGGAGGAGGCAGGGTCACAAGCAGGGTAAGCTCCTGTCCTGGAGCTGAGGGCAGAGCTGCAGGCAGAAGTCTGGGCTCAGAGCTCCCAACCACCTACCCACACCCTGCTCTCCCTACCTGAAGTCCTAGGCTAGGCCCTAGCTCAACTCTCATGCACCCCAGCCAATCATGCCAACTGCTCGCACCCTCCCACCTGGGGCACCACTACCAGAACTGTCCTGTCTTCCCTTCATGATCCAAGGCCCACTCTCTAGTGCCAAGAAGGCTCTGATGGCTGAGAACCTGACAAGGAAGCCTGCCCTGGCTATGTCTGGGAGCTGGGAGCAGGGCCGCTATTCCCACAAGGCAGGCGTGCGCACATACACACACAAACACATACACATATGTGCGTGCGTGCACACACACACACACACACACGCACACAGGCATGCACACATATGAGCACACATGCACACATACACCCACATGCGAACTAGTGCCCAACCTCACCAAGCCCCTGTCTGGAAAGCTGAGTGGGGATGGGTGTATGGGATAGCCCATTATGAAAGCTAGTATGGAATGTGTTGCCTTGCTGGTTGCAGAACTGACAGCATTCCCTCCCTACTGCTCCTCTAAAACACCATGAACACACACAACATAACATCAGGATCCTAATTGGGACAGTATATTCCCCAGAGCCATTCTTGAAAGCCAACCCTGGAAACAATGCTGGCCCTCTTTCGGCCAAATTGCCTCTGCTACCCCAAGCTGGCCCTACTCCCAGCAGCAGGTGAGAAGGGGCTAGAGGAATCAGACAGGCTGCCCCTCCTCTCCCCATGACTTTCCAAAGGGGCAGGGGTTGGACTAACTGGACTGGACTGGACTGGAAATGGTTGGAATAGGTCCTCTGTTGTCCAGCCTGAAAGCAGGTGAGGGGACCAGGTGACCAGGTGACTTGGGTGGTGAGAGGCAGAACTTCAGGTTGTAGCCAGATATGTGAGCCAAAAAGTCTGCAGCTATACCCTAGCTGGCTCCCACATGCCCACTCTGGGAGGAGTGCAGGGTCAGTTATAAACAGGACATTCTCCAGAACTCAGGAGAGTATTGCTGCTAAGGTACCAGGAGCCAGGGGACAGATAAGAGCTCTGCAAAGGCCCCCATGCATGCTCCTCAGCTGCCCACAGGGATGAGCAAGACCCATAGACTGGAAGGAACTGGCAATCTCCCTTTCTTTGCCACCTGTGCCTAAGGCCTAGGTCTGCCACGTACATGCCTCACAGGGCTGCGCCCTGCTGGCCAAGGGCTGGATTAGGCAGAGAAATGGCATTAGAGATGCCACTTAGGGAAAGCTCCTGCCTTTGGGCCCTTGAGGCAGGGTCTAATCTTGATAGACAGTGGCTCTGGAAAGTGAAGGAACATGCCAACCACACAGAAGCCAGGGGTGACTTAGTCCAGCCCCTTCATGAGCAGATGGGGAGCCCACTGCCAGGGTCACAAGAAGTCATGCTGAAGCCTGTATCCCTGCACTCAAGGACACAAAGCTCTGTTTCCTCCAAAGGCATTATTCTATCCTCACTGTACCCAAGGGTGGATTCTCTTTCAGCTGACCTGGAGCCAACTTGAGACTCTGCATTCTAGTGACTGATGTGGTTGCTTCTCAGTCGTGCCTCCCACCAGGCCCTCATTTTCTGAGGCATCTTGCCTCATCAATTCCTTTCTCCAAACTCCCTTCCTGGTCTAGAAATCTCACTTAATAAAGCTTCTTGCTGGGTAGGAGCCTACCATAGCAAATAATATGACATGGTCTGAGCCAAGCCTAAAAAGGGGAAATATCTCCACTGAGCCTTGACAACCCTGGCTGGGTGCAAACACTAGGCAGAAGTCCCCGCACCTCTCTAGATCCAGACCACCCCCAATGGCAGCTCAAACCACAAGAAACTGCACTTGCAAGGCTCTTCCGTGGGCCTTGACATCTGTTTGTTATCTTGTCTTGCTTTCCTTCAAATGGCCCCTGACATCTTATAAACTTCATCTCTGGCAACCTGAACATACCTGTGACTACAGTCAGGTTTGGCCAGTTGGCCTCAGCTCTTCCTACTGAGCACAGGGGCCACAGCCAACTAGGAGGCCCCATCCCACTCTCCTGGTCACCGTGGCCATGGAGGCAGCTGGGGCTTGGCCAGCTCTTCATGGTTTGTGCAGATTGAGGCAGAATAGGTCGTGTGGTTTTGACTCTTCCTCTTAGCACTAACACTAACCAGGCAGCCGGCACTGAATTTACAGTGGAATAATGGGGCAGGCGGACCCGGGCCAGGGCTGTCCACCCATTTTCCCTTCCTGCTAGGGTCTCAGAATGCACAGCACACCTATGTTTCAAGGGGACAATGCTCTGGGGCACTGTCCAGGATGCAGTAAGGACCTTAGTGAGGATGGCAGCAAGACCTGGCAGAACTGCAGACAGAGAGCTGTAGCCTAGAGTCAATTCCTTCTCTGGATAAGTATCTCTTTGCCATAAAAATGAACACATCTAACATCTGATTACAATATTCTCTTACTTTTACAAAGCAATAAACTGTTCATTTTAAAGGTTTTTTTAATCTAAAGAATTTGAAATTTGGTAGCTGGGCCTGGTGGTGCCCACCTTTAATCCCAACACTGGGAAGGCAGAGGTAGGAGGATCACTGTGAATTTGAGGCCAGCCTAGAATTACAGAGTGAATTCCAGACCAGCCCGAGCTAGAGGGAGACCCTACCTCAAAAAAAAAATCTATATACATTTTTTTATGAAAATTTGGTGACACCCTGAAAATATCTTCAAGGTATTCAAGGTATGAGGGCTGTGCATTGTCAGGGGGCCCTTATGAGCTGTGAAAGGGGAATGCAAGTGAAGACAGAAGCATGCAAGCAGAACCCTGGGAGCAAAGGACAAGCAGCCCTTGAGGTCCTGGTGACCTCTGTCGGTTGGCTTCTTTACAGTAAAGGGACCCCAAGTATGTAAATTGCCAGTAGGAGGCTTCTGAGTCAGGCCCCTGCTCATGCCCCTTTCCTTAGGCCTACTGACCCGCTGAAGGAGGCAGGCACACCCTATAAAGGCTCTGGGGATCTAGCAAGTGCTGCCTCTGAGGCAGGGAACCACCAGGGCTGCTCTGCTCCCTCATGTCTTACCTTCTGGGCCCTGCCCCATGCACTCCTTCAGCAGGCTCCCTGCCACCCCAGGCCCAGGGGCTTCCCCTTCCAACAGAACCCTGGATTTCTTAGGTCAGGGGCATGTTCCATGGGAAAGGGTACCCAAAGACAAGGCTTTGCCTCCCAACCAGACCAGTGACTCCCAGGACAGAGGTCACTGATCACCATCTGGCTAGTTCGCAAGTCCTCTGCCACAGGCCACTCACCGGGAAGGCATAGACAAAGACACCTAGGAACAGCAACAGGATGAAGAGGGTGATGAAGAGGATGATAGCGCAGCGGAAACGACGCCACAGGATGAACTTCATGGTCTTATACGGGGAAGTAAACCACAGGAAGGAGGTGTCCGGGCGCCTGCAAGGGAGACTCCAGGATCAGCAGAACACCCCCCACACAAGGCAGTCTGTCCCACATTCTCACTTTGGAATGCAGGTCGAATAGCCCTGGCCCTGGTGGAGAGCACCCCACCTCCAGGCCCTGAAACTCAGGCCTGAGTCAGCCATTCTCCCACCCACGCCGCCCCCTCTTCTTGGTGCAGCTGAGCTCCGTCCCCACAGCCCTCTTCCCTGGTGACCCAGGACTCAGTCACTAGATCGCACACACATGAGAGCAGGACTGAGCCATTCCAGTGAGGACCTGGCTCCCAGATAAACCAAGTCACGTATTCCCATCTGCACTTCCCCGCCTTCCGCCACTGTGATCACAACTGGGCCAGACTTGGGGAAGACGGTGACAGGAAAACCCAGGTTCCCAAACAAGAACCCCAGAGCACTTCTCTCTCTCAGCCTTACAACTCAAATCTCATGCAAAACTGTGTCTGGATCACAGCCTTGTTAAAAACCTCACAGTACACCCTGGGTCTTGTAGCTCTCTTGTTTCTCCATCAGACCCGAACATCCTGGGGTAAGGCACCACTCCCTGCTGCATGGGCCCAGTGGCACACAGACATGTGAGTCACCTGACAAAGCATGCCATGGGCAGTGGCAAACACAGAGATGAGCCCCACCCAAAGCACCCTCACAATTCCCAGGAACATCCTCCAGAGTACATGCACCCACAGCTTGCTCTGTCTCCCCAGGTCCGTCATGTGGAGAATACAGACTGGTCCTCCCATTTGGTACATGGAAAACCCACAGGACACTACCAGACTGTCATGAAGCACCATGAAGCATCACTACATGATTGCAGAAGGTCTTGATCAGACTCTGGGGCAAGCTGGAGAATTTCATCTTTCCCTTTCTTAGTGGGAATGACCTATTTGACTGAGGTGAGACGCTTCTCATATGTAGAACAGGGGTGGCCACACAGCACAGAATGTCCAAGCACATCGTAAACATGCCACATGATAGTATGGTTGGCACAAGCCCCATAGGAATTCAACAGGGCCTGCTTCTTTTTCCCCTTTTTTTTTTTTTTTTTTTTTGTTTGTTTTTCAAGGTAGGGTCTCACTCTGGTCCAGGCTGACCTGGAATTAACTCTGTAGTCTCAGGGTGGCCTTGAACTCACGGCAATCCTCCTACCTCCGCCTCCCGAGTGCTGGGATTAAAGGCGTGCACCACCACGCCCGGCTCTTTTTCCCCTTTTTGTTTGTTTTGGCTTTAAGCCTTTGTTTCTTTGACTTCTGTTTGTTTCATTTTTTCTATGTACTTCAGGCTGGCTGGAACCCTCAATCCTCCTGCCTCAGCTTCGTGTGCGCTGGAATGACAGGCCTGTACCAGCATGTGAAGCTTCTTGAACCAGCCAAGGAGCCCAGTGCTCCCTGAATGGGGACTGCTGCCCATATCCCATGAGCCCGAGAACTTTGTCGCCTCTGCATAACTATACACTAGGGGTCTCCTGGATGGTAGTGCCTCTGCCTCCTGAGGCTGACCTTGGATCCTCAAGCTTCGGGTTCATGTTGGGTTCATCCCGACCCTGGCCGGCAGGCCGTTCCTCATGCTCGCACTCACTGACGATCTCCAAGGTCATTTCCAGCTTTCCCTACAAAGAAGGAATCTGATCAGGGCTCCACCCAACAACCTACAGATGAGCTGGGTTGCTACAAACATAAGGGCTATGTTGTTGTCACTATTTTTAAAATGTCAGGCTATTCTAATAACAACAGCCTTTAGAAACTAGAATGACATAAAGGAAGGGGCAACGGGTCCACTTGTTCCATGTGGAGACAAGTGTTCTAGCATTCTTACACATCAGAGCTGCAAGTACATGTAATAGCATACTGTATATGTAGCTCTATGGCTCATTTTTTCACTTAGGAATACATTTCACTATATAATTATATATCCTTTAAAGTTTGGTTTTTAATGACTGTAAAACATCCCATAGTTGGTTGACCATAATTTACTTAGTAAACTACTTATTTTGGCTCACTTATGTTGTTTCCAACTCTTTGAAATTATAAATAATACTGCAACAAACATCCCAGAACCTAAATTTTTAATTTTATCTGGTTATTTCTTTAGAAGAGAATTTAGAAGTGGGAAGGCTGTGTCCAAGGGCATAAATAATGTTGAATCCCATGCTGTGTGTTACCAAATTGCTTCTCCACGCAGCAAACCACCGATCCTGTCAAGAAGGAAGTGAGTTCTGTCCCTGAACCTTGCCAGCCATGAAACTTTCTATGTTTAGGAAAATATACTGCCCAAAAAATTACATTCAAAAATATTCTTTTACTGAAGGATTTACCCTCTTTTTTCATGTTTAATAGACTCTGTTTCTGTGAATTGCCTCTGTATATGCTTTTCTGGTTTTCTCTTGGGGTGTTCACATTTCCTTGCTACATAAAGATGTTTAATTCTGAGGGCCACTTTTGTGAGGAAATGGCCAGGGATTAACTTCCCTCTGAGACTTCTGTGGACTGAGAGTTCCCCCGGTTCCTTCAGTAGCCTCTAGAGAGGACATCATATGCAGGAGAGTTGAGAAAGGATGGTCTGCTCATATGGGAGAGGCAAGGCCTCTGTCATCCAGCAGGAAACCCCAGTCACTGTTAAAGCCATCTTTCCATTTATACTGGCTTCCCCTGGGATGTGAACTTCCAAGGAAAGGAAGGCTGGGATAGGAGGGAAATGAATGCCTTGGAGCACAGAAGAGGAAGGGGACAGTGTGTGTGTGTGCGTATGTGTGTGCGTGTACGCATCGTGGATTCCATAGAAGGAACCATACCATGCCCTACACTGGGCTGGCGTGAGCAGACTTACCGCCAGGATCTTCTTGTCAGCTTCCTCGGCTGTACATGGCCACCAGCCCTTCACTGACTTCTGCTCAAAAAGGGAAACAAACCCTTCTGGATGAAATGTGTCATCCAACTGGTCCATGGAGCACTTCTCAGCTGTCTTGGCTGGCTTGGGCATGCGGTTGAGATCCAGCTGCAGGGCGCCTGCCACAAAGTGGAGCTCTTAAGAAAGTTTACAGTCACTGGCCATCTAGGGCCATGCTGAGGCAGGCAGCTGCACCTCCTCAGCTTCTACTCATGGCTTAGCCATTGAACAGTTCCCAGAAACTCCCAATATAGCCCCCACTACCTCTCTGCACAGCTTCCCCATTCCTACTCATCTATTAGAATCTAAGCAAAGCCACCCACTTCATCAGTGTATCTGCATACAAACCCTTCACATACTTATTGCCCCATACATCCACCCATCCATTTTTGACATGTGTGTATGGTATACATGCATGTGTATGCATGTTCATGTGTGTGGGCAAACACGCATGCAGATGAATGGGCACATGTTTACTTGCTTGTAGAGGCCAGAAGGCAACCTTGGGTGCTATCCTCAGAAATACCATCCCCTTCTTTTTGAAACAGGATCTCACCAATTAAAGTTGACTATTTGGTCGAGAATCCTTCTGTCTCCACCTCCCCAGTACTGCAATTACAGGCATGCATGATCATGTCCAGAATTTTACATGAGTAGTAGGTATCAAAATCAGGTACTTACAGTTGATATGCAAAGACTTCACCCACTGAACCATCTCTCCAAGCCCTCTTACCCATTTTTAAGTTTTTTTTTATTATGGGAAAATATATATGTGAAAACTTATCCTCTTAGCTATTTTTAAATGCATAATTCACTGCTCTTGAATACAGTCTCACCACAGCCATCACCATGATTTCCAGAGTTCTCCCTGCCAAACAGAACCTCTGTGCCCAGTAAGCAATAGTGCCCACTATCTCAACACCAGATGTTCAACTTCTGTCTCTGACCTGTCTTTCCTAGTTATGCCACACATATGTCCCTATGCATCTGGTTTACCTTACTTAAAATAATGTTTTCTCAAGATTCATCCATATTGTAGTGTGCATCGGTAATGTCTCTTACAGCTGAATGTTTATCCATTCACTGCTGATGGACACTTGAGTTGTCATCACCTGATGATGACTGTGAATAATGCTGTGTGAACATTGGCATTCTCGTGACTTGTCTTCATTTTCTCTTTTGAGACAAGGTCTCATGTAGCCCAGGCTGGTCTCAAACTTATGATATAGCTGAGGATAAACTTGAACTTCTGATCTTCCAGCCTCTACCTTCCCACTGCTGGGATTACAGGCATACACCAGTATGCCAAGTTTATGTGGTACCTGGAATTGAACCCAGGGCTTTGTGGATGCTAGGCAAGCACTTTATCAATGAAGCCCTATCCCCAAGTTTTTTTTTTCCTTCTCTTGTGCATATTCTCTAAAAGTCATTATCAAATCTGCTCAGCTATTTGCTGAGCTACCAAACTCTTCCAGGAAGTTTGCATAGTTTACACTCACTCCTGCAATGCACAAAGACTCCAGTCTTTCCATGACCTTGTTTGTAATTTTCTGTTTTATTATTACTAGCAATAGTTACCAAACTAGAGGATGTGAAATAGTATCTCACTATATCACTTAACAGTCTTTCATCTAACCATTTAGTCATCCAAGCAGCCATCTTTCATCATCTGCTCACCCATTTTACCCATTATCTCCCTATATAACTTCAGCTATTCCATTAGACTATATGCAAATGCCAGTACTTAATTACTTTTGGCCTTAGAAAGAACAATCTCTGTGGCCATAGTTAGTCAATCAGAACAATGTGATGGAGTCTCTGGTACCTGAACCTTGATTACTGAAGGGACTATCTGAGAAAGAAATTTGTTTTGATACTAAGTTAAAGAAATTCTTGGATGTGGTAGAGAGGTTGCCTAGTTTGGTGTGAAGTGCTGTTACTGTAACTGAGGGTTGCATCAAATTATTTTCCAAGTTTTCTTTCTCCTTGTCCATCTATCTACTTCCCATCCATATCCCTCTCTAGCTGCACCTGCTGAGCACTGTGTCTACCTGCTGACAGAGTGGTACTTCTTTCAGTGTTCAGCTCACTATTAGTACTCATCTGACTATACATAGGGTTCTAATATTATATTAGCTAAGTATCAGAGTATCAAATCACATGTACATACAAATTATCCCAGCATGATCTACATAAAATACATGGAAGCATAGATTATCTCTGGATGGTGATATTATAGGTATTTTACTATTACTTTTGAAATGAAAAAGGAATAAATAAATATTCAGAAGCTATAAAACATAATTAAAAACATGGTCTAAAGTTGGAGAAACAATGGGGTTAAATATATTACTTGCTAATGGTTTAAGTTTTATTTTTACAAGTAAGGAATATGCTTGTTTCTTTGTTTTTAAAGCTGTTTTATCACTCAGGAAAAAAATCTATTTTCTTTTTGAAATAATTTCCTAAAACCTTGTTCCATAAAGAATAAAGTCTACAAATAAAAAGATTTCATAAAAGTTCAAAACTCAAATGAAAAACTGGGAGACATTATTCGCATTGTATCCTTAACATATACAAAACTCTGAAAACCAGTAAGACAAAATGATCATATCAAAACCATGAAAAGAAATAACCAATAATATAGAGTATCTTGTGAAAATGTGCAGACTCTTAATGAATCCTGACTTCCTAGGGTGAAGGAAAGCCATAATCAATGGCCTAAAGATGGATGCCTAGGAATGTCACTGATGGTGGGGAAGCTAAAGATGGCCCCAATATCTTCCAGCAGATAAACCAAGCAAAATGAGATCTATCAGTGTGGTGATGTGGGCACCAGTGTGGATGGCTAGAAAGGATGCCTTCAAAATCCTAAGCTTCCCTAAACATTCCTTGAAACACTAAAATGAGGAGAGAAAACTGTAATACAAACCCATTCATATACTACATATCTGAATGATACATATGTGTCATAATGGATGCACATATAAAGGTATACAACATATGGAATTTGTTTACATCTGAGATAGCATATAGTTTAATAGTATATGTCTAGTTATCCCTAGATGATGAGATTAAGAAAAGAGGGATTATTTATCTATGTTTTTCTAACTTTCCTATAGAAATCCTATATAGAATAAAAGATAAAATAACAAAATTCATTTTGATACAATCAGTTTTATGCCTGATTCTTTCATAAAGAATTCCTGGAGCAACCATCTATTCTGTGTGCCACACTCAGGCCAGGGGTGGTAGATTTAGGAGGATTGGGGTCAAGACCAGTCCATGGGCAGGCAGCTATCCTTGCAGGGGCCAAGAGCTCTGCAAAGACATGCCCCCATCAAGCCAGAGGCCACCCAAGAGGGTTTCAGTGACCTATCCACAATAGACAGCCCTTGCTCCCAGGTAGCAGAGCAGGGTGCAGAGCCAGGGCTGCTGACTTCCTGGGCTGCCATTCTCATGAGTTCAGAACACAAAGCATACCACTCCAACCATCTTCAAGTGTGCAATGCTAGCTATGCCCAAAGCTGTGTGACTGACTATAAGCACCATCTAATTCCAGAATATTTGTATCGGCCAGGAAACACAGCCTCTGTCTATCAGCATGGCCTCCCGTGGTGGTTTGAATGGAAAATATCCCCCATAGCCTCATGTGTTTGTGATTAAGCCTTGTACTTTCCCCAGCTGGTGGAGCCTTGCTAGAGGAGGTGTTCACAGGGGTGGGCCTTGGGATTTTAGTCTAACCCCCTTGCTGGTGTGAGCCAACTCACATTTGCTGCTGCTTCCCTGCTCATATGTGATGATGTAAGCCAGGTCCCTGTTCCTGCCATGTTTTATTCCCCACCATGATAAAGCTTCCCCTCAAAACTGCAAGCAGAAATAAGCCCTTTTATTCTACAAGCTGCTTCTGGTTTGGTGCTTTGTCTCAGCAGTGATAAGGTCACTGCTACACTACCCTGTCACTCTCCAACTCTCCACTAATCTACTCCTCTCTAGAGTTGTCGAATGTGGGCATTTCATAGGTGTGAAGCTATGCAGTATTTCTTTCTTCCACTGGCTTCTGGCACTTTCACCCATTTTGTAATGTGGAGCTACCATATCTCACTTCTTTTTGTGGGTGAATAATAGCTTATGTATGGATATACTATATTTGATAGCATTAACCTTTCCCATCATGACAGGGCTATTACTAATCCAATCCTCTCCCAGCCCAGCCTACACCATCCCTTCCTCCTTGGCCCCATGTCCCATCCTTTGGCATAGCTCCCTGCATGCCAGCTTGGTTTCTCAATCTGTCTGCCAGAGCCCCAGGTGAGATGGAGGTGAAGGAGCCTATGTTTGTTCATTATGTCAGTCACTTGGACACAAGGATGAGTGGTGACTTGAGCACTTGATTTTTGGATTCAGTCTGCCCAGGTTGGGGGAGCTGGAAACATGCTGCCAAGTGTGAGGCTAGCCAGCTGTGATGGCCAGTACATCTCATCATTGTGGCCCAGTGCTCACATCTGCTGGAAGCCTAACTGTGGACTACCCCGATCATCCCAGTACTTCTCCATGTCACATTCTTTCCCCAGATCTGGAGACATGGGCTCCATTGGACTTCCCAGGGGTTCAAACACAGGGAAGGGTTCTGAAAATAACAGAAGTGGGACTCACCTAGAAAGTCATCAAAGGAGAACTTGTCATTGTCCCAGATCTGGAAGACCACACATGCTGGGATTTTGCTTTCAGTCTTGTCCAGTCTCCAAAAGGCATCCTGACCCAGAGGAGGAATGGAGAAGTAAGGTTACAGAAGTTTGTCCAAAGCCATAGACTTTCCTAGTCCCTCCAGCCTGGAATGTTGCCAGAAAGAGAATTCAGAGTACTGTGTCCCCCCATCCCACCTGAGGCAAGTCTTGGCAAGAAGACTGGAAAATAAATGTAGATCCTACCAGGCAGTACTCGGGATCCAGTGAAAGAACCTCACTTCCCCTAAAATGGCTTCTTTCAGCTTCCCAGTACTCAAAGCCAAGGTGACCTTTCCCATTTTACGGATGATGAACTGAGTCTGGCATGAATTAGAGAACTTTGCCGAACTAAGGCTTACCCCTTTAATAATAATTTTAGAGGCTGAGGTTGTTCTGTGGTAGGTCACTTGCCTAGCATGCAGGAGGTCTTGGAATTAATACCAACATCAAAAAAGAAAGAAAAAGGAAAGGATAGACAGAAAAGAAATAGGAAGGAAGGGAGGGAGGAAGGGAGGGAGGGAGGGAGGGAGGGAGGGAGGGAGGGAAGAAAGAAAGAAAGAAAGAAAGAAAGAAAGAAAGAAAGAAAGAAAGAAAGAAAGAAAGAAAGAAAGAAAGAAAGAAATGTGTCTGCAAATGTAGCTCAGTTGTTAACTTGGTAAACGCTTGCAAACTTGAGTTTAATCCCCAGCACCACATAAATACGGCATAATGGCACATGCCTGTAATCATAGTACTGGGGAGGTATAAGCAGGAGAATCAGAAGTTCAAAGTCATCTTTGGCTATATAGAAAGTTAGAGGTAAGCCAAGACAACATTAGACCCTGTCTCAAATAATAACAATCATAAGCATAATAATACAATATTGTCTTTCTATGTACCAACCTTCTTCCACTACAAATTCATTATTGATCCAACAACTCAGATAGAGGCCACCTGAGTAACCCAAAGCATGCAGCATGACCAAGGACACAGGACAGGAACTGACAAGCTGGAATTCAAACCCAGGCAGTTAAGTTCTAGGGTTCTCTTCTCAGCCTTAAACCTGGCACCACAGTTGTGGTCTCAGGGGCATGTGTGCTGGCAGAGTGAGCCTGGGGTTCCTGACCACCAGCTGTCACTGGAAGGAACCATGGCACTTTGTAGTAAGGAGCTGGTAGTGGGACAGGGCCCCCAGCTCTGCCCCCCAACCCTGTCAGTCCACCTCTGCTTCCAGAGCCTGCCCAGTGGTAGGAGGAGAAGTGTTTCTGTCTTCTACCACCTACAAAACAGCTTGCCCTGGAACCAGGCAGCTGAGGAATATAGGGTGAGATCAGCCTCTGGTTCCCTCCACCCTCAACCTGAAGAGCTGTCATGGCTCTCTGAGCAGGTGGCAGTGGGAGAAACATTCTGACCGTCATCACAAACAGTGGGGGTTCAGTCTTGAGACCTATACCCAAGTGTCCAGGGAAAGTTTGGGAAGTCAGAACTAGAGAGACCAGTTGACCTCAAGTATGCCTGGCCTCAGCTGCCCACTGTGATGGCTAATTTTCATTGTCAAGTTGACTGGATTTAGAATCACACACCTCTAAGCATGTCTGTGAGGGCATTTCCAGAAAGGTTTGACTGAGGAGGGAAGACCCACCCTGGATGTGGATGGCATGTCCCATGTCTAGAGTCCCTGACTGAATAAGGAGAGACAAAATAGGAAGCAAGCAGAGTGCCAACACCCCTGCTCTCCACTTCCTAGTTCTGGGGTGACATAACAAGCTACCACTCACACCCCCATATCATAAAGCCACAATGCCAGGCCTTCCTACTATGATGAACCATCTCCCCTTAAACCATGAGCCAAAAGAAGCTCCAAGTTGTTTCTATCAAACGTTTAGTCACAACAATGAAGAAAGTAGCTAACATGTCCCCTAAACTTGACCTTGTTGGCCAGCCCAGGCTGTCATGTGAGGCTATCCCAGCCTCTGAGCACAGTGACACGGATCTTACAGAGCTCCCTAACCAAACACCATGGCCGCTGCCCATGAGGAACCATCACCACACCCAGCCCCATCCTTGGCTTCTGCCTAGGTTGGTGCAAACATGCAGGTCCCAGCTGACTCAGGTCACCCCTCTGTCTGAGCCTCCCTCCTCCTGCTGGCCTGGCCCAGCCTCCTGCAGGTGCCTCCCTCCTCTTGCCGGCTTTTACAGCCAGCAGCCCAGCCACCATTCCTCAGCAGGCTGGTTTACTGGCTCAGTAATGAGCCTGAGGTTCAAACGGCCCCTGGTGGGAGCAGCTGGGTGGGGGCTCAGCCTGGGGAATGAGCCCCCCAGGTCCCAGGCGCTCATTATGCTCCAGGCCTGGGCCCTTTTACTAGCTGTTTATTTGCAGGGTGGGGGCCTGCCGAGCAAGCATGCCCTCGTGGGTGTGCTGGGCTCCAGGTGGGGAGCCTGGCGGAACAGCCAGCGGTGGTTCAAAACACTGGGATGAAAGGAGACCTTGTAACTTTACGACAGTCTCGTCTGGTTAATGGGGTCCCTGGAGGACCTGCATGCCTGCTAGAGGCCCTAAACCCCAGGCAGAGGGCTGCCTCTGCAGCAGGCTCCAGGAGCTCAGGGCCTGTGCAACCCCTTGCACTCTGACCAGCTAATGGGTTATGCCCAGATGTGGATATGGCTCCACCTGCCTCACAGGGTCCCTGTCCTGCAGAGGTGCCTGCTGGCCCCCACTTCCTGGTGGCCTCCAGAGCCACCTGGTTTGCTTCTCCTTCATCTCTTCTCCTCCACCCTGCCTCCAGCTGCTCTCCGCCCATGAGCTCGCCTCCTTTGTCCCCAGCCGCGCTTCTCCCTCACTCCTGGGTGCTCTTCCTCCTCTTCACTGCTCCCCACAGGCCTCTCCTCCTTGCATCAAGCCTTTCCTGTGTTCTCAGCTCCTCTGTCAGAACTCCTAAGTGCTCCACTCAGCTGGCCTTCCTTTCCATGGCCTTCCATGTAGACACGAAATTACTCCAAAGATGCCAGAGCAAAGCCACCTCAGCCAGGCCCTCAGAACTGCCAGGTGACATTTTTCTGCCACCAAGTAGCTCTTGTCCCACCCCTTTCCCTCCTCCATGTGACTGTGTTGGTGTCTCAATAAGCATGCAGCCACCCTACCCTTTCCATCCATCTCCACATGTGTTCCATTCACCTGCCACAATGCCAGGTTCTCCTGGGACTTCACAGAAAGCCCTTTGCCAAATTCCCACCTGTCACATGAAGGGTTGTCCAAGTACTCAATGTGCATCTCTCTGCCTCAGTTTTCTTTTCCATCCATCCCCAGCCCCTAATCTAATAGGGTTAGGTGAGCCACAGAGATGGTATGCCCTCTGCTCTGTTCTGCTCGAGCCTCACCCTCCCTGTCCATAGCCAAGGGGAAGGGGCAGCCATGCTTGATATAGCCTGTCAGACAGATGCAGCATCTACTTGTTAGGAAAACACGCTTGTGAAAGACCAACACTGAAGAAAGGCAAGCAAAATCAAACCTACAGACAGCCTGGGTTCTCCTGGACCTTCCCACAACATTATTACTCAATTTGGCTTCCTGGAGGGTCCCATGCAGCAATCCCTGAATGGAAGAGTACCCGTGCCCTGGTTTGATCCATGCTTTATTTGCTTTGGTGGTTTCTGAATATTGGTGGGACATTTTGGTTTCTCTAACATGCAAATGAGTCTTTGTTTGGGGATTGGGAAGGATCAGGCAGAAAGGATGCAATGAAGAGAAGTCAGGGATGGCCAAATGCATATGAAGCTCCCTCCACAAAGCCACATGGCCAGTCATAGAGAAAGAGGGGTCACCCAGGGTGTGAGGCTGGGAGTTTGAGCTACCTTTGGATGGAAATCAAGCCAAGGACTTGAACACACAGGCATGTGCCCCTGGCACAGGCAAGCACTCTCAGGTGGCCACTGGTGTCAGGAGGGAGGAGAGGGGTGGCAAGCATCAAGGAGCCCTCCTCCTGCCAGCCCTGCAGGGACTGCATGCACATGCACATGCACACACAGTGCCCCTGTACATTGAAAAATGTCCCAGCATGTATGTGGCTTGCTGAGTGGCTGAATTCTTCTGATGGTTGGTCCCAAAGGACAGTCCTAGTATAGCACAGATTAGATGTTGCCCTTGGACTTGGTCTATTTCAAGGGTACAGAGTGAGACCTAGGCTAGATGCTGCTAAGAACCCACCCATCCATGCTGGCTGATGCTTGCTTGTCTCCCCAGGTACATGCATCCTAGAGCAGAGAAAGGGGCATATGAAAGAGGATAACATGTCAGGCCTAGAAGGTGTGAGTCTCCCCAGCGACTATCCAGCCCAAACAGTCATCACAGGCCCCATACACAGCTGTGAGAGATGACCTCTGGAGATCCCAGTCCCATAGTCAGACCTGCCCTCTGATGGAGTGTCCCTGCCGTGGCCAGGCTGAGTTCCCTACTTCCTTCCCTCAGACTCCAAGACCCTCCCTATCACTTTGTATGTCTGGAGTAGGAGACAGGCAGTAGCCATGGGATTTGAACTTAGCTCGCTATGATGAATGTGTAGTGTGTGGTTCTGGGAGGAGGGAGGTCAATAGCCCTGGAGGCAGTAACACTGGTGATGGCAATGAAGAGGAAGAAGTGGGATACAGAGATGGAAGTGGTATCCTTGCAGGTAACGAGAGCAGGAGAGGGAGCTGTAGGAATGTAATGATGCCTTGGGTGATGACAACAGTGGTGGAAATCTCACTGGCCCGAAGGGCCACTCACCTTCTTGGACACAGTGCAGACTTGCTCAGCTGGCAGGTAGTCAAAGGGAAACACAAACCTCCAGTTGAAGTTTCCCTCGCCGCCCAGGGAGCGGTAGTGCACATCTGTCTTCTGCTTATGTTCTTCAAAGCCCACCATCCAGCTGGCCACATACACAGGAGGACATTCCTCATGAGCTCGAGGCCCGCCAGTCAGCAGAACACATGCATTACAGGACATTACCCACAGACGTGCACCATGGTTGTGAAGCCTCCCCCTGGGCCCATGAGGGATTGTGAAGATGAGCAAACCTGGTACAGAATACATGGAACTCCCACGAAATCTCCATACATGGGAAACTACCCTAGTGTCTCAGCCAACCCTCAGAGGCATACTTGATCCTTGTCACTTTAGCTCAGAGAACTCTGGCATGAGATGGTTCCCCAAAGGTGAACGTGAGTCCCCCACATGGAGGCTTGCTATCCTCCCTTCCCACTCCACTGCTCACTGTGGAATTCCGCAGGCAGCAGAGCAGACCCTGTGAGCTGGCCCAAGCACAAGGCAATGGCTCCTACCCTTTCACGTAGATGTCGCTCATCTTCTCCCCTGTGAGGCTGAGGTCATCCAGGATCACATCTTTGGTGTTCCAGATAATACAGCGCAGGAAAAACCTGGGGTGGGGACAAAGTGACTGAAATCCGCAAAAGTTCCCACCAGAAGCTGGAATGTGCTTAAATGAGCAGCCAACTCCTCCAAGGAGTCCTGTTGCCTGCCTGGCTAGAAGCTTGGCCAGGCTGTGCTCTGACCCCGCTGGTCCAAAGTCTTGCCAATGGGCCACCCCTTGTCCCTCCCACCACGGCTGTGATCCTCCTGATTCCAGCCCAGGTGAAGCCTGTCGCTAGACCCGTTACCTTCTGGCTTTCCGTGGGGTAATGTTGAAGGGAGGTCCAGGCCGGCCCAGTGCCTTTGGAAACAAGTCAATCCACATCTGCAGCTTCCCCTGTGGAGACAAGAGCCACTGCTTGCACACCACCCTTTTCATCTCACCTCAGTTACTGGGCACTCATGCACACACCTGGGGAACAGGCCAGAAGAAATGAAACACAGGGCTGCCAGGAAGTGGTTCAATGCCCTGGAGGTGAGAGGTCTTAAACAAGGTGCCACAGACCTAACTGCAGAGAAGGGACTACTGACCCGCAGGCACAGACCTGAGCCAGCTGCTCAGAGACCGTGACCTATGAGCCAAACTTCCGTGCACAGGGGATGATGTATGCATTGTCACAGTGGCCAGCGACTGGGGTTTGGTCACAAGGGCTAGTGTCTCCTAGGCAGAAGTCCCAACCTTTCCACAAGCCAAGGATGATTTTTGTCATGTCCGCCTCCCCACAGAGCAAAATAACTTGGTTCAGTCACACCTCAGGGTCACAGCACAGGCTTTTAACTCCAGCTGCTTTGGAGGCCACACAGGGCAGAGAAAAAACTTGCTTCTCCCAAAATCATCCCCAGAACTTCCCCTGGCCTGTCCTCCTCTTCTCATCCTCCAAATCCTAGCTCTGAAACCACCTCCTCCGGGCAGCCTGGCTGCCACTTTCCAGGTTTCCAGACTTGCTTTGCTTCCACAGGACAGGTCACTCCTGCTGACCACTGCTATTCTACAGTACTAAACATCTGATCTGACCATTGCAGTGACCCAGCACAAGTGAGATCTGAGTCAAAGACCATGGCAGAGACAGGGGACACCCTGAGGCCATGGAGTAACAGAAAGGCTTCAGAAGGCCAGAGAGAAGCCAGAGCCAGGCCTGCACATGGCTGAAGCAGATGGCAGACATGCTTCCTAGGCACTGAGATTTTAGAGAGGAGCAAGGAGGCCAGGCACTGAGACTCCATGTAGATGGACTGTGGTGATAACTTCCACTGTGATGAGAAGGGTCACAGAGGGAGTGAACACATCTCCCATGGGGTCTCTGCCGTTCAGGTTCCTCAGGCTGTGGTTTAAGGGTTCCAGGGCCCAGCGATTGAGGGCCTACCTGCTCGATGTCTGGCTGCAGAGGGCTGTAGAGGGGCCGCGACTCCACATGCTCAGGAACCAGGCCTTGCTGCTGAAGAACATGCAGGGCCAGGCGCTCCTCCACAGGACCCAAGTGTGGGTTTGGGAGCCTACCAGCCTCTGTCTCAGAGATAGGACAAACAAAAGCTGAGGGCATGAGAGACCTCTGAAGATTGAGTGGAACTCCTGAGGGCCATGGGGAACCCCTAACCCCACAGCCTCAATTGTCACCAGTTCTTATTTTTTATCCATTCAACTCTCTGTCTGCCAAAACCTCCCCTTTCCAGAGAGCCCTCCCTGACGGCTCCAAATCCTGAGCCTCAGCAACTGTTTCCCCACATGTGGCATCTTGGTGCAGCTAGAACTATGCTCTGGTTCTCATAAGTTGCTCTGCTAATGTCGCCAGCTACTGTCACAGCAAACACTGCACAGAGCATACTTGCTGCTTGTCGTAAGTAGCGGCACACTTTCTTAGGACCCTGGAAGCTGAGTACTGCTGCTAACCCTATTTTACAAATGTGAAGCCCAAAGGCTCCAGAGTCCCACACAAAGGCAGCAGGCAGCTTGGACCACATGCTTCTTCCCTGTCCCATTTCCCAAGGGCAGCTCTTGCCTGCCAGGGGACAGTGCAGGGACAGGTGCCATGGATGGGGAGAAGCCTGGCCCATCAGCAAGCAAAAAAATACTTAGCCTTCGTGGCAAAGACTTTCACTGCAAAAGGTGCACATGTACGCATGCATGCGCACACACACACACACACACACACACACACACACACATTCACTCACACAAGTACACACCAGGTGCATATACTCGGATGTGCCCATGTGCACCCAGCACAGATTCACACATGCATGCACACACACATGCACACACATACATATGCACAAGTATCACCCATCAGACTAGACCTACCCACTTTAATAGGGACCCCAAAGAAGAGGTGTGACACTGCAGAGCCAGTCATGTGGCTCTGCTAGGCTGGCTGGTGACTTTGGGCAAGTTGCTAACCACATCTGGCCCCAGTGGCCTCATCTGTAAAGTGAGGCAGATGCTGGCCTTCCAATTTTATGATCATGAGTCCTGGTCACAGAGTAGCGGGTACCCTTAGAGGAAATGAGACTCCCCCTAAACCAGACACATATTCCTCATGGTTGATCCTGGCTCATGACCCAGGAGAGTCAGGAAAACAGCAAGGAGAGGGGGTGGAGCCCAGGGCATCAAAGTCATCGTTTCCTTTTATAACCTCGGCACCAGCCCTGACATCAAACATCTCCACAATGAGCAGGAGGCAAGGGGCCAGCTGGGCCTGTAAACACCTCAGGGAGTCTGAGCTGCTCTGGGTGGGCGACACAGGCCTGTGGGCATCTCAGACACATGGAGAGCATGTGGCAGTCTCAGCCACCAATATCAGGCAGAGCCAAGGGCAGGGCGAGGGCCACGGAAGGTCCTCTTAGCTGCCCTTTGGATGCTTAGGCACATGGGAGTAGGGTCGGTATGCCAAGGTCAAGCTAGCCAGCTAGTACAGCTCAAGGGGATGTACCCCAAGCTATGACTTTTAAACTCACCCAAATCTTGCCCTCAGATGGTCCTACCATGGCACAAGCAGAGTTCTAACCCTGGTTCTACCCTGATTTTTGACCTGCACAATGATGTCATGGTCACGCCTTCACCCTGCTGATGTAAGCTAGGTCCACTTAGGCCTTCCTGGCAGGAGACAGCCTGACAAGAAAGACAGAGATCCCATCATGATGTTGGGGGCGAAGGATCACATGGAAGCTCACCTATCTCCTCTATCGTGTATTCCTTCTCCCAAAACATGACACGGTCTGTCTGGTACACAGGGGACTTGACCCTGTGTTGCTGGCAGAAGAGGTGGAGGAGCTGGGAGGGGCGGAGCTGGTCTCTCCACTGGTTTGGTCCAGAGCTGAGGCCGAAGTACAAGACAAAGATGAACCACTCCAAGGAAACACAGCAGAAGGGCTTTTAATGGTCTGTGTACCCCACACCCACCCTTCAGGTTTATAGTCTATGTTTGTTCTGATAGTTTATCATTTCCATTTAACAGAGGAAGAAACTTAGGCACAAAGAGCAAAGGACTGAAATATGTATTGAATTTCTTCCAATTTCTACAACTAGAGAACCATACCCAAAAAGGACTCAAGACTGTTGAAGGAAGGTGTTATCAGTACACAGATTCCCCTGACAGTCACGTGACCCTCTCAGGCCCAGCTAGAGTCCATGTGTCCCACTCTCTGTCTCCTTTCCTTCCCTCCCTCCTGTCTTCCCTCTCTCTTACCAAGGGCTCAGCCACCTGAAGACCTTGGTGTGCATTGCAGAGGTCTGGGTTGTATCAACATGATAGAGAGCCAGACACACAGGCCCAAATCCTAATTCTACGACTTACAAGCCTTTGTTTACTCATCTGTGGGGTGGAAGCAATGAGTCTTTCACTGGGCTCAACCCAATGCTCAGAATCAGAGTGAGCAGTTGCTGGGAAGCAAACTGGCCCAGGCACTTACACACAGTAGGTCTGTGGAAGGCCACAGCGAGCCCCAAACTTGGACAGCAGCCTGTTCTCCAGGTCAATGACTGTCTCTCCGATCTTTTCGTCCTTAGAAAGGAGGTCGTAGTCGTATAGCATGATTCTCAGGTCCTTCTCCAAAGGCAGTGTGCAGGTCAGCTCAAACATCCTGCAGCAAGGCCCAACATTAGGACCCACCCCAGGGGGAAGTCAAGTAGCAGGACTCAAAGCCATCCCAGACAGGCCACCCTCCTCAAGTCTCCCCTCACTTCTACAGCATGTCATCCACAATGCGGCTGTACTGGACATGCTCGAGGACCTGAGTGCGTGTCATGTGTCACCAGAGTTGGCACATGGCAGGAGCCTGTACAATGGAACCCAGGATGGATGAATAAGATGGAACAGAATATTGAAACTGAAGTTTCTGTCATGGTACCAAGAGAGAGCCAGGTGGCCACAGCTCTGGAACTGACCAAGGGGATGGCCCAGGACCTGCCTCTGGAGTTGGGAGGCTCCACGCTGACTTCCAGGGTAGAAAGGAAGGATGGTGTGTGCAAATCTTTTTGGGGAGACACCTCCTACAGAGTTTCAGCCAGCAGGCAGCCACCACAGAGGTCAAGGTGTTCCCTCCTCCCCATGTGATGGACACCTGCAGGAGGGAGCCATGAACCTGCTGCGCAATTCATGTTCAGGTGTCTCAAGCAGCAGGAGGGCAGCCAGAGCTATGCTTGGGGAAGTTACATCCTTCGAGGATGGGCATGAAGGAACATTTGTCATGAGGTAGATAGGGCTTCCTAGAGGCCAGTCTGGAGACAATCTGCTTACAGCCTCAAAGGGGTCTAACAGCCTGAAAGCAAGAACTAGACCATCTGAGGATGTGGGGAGTCAATGGCTAATGAGCGGGGCACAGTGGTGTCTCTGGGAGCTTCTGAAAGTATCCTCAGAGAAGGAAATCAGCTTAGGAAACCTGTTCCCTCCAGAGAGTACCAGGACAGGGACAGACAGCACAAGGATGGACCCCTCACCAGCACGAGCTTGCCTAGCCCTGCCTCTGCAGAGCCACTTGCTTGTCTATGTGGGCAGAAGAACATACACTAAGCAGGGCAGAGAGCAGAAGAGCCCCTCCATCCATACCCCCACACTTCCGGCCCCATGGGCCGGCCAGGAGCAGGGCGCTCCCCGGAGCCATCCCAGTACTCCGAGCTGCATGGAGGGCAGCAGGGCTTTATAAGTTGCTGGGATTAAAGTGAGCAGAAGACATCTGCCTACCACAGTGTCCACTGGAGGGTGAGGGGGAAAGGTCAACCCACACAATAAGTGGGTTTGCAAGACATTGGCAGATAAGAACACAGCTGGAGACCCCATCTATACAGCTGTGGGGAACTTGCCTTCCATGCTGGGATAAAACTTTTCAGTTATGTGGCTGTTTTGGAGTCATACATGCTCTCAAGCAGAGAGAAATCAGAGTGATGCAACTTCTAGCCAGGGAAACTGAGTTAGAACTACCAGAGAAGCTTGGAAGAGGCAAAGAAGCTACCCTAGGGCTTTCAAAGGAACCTGGTGCTACCCACACCACACTTATGAACTTTCAACCTCCTGAATCTTGAGAAAATAAATCTCTGCTGTTTTAAGATAAAAGGGTACAAAGCTTGGCAAGTAGCTCAGTAGATAGAATGCTTGCCTAGCAAGCAGAAAGCCCTGGGTTCCCTCCCCAGAACTGCATAAACCAGGTATGGTGTTACAAACTTGTAATCCCAGCACCCTGGAGGTAGAGACAGGAGAATCAGAATTTCAAGGTCATCCTCAGCTACACAGTGAGTTTGAGGCCAGCCTGGACTGCAGAAACCATTATGTTTTAAAAAAAAAAAAAAACAAACTATGAGATTGTTAGAACCACAAGTTGGGACATTTTGCATGGACATTGTCTCTCCCCCACCCATAATGCCTGATCCACAATGCCCTTGGGGTTGATCTGCATCCCCAATGAGGAAGGCCTCTTCAGAAAAGGGGCAGGAAGGAGGGAAAGGATGGTACCAACATGTGTTCTTTACATACTAAATATGCCCATATCTAATAAAAATTTTAAAAAATTAAAAAAAAAACTTTGTGATAATTTCGTATGCTGTTGAGTCTTTGCTATGATTTAAGAAGGTTAGAAGCACCTGGCATGCCAGCTTTGGACCATGATTTGGGGGAGGTGAGAAGGAATGAGAATGGGATGGGTATATTTTCGTATTTAATCTCAGCATTCCATCTGCTCTTGGTATGTGCATATGCATACCCATCCGCTGCCCATCACCACTAGCCTGTGGCTTTGTGCCAACCACCAGAACTTAATAAACAGCTTCTGTCTCCACTCTCCATCCACCCCTAACCCCATCTGGGTTGTAGATCACCACTGACAGGACTGTCCCCATACAGAGCAACTTCAATTAAGCAAACAGAGGCCAGTGTGTGAATCTGATATGCTACATGATATGTAAGTGAACGCCAAGCTTCTGCAGGTGCTACAGAGATAGCCATCAGTCTTCCTCACCTCAAAGTCTCATGACCAAACCACTGAACTGTGCATTGTCCAGACTTCCCCTCTGCCCAAGACCAAGCCATTTCCCACTTACTTTCCAAATACAGGCTCCAGGGTACAGGGAATGTAGTTGTCCTGGTCACTCACTGATTTCTTCCCAATGGAGATCTTGATGTAAGGGTCACACTGGAGAAGGGCACAGAAATACTTAGTGGAATCACTGGGTCATGTGTCTGTGGGACTCTTGAGTCCCCTGGCTTCCTAAGGCCATCAAGAAGCTGTGATGTAGACTGTGTCCAGTCAGGGCAGAACCCATCCAGCATTACACAACACTCCACACTATAGCACACAACCCCACAGGTCTTCATAACTCTGTTCCAGCAGTGAGAAGGGGAGCTTAAGTTCCCCATATTCCTGAGTCACTGCCCTACTGGGAGAGTCAGAGGGGGTTGGAGCCCCACCCTCATACACATAAGATATATGCCAAGGAAGCAGGCCAAGTGGGGGTCTTCTCTGAGACTTCTGCTCCCACAGGTAGAAAGGGCCAGAAATAGTCATAATTTATCTGCCTAGAATATCCTAAGGCCATCTTTAGGACACTACATGAGCAGCAGTGGACCTCAGTCATCATATATAAGCATCTGGGGCCAGAGAGCAACCTCACAGTGCTGGGATTGAAGGAGATAAGGAAGGACAATAGGAGTATCCTGGATGTCCCTACCACCACCCAGGCTGAATACTGTTCCACACTGCCCCAAGATCATATGACTCCTCACCCTTGATAGATAGGGTTATGGGGCTAGGACACCTTGGCTTCTACCTACCACCTCAGGGACACCCACAGAACCTGTATAAGGAAGCAAGAATGGGCTTTAGCCTTGTACTTCTAAACTCTGGCCTCTGCTTTCCCCTCTCTCTTTCTAGCTCTCCTCTGTCCCCTACCGATTGCCTCCCCTGTAACTCCATCTCTGGCAAGGATTAAGGTGAGTGCTATCTCTCACTTCAGGTACAAAATATAAAGAAAGATCTAAAAATTCATCAATTAAGATAAATAATATTTTAATGCAATAGTAATTCAAAAGTTAAAAATCAGAGCCAGGTGTGGTGGTGCACACCTTTAATCCAGCACTCTGGAGGCAGAGGTAGGAGGATCACCTTGAGTTCAAGGCTACCCTGAGACTGCATAGGGAATTCCAGGTCAGTCTGGGCTAGAGTGAGACCCTACCTAGAAACCCCCCACCAAAAAAAAAAAAAAAGAAAAAGAAACCCAAGTTAAAAATTGGCACTAATGGCCAATGAGGAACAGAAGATCAATAGGACAAATGTTCCTGGCTTCAGTTCACATGGCCAAGCACAACAGTCACTGGTCCCATCTCTCCTGTCCCTGCACCTCTTCCTACCCAGCACTGAAATCCTGCAAAATCCAGTGCCAGCCTCAAACTGTCACCCTACTTAATGGTATGTCTCAGCCCAGTTCTAAGCACAAATGAAGCAATCCTCTTTCAAATTTCCATTACACTCTGGACTTCTCTTAAAAGCCTACTTTCTCTTCCCTTCAAACCTACCAGAACCATATATCCTGACAAGTCATATTTCTTCCTACAAATCTTCCCCATTTTTCTGTGTTCTATACTGACTCTAGCCTTGGCTGACCTCCTGAAGAAGTAGGTCCCAGATGAAGCTATCTTCAGATCTACCTGTGACTCTGGATTCTCGGGATCACTGAGAGCTCCCTGGAGCAGATACTATATCCACATTCCATAGGCCATTTATACCAGGCCTGCTATTCTCAGGGAACCAAGGGTTCCAGAAATATTACCTTCCCGTTGGGGTCTTTGGGTTGTAGGCCAAATGCTCGGACAATGTATATACGGACTAAGCATTCCTGGGGACCCTGGGCAGCCAGCTGGTGGAACTGTCTTGGGGGTAAGGGGATAGCTGGGTCTTCTGGAAGGGGATAAATTTTGAAGAGACCCTAAAAGAAATGAGGAATTAGTTTTCATTGTTTTCATTGTTATCAGCAATACAATAACCTATATGACCATTACTCCCATAGCTGTAGAGTCACCCCTCTGGGGACCACCCAGCCCAACACCCTCCCACCACCATTAGATTCTGTGTCAGCAACAGCTCACCCACAAGGCCACATCACCAGCACCACAGTCACTGTTGTAGCCCCTGCTCTCACCCCTGTTCACTTAGTGTTTCAACACAACCAGAAGCTAACCCAGGGACATATCCTCGAGAACATACCTTAAACTCCCCAATGACAGATGGATCATCCATGTCCTCTTGAGTCTTTCCCCGGTAGAGCTTGAAGGTGTTACAAAAATCAGACAGGCCCTCAAAAGCTTCCACTTTCTCCAACTGTGTGTCATAGACCTGTCACATACAGGGATGCAAAAAGAAGACAAGGGAGCAAGAGGAAGTAGGGGAGAAGGAAAAGCAAAGGAAGAGGGAACAAGATGGTAGAAGTAAAGAAAGAGAGGAGGGACAGAACAGAAGGAAGTGAATGAAGAAGACGAAAAATGCAGGAATAAAGCAAAAAGAAGGGTAGAGTCAGAGATGTGGAAGAACAGAGGCCAAGGATAAAAGAGAGGAAGAAATGAGAACAAAGGAAAGAAGATCACAGAAGAAAAGGCAGAAAGATGTTTGTTAATTTATGCAGATTATGGAGGCTTTGAATTAACCAAAATTTCTGGGCATTGAGGCTCACAAGAGGACCCCTTTAAAAAAAAATAAGATCACAAATGAATGAAATTTTAACTTTCTATTTACAGACTAAGTTAAACTCTGGTAAATTAGAAGACTGGCAACTCAAATAATAATGTCCACTATCCAGATGTCCAACATGATGGCATTAAATATAAGCCAAGTGTGGGGGTGGAGAGATGGCTTAGCAGTTAAGTGCTTCCTGTGAAGCCTAAGGACTCCAGGCTCGAGGCTCGAGGCTCAATTCCCCAGGACCCACGTAAGCCAGATATACAAGGGGGCATCTGGAGTTCGTTTGCAGTGGCTAGAGGCCCTGATGCGCCCATTCTCTATCTCTTTGCCTCTTTTTCTCTCTGTCTGTCACTTTCAAATAAATAAAGAAAAATAAATAAAAGTTTTTTTTTTATATAAGCCAAGTACACATTTTGAACTCCACTTTAAATTTGTTAAATGTACTTATTTTATCTCCTCTTAAATAACCAATGATTGTTACCAGAGTTTGGAATTTCTTATAAATAAAACAGCTATTATTACAGATGATAAAATATACTTAATTTGTAATAATATTTAACAGGCTAATATGTTACCATATCTATATGCTAAATTGACTATACCTGAAATTAACAGACAAGATCCTAATACTTTTCTAAATATCATTTCTCATTTAAATGTTCTCATTACTCATGTTCCATCTATCTTCTCAATAACTAGATAGTTACATAAGTGTTATAGATGCATTATTGGAAATTGCAAGTAAACATGAAGAAAACATTAAAATTGCCTTACATTCAGACTTCTCAAAATATTACCTAGTGGTTGAGTCAAAATTGTTAAATGTCCTTTTGAATTTTTCTTGGTATACATTTTTAATTTGTATTTTT
Source organism: Jaculus jaculus (assembly GCF_020740685.1). Classification (NCBI taxonomy): domain Eukaryota; kingdom Metazoa; phylum Chordata; class Mammalia; order Rodentia; family Dipodidae; genus Jaculus; species Jaculus jaculus. Next base: position 63,766,777 of record NC_059107.1, read on the forward strand.
TACCAAAATAGGATCACAAGATACAAACTGTGCCATGACTTATTTCTTAACCTAACAATATGAGTATCGTTACAGCCAAAAGATATAGCACCCTTGTCAATGGCAATGTTGTATTCTATTGCATAAATGTATCATAAATTAATGACAAATCATTTTGTAAATTTTCTATCTTAATTTTTAAACACCACTTATAAATAGGAGTTTTTTCAAACCTCCTATATGTATTCTTTATATATATATTTCAAATTTATAGTTGTGATAAATTTCTAGAAATAGACTTTCTGGTCAAATGACATGTTCCTGTGATGTGCATGACACACTCTTCTCTAGAACATTTGAATGGATTGATTCCCCCATCTATAACATGCATGTGCCTGTGTTCTTAAATCCTTCCCATGGTTGTGCATTTCACTTAGTTAATTTGGTAGACAGAAGATGGTACACTGGATTAGTAACTTGTACTTCTCTGAATATCAGAGATCATTGCCCAAGCTTAGTAGCCAGCTGTGTTCCTGGTCTGTGATCTGTTAGGCCTTGCTCATTCCTTTTTCCTCTCCTGGTGTCTGTTTTCTATTCTGCCATGATTTGAAAGATCTCTTTGTACATAAAAGATATTAACCTTTGGCTGATCAAATACAATACAAATACTTTGTCCCAGTTTCTCCCTTGCCTTTTAATTATGTTGATGATATTCTATTTATGGTATATTTATGTTACATTTGCTTATATTTATAATTTTTCAGCTATATCAGTAATTCCTAGATAGTCTCTCCTAGTGATAACTTCTACATTCCAAACTATGCTTAGAGTGTCTTCACAGGAAGGTTAAGCTCTCAACTCAGTGTAGTTCAAGGCTTGAGGGAGAATCCACCAAAGGCTAAGCAATTATTGGAGTGTGGTTTGTGTCTGGGGTATTTTTGTTTTGTTCCTTGTATGTCTGTGCTTCACTAACAGTGTCTTGACCTTGCTGTATCATAACCTGTTTTGTTGTCTGACATCCATTCCGAAGAAACAGTAAGTTCCCTTCTGAACAATTGTTTCTTTTGTGTTTTATTAGATTTGTATTAAACTTAAATTTTAACTTTTTATATTATTTTATTATACAGAGTTTCATAAGGCCACGTCATATGAGTACTTTGATCATGTCCTTTCCTACCTCCCCCATTAGTTCCCTTTGTTCCTCTAGTTAGTTTCACTTCTATTTCCATCACCAGTCCATATATGATTTCATGTATCTATATACAATCTAGGAACCACCAATATGAGAAAACATGTGATATTTGTCTTCTGAAGACTGGCTTACTTTGCTTATTATAATGATCACCACTTGCACCAACTTTTCTATAAATGGTCTAAGTTCAATATTTGTTAGGGCTCTAAAAATTAATTGTATATACACAAACTTCATTTTCTTTATCCATTCTTCTCTTATTTGACACCTAGGTTGGTTTTCTAATTTAACTATTTTAAACAGCACTGTTCTAAACATTGGTGTGCAAGTATCTCTATGAAACAATGACTTGGAGTCTTTTAAGTAAATACCTAGGCGTGGTATAGCTGGATCATGTTAGATCATTTTTTTTTTGAGGAGCCTCCATACTGATATGCATATAATTAGACTAGTTTACATTCCTACCAGTGTATAAAGGCTCCCTTTTGTCTCTCCTTACAGTATCCACTTTTTTATCCAAGTATATGGTCTGATGGTTAGTTGACTCTAGACCTATTTACAGCTCTCCTTACATAAAATCATTGATTATCATTGGCTTTGTTGCAGTTAAAACAAAATTTTTGTTGGCATTGTGAACATGAATATTTCCTAAATTCTTGCTGCCATCTTCCTGGTTTCTCCCAACAGTTGTAATTTTTAGTTCACTCTATAGTTGGTCAAATATGTCAGTCATACACCTGATCATTCTACCTTCTCTTTTTTGTTTTAGTTGGCAGATAAATGGTTAGAATACACAGAACAATATTAAATCATAATATGAATGCAAAAATGGCATGTCCCCTTCTTTTCCTTACCCCATCCTGAGTCACAGAGGTCTTCAGTAATCCCTAGTCAACAAGTTATAAAATCCCTTGCCATACAAATCCACTTATCCACCCCCTTAAGAAATGTAGGTCCAGTTTTCGGTTGGAGAAGGACCTGCTAAAATCACAGAATTAGATGTTGGTTGTAGGTTTGAGGGGAATTCTTTTTTATTGTTTTTATTTTAGGGTGTGTGTGAGAGACAGAAAGAGAGTTGGCAAGCCAGGGCCTCACGCCATTGCAATCAGACTCCAGACACTTGTGCCACCTAGCGGGCATGTGCAGCCTCACTCTTGCCTCACCCCTGTGCATCTGGCTTATGTGGAATCTGGAGAGTCAAACATGGGTCCTCAGGCTTCACAGACAAACACCTTAACTGCTAAGCCCTTGTCCTCTCAATATTATCAATGTTATTCTTCATAACATTATGGCAACTCCTGTCTACTTTCCACGTGCGATATGATCCTATGATTCCTGATTCCTAACTGTGGACACAATGTGACCAGCTGCTTCCCACTCCTGCCACCATGCCTTCTATGCCATGATGGGCTGTACCCTCAAACTGTGAGAAAAAATAACCCTTCCTTTCTTAAGTTGTTTTGTTGAGTATTTTGTCACAGCAACAAGAAAAGTAACTGATATACTATGTAAGTAGTTGTTAAACTAAATTGTTTATGAAATAATGATAAGAAAAAATGTATGTTCATGTTCAGGACAGATACCATTTTTTGAATAATTGCAAATCTGAGATTGGTTGAATTCACAGATGCAGAAGCCATGAATATAGAGAACAGCCTGTACTTAAAATTTTCTATTATGTCTTTACTTTTCCTGAGTCTTGCTCCTCTCAGTGTTCAAGGAGGGTTTGGCTGGGAAGGCCATTCACTGAGCTCATTCGTTTCAATCAAAGGCTCAGTTCTCTGCTTTTTCAATCCTGTTATTTCTTTTCTTGAATTCATTCTCTCATTTCTAGCTCCCTTCATGCTTACTTTTGTTGTCTTGCTATCTTGACTTTAGTATCATTATTTGACTTCTTGAGTTGAAGCTATATTCCCTATACTTCCTTTTTCATGATAATGAAAACATTCATATTTTGAAAGTACCTTTATTTACTACTCTCTTGGCATTGCCTATTTTTGTTTAGATATACAATATTTTCATTTTCTTAGCATTCTATACTTAAAGTTTTATTTTTATTATTGGATCCCAGACTTGAAAGCTTAATTAAATTAGCTTTCATTCTTTTATAATGAGTATAAGCCCTTAAGGCTACTGTCCTCTGAATGCTGCCTTAGTTATAAGGAATAATTTTTTTAAAATTTTTTATTTATTTATTTGAGAGCGACAGACACAGAGAGAAAGACAGATAGAGGGAGAGAGAGAGAATAGGCACGCCAGGGCTTCCAGCCACTGCAAATGAACTCCAGACGCGTGCACCCCCTTGTGCATCTGGCTAACGTGGGGCCTGGGGAACCGAGCCTCGAACTGGGATCCTTAGGCTTCACAGGCGAGCGCTTAACTGCTAAGCCATCTCTCCAGCCCAGGAATAAATTTTTATGTCTAGTGTTTCATCATCTCTTATATATTCCATAATTTTCCTTTCTCTTTCAGTCAAAAATTCTTTTCAAGAAGTGTTTTGGGCTGGAGAGATGGTTTAGCAGTTGAGGCACTTGCCTGCTAAGCCTAAGGACCAAGGTTTGAGTCCCCAGAACCCACATAAGCCAGATGTACATGGTGGCACATGGATCTGGAGGTCATTTCCAGTGGCTGGAGGCCCTGGCATGCCCATTCTCTCTCTTTCTAAATAAATAAGTAAATAAATAAAAATTTTAAAACTTAATGTTTTGTTTAAAAAAAAAAAAGAGTGTTTTCCAGGCATGGTAGTACAAGCCTTTAATTCCAGCATTTGGGAAGCAGAGGTCAGAGGATCTCCATGAGTTCAATACCACCCTGACAGTATACAATGAATTCCAGGTCAGCCTGGAGTAGAGTGAGATCCTACCTCAAAAAACAAAGCAAAAGAAAACAAAAAAGTGTTTTGGTAGAGCAGGGATGAGAGAGTAATGGCAAAGGATTATGATCAAAATATATCATTTTATTTATATATAAACTCTGCCAATAAAAGGTGTTATTTTACAGCCAGGCGTGGTGATGCACACCTTTAATCCCAGAACTCGGGAGGCAGAGATAGGAGGACACTGTGAGTTTGAGGCCACCCTGAGACTACATAGTGAATTCCAGGTCAGCCTGGGCTTGAGCAAGACGCTACCTCAAATACAAACAAACAAACAAAAGGTGTGATTATAAAAAAGTGTGCTGGGCTGGAAGAGACACTCAATGGTTAAGGCACTTGTATACAAAGCCTGATGAGTTCAATTCACCAATACCCACATAAAGCCAGATGCACAAAGTGGCATATATGTCTGGAGTTCCTTTGCAGTGACCAGAGATCTTGACGTACCCATTCTCTCTCTCTGCTAGGCGTGGTGGCACACACCTTTAATCCTAGCACTTAGGAGGCAGAGATAGGGGAACACTGTGAGTTCAAGGCCAGCCTGAAACTACATAGTGAATTCCAGGTCAGTCTGGGCTACAGTGAGACCTTACATCAAAAAAAAAAAAGTGCATGTTTCATCTTTTCAGTTTTCTAGAAAAGGCTGCCTGTCATATTGGCACTAATTAAAATTCATCAAGACTTTCTTCACAGCCTGTTACATGATCAACTTTTCTAAATGTGCTATTGGTATGGTCTCTATTTTAAGGCTACCAGATTGACTCAGATCAATAATTATGTCAGAGAGTCTGAGAAGACTCAGTGGACAAAGTGCTTGTTGCATGAATGTGAGTACCCAGGACCCATGTAAAAGCCAGACCCAGTAGTACATGCCTGCAACCCCAGTTTACAGCAAGATGAGAGGCCGAAATGGGAAAATCAGAAGCTCATAGGCCAGCAGTAGCAAACAGCCAAAGACCCTGCCTCACACAACGTAGAAAGTGAGGACCAACACCCGACACTGTCCCACACGCCTGGGGGCACTCGTGTACCTGTACACGTGCTCTTGTATGTTGGGGGTGCATGAACAGACACTCACATACAACACACATGTAAGATTGAAGAAATAATATTTATACCATATTTCTATGTCTCCACACATTTTTGTCCCTTTAATCTAGCACAAGCCAAGGGAAGTGAGTTGAAATACCTTCCAGTGTTCTTGTGACTCCCATATTTTCTATTTTGTAAGCAATGATGCTTCACTATGTAGCATGTTGGTAGTCTCATACCGACCTATCTTGGACATGAACCATTTAACATTACAGGTAACATTGGTGTCTTGCTTCAGGAACCTGAAAACTCTCTCATTTAGCCCATTGTGATTTCTAATTTATCTTCATTTGCATTTGCCTGGCACATAGTTACCAAATTTTTACTTTCACACTTTTATAAATCTCTTTATTTTGGAGTTACATGTTCCTTTGAAATCTGATTAAATATAGTAATAAATTACTTATATGATATGACAGATATGTTTGGCATGAATTTTACATTTTATGTGCTTTATATTTAGATAGTCCTTTAAATTTCTAGATTCTAAGGTTTTTTTCCTAAAACTCCTTGCATGCTCTTTTCTTCTCCCTTCTCCTTTACTTCCTTGCTTTCCTCTATAGCTAGAATGTACAGAGTTCCTGCTCTGTTATTATAATTTGTATACAATAATATTTACTCATCTATGTCTTTAGGGATAGTGTTTGTTCATATGATAGGTATAAAAATGACCAAATAATATACCATTAAATTCTTCCTTTTGAAAAATTATTCTATTATTTTTATTTTTGAGAAAGAGAAAGAGGCAGAGGGAGATAATGGGCACACCAGAACTTTTCAGCCACTGTGAATGAACTCTAGACATGTGCGCCCCTTTGTGTGCACATGTGACATTGCATGCTTGCATCACTGTGTCTGGTTATGTGGGACCTGGAGAGTCAAACATACATTCTTAGGCTTCACAGGCAAGCACCTTAACTGCTAAGCCATCCCTCCAGTCCTAAATTCTTCCTTTTACATCACCTAGTTATAGGCAAAGTTCTCTGCCCAGTATTTGCTTGTACTCCTATTATGTGATTCATCCAACTTTTTAAAAAATATGTCAACTCCATTCATTTTACAATATATCAATTAGTGACCTTACTCTGTATCACATATCTTTCCTCTACATAATTTTTGTCAGTTTTACATTTCTATGTTTTTGGCATGTATGGCATTTCCATGGTCTTGTTACCCTGACCCCATTTGCTCACTTATATTCTAGGGTACAATGTGACCACAGCAGTTCTTCTGCTCCAGTTTTATAGGTTTCACCTTATTGGTGAAGGTTGATCTACTAGGAGTCCCCTCAGGGCAGCCCACAGGAACCCTATTTCCTGGCACATGAATATATATCCTAGCTGGCCTCACCTTTGTGCTTTTTAAAGACAGCATGGCTGATTATGAATCCTCAGTTACTCATGCTTCCTTGATGGTCCTATGTGTGGTGGTCTATGGTCTATGGCTTCTCACTGTGACTGTGGAGAAACTGAAGCTACCTTGGTTTACTTCCTGTTTAAGAATCACTGTTTCCTCAGAAACTCCAATTATATAAGTATTGTCTCTTTCTTGACTTCTATATCTGTCACTTTCTTTTTGTCTTGTGTAACTTGTCCCTCATCTCTGTCCTCTATGCCCTGACCATGTCCATTCTGCCCTGTCCTTCCAATTTCATGTTTTCTTCTTTCTTTCCTGAATTCTACCAGCTGCTCTCAGCTTATCTCTACTCACCTCATCAATCTTTGAGTTCCTCATTGCTGCTTTGCATTCACTCTGAAGACCCATTTCTTTTATATTTTATATTTTTATATTTTATATGTGTGTGGATAAGTGTGCATATGCGCATGGAAGTTAGAAGGCAATTTTGGGTATAAATATCTTCCTCAGTCATTTTCTACCTGATTCTTTGAGTCAGGTCTCTCACTGACCCTAGAGCTCATTGAATCAGCTAGACTGGCTAGCTAGTAAGCCTCAGAATGCCCCTGTCTCTGCCTACCCAGCACTGGGATTACAGGCTCACACCACCACATCTAGCATTCTTGCACAAGTGTTGGGGATCTGAGCTCACAAACCCATCCCCACTCCCCCGAAGGCCCCATTTCTTAAAGGTTTACAGCAAACTATTCCTTCTCTTCTGTTCCCTGGCAAAGATTATCCCATTGGTTTATGCCTTCTTCTACCAGTAAATTTGATTTCTACTTTCCTTCCTTTTGCCCGTAGAATGTTTGAATCAATGTTGTGCCATTTTTTTACTATTACTTTCCAATGAATGAGTTGGCTTTTCAAGCTTGGCGATTTCTTTCCTTCGCACTATGGAGGCAGAGCATGTCCTGCAGACACTCTTCCCTGTGAGTCCTGGGCAGCTTCACCTTTCAAGTTCCTCTGAGACAAACTAGGTCTAGTTTTCTGCCATCACCTTAACTTGGAAACAATAAAATAGCTTTCTACTTCATAGTACAAGCTCTGCATTTTGAAACTATTACAGAAGTTTTCAAACACACAAAAATAGAGAATCAACCATCGACTGACTCCCATGTACTCATCCCCTGTTTAAAAAAAAAGAAAAAGAAAAAGAAAAGAAACAGCCCCCACTGGGATGTGTGTTCTCACAGGAGCTTTCTGAGCCCTGCTGCCATCCTCCTTCTGCTTTGTGGCCTCTGCCCAATCCGCTGTCCTTGAGCAGCCTTTACTTATATTTTGGAGTCTGCGGCTTTTATTTGTTTCCAACTTTTCTGAAAAATGGATTTTGTGGGCTTGAATGATTTCCAAGAGAAAAGAGGGAAAATGCTGACTTACACAGCCATGTTCATACTGGAAGTCCTAATAAAATACTTTTTAAATTTCCAACTGGTTGGACTTTTGTTTAAAACTTTCATTATTAATTTCTAATTTTATTAGAGTTTAATCACTCTTGAGTGATTTCTTCTTTGGATAATTTATTACTAGCCTAACATGTGATCAAATTTTGTAAGTGTTCTCTGAACATTAGAAAAGTGTATTCTCTAGGTTTCATTGCTTATGTTCTTAATTTTAAAGCTACAAATTCAGCATCATGTTAAGATGCAATATGAACTTTCTGTAGCTTAAAAAATACTTATTATACATAAATTTTATTTTCTTATTTATTTATTCACTCTTTGGTAAAAGAGATATGTATGTTAAAAAGCCCCACTACATCCTTAATTTCTGTCATTTATTTTGTAAGATACTAGTTTATACTTCCTTCTTTTACCCTAAGTATTTCTATGCTTTTGGAGGCTTTTCTTTGAAATATGTATTGTTTTTATTCATATAAAACATTCTGTTTTGTCTCCTTTGATTTTTACTTTAAATTCTACCTGATTCCCTTTTGTGTGCATTTGATTTTGTTCGCAAAATATTGCTGCCCAAACTACTTATATTTTTAGCTATTCTATTGTTTTAGATATGTCTTTTAAAGGCAGTATAATCAATTTTGACTTTTAGAATTGTCCAAGAGTCCTTATCACTTATTACAAGAGTTTAATCCACTTTCATTTATTAGGAAAATATGTGCATTTCTTTTCCTACCATATTTTGGGGGGGTTGTTTATAATGCATTTTGATGCAGCTGTGTTGTTGTTCTTCTGTTTGAAACGTGAGGTTTCCCATCAAAAAGTGTTTCTTTCCTCTGCTCATTGTGTGTGTCTTTCTTTCTGCCATGCTATTGCCTATTTTTCAAAGACCATGTTGATAGAGTTGGTTTTTTTCTGTTTACTTATCCTTAAAGGACCAGTGTTCTTTCCAGGTCTGTTCTCCCTCCTCCATCCCCCTCTGCCAGAAATAGTTTGCATGCCTTTCCTCTGGACAGTGTCTTTTCACTTGGCTGCTGAGGGATAACTCCTCAGAGAGGTCAAACTGCAGGGCTGGGTGCCAGCTCTGCATCCGGCATCCCAGGGAACAGCACAGGGCCAGGGCCATGGGCCACCCTGGCAGCAGTCCTCATTCCTGCTGTGTGTGTGTGTGTGTGTGTGTGTGTGTGTGTGTGTCTCATTTCTTGGCAAGGCCACAGTACCACATGCCAGACTTAATGTGCCAGACCTTCTTCCCGGTACACAAATAGTTGTTTCTCTGTCCAACTTCACATACCCATCTATGAAGTCAGGGAAGAGATTGCTGTCGGAGGGACCACTGCTAGAACCAGGGACCTTGCATCAGAACAAGCAGGTCTCTAGACATGACCCAACAGGCAGTTTCCTGAAGAACCGAGTGCCACCCACCATCTTGTGAAGCTGCCCTCCAGAGTCATCATCAAAAGCTTCCAGCTGAAAACCCCAGGCTGCTCACCATCCCAAGTAGCCCATCTTGTTCCTCCAGTCCTCTGAAGGAGCCCCAGGCCATCTTATATATCTCACAGCCTGTGTCCATGGTTTCACTCTCCTAGTATAAGATCCCCTCACTTATATTCCAGACGTAGCAAATGGAAATACAGGTCAGATGGCTAGTTTCAGATGAATATTATTCAGATAAGTATGAATCACATAATACCTAAAGCACACTTACATTAAAAATCATTCATTTGCTTTGGAGAAATGGCTTAGCAGTTAAAACATTTGCCTGCAAAGCTAAAGGACCCAGGTCCAATTCTCTAGGACCCATGTAAGCTAGATGTACAAGGTGGCACATGTGTCTGGAATTCCTTTGCAGTGGCTGGAGGCCCTGCTGTGCCCATTCTATCTGTATTCTCCACCCTCCCTCCCTCCCTCCCTCCCTCCCTCCCTCCCTCCCTCCCTCCCTCCCTCCGTGTCTCTCTCTCTCTCTCTCTCTCTCTCCCTCTCTCTCTCTCTCCCTCTCTCTCTCTTTCTCTCCAATGAATAAATAAAATGCTTTTTTTGTTTGTTTGAGGTAGGGTCAATCTAGTACAGGCTGACCTGGAATTCACTATAGAGTCTCAGGGTAGCCTTGAACTCACAGCAATCCTCCTACCTTTGCCTCCCGACTGGGATTAAAGGCATGCGCCACCATACCTGGCAATAAAATACTTTTTAAAAATCATTCATTATTGATACAAAATTCAAATGGTCAACTTACAGGGGCAACCACATGATTCCTTTGGGAAACTTTTTTTTTTTTTTTTTTTTTTGTATTTTTGAGGTGGGATCTCACTCTACCCCAGGCTGACCTAAAACTTACTCTGTGGTTCCAAGCTGGCCTCAAACTCAGTGGCCCTCCTACCTCTGCCAACCCAAGTGCTAGGATTAAAAGCATGTGCCACTATACCTGGCAGGAAACAATTTTTGAGACACCACTGGTTATCTTTCTTAAAAGTACTCTACTTTTTAACAGGATAATTGTATTTGTAGAATTTCCTTATAATACCAGAATTTTGCTTGGCTTTTCTTTGTGTTTATCCACAAAAACAAGGCTTACCATATTACTACATCTAATAAGATAATCATCCACTGTCCCAAGGAGGAAGGGGGTCACAGGTAAATTCTTAAGGTGGTTCCATACTTTAGTACAAATTCTCTAGTACAAAATAGTTTTTGGACAGAACAGTAAAAGGCCCCTAGTACCATCTCCAATGTTAAAAATGTCAATGATTTTGAATTTTAATAACAGTATTCTGAAGACATGTCACAGAATGACCCCATGCCATACATCTTCCTCCTTTTTTACGGGGATTTAAGAGACATTTTAAAGTAATCACTCACCTATAAATACTTCCATACCATCAACTATCTCCCAGAAATGCTTACTTGGCTATCCCAGCTCACAATGGTCTCTCCTCAAATGAGAAGGTAATCTTTATCATCCCAATTAGCTCATTAGACTCAGCACTTCACATACCATATACATAAATACATCTCAATATCCCCCGCCATATCTCCTACTGACCATGACAGGTGCCTCACACCTCCTGGACTAAGGAAAATCTGGATGAGGCCTTACCTTTAGAGTGTCAAAATCCTTCTCCAAGTATGAGCCACACTTGTCCGTCTCTCCTATGGAGGCAAAGAATTTGCTCCACCAATCAATGAACTCCTCCTCCTGACCAGAAAGAAAGAAAAATAAGGCTTATGAAACTACTTGACACATGAGGTACTTCTTCCTTCTCAGATGGCCAGGCCAGCTTAGACTTCAAACTGGGCCTGTGGATGACTAAGGGGAACAAGGCGGTGTAAGCCCTGCTTCTCCAGGCAAAGACTGCACACAGATTTATAAAACTTCTAGCCCTCGTGTGGTGTGGAGAGGCCAAGGCTCTGACTCTGGCTCTGCTCCCAATCATGTGTTCCCATAAAGCTCTAAGACTTCCCTTCCCTTTCTACGAAGTGGGAAAAGTCATGGTGGCACCTAAGGATAAACTGAAGCTGAGAGCACAGAGTGAAATGTAGTTGATCCAGAGAGCAGCCAGAGACCCAGCCTAACCCTCCTCTACATAGGAAGTTAGAACTTAACCATAGCAGGGCCCCTGGAAATCATCAAGTTATTTACCAGGTGCCTTTTATTCTAAAAATAGATGATAGATAGAGATATATATTGCTAAAAGTGGGGAATTAGAAGCAGAAAAGGAGCTATATATAGCAACTTTCTTTTGTGCTCCTCTTTATGTCTAAACACTCATATATGCAAGAAGAAAGCCTATTGTTTGCCATGGCAAATGCTGGCCTGTCCACTATTTTAAGGTTGCATCCTGCTCAGCTCTTATATAGAATGATTCCCCAGCTGTGTCTTGTCTAAGCAATGTTCCCTGTCACTCAGGGAGTCAGAAGCTCCCTGATAGTGGAAGAGTAACTCCCGGGCCTGCCTCAGAAACCCACCCAGGGTTAGACATTCAGGCTGGGTCTCTCCATACTATTGCAAATACAACCAGTCTAGTGGAAAGGTTCAAGGGCAAGAAACCTGGAGAAAATTTTCTGCAACAATGAAGGAGGGTTTGGCTAGTATGGAATTACATTGGTCTGCATAGTGAGCTGCATGTCTGCTATGGAGTCTCTGAAAATGCTGAGGCTCCCTTAAAGCCAAAGCCAAATGCTTTGAGGTCCAGCTTTTGCAGAGTGAGAACAGGCTGATGTTAGATCGGGAATCTGAGCAGGCACCCAGAAGGGAGGGAACCACACGGTGCCCAGAATCCCCAATAAAAGTGCGGTCCTAGCACCTCTGATGCAGTCAGATGTAGTCCCCACACACAGAGTAGAGAATGAGTGCCAGGCCAAGGCTGCCACTATTAAACTCTCTTACCAGGAGGGTCTTCTGCAGCCATGAAAGAGAAACAGAGGTTCAGATGGGTTAGGGTGCAAAGAGGAAGAGCTTTCTGACTTACAACTCTCCAGAAAACACCAACAAGATCAGTTAAAGAAAAAGATATTGCAATGCACACACATATTACAGAAAATACATACATAGTCATGACCAAAGGATGGACCCATTCACACATATACTCCATAAAAATGCATACAGAAAGCCAAACGTGGTGGCGCACACCTTTAATCCCAGCACTTCAGAGGCAGAGGTAAGAGGACTGCCATGAGTTCAAAGCCACCCTGAAACTCCATAGTGAATTTCAGGTCAGCCTGTGCTACAGTGAGACCCTGCTTCAAAAAACCGAAACAAAAAACAAACAAAAAAAAAAAGCATACAGACACATAAGGACACACAGGTAAATGTAGATTTAGGTACAAATAGTTAGAATGCAATTCAATTTAGCTGGTTGATTCTTTCTAAATCTTTATTTTCTATCCCTGCCTAGATACTTAACATTTTGAGTTCATAAATCAGGCATAATAGGCAACTGGGCAGTATATTTGGCACAGAGAGAAGACAGGAATATAAGAGTTGTGAGACAGGTATTACACTCCTTCAGTCTCAGCTAATCAAGCAAACTCTAAGGAAAATAGGGGGCAGGGAGTCTAAATAATAGCATTAACAGTGACAACTAATCACACATACAGAAAATGAAAAAACAAATACTTTCTTTTCCAATGCTTTTAGGACACTTAGAAAAAACAAAAACCCACAAAGCAAATCTCAATAAAGTCCCCAAAATAAAATTCCTGGTAACCATCTCTCTGACAATTCTGAAATAAAACTCAAAATTAATAAGAAATTTTAAAAGTAAAATCCTAATTTTTCAGAAATTTAAAGACATAATCTTATAACCCTATTGGGTCAAGAAGAAAATCAAACTAAAATAACAGATACTTAGAAAACACCAATGAGAGGAGTCATCCAAAATGTATGAGTCAAAGACAAGCCTACATGAGAAAAATCAGTCTGAAAAGTTTTCACTTTATGCAAAAAGAAAACAAATCATCTGGGGGCTAGAGAGATTGCTAAGGTTAAGGCACTTGCCTGTGAAGCCTAAGGATCCAGGTTTGATTCTCCAGGTCCCAAGTAAGCCAGATGCACAAGGTAGCAATGTGTCTGGAGTTCATTTGCAGTGACTAGAGGCTCTGGCATGCCCATTCTCTCTCTTTCTCCCCCCCCATCTTATTCTCTCTCCCTCTCAAATAAATAAAAATAAATCTTTAAAAAAAGAAAAGAAATCATCTGATAATTCAAGAACTTGAGAAAGTCAAGAAAACTATAAGTGAAAGAAAGTTATAGTACTCTTTTTAATATTTTTATTTATTTATTTGCAAACAGGGAGAGAGAGATGAGAGAGAATTGGCACACCAGGACCTCTAGCTACTCCAAACAAACTTCAGATGTATATGCCACTTTGTGTATGTGACTTTATGTAGGTACTGGGAAATTGAACCTGGGTCCTTAGTCTTTTCAGACAAGCACCTTAACTGCTGAGCCATCTCTTCCCTCACTCTAATAATCTTTTAATAAATTATTAAGAAGTTTTTTTGTTCTATAGAATAGAAAAAGATAGAAATTTTAAAGTGAGAGAGAATATGAATGAATATGAACCTCAATCCTGAACAGAGATATGGAAACCCTAAAAGATCAGCAGGCAACAGCAGTAAACCTGGCGCAGTCAGGCCGGACCATTCCAAGAGTAGCTCATTAACAATGACGAAAGAGCATAGCCAGGTGTGGTGGTGTATACCAGTAATCCTAGCACTCATGTGGCTAAGGCAATAGAGGATTGACATAAGTTTGAGGCTAGCCTGGGCTAACAGGTAAGACCCTGTCTCAAAAAATCAAACAGGGCTGGAGAGATGGCTTAGTGGTTAAGCGCTTGCCTGTGAAGCCTAAGGACCCCGGTTCGAGGCTTGGTTCCCCAGGTCCCACGTTAGCCAGATGCACAAGGGGGCGCACGCGTCTGGAGTTCGTTTGCAGAGGCTGGAAGCCCTGGCGCGCCCATTCTCTCTCTTTCCCTCTATCTGTCTTTCTCTCTGTGTCTGTCACTCTCAAATAAATAAATAAAAAATTTTTTAAAAAAATCAAACAGATAACAAAATACAACAGAGCTTCACAAACTATGGCTTACTGGCTGGTCACAACATTTTTCTTTTTAAATCAAGGTAAGGTTTCACTCTAGCCCAGCGTGACCTGCAATTCACTATGCAGTCTCAGGGTGGCCTCGAACTCAGAGTGATCCTCCTACATCTGCCTCCTATGTGCTGGGATTAAAAGTGTGCGCCACCACGCCTGGCTGCTCGTTTTTTGTTTTTGTTTTTTAATTTAAGTAATATTATTTGTGGATGAGTTTGAGTAGTTTTGACAGGGACTTTATATCCCCCTAATAGTCTGATTTGCTGTCTAGTCCTTTAAGAAACAGTTGGTCAACTCCTGATTTACAAGATGTAAAACACCAAAACAAAGTGAGAATTTTTTACTTATTCCAAGATGACACTCTCAGTGTATTAATAAAAAGTAGAAGCTTTATTATTGTTGCAATGAATATTTTAAAGCAATAGGCAGCATTGTGGTGTGCCAGCTACTCTCTTTAATGGTCTACACACATGGCTATCTCTGCCTATAATGTCCTTGTGATATTGAATGAATGCAGGGAGGCTGAAGTCATGGCTCAGGAACCAAAGTGACCTTGAGCAGCTACTTAACTTCTCCATGCCTCACTAATTTATCTGTGAAGTAGGAAATAGCACCACCAACTTGTTAAAGTTTCTGCAGGAACAAATGAGCCAATGTTTATACATATTTATAGTGCTTAGGATGGTACCCACACACAAGTGCTAAGTGTCTATTACTATTACTGATCCTACTGTTGTTTTATAACCAGGTTAGCCACTTGGCCGAGGAAGACTCTCACAAGCTGCTGGCATAGCCTAGCTGGCCAGTCTTTTCAAGGGTACACATGCTTCATGTGCCCGAAGTCCTAGATGCATTCTGATACAGCAATCTGAGTCTGGAAGCTATCCAAAGAAAGTAGTCAGTGTTATGCATGAAGAGTCATTTAAACAGTGACATGTGAGCGGCAACTTAAATGTCCAACAATAAGGGACTGTTTGGGTAAATTTACATTCATGATTAAATGCTATGCAGTAGTAAAAATGATGCTATAGTAATATATTTATTGACATGGAAGGCTATTCACAATTGACAAGACTTACAAAAAGTTAAAGATGAGCTGGGTATGGTGGCACGCACCTTTAATCCTAGCACTTCGGAGGCAGAGGTAGGAGGATTGCCATGAGTTCGAGGCCACCCTGAGACTACATAATGAATTCCAGGTCAGCCTGAGCCAGAGTGAGAACCTACCTCAAAAAACAAACAAACAAAAAAAGGTTAAAGATGAATGATAGGGACTGGGGAGATGTCGTGAAACTATAACAACATGAATTTGGATCCCCAGTACCCTGTAAATGCTCAGCATAATAGTGCACACCTGAAATCCCAGTGCTGGGTGGCAGAAACATGAAGATACCTAATGTTCACTGGTTACCTACTCCATCCATATAGGTGAGCTCTCAGTTCAGTGAGAGACCCTGTATCAAAAGCCAAAATAGAGAGCAATTGAGGAAGACACTTAAGATCAAACTCTGGTTTACATGCACACATACATACATAAAACAAACTCATAAATTTGCAAAAAGGAATAATATCACAACAAAACCTACTGTTTCATACAATTACTATACGTTAATAAAAAGTTATGAGAAGTTTGGATGGTGATGCACACCTTCCATCCTAGTACTTGGGAGGTACAAATTGGAGCACCAGGAGTTTAAAGTCAATCTCAGCTATCTCATAAGGTATAGACCAGCCTGAGATACATGACACCAGGGACTAACCTAATGTAGATAAACCCATACAGGCATGCCCAGGGGCGAACTTAACCTAGACAAACACACACAGGCATTACCAGGGACTAACCTAATCTAGATAAACCCACACAGACATGCCCCTGGACTAACCTAATCTAGGTAAACCCACACAGGCATGGTCAGGGACTAACCTTATCTAGATCAACCCACACAGGCACGACCAGGGGCTAACCTAATCTAGGTAAACCCACACAGGCATGACCAGGGGCTAACCTAATCTAGGTAAACCCACACAGACACACCCAGGGACTAACCTAATCTAGGTAAACCCACACAGGCATGGTCAGGGACTAACCTTATCTAGATCAACCCACACAGGCACGACCAGGGGCTAACCTAATCTAGGTAAACCCACACAGGCATGACCAGGGGCTAACCTAATCTAGGTAAACCCACACTGGCATGACCAGGGACTAACCTAATCTAGATGAAATCACAAGGCATGAGCTGGGACTAACCTAATCTAGATCAACCCACACAGGCATGATCAGGGACTAACCTTATCTAGATAAACCCACACAGGCATAACCAGGGTCTAACCTAATCTAGATAAACTCACACAGGTATGCCCAGGGACTAACCTAATCTAGATAAACTTTTAAAAGCATTCCAGGAAGCTCATTTCAAGGCGATTCTAGGTCTTGTCAAATTGATAATCCAAGTACACCATCACAGATGGCTAACTTCAGAGTTGGATAATACAAAATGTTGGTGAAGGCAGAACTGCAGCCCTGCACACTTCTGGTGGGAAATTAAGACAGTGTGAAGACTCTGTCAAACAGCTTGTCCAAAGCACAACTGTAATGTTCCACGTGACCCCCACATTCCACTCCTACAATACATCCAAGAGAAGAAGACATCATATCCCCACAAAAACTTGTATTAGAATGAAAGTCACCAAGAGGGAATAACCCAAAAGCCATCAACTGAAGAATAAAGGAAAAAGGATCTGCCCACACAATGGCATGAAAATGAAAAATTAATACATGCTATAACATGGATGAACCTACAAAGGAGTTATTCACCAAAGACCATATACTGTATGATTCCATACAAATGAGACAGAAAGAATGGCAGCAGCTGCCAAAAGGCTGAGGGTGTTGGAGGCCATGGGGAGCAAAAGCTCTTGAGTATAGGGTTTCTTTCTGGAGTGATGAAAATATACGAAAATAGATTGTGGGGAAAATTGCACAACTCTGTTAACACATAAGAAACACCAAGTTGTATGCTTTAAGTGAGGCTTTGCATTTATGTGGATTACAAAAAGGAACAAATGATAAACTACAAGCATATAACCTCACACCAGAGGGTAAAGTAGAAAGCAGTTATTCAAAGCATATAAGAATTATGATGGGCTTTTTTGTTTTCTTAACTGAACAAGCAATTGACCACTAAATAGGATCTAAGGCTTGTCATAGTCAGTTCCCCCACCCTCATTCTCTCTGTGTGGTGTATTATACCAATGCATGTGCACATGTATGTTTGTGTGGAGGCAAGAGATGTCTTCCTCAATTGCTTTTCACCTTATTATTTATTTATTTATTCATTCATCTAGAGAGGCAGATAGAGAAACTGCATGCACCAGGGCCTCCAGCCACTGCAAACAAACTCCATACACATGCACCACTCTGTATATCTGCTTTATGTGGGTCCTGGAGAATTGAACTTTGGAGGAAAGTACCTTAAGCAACTAACCCATCTCCCCAGCTCCACCTCATTTTTTGAAACAGGGCTTTGCACTGAACTTGAAGCACACTAATTTGGTTAGAATAGCTAGCCAACAAGCCCAGGGATTCCCTGTCTCCAATCTCAAGTGCTGGGATTACAGATGCATGAAACCATACCCAGCATTTTAGATGGGAACTGGAGATTCAAACTTGCGTCCTCATAATTGCACAGCAAGAACTTTATTCACAAAGTCATCTCCCCAGCATACAATTTATTTTGGTAAGACCTCTTTTGTTTTGAGACAGTGTCTCATCCCTTTCTCCTAGTCACTCACAGGGACTTCCTACAGTCACCTTGACTCTCTTTCTCAGCCCTATGACCTGTCTCTCAGCAGCTCTTGTTGGCACTATCTCTAAAACACTTTCAGAACTGCCATTCAACACCATCACTGCCAACTCATTACCTCCCTGCAACCTCCTAACAACCCTTGCCAAGCCCTCTCCATGTCTGCTCAACCCGTGACACTGGGATCTGCACATAGTTCTGGCATTCTTAGTGAAAATCCTTCTGATGACTTGTCACCTTCTTGGAATAGGCTGAAGCCCTCACAAGCACCTCACAAACCTCTCATGGTTAGAGACCACATTCTCTCACCTCCCATCCTGTTGTCCTCTTGCTGACTCACTCCCTTCAGCCACACTGGCTTTGTGGTCTAGTGCCTTCCTGCCTTCCCTAACAGGAGCTCTAACACCTCAATGGATCCAATGCAACTTCCTTCCTGGTTCAATCCTTGTTGCCCTTGCAATCTCAGTCTTGCTCTCCTGTTCACCATGTTTCAAACCACAGCTTCCCAGCAGCCCCTACTCTGCCTCCCTTCTTTGCTTCATCATAACCATCCCATCTGACATCCCAGACACCTCACACACA
Source organism: Jaculus jaculus (assembly GCF_020740685.1). Lineage (NCBI taxonomy): Eukaryota > Metazoa > Chordata > Mammalia > Rodentia > Dipodidae > Jaculus > Jaculus jaculus. The sequence continues at coordinate 63,785,687 of NC_059107.1, forward strand.
TCTTTGATATTGGGTCTCCTTCCCCATGACAGACTAAGAAGGTGAGCTAGAGAGGCAGCTGGACCACACTGTACTGAGACTTAACAAGTGTGCTAAAGATACATGTCCTTCGATCATATGAACATCCCCAAGACTTAGATCATTGCCTGGTACTGGCCTACAACTCAGTAAATATATGCTGGGGAGAAGGGGCAGGTGTTATCTTTGGCTCTAAGTACCCAAAGACAGACAGTGGACTATTAAAATAAAATAATAGGGATGTAGCTCAGACAGTAGACTCTTTGCCTAGCATGCACGACTCTCTGAATTCAAACCCTAGCACCACATAAACCAGGTGTGGTGACACACACTTGTAATCCAGCCACTCAGAAGATAGAAACAGGAGGCTCAGAAGTTCAAGTTCAGCCTCTGCTACATAACTACTGAATTTGAGGCCAATCTGGAAATAATGATGATGATGACAATGATGCTATTGTTGTTCTTTAAGAAAACATATTGTCTAGCCAGTCCTCCCCCATCACAGACTAAGGAGGTAGAAGTGCAGAGGGGAACAGAAGCAAGAAGCAGAGGCATGTGATGGTTTCAGATGAGGCATAGTGTACCCTGACCCAGATTCCTCCTGCATGCATGGTGGAGATCTAATGATAGTAGCCAGCCAGAAGTTGCTGGAGGAACTGAGGGCACTTGACAGAAGGAGGCTACATAAGAATTAAGAGAGAGCCGGGCGTGGTGGCACATGCCTTTAATCCCAGCACTCGGGAGGCAGAGGTAGGAGGATCGCCGAGAGTTCGAGGCCACCCTGAGACTACATAGTGAATTCCAGGTCAGCCTGAGCCAGAGTGAGACCCTACCTCGAAAAACCAAAAAAAAAAAAAAAAAAAAGAATTAAGAGAAAGAGAGGCCTTGACATTTCCTAAAGACCACACAGTACCATCAGAGAGCTGCTAAACAGGACAGAGAATGGGGTGAGAAGGAGGAGGAAAAGTGAGAGGGGAGACAGGAGAAAGGAAAGGGTCAGAAGGAGAGAAAAGAGAGAAAGGAGAGGAGAAGAAAGTGTCAGGAAACCTGGCAAGATCACAGGGCTGAGAGAGGAGGAGGAAAGGGGAAAAGGGGATAGGTAAGAGAACAAGAAAAGGAAGATGAGAGGGGAAGGAGAGAAAAGAAAGAAAGAAAGAAAGAAAGAAAGAAAGAGGGAGAGAGAGAGAGAGAGGGGAAGGAAGGAAGGAAGGAAGGAAGGAAGGAAGGAAGGAAGGAAGGAAGGAAGGAAGGAAGGAAGGAAGGAAGGAAGGGTAAGTGAGGGGGGAAAGAAAGGATGGGGAGAAAGGGAGGGAGGAAAATCAAGGAGACCTGGCAAGATCACAGGGCTTAGAGAGGATGTTGTCATCAAATGCCATCACAGACACCAGGAAGGACACAGACTGAGGACCAGGGCTCCCTTCTCGTCCCCGCCCTGGGAAAGTAAGGGCATTTTGGAAATCCAAACCAGAATTTAGCTGACCGTCTCAAGGATGCAGAGGGAAAAGCCAATCCAAAGTGACTAAATTTAAACCCAAAATGTTGAAGATTACCAGGGATTTTCTATCATTAGGAAAAAATGAGAGCTCAAAGAGGAAATTAAGTTGTTATACAGAAAAAAAAAAATTTTTTTTTAACACATCAGGGATATGAGTTAAAAACATCATGTTGCCATCTGGCTTCTGAGGGAGTTATCCCAAGCTCAAGCCCATTCTTCTTTCTCTTGTCCAAGAAATCAAGAATATGCTAGCATACCCCTGAGATAAGTCCCCAAAAAAACTTTCCCCAACAAGGTATACCAAAGAAGTTGACCCTCCACCACTGACAGAGCCCCTCCTCCACAGCTCCAAGAAGCACAATGTTCTCAAAATACCAAGTAAGTTTTTAACCTCATTCAGGGATAGCCAAACATCAACCCTGGACCACAGCAAGGCACAGGAAGAAAGGCATAAGGCTTGGTTTTTAAAGTGTCATCTGAGGCTCGAACAAGAAGTCTAGCTCTTTCAACTGTATCTGCCCATGTCCAAAGTTCAAGGCCACTCATCATTCCATCATCCAATGAAGTAAGTCTGGTCAAGACAGGTCTGGAAGCCTTTCCAATTTCAGCTAATAGCCAACAGTCAGTTCCTGAGCAAATAGAGTTGGTAACAAACAATCCAGTCTAATGAGCATCCCGATCCTCAAGGACCAAAATAAGTGTAGTGCAGTCTAAACATGTAACCCCCCAGTACCATTCAGAGGTCTGACACATCTCATGAATATAAAAAACAAAAGTGGAAACAATGATTTTAAGTCTTTCTTTCTGTGAGGTCAGTAAGTAGACTACAGACAGAACTCCACCTCTGCTCCCATACTGGGGATCAAACCCTCATACATGCCAGGCAAGTGCTCTACCACTGAGCTATATCCCCAGCTTTGTTTACTTTAAGACAGAGTTTTGCCAAGTTGCCCAGGCAGACTTCAAATTGGCAATTCTCCAACCTCAATCTCCCATGTAGCCAGAAGGTCCACTTGAATCAAAGAGAAAAGCTTATGGTAAAACTCATTTATTCCAAAATTTTAAAAGTTACATAATCCCTGGGTCACTATATAGAACTACACACCCACTTCTAAGTAAAGCAGCCCACTTTTACAATATTAAGCAGGTTTTAGTACATTTATTAACCCCAAGCAGACAGCCTAGGTGCATGAAAGCCTTAGAGAAATCACAATGGCTCACTAGGATGATGGGCTACACTGAGGCCTTGAGTTGTTTGTGAGGACATGCTGGAGTTTGGCATGACTGCTCCTGCTGACAGTGCCAGCATCATCAGTTTCATGCCTAACTCTGTTACCCTGAGCTTAACATCTGCATGACAGGAATGATGATAGAATTCCCCAAATTCTTCAATTAATTTCCTGAGGTCTAAGAAATTAAGACTATTTGTTCCTGACATGTAAGTACAAACACATATGTAACGCACAAGTCCTCGTGGAGGTACATAGACCAGAAAATTCCCTAGACATGACTTCAAACCTATCCCACTCGTGCACACTAAACCACTTAACACCCTCCCCCCCAGATAAAACCACATAGACAGTTGCCCACATCCAGCTACCACATTGGCTCAGCAGAACTCTGTGCATTCATAGCAAAAGTCTCTTAACTGTTTCCACAAGGGGAACACTGGGTTGTCAGCCCCCTGTGGACGCTCCTCAACCACCTTTCTTTTCTGCAGAAGGAGCCCTATCCTGTGTACCCTGCCTTCAAGCCGTGTCGGCAGAGAGAAGAGGGAAGGAAGGCATGTAGCCCAAGTGCTAAATTGCGCTCTAAAGCCCAGTAAACACAGACATATACAACACAGCAAAGCCAAGCACATGGTGACAGGACCTGATCATTTGACTGTCAGCCCCTTCCAGACAGGGATCCACATAGGTGGGGGGCCTTCAGGGAACCCAAGCTTGCTGGCCCTTTCTCAACTCAAGAGTCTATGCTAGGTGCATGACCTATGACTTGGTCCCTCTTAAGGCCGTCATCCAGAATGCTTGAAGTGATGGAATCTACTCAGTAGATTAAGTGAAAGAAGATCCCAGAGAAGTCCTCAAACCTACAAAGAAAGCCATGAAACACCTCTAATTCACAATGTGTGGTGGTTCCAGTAGGGCCCAGGGAAGCAGGAACTTTCCCAACCTTCATTCTGCTTATGTAGACAGTTTTGCTTCACAAGAGTTCCAGCGATCTACTTAAGAGAAAAACTATTTTTGAAGGCCTTCCCAGGGCTGCAGAGGCATTCATCAGGCTACAGACACTAATATTAGCTATCTTAAATTCAATTTTAAAAGGATTTGGGGGAGCCCACTATGTGCCAAAGTCAACCTACTTTCTAGTTACCATGTGCATTTTTATACACAAAGTCACGTTACTCTGAAAACCTTCTTCGAACTTGTCACTAGCTCAGTTCTGGTTTCCTGTGCAAATGCGTTTCATGCACAGACACCGGGTGAGTGAAGATGCATCACCAGGAACCCGCAGAGGAGCATTACACTCAGAGCTGGAGGCTGCATCAGTTCCAAGTGCCTTTTGACGTGAGCTGGGGAAAGCTGTGCAGGACCAACAGGGCTAGAAAGGTTAAAGCCCAGCAGAAGCTTTCTGAACTGTGACTTGTTAAGGAAAGCTGAGAGTGTGTCTCTAGAAAGAGAAGAACCTTTTTTATTCTGGATTGGCTAGCAGGTCCCTCAAGCCAGGGGAAAGTCCCCTTGGGGAGGAGGATGGTGGCAGGCAGGATGAGAGCAGAAGCTGGAGGGAGCCAGGGTACCTCTTCTCTGATGGGGCCCTTGAGTTTGCCAGACAAGTTTCACCCCAGGCTGTCCCCCCTGCAGTGCACATTGAGGGAAGAGGGGTGCACCCCCGAAAAGACCACAGGAATGCCAAGCAGGGGAAGGCGCCCCGAGCCAAGGGCTCCAGCAACAGGGATCCAGTATCGGCGGGTGACTCCAGCCCCCGTAACAGGAGAGACCGTAAAGTATGCACTGTGCTTCCCAACCAGCAAACACAGCAAATCACCAATTACTCCAAATAGCTAACAGATTGTGGCTCTGATTTCCCTCCTCTCACCCCCCCCACCCCCAATGCCTTCACTTGTCATTTGATGGGCCATTTGTATTTGCTCTGAGAGAATGAGAGAAAGAATAAGTCACAAGGAAGGACCATATTGCACCAATGCCAGGCATTGAACTCCCTAATCAGAACCCATGGGCATGGGGGAGGCCAGGCTGTACCCCGTATCAACCCCAGGGATTGGGATAAAGACAGAGGCTTCAGGCTAGAGAGATGGCTTAGTGGTTAAGGTGCTTGCCCGCAAAGCCTAAGAACTCATCTTCGAATATCCAGGATCCATGTATGCCAGACACACAGTGAGACAAGCATGCGATGTCACACATGGGCACAACGGGGTACACACATATAGAATCCGATTGCAGTGGCTAGAGGCCCTGGTATGCCAATTCTTTCCTCCTCCTCCTCCTTCTTCTTCTCTCTCTCTCTCTCTCTCTCTCTCTCTCTCTCTGTGTGTGTGTGTGTGTGTGTGTGTGTGTGTGTGTGTGTGTTAAAAAAAAAAAAGGCCAGACTGTTAGGCCTTCCTCAAAAAAAAAAAAAAAGAGAGGCTTCTGTGATTTTCAAGTGCCTGTAGTAACTGTAGCATTTCTAGTACTGTCAGGAGCCTGTCCTTGGAAAGTCTGCATTTGAGAAGGTAGGGGCCTTCCTAAGTAACTCAGCTGATGTTTCCCAAAGCATCGGCGAGACTGTGAGTGTGGCTGAAGTTGAAGCACCCACCCTCAATGCTCAAGCTTCAGTGCGTCCTCACGGCACAGACAGGCTAGTCAGCAACTTGTGCAAGTGCTCCTCCCCTTGGGAGCCACACCCTGGAAACACTTGAAAAAAAACTGCTTCAAAGTCTTGGGGTAAATTACTGTCAGAACTCATGAAGTACAAGACCTTGAACCTAAACTAAATGTGCTGGGTCGGGGCATGGGCAGGCTAAGTCACCTCAACAGAGAAAAATGTCCCCTACCTAGAGTCCTAATTCTATGTGGGAAGAATTCAGTGACATGCCTAGGGAAATAATGTCAGTGAGAAAAGTAAGCAAGCCAGTGTGGACCGTTGACAGGTGTCCACATAAACACCACCAGGGCCCAAAGCAATAAGGCTGTCCTTGCTTCTGGAGCTAAATGTATCAACCTATCTTGTCAGCTACCAGGAGTTTCCAGTCATTCATTCTTACTTCTCTCCCACCTCCAATCACAGTTTGCTGAGCCTTCAGAGAAACCATGCGCTGGACTGAGTTACCATTGTGGTGTTCTCAGTGCAGAAGCTTGAAAAGGCTGAGAAAACCAGCCTTCCCAGTGTCTCAGCCCATAAAGTTTAGAATCTACTCAGCCAATACTGTAGGAAGTTCTCTCAAGTCCTTGCCTAAAGGGCCTGGTGGAGATAGTCAACTCACCTTTTTTATATTTATTTGTGTGTGTGTGTGTGTGTGTGTGTGTGTGTGTGTGTGTGTGTGTGTGTGTGTATTCATGCCAAGGTCTCATGCCACTGCAAACAAATGCCAAACAAATGTTCCACTTTACCCAGGTGCCTTTAATCACTGAGCCACTCTCTTTTACCTAGGAAACTCTTGTATAGGATTCATTGGCAAACCCCACAGCTATGACCTGGCTAGCTAGCACTGGCTGCTGTGTTAAAGAGAGCTATCTTCAACCCAGAAGAAAAGCCTCTAGTCCTGGATTTGGCCTGATCCCTCATACTGTTGCATTCCCAACCCACAAAATCAAACTCTATTTCTTCCTTCCTTTGATCTGAATTTGACTTTCAAGGGGGCTGTGTATTAATGGACAGATTCCACCTGAGCTCCCAGACCTTGACAAGCAAGAACTTCCCCCTGTAAGGATAAGTAAAGGACAGGGTGATGACATTAAAGTTCACAAGAAGAGCAACATGGAGAACTAAGAAAAATGTCTCCCTTGGGCTGAAGAGAAGAATACAAAGCAGAAACAAAATATTTGCTCACGTTCATAGGAAATCTCAAGAAGACACTACCAGCAAGAATCAAAATTCTGAGTCCAGGAGATATAACCCTCCTGATGAAAAACAGGACTGTCAAATTTAAAATTAAAGCAGACTTTGATTTCCAGCAAAATGACAAACTAGACAACCAGAGAACTCTTCCCAGCAGGAACATCTGAATTAACAGATCCCTTTAAAATCCTCGTGAAATACAGAGCAGAGCTGATGAGGGTGTAAAGAAAACCCTTAGGGGTAAATGAGAAAGGAAAAATCCAGAGAAAAAAGGAGCCAAATGCATACTAACTATGGGACCCAAAAAGCCACAAACTGAACATTTAAGTAAATCTGGGTTTGTAGTGTCTCCAGGCATCTGGTAAAAGTAAACACATATCCTCTCTGGAAGAATGTGACTTCCATCCAGGCCTCAAAGAATTCTCAGATAAAGTTCCAAGGAACATGAGTTCACAATCAAAAATAGTGAAACACATGAGGAAGGAGACACCATGAGCAAGAGCCAGCTAGAACCAACCAGACCTGTTAGAACAACAGAAACCAGAAGTGTCAGAAATAACACTGAACAAAGGGCTTCTCAAAAAAACGAGACATTAGAAATATACCAAGGGACAAGAGACCTTCAAAACTAAACAAGCAGATTTGGAAAAGAAAGAGCTTTCAGAAATAAGGAACTGTAATCCTTGAGATGGAAAACTAGTAAACTGAGTAAGCAGCTGATCAGAAACTGCTAAAGACAATGAACTGAAGAAACATCTTCAGAAAACAGTAAACATGCAACATAAACACACACAGCAGACCTTCCATGTCTCAGGACCTCCGAGTGCAGACTAAATCTGAGGATGCTTAAGTGCCTTGCCTACAGTGCACTAGAACCCTCGCATCCACCCAGACACTTTCACTTGTTTCCGCATTGCTTGTAATGCCCAGTGCAATGTAAGTACTGCACTTAGTTATTAAGCCATATTGTGTCTGTATGTGCTTGCTCTTGGCACAATTACTTTTTAAACCATTTCAAACCATATGGTTTGCATCTGGGGATGCAGAAGCCCAAGACAGATAGCTGGCTATAACACAAAAGGTTAGTTGACATGAAGGATAGAGGTAGTTCATTGAATGTCTAATCAGAGCTCCTGAAGGAACCACTGGACTACATCATATAGAAGAGGTAACCAATTGAGAACTATCCAGAACTTCTGACAAAAGCCATCAGAGTAAGAATGACAGCAGCACAAAGCTGGGCATGGTGGTGCACACCTTTAATCCCAGCACAAATGGATGGACTTATAAAAAATAGAATAGTAACTTCTCTAAGGGACATAAAGAGGACAATGGTTGGAGTAAACAAATTAAACTTCCAATAATGAGGAGTAGTTAGCACTTTGTGGTGTATCTATATGATATTAATTCATATATTTTAAAAAATACAAAAATTGTCGGGCAGCATGGCGCACGCCTTTAATCCCAGAACTCGGAAGGCAGAAGTAGGAGGATCACTGTGAGTTCAAGGCCACCCTGAGACTCCATAGTGAATTCCAGGTAAGCCTGAGCTACAGTGAGACCCTACCTCAAAAAACCAAACCAAAAATAAAAAAAAAAAAGAATGGCAGCAGCACAGTGAACAGTACTGAAAAAAAATAATATTAAAGAAACCAATATTCCCAAAATAGAGGTATAATAACGTTTTCAAACAATTAGAAAGTGATAAAGCTTATAATACAAATTGACTCCAATAAAAAAAATTCAACAGATTTGACTATAAGAAAAGGAGAAATGAGTCTAAGAGGAAGAAGGCTCACATACCAAAAGGAACAGAAAATATGACTGACGCTAAAAAGAAATCTGATTACTTAAAAAATAACAATATAAGCTGGGTGTGGTGGGGCATGCCTTTAATCCCAACTCTTGGGAAGCAGAGGTAGGAGGATCGCCATGAGTTCAAGGCCACCCTGAGATTACATAGTGAATTCCAGGTCAGCCTGGGCTACAGTAAAACACTACCTTGGGGAAAAATAACAACAACAACAATAATAATAATAATAATAATAATAATAATGGGGCTGGAGAGATTGCTCAGTGGATAAGGCATTTGCTTGCAATGCCTGACAACCCAGGTTTGATTCCCCAGGATCCACATAAAGCCAGATAGATGCACGAAGTGATGCATGCATCGGGTGGTTTTTTCAGTGGCTAGAGACCCTGGAACACACACATCCACACTCTCTTGCCCTCTTGCAAATAAATAAAATATTTTAAAATTAAAATATGTTTTAATATAATTTAAAATGACTAAAATATTGAACAAATGTTTGAAAATATGTAGAAAACAGTCTAAGTTCCCAACCATATTCTAGGAGTGGTTATGCATACAAACTAAATTTAGACTTTGCTCACGTAAATAGCTTGTGAAGATTTAAAAATGGGGTAGGCAGGTGGATCTTATCTCCAAATGCTTAGATTTGTAAGTGGGTTGGAGTAAAGCCAGTAGCAGAGGCCAGGAGAGCAGAAGGGGCCATGAGGGAGGGAGGAGAGGGCTTGAGAGGAGGGTGTCACTCACATGCAAGCAGAGCAACAGTAATCTGGGGTCAAATGGTCTAAGTGTGGTCAGGGAATGGAAGGGAGGAAGGAGTGGGAGGAGTGTTAATCAAAATCAAAGATGGTATAGTAGATGGGAACCTACTTCCTTGCTAGTTAAATAATATGTATGTCAAAAAGAATGAGAGAGGGATTGGAGAGATGGCTCAGCAGTTAAAAGCACTTGCTTGCAAAGCCTGACAGGCTGGGTTCAATTTCTCAGTGCACACGTCAAGCCACATGCACAAAGGGGTACATGTGCCTAGAATTCATGTATATTAGCAAGAATCCCTGGTGTACCTTCATATTCTCTCTCTCTACATAAATAAATATATATATAAATATGTTTTGAAGAGAGAATTTGGGCAGAAGTACTCTGTAGGGTTAGACAGTGCTGTGTCCAGAAGCCACAGGTTGTTATAAGAAAATTTCAGTGCTGAGGTAGGACACCTTCCAGGGAGTTGTTGTTGAGGAGGCCCCTGATATCTCCAAAACATTACAGGCTATTGCCAAGGCTCTTAGTTGCCCACAGAACTAAAACCCTATTGCTAAAGACTCCACATGCCTGAGCTTCAGGTCACTGAAGAATAAAGCAGGAGCTAAACTGCTGACTAGCTGTCATGATGCTGGAAAGAGCTATGCAGCCTACGCTATGCAGCATGCCTGTGTGGAGAGAAAATTAAATCATCAATGGTGTTAAGTAGCAGTGGACCCTGAAAATTCTATGGCTGGCCAGCCAGGCCAAATGTATCAACTGGTGAAATAGTGGCATATCTGTCATGGGGGAAACCAGCTCTCTGATTGGAATTGAGGTCTGCTCCCAAGGAAGGGAATTGCTGCCTGGTACTGAAAACCTAATCAAAAGCCTATGGCTAGGGAGGTCATAAGCCTTAGGATGGAAACTACTACTGTTGTCTGTCTAAATGAATATATTATGCCATGAAAATACCATCTAAATTCTTATGTTTATGCCCATAAATTTATGCTACTTTCACTTTTGGTTAAAGATGCTTCTCTTTTCAGATGGCGATAAGCACTGGGGTGACTCAAAATTCATCAAAAGGTTGACAAGAAATGACAGTTCAGCATTAAGTGAGACTTCTCTATCATGCCCTCCAAGGCACAAAGACCATTGCAGCAGAAAAAGTGGCAGAAAGAATGTAATATAAGCCAAAAGAAAGGGAGGAGTGCTCACAATACTGTCTTCCATACTCAAAGTGGCTGTGGTATTCATGACCTCACAATGGCTGACACTAACTACACAAGAGCTGCATAATAGGAGGGAAAAAATGATGACATCGAAATAGAAGAGGGGCTGGCTGGGAAGAAGAAGAGATTCAGTGCAGGTGGGACTCAGGAGGGGAGAGGGGAGAGTATTTGGAGGGGATTATGATACATAGTCTATATGTATAGATGTTGTCAACAAAAACTAAAAGTTTAAAAGTTTTTTATTTTTTTAATATTTTTGTTTATTTTTATTTATTTATTTGAGAGCGATAGACAGAGAGAGAAAGAGGAAGAGAGAGAGAATGGGTGCCAGGGCCTCCAGCCCCTGCAAACAAACTCCAGACACGTGCACCCCTTGTGATTCTGGCTAACGTGGGTCTTGGGGAATCGAGCCTCGAACCAGGGTCCTTAGGCTCACAGGCAAGCACTTAACCATTAAGCCATCTCCCCAGCCCCAAAGTTTAAAATTTTTTGAAGATAGATGTTGGTGTGCATACCTGTGATCTCTGTATTTGGGAGGATGAGGCAGAAGGACTTCAACTTAAGGCCAGCTTGGGCTACCTAGTAATACTGCCTCAAACAAACAAGAATTGTATACTATTTATTAAGGAAACCGAAGCAATACACAGCTTTAAGACTGAAAGAAAGAGAGGAAATGTGAGAGGGGAAATGAAAGGAAGAAAAGGAATTAATCCAAAAAGCAAAAAAGGGGACTGGCAATGTAGCCCAGTGATAAAGTGCCTTCCTAGCATGCTTGAGGTCATAGGTTCAATCCAGTACCAAACAAAAGAAAGGGAAGGAGAGAAGAAGAGACGGAAGGAAGGAAGGAAGGAAGGAAGGAAGGAAGGAAGGAAGGAAGGAAGGAAGGAAGGAAGGAAGGAAGGGAGGAAGGAGAGGGAGAGGAGGTGGGGAAAAAAGGATGAAGCTAACAGAGACAAAAACAAATAAGAAGACAAAAAAAATCCAAACACATCAGTAAAAATATTAAGAATGATAAATTTTAAGACAGAGGTAATCCATATATTTACTGTCTGCAGGAGAATTATCTAAAACATAAAGCCACAGAAAATTGAAAGTTAAAAAAATAGAAAAATAAACCAGTTCCAGGGAAACAGTGAAAGACACTGTGACCACTCAGACTTCATAAAAACAGATATTCAGGGTCTACAGAGAAAGCAACATTAAATCAATCCCTATCTTGCCCACCAAGGCTCAGGAGTATCATGAAAGAGGAGGCAGAAAGATTGTGAGAGACTCAGAGTGGGTGGGAATAGCCTGAGACATTGTTTCCCCATCCCTGCAGAGACTGACTGAGGCCCCCACAATGAATACTAATAACCCCACCAAAGACCCTCAGTAGTAGGGGAGCTGAGGGAAAGGGGGTCTATGTATGCAACCTTTTTATTTAAAAATTAAATTAAAAAATAGAGAAATATATACTAGGGGAATGTCAAAGCAGAGAAAGCCAGTATGGTTATATTAAATAAACAAAATAGACTTCAAGAAAAACTCATTGGCAGATATTTTTAAGGCAAAGTGGTACATTATGAAAAGATTCAATTATACATCAAAATGTATGAATTTTAAACTTATTTTTACCAAATAACAGCATCAAGTACATTAAGGTAAAAATAAGCCAAATTTCAAAAGCAACTGGCAAATAACACATCAAAGTACAACTTTAATACATTTTATCTCTGAGAAAATGATAACCACATACGTAAAACTAAGAAGCAACACAGGTTTGAATAACATGTTAACGAGTATGTCCTAAGTAGGCATGTTACCCGTAAAATACCTTTGGTAAATATATGTTCTTCTATGAGCACACATGACCTTTTCCTTACTTCCAAGTGTTATTGTGCCCAGACTGCATTATCGGGAACCCAGTACAGCTAAGCTTAGCCAATATCAGCAACAAAAATGTTACCTTAAAATACAAGTTAGGAACTTCCAAAATAGATTTATTTATTTGCAAGCAGAGAGACACAAAGAGAATTTATTAGCAAACAGAGACAATTTATTTGTAAGCAGAGAGAATTTATATGCAAGCAGAGAGAGAGAGAAAGAAAATACGGGCATACTGGGAGGGCCTCTTGCCACTGCAAACAAACTCCAGATGCATATGCCACTCTGTATATCTGGCTTACATGAGTACTGGGAAATTGAATCCAGACTGTCAGGCTTTGCAAGCAAGAGTTCTCAACTGCTAAGCCATCTCTCCAGCTCCAAAATACATTGTTAGACAATTCAGATGTCAAAAAGAAATAACAGAAATAAGAAAATATTCAGAATGGAAAATGATAAAAAATATTACTTGTCAAACACTGTCAAGTGCATAAAGCAATATGTACAGGGAATTTTATTAGGAAACCATAAAGAGGTTAATAAGCTTTTAAAAAAAAAAAGCAACATAGAAGATTGACTCAAAATTTGACTCTTTTGGCCAGGCGTGGTGGCACGTGCCTTTAATTCCAGCACTCAGGAGGCAGAGGTAGGAAGATCACCATGAGTTCGAGGCCAGCCTGAGACTACATAGTGAATTCCACGTCAGCCTGGGCTAGAATGAGACCCTACCTCAAAAGCCCCCCCCAAAAAAAATTGACTCTTTGAAAGCACTGAAAATAATCTAAAAAATTTTGGAAAGAAAAAATTAAATATAATTTAGGAATAAAAAATGATATACATCCAGAAATTGGTTGCTACCCACATCGAGCTGTTGACCCGCGAGACCTACGAGATCACCAAATCAAGACAGCATTCTCTCAAAGCACTTGATTACCTGCCTGAGGCAAAATCTAAGACCCTATCGCTGAAGACACTATATGCTGCTGACACACTGCACAGGGAGACCTGGCTGGAATTCAGAGGAAAGCCAGGCCCCAGACAGTTAGCCTGTCTAGTGCTGGAATGTGCTACATAAACTACAAAGTGAAAGTGGCCAACAACAGTCTAAGCAACCAAAGGTCTTAGCTATTCAGAAGCAAACACACTGACAGGATGTACACACGAGTGCAATAGTGGTACACAACCTCAGTGAGTAATCAATAGTTTTCTGATTGATTAAGAGATCTGCTCAGTGTAAAGGAACCCATATCTGGAATTGGGAACCAGATCAGAATCCTATGGAGACAAAGATTATGCTCTCCAGTGTCAAGCTCTCACTAGTCTTTGGCTAAAAGACGGGGTTACATATATCAAATTCTCCCTACATTAATAATGCTCATCTTACTTAATCTATCCTGACTTCACTCTCTGTTGGAGAATCTGTTCTTCCATTCCAGAAGGTAGCAAGACAGGAGGAGATAAGCTGCCCCTCACACTTCAGCCAAGACACAGCTGAATCCACAGAGGAATTGGGGAGATGAAAATGAGTGCTGCTTCCATGCTGAACCCAACAATCAGCACCAGGGTGTAGGAGACAGACCCTGAGGATACTCAACACCTACCAAAGCAGAGATTCAGAGGCTCTTAAGAGCTCATCACTGAAGTAGACTTAAAACTCAGCCACCTCGGCTCAGGGAATTTTGTGGAAGAGGGGGCAGAAAGATTATAAGAGCCACGGATTGCGATATCATGCCCAAAGGCATCCCCCCAAACTAACTACTGCTCCCACAATGCATAAACCACAACCCCATGGGGAATACCTGCAAACTCACTGAGGAGCATTCCCAACAAAAGGGGGGCAGGGACAAGGGAAAAGAGGGTGCCAACATATGATGTATCCATAGGAAACATCTTGTTAATAATAATAATAATAAACATTTAAATGTGGAAAAAAGAAATCACAATGGCAAAAACAAAAAAGTAATGTACATAACTAGATTGAGAAGACAATTTTTATAGGGTATTGTGAAAAATATTATGCCAATATTTTTTAAAGAAAATAGATGCATTCCTATAAGACATAAATCACCGAAAGTGACTCACCTAGAAACAGAAAATCTCAAAGGTCCTATAAATATTTTTTAAATTGCAGCAGCAATTTAAAATATCCCCAAGAAGAATGCTAAGTCTAGACAGTTCTACAAGTGAATCTGCCAAACACTCAGGCAGCAGATGATGCCAGTCTCGTTTTGTTCTCTCAGAGATGAGAGGCCATGCATCTGGACCCAAGGCATCTTCTAAGTTACACTTAAGGACTCCACGATATTCTCTAAGGTCACACTTGTGGACTCTAAAACCTGAAAAGAACAGTGTGAATGAAGCTTCAAGCCATTGTCATTTGTAAAACTTAATGCAAAAAGAAGTCCTAAACTAAATATGTGCAAAGTGAGTACTGCAATGCAGGGGGAAAAGACAATATATAATGACTAGGTTAGTTTTTTTCAGAAATGTGAAGTGTTTTGTAACTAAAAAAAGAAAATAAGTCATGGTAATTTACCACATTAACTGGTTAAAGAAGAAAAATTAAATGGTCATGTCAACAGATACAAGAAAAATATTCAATAAAACTTAAAGTTCAGGATAAAAACTGTTAAAGAGCTAGTAGTAAATCACTTTTTAAATGTAGACTTCATGGTAAAACATACATCACTCATTTTTAAATTAGGAGCAGAAAAGAATATTCTTTTTTACATGTTTATTTATTTACTGCATATGTGTGTATATGGTTTTGCCGGGATCTCTTGCCAGTGCAAACGAATGCCCATTTGACTTGACACAGGTAGCTGGGAAATTCAATCTGAGCCAACAGACTTTGCAAGCAAGTTCCTTTAACTGCTCAGCTATCACCTCAGCCCCAGAAAAGAATATTCTTGATCACAGTTGCATAAAGCATCTAACTAAAGGTCCTAAACAGTGCAATAAGGCAAGAAAAGGAAACAATATAAAAGAAAAATAAGGGCTAGAGAGATGGCTCAACAGTTAATGTGCTTGCCTGCAAAACCTACCTACCCAAATTTAATTCCCCAGTATCCATGTTAAGCCAGATGCACATAAAAGAAATACAAAATATAAAGAGAAGCAAAATTCTTAGTAACAAATTATATGATTATGATTGGTTGATTACAACACAGAAAGCCCAGAAGAACCTTTGAATCAGAATTAGAGTTTAGGGCCTGGGGAGATGGCTCAGAAGTTAGAGTTGCTTGCTTGCAAAGCCTGCCAGTCTGGGTTTGATTCCCCAGTACCCATGTAAACCCAGATGCACAAGTGGCACATGCACCTGGAATTCATTTGCACTGGCAAAAGGTTCTGGTGTGCCAAACTCTCTCTCTTTCTCCCACCCACCTTGCTCCCTTTCTTTCTCTTTCTAATAAATAAATAAATATATTTTTAAAAAGAGTTTCAACAAAGCTTTTAGAAATAATATCAGCATGTGACAATCAATTTCATTTATATATGAGCAGAAATTAATTAGAGAACAAAGCATTAAGCCTAGAAAAATGGAAGACATTTGCTACAGTTTAAAAAACATTGTAAAATTATCTGTTCTCCCTATATTGATCCAGAGATTTATTATAACTCAATCATAAAATCCTACAGTTGTTTTTTTTTTTAATTTTGATAAGATGATTCTAAAACTAAGAAAAGCAAAGCTCTGGCACAGCAAACAAATTAGTTCCTTCTTTCTTCCTTCTGCAAATTATCAAGTGGAATATTAGTATAGGGGAAAACAAGCGAAGCAGCAGAACTGAAAGAAGAGCCCACAAATGCAGCCACGCTAATGTGAAGGTTCCAGGACACTTCAACCAAGCCACACTTCCATCTCCATGTCCAGGCTTGTATGATGGCCAATTCCCAAAATCAAACATAGCTTTATATCTATTGTTCTAGAACTTGTTCCACTAAAACACTTGACATAGCTATCCTTACAGATTAATGAAAAAGGACAGGACTTTCTTTAATGTGGTTATCATATATATTATTGATTATCTAGATGGCAAAAATTAATCTCCACTACACACAGGCTCCAGATGGAACAAGAATTTAAGCATAAAGCAGCATTAGAACTGTTGGGAGAAAACTGAGTCATAGATCTTTTCTAAAAGATTTTAGAAGGAAAATAAAAAAACAGAATGACAACTCAAGATACCCAAAATCTTACATAAGGGAAATTTCAGGGTGAGAGTGCAAAGGTGACTTGAGTCTCTAAATTAAAGATATTTTATTGGAATAATTATGAAAATGCTGGCCATTTGGAATCAAAACAGCCATCAAATAGAAAAAATGCCGCAAGCCTAAGAAAGGAAGGATAGAAACAATGCCAATATACAAAGTCAGTGAGGAGACTGAGCGGTGCAGAGGGCAAGCCTTGCTTGTCTGGGATGCATGTGGTCTGCCCCAGGTTAAGAGGCAGGATGGGACAGTATGGGATGCCCAAGTTACCAAGCTGACTGAAGAAGTAGAAAATGATCAACAAATCCCTTCCAAAAAATGGGCTGGGTCTGGTTTTGCCAACTCATTTAGAGCAGTTGTCTCTAATACAACTATGCAAGACAGGCATTATTGAAAAATCTATAATTCAAAGCTCAAATAATATACTAATATTTGCAAGAAAAGATAAGAGCTATTCTATTTCTCAGTTAAATTATAAGCACAACCCACTTGGCCACCACCTTTTTTTTTTTTTTTTTTTTGGTTTTTCAAGGTAGGGTTGCACTCTAGCAATTCACTATGCAGTCTCAGAGTGGCCTCAAACTCACAGCCTCCCAAGTGCTGGGATTAAAGGCATGTGCTACCATGCCTGGCTGCAGCCACTACCTTTTAAGTCATATGATTGGTAATTATTTTTAACTTTAAGCTTACTCATATTAATGTATATTTTATGCATAAACCAAGACTTTGAGATGTGTATATTATGTCATTTCAACCTGTATAAATTAAATTCATAATGAGCAACTCTAGTTTATAGTTGAACCTTAAGAAACAGGAATTCTCATGCGTGCAGACTCCTCAGCATCTGAGAAAGTAGCACAGCATCTAAAATATGCTGTGCAAGCCAGTGTGACTCCATATGGAAGCCTAATTAGATGACCCACAAGTGACACCAATAAAGATGCAAAAGGTCTAAAATAAGTAACAGGAAATCTAACTCAGTCATATATAGAAAGTCTCCTTCCAAATGTCCCTTTCTCCAGGATGGGCAAATGCTAAGCATAGTTGGTCAGCCATCTAAGAGCCAGAGCCTGAGGCTATTCTAAAACACCCTGGGCAGCGCTCCCAGAAAGGTGAGCTACATATGTCACCATGGCTAACTGTGTCTTGTCTCCAAACCTCTTCATGCCAGCCGGACTAGTATGGTAGCTAAGTAAATATAACAAAAGTATGTAAAATTTGAATTTAATGGTCTCCTTTTTTTAAAAAAACCTTAAGTGCGTGTGTGAGAGCATAAGAAGTACAAGGATCTTCAACTTTAAAAGAACACCTTACTCAACTGTTTTGTATCATTAAGTTCTTATCAAATGTTAATCAACCTACAACTAAAAATCATAGCTAACACATCTTGGCTATGGCTTATAAAGAAAGGATGATGCAGCACCCAATCCACAGAGGACTGGGCATCAAATGGCAATGAACACACATAGATATGGCAAAACCTCAATGTGGCAGCAGGTAGGTGCTTTAATGATGCCTGCTTAAGCAATTTTTCTCACTTGGCCAGTTTGATCGCAATGGAGACCAGGGCTTCAGTCTTGGCAAGCTATAATTCCCTTACCAATCAACTGACCAATGTGGATTTTAGGTACACAGGACCATTATACATTATATTATCAAAGCAGTATAAAACAAAGGAATGATCTTGATAAGTATCAAATGTCATTTTATAAAATTAAACTCTTATTCTTAAACTATAGACAATGGAACAACAGAATATACAACCTGATTTCCTGAAATTACATGAAATAGCCCATTTCACCACAATTAGTATAAAATGGTAGAAGCACTCACCATTATCTTAACTAACAGAAGGTGGTAAAAACATTCTCATTAACCAATGGCCAAATAACTTTTCTCACTGGCCATCTCCACTCTTGACTATTATTCTGACAAAAGGAGTAAGATATAACTGTGAGAATGAAAGTCATACTTTATTTAAATAAAATGGCCTATTTGCCTGGAAAACACAACAAAATAAACTTAATATCAGAACCAATGAAGGGGCTCAATAAAATAAGTACACAAAACAACTGTCTCCTGGGCTGGGGATACAGGTCAGTGGTAGAGTGTTTGCCTCGTATGCACCAGGCCCTAGGCTCAATTCCCAGCTGAAGAAAAGAAAACAGAACAGAACAATAGGAGAGGGGAGGGAAGCGATGAAGACTGGGGAGAGAAAAGAAGAGGGGAAGAGAGAAGAGGAAAAGAAGTTTTCTTATAGTCCAGCAATAATAAGGGGAAAGAGCCATTCTATTGAGAATAGCAAGAAAGGCTATAAAATGTCTAGGAATAAATTTTCACAAGAAAATAAATGGACGGACTTATAAAAAATAGTACAGTAACTTCTCTAAGGGACATAAAGAGGACAATGGTTGGAGTAAACAAATTAAACTTCCAATAATGAGGAGTAGTTAGCACTTTGTGGTGTATCTATATGATATTAATTCATATATTTTAAAAATACAAAAATTGTCGGGCAGCATGGCACATGCCTTTAATCCCAGCACTCGGGAGGCAGAGGGTAGGAGGATCGCCATGAGTTCAAGGCCACCCTGAGACTCCATAGTGAATTCCAGGTCAGCCTGGGCCAGAGTGAGACTCTACCTCGGAAAAAAAAAAAAATTGAGGCAAAGCATTCACATTATACTATTTAAGCTTTACAATGCAGATTATTAGAAAGTGGAATATGGGCTGGTGAAATGGTTCAGCGGTTAAAGCATTTGCCTGTGGACCCTAAGGACCCCAATTCGATTCCCCAGGACCCATATAAGCCAGCTGCACAAGGGGGCGTATGCATCTGGAGTTTGTTTACAGTGGCTGAAGGCCCTGGCGTGCCCATTCTCTCCCTCTCTCTTTCTGTCTCCCTCTCTCTGCCACTTTCTCTGTATCAAATAAACACATAAATTTTAAAAAAGAAAGTGGAATATTATTTCAATATTGTAAAACTCAAAGAATGAGCGTGCATATAAAAGATATGTAAAACTCTAGGCATATTTTAGCAGTTTACAATTGCTTGACTCTCGGAGATGAAATACAGTATGATAGTTTTAACTCTGTCTTTTGCTTCCTATATCTTTCACCAAAGGCAAATCAGAAAAAAATCTAAGGCAGGCATTACTCCCTTATAGAATCCACAGGACACCCAGTGCAGCCCATACCTCCCTAGAACTTAACCAGCTACTCACGCCTCCCTCCCCTACAGTCAGAGCTCCCTTAGCCTTGGGGTGGGACTTCACACAGGCTGAAAGCTCCACACCAAATACCTCCTCCTGAAGGAACCACACCAAGGAGATGACAACTGGGCAATGAATAGAGGAAGACAGAAAGGAGTCCTACTGGGAATGCAGGGCTGACCGGAGCCCACCTCTCAGGACCTGTGAGGACCAGCCAGGGCTCCTCATCTGGGAGGACGGGGTAAGGTAGCCTGCTATCCCCTGCAGAGACTTCTTGCCCAGATTCCAGAATGCAGAGTCTAGGCTATAGACTGCCCTGCCTCCACTCACCCAGGTTGCTCCTCCAAACGCCCCACCCCAGGTCTCACACAGGTAACCAGCACTGATACAAATCCCAGGATGCAGCAGGACGGAACAACCTTTCAGAGACTCTACCCCAGAGCCTGCTCAGTGTGTGCTACTGGGAATGTGGAAACGCTCCACTCCTCTTTGTGCTTTGTTCCCGCCCCTAGACCCCCAGGAATTCAAGGGACCCAGAAACAGACAAGCATACATACATGACGGCTGGATGAAGACAACACCGTGTTAGTGGCGGCCAAGCTCGCCAGCTCGTCTGCAAGCTACAAATCAAACACGCTGGTTAGCAGCAGGGTCAGAAGCCACACTCCAGGGAAAGCTGGCCAGCCCCGAAGGATTGGGGCTTTCCCTCTGTCCAGGCACCCTCAAAACCAACTGTAGGAAGAACATGTGATCCCTAGTTGCATAAGCCTGTCTCCGTGGTTCCACCAGCTGACCTTGAGCAGCACCCTAACCCCCCTGAACCAACCATCTAGAGAATGAGGCACAGTGCCCACCTCCCCAGGTAACATGAATGAGATGAAGGCCATGCCAGCCCAAAGCTGGTCTCCTGCTACTTTCTCACTGCTTTTGGCACCATCCACTCAACTGTTCTCCCCACTTTTCCCAACTATACCCACATCAGGACCACTCCCACTCCCAACCATCCCTTCATTTACTCCTTCTGTGGCTAAAGTAGGCCTCCTAGCTGGGCCGAGCCATGAACCAAGGGCGGGTTCCTCAGCCTTCTCTCCTCTGGACACAGGACAGCACACAGCTCTCCAAACCTCCATCAAGGAAGCTGGAAGAGTCTTAGAGTCCAGTCCTACTGCCTTGTCTAGAAACAACTTGTTTCACCCAGGCCAGTGTCTGTCAGGGTACTTCTAGCAGGGTCTTGGGGCTGATCACTAGAGGCAGGGAGGAGGAAAGACTTCAGGGGTGCATTCCAAGCAGAAGGCATGGCAGAGCAGAGAAACAGAAAAAAACAGCCCAGAAGTCAGGGGCAAGAGGGTGTGAGGATGGAGAGGCCAGGGGCCAGGGGAAGCCACATCTCTGGGAGAGCTCTGCAGGAGGTGAAGCCCATGCAGGTTTCCTGTTCTGTGCCAAAGGGGTCAGAAGAGAGGGCAGAGGGCAGAGGTACCCTGCTGGAACCTAGAGGAGTGTCTGGATTCCCAGCCCCCACCCTGTCTGTGTAAGGAGCATTGGTGAGGATCTTAGAGCCCAAGCCTGGGGAGGGGGCAAAAGAGCCATGGCAGCCAGCCCAGGGCAACTGGCCACGTGCTGGGCACAGTCTGACCCTGGGTTAGGTGGGTGAAGGCTGCACATGTAGCCTCCAGTGATGGGCCTGCCTTGCTCATCCTCAGCCTGACCCCCTCAGAAGCCTCTGTGAATGCAGTTCCTTTTTAGAAAGGTGACAGGGAGGCGGTAGGGCACCAGAATGAAGGGGGAACAGAGAGCTAAACAGGGAGCTACAAGGCCAAACCAGCTGCAGAAATTACACCTTCCCCTTTGGGCTGTAGGCGTAATGTGCTGCTCCGATTCTGGGAGTGTGCCTCCACCTTCACAGCAGCCTGGAGACTATAACTGGAACAGCTAGATCCAAATTAGCACCAGCCCTGGGGCCTAGGGGCCTGGGATTTGGCAGGCTCAGCACCTCAACTCATAGTGTCAGTGAAAGAGCAGGCCTGCGCCACCTTCTGAGGGTTTCTTCACACCACCTGCCAGGTGTCTCCTCAGTAACACTCCTCCCACCACAAATACACACACCTCCTTACCACAAACACATATGCACCACCTTACCACATCACCTTACACATATACCACATTACCACATACACACACACAACCTTACCACGCACACACACCACCTTGCCATATGCACAGCATCTTAGCAAACACAACTTTATCAGAAACACCTATCTTACCACATGCACACATAAACTCACCATGCACACATGCACTTCTACCACACGCATACACACACACACACATTCCACTTTACCATGTGCACATTAGGTACTTTACCACACACCCAAAAGCACAGACCCACCACCTTACCACACTCACTGCCCCCACACTGCCAGTCTGAAGTCGACTCACAGAACAGCCACAAAGACCAAGAACAAATGGAGGAGTCAATGCACTCTTCAGCCCTCCTGGCCTGAAGAAACAGTTCAGAGTGGGCAAGCCTCCACCTGCTTAGGGTCTCACATCAGAAGGCCTTGTGGCTCTGCATGCAGCACACCTGCCTTATTCGTACCTCCAGAAGTGAACATTTCCGACAACAAACAAAGCCTTTTTAGAAAGCTGAGGGCTGAACCAAGCTCAAGCCATGGCAGGAGCATCACAAGTCTCAGGGGACACATTCTAACTGTGTAGTGGGCTCCTTGGGGGACCTGGGAAGGTGAGAGACAGGCTTCCTGAACAGAGAGAAAGTATAACTGAAGAAAGGGAAAAGAGGCAGAGTACGGCCCAGGGTGGATTGAGCTAGAATTGTTTAAAGCCGGCACTCCATGGGCCACCTGAAAGTGACATCAATTGTAAGACTGAAGCAAGCCTCTGAGACACACTGATGGGGCAAACAGGAGCCAGGCAACACCCAAATTCTGCCAGACTTCTTGCCCCCTCCCCTCCCCAGAGGCCCCAGAGGCCCCAGAAGCCAGAGCCTTTTGTGTCTGCAATAGAGGGGTTGAGGGAAGAGGGCCAGCCATAATTATCTGGCAAACTACTGGCACTGAGTCCACTGCCTCTTAAGCAGTGAAGGAGAGATGGGCGGAAGAGGTAGGAAACAAGGAGGGGAAAACTTTCAACAATATCAGATCACTCAAAGAAACACAATGTAAAACCAGATACCAGGCTGGGGCTTTCCCACAGAGCCACAGGTCCCTAGAAACCAGTACTATACCCAGCTGGCCTTCTCCACCAGAGCAAGCTGATACCACTTCCTCCTTCTGCCTACCTCTCAAGCCAGGCCACCCCTCCACACCTCCACACCTCAGCCTGCAGCACAAGCACACACTCACAGAGCATTCTCTTGCTCAGGTCCAGCTCCAGGACCCTCATGTTAGTGCCAAGAGGCCGTCCAGACTGGGCCTCCTTACTGTCTGCCTCTGGCTATGCTTGCAGCCATCAGGACCAACAGCCCCTCCCCATCAAAGTCTGTATACACCACAGAGTGGAAATCCTGCCAGGCAGCCCTCTACTTCCCTGCAGACCCAGGCAGGCTCATGGAGAGGATGGGAAGTAGGAGCCAGGGCCAGGCAAGTCAGAGTTGGGACTTAAAGTTGTAAGCACCCAGCCAGGTGAGAAGGTACAAACACAGACTTTTGCTACCTCAAATTGCTGCTAGGGTTTACTACCAGATGTCCCTTCTCAGACCCATGGAGACAGTAGGCAGGTCATCCATCTATCATTCCCCCACCCACCAACCCATCCCCCATATGTCCACCTGTCCACCATCCAGTCACCCACACATCCATGCATCTGTCCATCCATTCAGCAACCAAACCATCCATTCACCTACCCATTTGTGCATCCCAACTGACTTTGACAGAACACCT
Organism: Jaculus jaculus; assembly: GCF_020740685.1. Taxonomy (NCBI): domain Eukaryota; kingdom Metazoa; phylum Chordata; class Mammalia; order Rodentia; family Dipodidae; genus Jaculus; species Jaculus jaculus. Next base: position 63,809,224 of record NC_059107.1, read on the forward strand.
TCTTTAAGTCAAGCCCTATTCTAGGCATTGGAAACACAGAGATGAAAGCACTCCAGATGTTGTCCTGAACTTCATCCAGGGAAGAGACTGAGACACGTGCACACAGAAGATACACATGTGAGTCCTAGGGCAGGTCAGCGAACAAGATCTTGCAACAGAAACAATGGCCACATCTCAGTTGAGTCATAAAGAATGAAGAGTTGAGCAGGGCCAAAGGTTGCTTCAGCATAAAGTATGGTGGGATAGAGCTCTGGAGGCTCAGATTAGAGCCCAGGACTCCTCAGCATCAGTTACAGATAGAGCAAGATCTCCTGCCTCAGTAACAATGAAGCTCAGTAAACACCAGAGATGCAAAGATGGGAGTGAGGCCAGGCATGGTGGCGCATGCCTTTAATCCCGGCACTCGGGAGGCAGAGGTAGGAGGATCACTGTGAGTTCGAGGCCACCCTGAGACTACATAATGAATTCCAGGTCTGCCTGGGCTAGAGTGTGACCCTACCTCAAAAAACCAAAAAAAAAAAAAAAATCCAAAGATGGGAGTAAGGAAAAATGGTAAAAGCTGGCCCTCAATGTCAGAGGGAAGCCCTATGTACATGTGCCTGGGGAGAGCTGCAAAGCTGAGCTCTGAGGATCCTGAAGCCAGCCCAGTGCCAGGTTTGTGCTCATGTACGAGGCCATAGATAGATAGATGGTCTGAAGTACACAGAGCATTCTTGAAGCTCTGAGTAAATCAACAGGCCACAGCTGAGGGCACAGTGCCATCACATAGTCTGGGAAGCTCTGCCTAAGGCAGACCAAAGCTCTGAGAATACCAAGAGGCCCGCTGTGGGAGTAGTACCATGTGCAGCCAGCTAAGAGGTGACACCATGAACCAATGTGATATGTAGGCTGGTGATCAGGGCAGGACTTTCTTTATCTCTCCTAGAAGGACGGGGTGGTCTCGGCCCTATAGGATGCAGAGCTGCTTCAGGGCATCAAATAGAGACAGTGCTCCCCTACATAAAAGATGCCACAGGCCTCCGGCCACGTGCCTTAACTTGGCATGTACGGCCCTGCATTACTGGTGCTCAACTCTTTGTTCCTTAAGACTCAGCTTGGCTGTGGCCACTTTTTCTGCAGAATCTTGGCCAGTACACTTGCCTTAGGTCTTATGTGTCTCTATGTGGGTTTAATGTCTCCCCAACCCCACCACCACACACACACTATTTTCCTGTTCCTCAAAGCAGGTGATGCCACAAGACATACTCTTGTCCAAGACACAGCCTTATCTCTCTAAGCTACCTCTAAGGGGCTATCAAACACAAACCCACAGAAAAACCCTCACCAGAAGAAGAGACCTGCACAGGGGATACTGCCTCACCCTGTCTACTATCTCCTCTCTTCCCCTCCCTTTCCCTACTCCTCTTCTTTTTCTTCTTCTCTCTATTTCTTCTACCCACCCTCCCTTTCTTCTTCCTTCCCTGCGACTCTCCAAATTGACATCCTGAATGATCTTGAGCAAAAGTCCATTTTTCTCACATGCTTCCAAGAGAAAGATTCAGTCTTTCCATGAGAACCACACACACATACCTGTCCTCCAACCAGACTGAGAGTACCACCTAGATTGTTCCCTCAAGCAGCACCCAGCGACTAGGGCTTAAAAAAGACTAAGTGGTGGCAAAGTGTCAGGGAGGAGCAAACAGAGATAAGGAATGCAGGAGGAAGGGGAAATTGGAAGAGCTAGATTCTCTTTCTTACCTGCACAGAAATGAGGGGCTCCTTGTCATCAATGTTGATGAGCACATCTTCTCCGGGACTAAGTAAGCTCACATCATCTGCAGAAATAGCAAGTCCAGGCCTGAGGGACTCAGCAGGGGACTGCAACCAGACCCCCCAGTATCTCCACTCCACCCCTTGAACCTTTGCAACCAGACTTCTCCTCCAATCCTTGTTTCTCCTGATTCTCTCTCTCTCTGTCTCTTTCTCTCTCTGTCTCTCTCTCTCTGTCTCTCTCTCTCTCTCCCTCTCTCTCTCCCTCTCTCTCTATTTCTCTCATATTCCCTGTCTCACAACCATCTTTCTTCCTCTCCTCAAAGCTTGTAACCCATCTCATGGTCTCCCTACATCTCCCCGTCAGCTCCTCCCCCATATCATATCTCATACTCCCACCTCATTGTCTCCCTACATCTCCCTCCCCCTCCGCTCTTCCCCCATTCCCCTCACCTCCCTTCCTACACACACACACACACACACACACACACACACACACACACACACACACACATACTGCACCTGCTCAGGGTGTGCCCAGCCTGAGGAAGGAAGAATCCCACATCAGAAAAAGCCACTCTTACTCAGTCACTCAGTACCTGGGCAGCCCTGTGGGGACGGACTCTCAGCTGAGTAGGGATCACACAGGAAGCTCTCCAGAGAGCGGATGGTACACTGACCCACCACAGGTCGGCGGCCAAACTGGCGATTATCAATCACCTTGATCATGATGGGGGGACAGTAGAGTTCCTCCCGGGGCAGCATCTAGTTGGAGGTGAGAGGGAAGCTCTAGACTCAAGTCTGAGCCCAGCTCTGGGAGGTCTCAGGGAGAAAGCAAGGGAGGATCTTCATAGGCAAAACTAAGGGAGAAGAGTGACTATGAACCCACAAGGCACACTGACTCAAGGTCCAAACTCCAAAATGGTGGGCTGCTGACCCGGAAACTGGCCAGGGGGACAGTGGCCACACACCTTTCTGTCCATCCTTGACTGATATATGTGGAGACTAGCTTCCCTGACAGCTTTGTCTTCCAAACACACCCAGCCCAGCGTGAAGTCTGAGCAAGTCTACTTTCCCGGAGCCTCCATTGGCTCCTAAGGGGGAGGGGTAGTTGGCCTAAGACTCAACATTTCTTACAGACAGTTCCACCCAAGTGGATACTTAGGAGTTGGCTTGCAGGCCCAGATTCTTCTACCCCTCACCCCAAAAGCACTTTGAACATAACTTGAAATAATTTATATGCTCTCCTTCAGTGGCGGCTTGGCTCAGCCAAGAGGAGGCTCCTGTTGACAGCCACTGGGCCTGGAATTTCTATAGTGCTTTCATCTTACAAACCATTTCCCTTTCCTCAGATTTGCCTTGCACAGACCACGAGGCCCAGGCAGCCCAAGGAGCTAGTGAGGGCTGGGGGCTGATGATAGGGAATTGTGGGGAAAGACTGGGGAGACCTGAAGACTGAGGGCCAGGGGCTAGAGAGGAGTGAAAACTGTGGCCAGGGCTTGCAAGGGCAAGGGTCTGGGCTAAGGCAGGACCAGGCAGGGAGCCTAGGAGGAGATACTAAAGGTCAGCATATGGGGAGGGGGGCCTCTGGGGAAGCCCTGAGCATGGAAACTGGACCTGTAAGAAACAGATTCAGAAAGGTTCCTGGGGCTTCAGGATGAAGAACTGGTCCTATGGGAAACTAGAACTCAACCCCTGGTTGCTCCACTCCAACCCTCAGACTTCCTGCAGCAGCAGGGAGGCAATGGGGAGGTAAGTAAGACTGACCACTTCCATGAAGAGGGTACAGATGTCAAAGTTGGGATTTTTACGAAGGTTCCTGATGACACAAGACTGCACCATTTGGCCCCCACACTCCACTATGAGGCTGGGGGAGGAGATGCTGGCCATCTGATAGCTCTTCATGTTCCGTAGGCCCCAGGCCAAGATCTGGAGATAGAGGAAAAGGAGAATGGCTAGAAGACCCTAAGCCCTGGGCAAGGCCAGGGCAGGAAGCAGTAGGGGGCTTACCTCAATGGCTGTGCGCTGCAGGGCCGGCTTGATGTTCTGAGGAACCATGTAGATGTTGGCTTCCCTCTGCGGAGGTGGGTAGGGCAGGTCTGTGTCCTCTGACTACAAGGGACAACAAATGAAACAGGGTCCATGGTGGGAGAGAGACCAAGCCAGTGAGGTAGGAATGGACAAGTAGGACAGTAAGCAGTGGCAGGCATCAAGACACAAAAACAGAGGTAGGTGGCCAGAGGGTAGAAATGGGAGTGCAAGGTAAGATACAAGCAAACGTGGGACCTGGCCAGGAGCAGAATGCTTGCGTGTTGTGCAAGACCAAGGATCCTCCTCTTATAAGTGCATGCTCTAGAGCAACACTAAGCTACATACAAATTCCTCCCTCTACCAAACACACACACTCCAACACACTCATATGCTCACACACACACACACACCCTCCCACTTCATCTTGTTCCATTCACTTCAGCCCATTAGTTCCTCTGCTCTGGCTTTTCCACCCCTTGCCTCAGACACACCTGGGTGTCTGTGCTCAGACAGCTTCCAATCTCAATTCTGTCTGCCACATACGTCCTCTATGAGAACAGAGTGCACACATGGCTGGGAGAAGGCTCCCTCTGGAAAGTGCCTGCAATGAAAGCATTAGGACCTGAGTTCAGATCCCCTAGCACCCACATAAAAGCTGAGCACAGTGGTACACGCTTGTAATCCCAATGCTGGGGAAGTGGAGACAGGGATCCTTGGAACTTGCTGGAGTCTAGCTGAATGAGTGAGCTCCAGGTACAATGAGAGACCCTGTCTTGAAAGTGAGGAACAATTCAGGAAGACATCCAACAATGACCTCCAGACTCTACTTACATGCTCATATACACATTCAAACACACATACCACTAACACATAAACAAAATAAAGACCGTGTACATACAGCATGTGCACTAGAAACCAGGAAACACAGATCAATGGACAAATTAGACAAAAGATGTATGGCCACCATCTCCAGAGCACCCAAAGGTGCTATGCAGGAGGCTCCCTCACCACCACAAGCCAAAAATCTGTGAGGCATGTGGCAATGCTGACCTACTGAGGGTTTTCCTAAAAGACTTGGGCAGAAATCCCCAGAGAGCACTCAGCACTACATGGAGAACAGGGCAGGCAAGGACGCCAGTACCGCCTCAAGTTAGGCACTGGGGGTGATCACTAGCTCCACCATCACGAGGTCAGGGAGGTTATTTCTCCTGTCTATCATCTATACTGTGGTTAGTTCAAGTTGCTGTCATGAGGGTTGAAGAAGTCAATTCCTATATGTTTAGGAGATGGATTCTCACATGAATTCTCACTGAGACTATGAGGGGCACTTGTGGCAATTAAAGTAAGATGTCCTTTTTTAATATACTTATTTCCATGTCAGAAAATGATCATATTTTATGAGTTTCTCAGACTGAGACACTTTACTGCCACCTACTGGAAAGCTTTTATAATAAACATGAATATTGATGTTTGTGCCAGAATTTGCACCCCTTTAGATAAAAAGCCCTTGTGTAGTGCAGTGCCCAAACTGCACATCCACACCTGAAGGTCTTCACATTAAGAAGCAGTTCACTATCACTGAGGGGGCTGTGCTGGACCCTTGAATAAGCAATAGAATCACTGGATTCATTCTCCAACTGATTTGCCTTGGCACCCTTCAGAAAGATTGGTACATCCATGAACAGATGCTCTAACATCAATGGCAAAAGCAGTTAGAACAGTTTCCTCCTACCTTCCTTAAGCTTCATGGCAGCCCAAGCCAGCTCACCTATCCAGAGACCCACTGGCCACCAATCTGCCCTGACCCACAGCAGTAGTGAGGAGTCCAGTTCTGGGAGCAGACAGCCCTGGTCTCTGGTCCCAGTTCTACCACTTCCTGGTTCTGTGACCTGGGGCACATTACTCAGGCTCAATGATTCAGTGTCCCATAGAGACTGAGACTAACAATACTCCCACGAAGTTGCTCTGAGAACCTAGTGAGAGGGTGAACATGAACAATATCTGGCACCAGACAGTGCTCAGTAAGTGGTATGACAGTAATTACGGCTGCCATTGCTGTCAGCACCATGGTTTTGACCACTGGGCTTGGTATTTCCCTTCTCAGAATGCCTGGGGAGAGCTGAACCACCGAAAGCCCCTTCCAGAACAATACTGACCATATAACCCTCCCACACATCACTAGGCTACAAAGTAGGAACTGCTCAGTCTCCCCCAGGACCCCCACAGGTGGCATGATATAGGAAGAACTTACAATTTTAATTAGTCAAGGACAGTGATGAAAAGAACTGTCCAAACACACACCTGCAGGGATGCTGTGCCCATCACAGACTCCAGAAGAGGAGGCCCAGAAGACAGAAGCATAGCCTACAAAGCTACCACAGTGGCTGGGTGCGAATGGGACTCCCAGTGTGATGTCTGACCTGGCAATCCAAGGTCACTAATAGCAGGGGTGGCCTCTTTAGAAAACGGGCTGTTTCGTGGCCTGTCTTTGGTCTCTCATGGCTGATGTCCATCCCAAAGTAGAACCACAACCAAAAAGAGCAAAGGAAGAGATGGGCCCCAAGCTGCACTGAGTGGAGAGGCACAGCAATCAGTCTTCTTGTAGCTACAACACTATTTTACAGTTACCAAAGCGAACTCATTAGCTATCCCTGGGATGTCTTTCTATCCCTCCTCCCCAATGTCCACCTGGCCTTCCAGCTCCCCTGAGCTCCATGATGATGTTATCCTCTCTAAGCACTGAGGACCAGGCACCTCAGTCAGAAGCCTATTCCCCAAAGAGAACAGAAGCAGGGGCCTGAACAGGAAAGCATAGTGCCATTAGGAAGAGGCCCTGGAGATAGAAAGCAGGAGAACACAACTAGAATCCGGCCCACGCAGGCAAGAGTGAGAGAAGCAGGAACAGAGGCTGAGGAAAGTCCAAGGACCACTTCTTCAGCACAAAGCTGTCATATGCATTCTGAGGCCAGCTCTGGCCACCATACTGTTCCCAAGCACCACAAAATTCTTGCCCCCATGTCACTTGCTGTGGCTTTTCAGTATCTCTGTCTTTGTGGTCCTCTCTACCCAGCCTGCAAGCCAGCACCATGGTCCTCTGTCCCCTGAAGCCACACTGCTCATCCCCAAGTTATGACTTTGCATCTGCTCCTCAATGCCCTCTGCATCCCTAGACTTCCTTGTGCCCTATCCTAGTCCTTGGCACTTCCTTCCAGATTTCTATTTTCCTACCTACAGGGCTCTCTATCACCCTCACCCTTTCCTTTGAATGTCCTAGGAAGCCTTTTCCTCTCATTTCTCTCTCTGCCTCTATCTCCCATCTCTCTGCCCTCTGCTTCAGTCCCATCACCCTTCCCTGGAAAGTTCTCTCCCAAGTCAACAGCCACTCACTCTTGGGGGCTCTTATTTCTCTCACCCCTGGCAGTGCCCACCAAGCTGACCCCCGCATCCCTCCTTAGACAACTTGCTCATTTCCATGCTGCTGTTCCTCCCCTCAAGCCTGAGTCTCCCTGGTAGACTCTTCCCTTCTTCAGCCCAGCTCCTCCTGGGCTTTCTCTGCTCCTCATCATCCCTCCTAAGTCCCAAGGCCCCATTCCTACCATCTTCCTACTAAGTTTATCTACACACCCCACTGGCAATGGACTTGTCCAAAACCAAATTTACTTTTTTATCCCTGAAGACACCTGCTCCCTTCAATGCCACCTTAGAAACTGGCCCCAACATCCACCTAGACAACCAAGATTTAAAAAAAAAAAAAAGGAAAATTCATAAAATCCTTGGCATATTCTCCCTCGTATTACAATGTCTGATTGTTCACCAAACATTGGTGACTTTGTCCCTAAAGCACTTCTCTCTCCCTTTCCTACCCCCTCTCTCTTAAGCATCCATGTGTTTTCTTTCTATGGCTTGGAGCCCCTGACACGACCCTCCATGGTCACACACCCCAACTACCAATGCCAGCTAATCTCCGCAAGCAGGATACTTAAAAATATCACTCATGCTCCCACCCATTCAGGACATGAAAAGTCTGCCATCTGTCATGCCCTCCAAGATCCCTCATCTGATGATTTGTCTCCTCATATCTCTAACATACAAATTTCCCCTCCAGGGTCCACAGAACTGATACTCTCCTCTGTGCCCTCCTGAGCTCTAGAGGACAGAAGGCACTGTGCTTTCCTCAGCTTGAAGTTCAGTGCTTACTCTATGAAATGCAGTCCAACCGCCTCCTGCTTAAATTCAAATCCATGTAAATCTTCACTGATGCCCTGAGTTCAATTGTGAGCATCTCCATAGATCCCAGAGCCCCTTTCCCTAGTCCCACTGGAAGACACATCCATCGCTGGCACCATATCTGTGTTCATCAGACTATGCCCCTGGCTAACCAGCAGCTCTGTGGTATACACCAGCCCAAAGTCCACCAAGTAGGCAATGAGAATGATGGATAATGGAAATACAGGAGGGAATATGGGAGAAGTAGGTAAAGAAATAACTCTCCTTTCCCATGGTACCATCTGCTTCCAGGTTCTCAGCCCAAACCTTCCCTCACCATGGAGCAAGCTCCCAGCAAGGTTGGGATAACTTTCTTTGTTGCCTTCCGAACCTATCAGTGTTCAGGGCCTAGTTTAAGCCCCCCCCCCCCACAGCCACAAAATTATCCCAAATACTCCAGAACCTTCTCATAGCCTTGGCCTCTGATAGCTTTAAACCTAAGTGGCCACCTGCACACACACCCAGTTCCAAGGGTCCTAATTGATCTTTGATCATCCCATGTGAGAAGTCCAGAGGCCTGGGCCACACAGCCAGCTCCTGAGCCTCAGGATCTACTTCGTTCAGCCCCTCTGAGAGGCAGCCATATCCTTTAAGCCAGATCAAGCCAGGTGGGACCTTCCTGGCCCATGCTGCATGCAGGGTAAAGCTGGGATAACCCATCGATGGGGTCTACAGACAGGCAGGGTCAGACCCAAGTCTCCAGAGACAACTGAGGCTCCCTCTCTTATCTGCAGAAGCCACACTTCGACCTCTTTTGATCCATCTATCCCATGGTACAGCATAGGGAGCTGAGGCCCTGTGCCAGTGCAGGCAGAGGAGAGTATGGGGGGGGGGGTGCTCTATCAAGTCCTTACTGATGCCACACTAGACAGATGCTCTTCCCAAGGCAGAGGATATGTTGACAGGCTGTTCCAGCCACCTTGACAGCCCTGTCACCAGTAGCCCTTAGACTCCTACCTTACCCAGGAAAGCCAGTGGAACCATCTGGACTCATCCTGGTGGTTCCTAGGGGAGCTGCAGGCAGGGGGCAGCCAGGCAGGAGGGAGGCTCCATTGTCTGAGGACCCCGCCCAGCTCCTTAGGAACAACATGCTGGTCTAATTACACTTCCCAGGAAAACAGTGTTTCATATTAAGGCCTTTTGGGGGAGGAGACAGGAATGGGGGGAGACACTCGGCTCATTTTCTTGATGACAAAGCAGCAAATTTTCCCTCCTAGTGAATGATGGGGTACAGGAGAGAACATGGGGTATGTCTCTGAGTAAAATTTATACACTCTTGTTGCCTGGATGTTGTAGGATAAAGGATAGGGTAACATCTGGCTGCCCCCTCCCCCCACCCCACCCACTGTCACCAGCCAGCAGTAGAAATAGCCAGGAAGCATGCAGCCTTCCATCTTCTACATGGGCATCCCTCTGCCTCCTAGCAGGAGAGAAGAGGCAGCATTACCACACCCCGATCCACCATCAGGACCATGTGCCCATCAGAGTCTTCTTCCAGCCCACCAGCACATCTCTGGTACATGTACACGCATGTGCGCTCTCGCGAGTGGGTCCACATACACACACGTGCATGCACGCATTTGCCAGTTCTCAGGAAATCTAAAATTGCAGTTCCTTTGAACTCATTCCCCCTGGCAGCTTAGACTGCCTTTGTTCTCCAGACCAAAAAGAAAGGAGGGAGGGAAATAAGAGGAAGGCTTCTAGGAGGTGAAAGGAGGGAAATGGGCCAGGAAGCACACGGAGGAAGAGCGACACCAGGAGGGTGGGAAGGGGCTGAGACAAAGGACAAGGGCTGAGAGGCCCTGGAGCCAGAAGTCGCCTTCTCTTCTCTGTCTCTGTGCAAAGGTCCAAACCTCCCGGACATGGGAACATCAGAAAGTCCCCAGAACAGACGGCAATAAGGCTTTCCCATCTAATACCCCACAGAGCAACGTTCCGATGGGCGCATGTCCTCGGAGAGGGGACTGTCCTCAGTGCACTGGCCCTGGGTGCTGCTTCCCAGCCCTCCTCCAAACACTCGCTCAGTGTCCCCTCTTCCAGGAAGCCAACTACTCCAGAGCACATGTCACTCATAGACTCTTCGATGTCACAAGGGCACATGCGACTCTTCATGGGAAGCATGCTAGCAGAGAAGTGCTTCCCTGCTTAAACCACTTTCAGACTTGCTGGCCCATCTGTCCCCCCTGGCCCAGCTCCAACAGGTCCCCACACCTCCCAAATGGACCCTTGGCTCCCCAACTCATGTGGCCTTCAGTAGAGCACTTCCTGCCACCCTTTCTCCCACCAGGCTCCAGTGTTCCTTAGCACGGCTAGAATACTCTGCACAGTGATGGGGTAGCAGATTAGGGGACATGGGCAAGTACTGGGTCACCATAAATATAATAGAAAAGCCCTAACAAGGTGTCAGGCTTCCCACAGGATCATAACTTCAGGGGAACCAGCCTGTTTCCACCTAGACTCTGGGGGTCTTGAAAGGAGACTCAGCCTTTAAACACAGGAAATGGGATAAGCTAGGGGGCAGGACTGGGTTAGGACCCCTTAGGGCTGAGGGCCATCACAAAGTCATCTTCTCCCGGGTTTTAGACTCCTTGAACTTGCTGGCTTAGCTCTGTGTGTGCCTCGCAAACCTTCCCAGGCTATTGACCATGGGAGGCCTCAGCCTAGGGTCTGACTGGCCCTGCCACTTGGCCTTTTAAGGATCTGGCCCCAAGCTGTAGTTTTGATTTCCTTCCTGACAACCAGGCCACAGCCACATCCCGGTGCTCAGAGTCTGAACCTTCGCTATTACGGATGATGACAAATCCATTATGAAGGATTTTGACTCTGCAATAACTCATCCCTGGGCTGGGTCTTCTTCAGCGCAGGCTGCGGGTTTTGGCCAGGGTTCTGGCTCCCCTTCCAAATCGGCAGTTTCTCCACACAGCCAGAAGCAGAAGGCCGCCTGTCAGGCTCAATGATGGCCAGCCACTGGCCACCCCTACATTGGCCTGGGAGCAAAAGGCAGCGAGACAAGGGTCTGAGAGGAATGTGGCTCCCCTATCCTGATCCTGTGCCTCTTCCTCCAATTCAAATTGCACTAAAAATGTCAACTGCTATCCTCTCCCAGACAAGCCATGAGAGGCCCTGATGGAGGAAGTAGCTGCCCTTTTCCCCAGCTCCCACCTTGGCTTTTCTTCCTGTCTCTCGCTTAGGCCTCTGACCACAGCTCCTCACAGAAGCCCTAATGCAATATGCTTCCCGCCTCAAACACATGGCCTGCTTCACATAAATACAAACCTCTTCCATCCCATCTCCCAAACAAGCGCCTTGGGCCCTTGGACAGAATGAAACACCTGTGTTAGGACACAGTTTCTGAGGTCTTGGCTACCCGGGATTCCAGAACCACGGAGGAGAGCCGCGCCCAGCCCCTACTGCCTGCAAAACCCAAGGCCGCCGAAGTGATGGCCCTGGATCCTGTCTAGGACTTTCCTTCTCCCTCAAAAACTTATAAAAAGCAAGAACTCCCTTAATTCTCCAGAGGTAATGCCCTCCTCAGGCTTTGGTGACTCTGTCATGCTCTTCGGTGGCTGAATGACCCTTTAAACCTTTCCCCAAAAAAGAACCCCATCTCGGCATTTCTCTATAGCAAACTGGTCTCTTAGTCAATCTTTCTTTTATTCCTTTTACAACATATCCTCTTTTTCCTAAATGCTGACTCACTGCCAGAATGGTTTACTCAGCAACTCTGGCATCTGTTGAGAATTTTATTCTTGAAAATATGACACCTGGTACTCAAGTAGATGGGACTTGATACTGGGCAAGTGGTCTGGGTCAGTGAGTGTGGCCTCACAAGAGGGCAGTCAGCCTCTGGGGCTAGAATCATCCACAGGACACACCCTGAGCAGTCGTGGCTCCACACACAGAGCATGGGGAACAAAATGCAGTCACCCTGTGACGGGTGCCTGCTGGGTACCAGGAACCTTGGAGCCCTCTGTGTCTGCCACCCATCCCAGCCAGAAGCCCAGCTCACCTCATCCAGAATCCTTGATGCCTCGTGCACCTGGGATGTTCCATAGACAAGAGACAGTAAAAGGAACAGGGAGAGTAAAATTTCTCCATTAGTAACCAGGAGCAATTTCTGGGCCAGACATGGGCACTCAGGAAATACTCAGAGAGGTGTCCCCAGAAATGCCCTCCCACTAAGGGTCAGATCTCTAGCCACACCCACTAAGTGCTTCCTGAGGAAGGTAATAGGGAAGGAGCCAGAGGGTCTCGGGAAAAGCTAAATGAAACCCAACCCTAGAACCTCGTTGGCTCTGAAAGTGACATGAGACTAGCAAGATAGGTGGTAGGAAGGACCTTGCATGGCAACCTCAGGGAGAAGTCAGGCCCCTGCCCATTTGGAGCTATTTGCCTTCTGGGGCACGTGGACTCAAAGCCCAGGAGAGCCACCTAAAACCACCTGGAGTTCCCAGGACTGGCAAAACTGAAGCTGTAGCTCAGGCAGGACAAACAGGAAGGGCAAGAGGAGTAGGAGTATGTGAGAAGAGGCCAACAAAATTAGAACCATCTAGACCTCAGGTGGACTGATTCATGTAGCCAATGCAGTATACTACCAGCCTAAGAGCTGCAACTGAGCCAGGACCAGTTTCAAGTAAGATGTCAAATAAGCCTGGGACCTGCCAACTTGACCAGTTCTACCACGCTCCCAGGGAGGAGGGAAGGGACAAATACCTGTCACTGGCATAAGAGAAGAAATGGTCCTGAGAAAGGAATGCTCTGGCCAACCGGGCTGACCAAAATTCTGATACTGAGGACAGCATATGCCACAAAGGGCCAATAAAGCCTTGGGTGCAAGGCCACGCCCTGAGAGGATACGAGTGGCCCCAGAATAGCATTTCTTTTTAGTAGTTGTTTTTTGTTAGCTTGTGTTGTTTTGTTTTGCAGCAAGGTCTCACTCTGTAACCCAGGATAGCCTCAACCTCACAGTAAACCTTGCCTCCTATCTTAGCCTCCCAAGTGCTAGGATTAAAGTTGTAAGCCATCATGTCCAACAACAATGACATTTCTAACAATGCCAGGCAACCATACTTTCTGAGTCTCTGGTCCTCATCCTAGGCTGCATTTGAAAGGCGATGCTAAAAGACTCTGAGCCAGCCTAGGCACAGCCCCAGGGGCCATGGCTCACCTAGTCTAGGGTGAGACCTATACCCATTTTAAAAGCACTCCAGCCGGCATAGTAGCACACGCCTTTAATCCCAGCACTCAGGAGGCAGAGGTAGGAGGAACGCTGTGAGTTCAAGGCCACCCAGAGAGTACATAGTGATTTCCAGGTCAACCTGGGCTAGAGCAAGACCTTACCTTGAAAAACTAAATAAATAAAATAAAAATCACTCCAGTGAATCTACTGCCCAACCCTACCTGGAGCATCTGGCTGGACAGCCCTGAGGTCCCTGCAATCTAGATTCCATGCCTCTCTACCCTCTCCAGGAGAAGGGCAGGTTGTGCCTCTGCCTTGCAGGGTGACTGAGTAAAATGAGGACCCTATCCCCCTGCCCTGGGGCCCTATGGAAGCCTCCACCTGAAGAAGCCTTCAGGCAGGCTGGAACAGGGCTTTTGATTGCCATCTTTCACCTAGAAGGGCCTGAAGAGCCAAAGAGGCTACAGGGAAAGGCTAGGACAATACTCACCTCAAAGCCAGGAATATGGTGGATGGCCGGCTAAAGTGGAAAAAAATTTTGGTCACATAGTTGTCACCCAAGACTCCAGCCCCCTCATTTTCACCCTGGCCAGGCAAATATAAAAGTACACTAATGGACTATGCTTGTGAATAGGGAGTACAGGAAGAAGCTGCGTGGTCATGTGCTGGGACCCCAGACACCTAACCTGAAGCATGCTTTGCAGCAACTAACACACTGGGGTCACAACACACCCAGGTAAGGCAGAGCGCCAACCCAGCCTCTTGTGTTTTGGGTTTTTTTTTAATTCATGCATGTGCATGTTCATGCGTGTGCAAGTGAACACGTGTGCTCATATGTATGATCATGTGAGCATGTGCCAACTAGAGGACAATTCCTTATGAAGGCCATCCATCTTTATGTCCTTTTGAAATAAGGTCTATTGTGGGCCTGGAATTCAACAAGTAGACTGGCTGGCCAGTGAGTTACAGGGACCTGTGTGTCTCAACCTTCCAAGCACTAGAATTAAAAGCATGAACACCATGTTCAGCTCTTTAAGAAACTTGTCTGTGGGTGGGGGTGTGCATGTGGAGGCTTGAGGACAACCTCATAGTGTCTGTCCTCTCCTTTCCCCTTTGAGACAGGGTCTCTCATTGCTCTGCCACTGATGGTTCTAGATTTTCCTGGCTCCATCTCCCATTGCTGTGGGTGTGTTGGGATTAGAGACACATGCACCACTTTTGCATCTGACCTTATGTGGGTGCTGGGAAATCAAACTCAGGCCAGCAGGCTTACAAGCAAGCACCTTTAACCACTGAACAATCTTCCCAGCCCATGCTGAGACCTTTTTATGTGGGTTCTGGGGACCCGAACTTAGGTTCCCATGCTTGCTAGGCAAGCTCTGTGCCTATATCTTGAGCTATCTCCCCAAGCCCCAGCCATCTGTTTGAGGTTAGGGATGTGCCTGTTAGGGACATAGCCAAGCCATAGCAAAGCCAGCATGAGACCAGAGATCCTACCTGTCCCCAGTATGCCACTCCCTATACTTGAGGTGCCTCACCCAGATCACGGATGCCCTGCTTTTTAGAAATTATGTCAAAGTTTGACTCGAGGACTCAGACATTCCAGAACCCAACGTGCTACCTCCAAAATGGATCTTTCTGATTGGCAGGTCAGAAATGATAGGCAACGTGAATGACTGTGGGAGGCCTGGCCTTAGAGGAACCACCTGAGCCCTGGAGGGAAGAAAGCTGCCCTGTCCCTGCACCCACCCCTGACTCATGCTATCCCCCATCACAAGTCTAGAAAACACCAGCCTTACCTTCCCTCTCTGGATGAGCTCAAAAGCTGCAAGCAGCTCACCCGCTGGTTGACAGCCCCTCATCAGCGGAAACCAGGCCAGCCGGGGCATCCGTTCCAGGCTTGGCTGACAGATGCAGCGGCCCATAAATTCATCAGCACCCTAGAGACAGAAAGGTGCATCTTCTGTCTGCTAGAGCTGGAAGTGCCCCTGAGAACTCACCAGACCTGCATCCTGCCTCTTGAGGGAGAGGGCTTCAGAAGTCAAGGCAGCCCTGCCATCCTGAAGGGATTTTGAGGACAAGATGCTACTACCTCTGCTGCTAAACTTGGTTAGAATTCCCACCATGATAGAGAAATCCTCCGAATGTCCCAGTGTAACTGTCCTGGCAGGAAGATATTCGAAAGAGATACTTGTACCCTTGTGACTATCAGACTATTGAAACAATGGGCCTCCAAATTAGAATTTCTCTAGGAATCTCATGCTTGGAGAAGGAAAAGGTTGGAGCCCTGGTGCCAGTTAGAGGAGGAAATTGTCACCCATAAAAGGATTTCCCACAGATCTGACAACTTGTCAGACCAGGGTCCATGACGGCAGAGACCACAGCCTGACCAGAACTGTTGTGTGGATCTCTTGCCCTCTATTTCAACCTAAGCCTCATGTCAGGGCAAGAAGATTTATTCTCTTCCCAATGTGGCCATATTGGATAATGTACCTTCTCTCCTTTGCTATCTCTTGTCTCTTTGGTTGGCCTGTTGAAGGTGGGTGGTGGCTGAGCCTGGCTTGTTAGGACTGCCAGGGCCAAGGCCCTAGGCTCTGCTCCTAACATCTCTAGTAGCACAACTACTGCTCACCCTGTTTTTGTTTATTCCATCTCTGAGTCCATCAGAAAGCAGGGGAAAATAGCCTGCCTATACTTCCTAAATGCCCTCCACCAAGAGGTGTTTAACATACCTAGGACTGTTGTACCTCTTGACTATTCATTTTACCATGAAATTCCCCCATTTTCCACATAGAAAACTGTGGTTCTGCTCATCAAAGTCTTACTAAGCTGATGTCTTCTCCTAGAATGTCTTCTGCCTGGTACCATCCCTGGATCCTGCTGGCCAGAGAACAGTGTCTGGCCCTATGACTTCTCATCTTCCCAAGCAGCCCTTTGGCCTCTGCCAGCTTTCACTACCCTGCTCCCACTCTGGTGCCCATCTCTCCCATTTTCAGACACAATAGACTGCACACTGCTTTCAGGGCAGTGGGCAGACCTTAGCAGCCAGATGGTACCATGGGCTCACAATACCTCAGGCAAGAGCCTGGAGGCAGCCTTGACTGTCTTGACACTACTGCAGGGGACCACAACATCTTATGAGCTATGCAACAGGCTACCAGCTCTTGGACACATGTCACACCATCAGGTGATAGTCCAGAATTCCCTTGTAACTGCTGGGTCCTACAGAAGGGTGGGACTTAATAGAATTTAAGATTCACAATGGGCACAACCTTAGCTCACTCACAGGACCCTGCATCCAGCTACCACACTCTAAGAACAGGCCACAGTTCTCCCCTGTAACCCCCCACCCAGTCTGGCCTACAGGCTAGTAGTAGACTCAAAGCAATGTTTGAGGAAGATGCTTTAGGAAGTGACTCTGCTCCACCTGGGTCAGGAGTAGCAATGAGATGAGGGGAGAGACATGATGTGGAAGATGATTCCAGAAAGAGCTGCCATAGCTACGTATGGGTGGGCAGGTCTGCACAGAGCTCTGGCAAAGTCTGGGTGCCTTGTGGCTCATCTTGCAATAGCACTTGTGCCTGCTCCTTCCATTCAGTCCCCTCCCAGCCCCCTGCCTCCCTCCTCCTCCTGCCCCACAGGTGGCAGGCCCTGAACTCTTCTCTATATTGTCCCAATGGCACTTCTTCCAGTTGTCTCCCCACAGCCTCAACTTTCCCTCAAAGAGTTTCCAAGACAGGATGCTGTGCCCAGGACCATGTTGTCCACTGCTAGCCACTCATCATCTACCAGGCACCCTATAAGCATCACCTCCCTATACCTTGGTTCCAAGGCCTCTGACATGCAATCATGGCACCTCTCTCTGGAAACATCTTCCATCCCACTGAACAAAGGCCCGGCCTACTTGTTCAGTCTTTCTTCTGGTAGCATCCAATTTCCTTTCTTAAAATGTCTCTCTGGACACAAAGCCCCCCACGCCCTTGGCCTCATCCCTTCCACTCAGCCTCCCACTGCCCTGCACTCATGGAATGCCTCTTGGTGCCTGAATCACATTCATCTTAGGGCCTCTGTCACAGACTCCCTTGACATGCCAGCCTGGAGCAAAGGCTGCCTGCAAGGAACATGTTAGAACCACACTATCAAGTACTGAAACAGAGGCCACCTGCAGCTATTTAAATGAACATTTAAACAGAATTGAAAACTCAGTTTCTTCATTGGTGCAAGTGTATTTTAAATGCTCCCTAGCAGTGTGCTCCTCTCCTGCATGACATGGCCATAAAGCAGGCCCTTATGGAGCAAAGTCTTACTAGACAGTGCCATAAAGAGGCCCCGCTTATGCCACAGAGCAGCATGGTATTTGGAAACATGCTATGAGGATTCTCCATGCTTTGGGTGAGTCTCGGCTCTCACCAAGAGACAAACCCCAGGCAAGTAGTGTCTAGCCAGTAAGTTAGTGCTAAATAAACACATATGGAATCAACATAAGCCCCCAATGTTGAAAAGGAGACAGGAAGAGGTGGCAGGGGAAATACAGGTTCCTGATTCACAGCCCATGCTCATTCTAGATCTGTCTCCTCCTTGAGTAGTAATGTCTGCCATGGGTCACAGCACAAGGACCAGCATTCCATTTATCTGCTGAAATCATATATGTGAGGGCTTGGAGAAGGTCACATGGCCCAGCCTTAAGGAACACCAGTTAGGTGGGGGACCAGGAATGTATGAAGACCCGGCAGGGTTCTCCTTGGTATGGGCAATGCGGGACAAGGGAGCCAGGTAGGCACACTCACGTAGGTGTCGTGGTCATATAGCTCCACCACAATGCTGGGCGGCTGCTCGGAGATGTTGGCTGGCTCACCAAATATCTCAATCTCATAGAAAATGAGGGTCTGGTCCCAGGTGGGGTTGAGAGTGTTCTTGGCCACCACAGTCTTCTGGCTCTGGTGCAGGAAGGAGACTATGGCATAGGGATCTGTGAGGGCGGGTGGGGAAGGAGATGGAACAGAACAGGGATCAGCCACCAGGGCCACAAAGCTTAACAAAGCTGGATGGGGTTATGGGAGCCTCTCTGGAGCTTGTGGGAAGCTGTCTCCACAGGGGTTCTCCCAGTTCCCTCCTTGAGACCAGCTGACAGCCACATGGAAATGGAGACTGGCCTCAACCTGGAAACCCGAAACCCCAAGCCCTTCCCTTGCCTGCTCTTTCCTGTCCACTGTGAGCAAGGTGCAGCCAGAGAAAGTGGGTGTATATGTGATCCATTCTTTTACCCAAACAGCAATTGTGTGCCTTCCATGTAACAGGCTCAGGGCTAGGTGTAGGAAGCTTGGAATGTGATTTCAACAAAACCTAAGCTACAAGCACAAACAAACCCAGAAACAATTTGGATCAGAGCCCTAAAATAGAAAATGAAGGGGAGTGTGTGAATGGGGGATCTAGCTTCCTTAGAAAGGGAAAATCGAGTCCAGATGTTGGGCTCTGGGAGCTCTGCGACGCTGTTGGTAGGACATGAGCAGATGCCAGATGAAGAGCAGGCTGGAGGGGCAGAGGGAGTTGAGAGAGCAGTTCTGGGGCTGTTGTAAAGGTCCTGGCAGAGATGGCATTGGCTCAGATGTGCACGGACTTGAGCTATTCAGCCTTGGGAGGGAGGTGTGAGCTCTTTACTGCCCCAAACTCCTGTGCAGCCTGCCAGACTCACTGGCCTGGGACATGGCCATAGTCATATTCTCTGACTAGTCCCCAAGGCAAGTTGGTATAATTAGAGCAGATTCAAGGACAGTGGTCTTCAAATGTGAAGGTACCATGGAATCACTTGGAAGTGTAGGTAATGGGTGGGATCCCTGCCTTTCTAACAAGGCTGATGCTGCCTTCAAGGAAGCTAGTACAAGAGATGGTCCACAGGAATGAGTGTGCAAGGTTTGGGACAAGGAAAGGACTCTACCACCTTCTCTCAAAACATCAATTTGCAGCAGGGTTCTGTTAATTGTCATATGTGTGTGTGTGGAGACCATAGGGCAACCTCGGGTGCATTCCTCAGGAATGGCATCCATCTTTTTTAAGTCAGGCTCTCTCATTGACCTGGAACTCCCCAGGGAGGCTACTCTGGCTAGCCATCCAGGGATCCTTTCTCCATCTTCCAGTATACTGGGATTGCAAGCATTAAGCCACCATGCTCAGCTTGGTTTGTTTGTTTGTTTGTTTGTTTGTTTGTTTGTTTGTTTGTTTGTTTTTAATATGAGTCCTGCAGATCAAACACAGGTACTCTTGCTTTGAAAGCAAGCACTTTACCAACTGAGCTGTCTTTCTAGCCCTGTTGCCATTTGAAAGACTCCAAATGGCAGTTGTTGAGGGCACCTAATGCAGAAGGCAAACAGCTCGGGCCTGGACATCTGGAGAAACTGAGTGTGGGGTCCTAACAGAGCCATATGCTCGGCCCCTACCCCATCCTTTAGTGCCCTGCACACCAATGCCACAAGACAGCCCCAACACCACCACTAACTCCCCATGTGATCTCAGGAGGACCTTGGGGGATTCAGAGCATACAGGGCTGACCAACCCTGATCCTAGGACTGGGATAGGGACATAGTATTTCCAAAAGTCAGGAAGTATAACAGGGTCCCCGGCTACAGAAAGACTTGGGGCAAGCCATGGCCAGTGCACAGGAGATGGCAGAGAAAGGGGAGGGTGGTCAAGAATAGGACGTGCACTAGGTGCAGAAAGAGCAGAGGCAGCACTGGAGCTATCTCCTAAATGACCAGATGTCAGAGGGAGGGCACCTGCCGTCAGAAGAGAGGCCATGAGCACCTATGGCAGGACTACACAAGATTGGCTGATGACAGCTCACCTGGCCCAGGGCCAGCCTGACAGCTCAGCTACAGAGGCACAGCAGTGGAAGAGGGCATCCTGTGGGATGTGGCTTTGAACTTGGCCCTGTAGGTGGAAGAGGGCAATGGGAAGCCCTTGGCAGAAAGTCTCCCCCACAAAAGAAGGGGGCGGACATCCCTGTTACAGGGTTCCCCCATCCATGCACAGGCCCTGGTAGGCTGGCCTCGAGCCCTCTCCCTCCTGCCCCTGGCAAGCCCTGGCGGCGTCTGCACATTTAATGAAAACGTCTGGCTGTGATACCATCAGCTCCAGGCTTAGCAGAGAACCTCTCCCAGTTCCAGTAAGAGAAGGAGGGCGCGTTCCGATAAATAAAACCATATTAGAGAGCCGGCGAAAAAGCCTCTTTTGTTCCCACCCCCCATGCTTCCCAACGCTTTATTTTTATAAGCGTGCGGGCCCCAGACCGACTGCGTTTACACAAAGATCACAATTGCGCATTGTAGCGGCTATGCACAGCGTATTGGTGTTGGCAGCACCCCCCACGCGGGCCCCCAAGCAGGCTGCTCTTTCCAGCAGCTCCATGAGCTCAGGGCTGGGGGCACACGGAGGGGCGGCTTGCAAACAAAACTCAACCAGACCCACATACGCATGCCCCACCCGCCCAAGGGAGGGACAAGCACAACAAAGGCATTGTAAAGCACAGGCCTGGAGGCCGGAGTTCTCAGACACTGGGCTACTATGTAATAGGACCTGCCCCGCCCCCACAAGCAGAAACAAGCAGCAGCAAAGTGGGCAGATGGACTCACACACATCCCTCCAGCAGGACAGCAAAGCATGGGGGAGGGGAGGAGGAAGGGAGGGGCGAAGGGCCATCCTCCATGTACCTCGGGCTGCACCTGCCAGGCCACTATAGCACTGCCTGGTGAAGCAAGCCGGTTTGGATGGGAGCTCTGCAAGAACCACAACCTGCCCTCACAAGGATGAGCACACAAGGATGCCACCATACTTCCTCATCACAAGACAGCCAATGGCTTGTCACCGAGTTCTATGCAGGTCCTTCTGTAGCTAGATCAGAGCCTTGAACCAAGCAGTTAGGGGCCCAGCTCTGCTGAACAGACCTTCTGGAAGCCCAAAAGCTTGCACTCCCACAAACCAACACTGACCACCAGGCACCTTTTGTCAGAGAAGGAGCTTTGCCCAGGAAGACCAAGTTAACCAGGCCCATGATCCTAGCTAGCCAGGTTAGGCCTGACTCCTAGTCCAATGTTCCTTCGACCATGACATGGCCATTGGCAGGGGAGAATGGAGTAAACACCTAGCAGTCAAGGGTGTGCAAGTTAAAACCATCTTGCCACAATATTTTTTCTATTATATTAAGAGAGGCAGGCATAGTGGCATATACCATAATCCCAGCAGAAATGGAGACAGGAGTGGGTCAGGAGTTCAAGGTCATCCTTGGCTAAATAACAAATTCAAGGCCAGCCTGGGATACATGAGACCTCATCTCAAAAAATAAAATAAAAGGGCTGGAGAGATGGCTTAGCGGTTAAGCGCTTGCCTGTGAAGCCTAAGGACCCCGGTTCGAGGCTCGGTTCCCCAGGTCCCACGTTAGCCAGATGCACAAGGGGGCACACGCGTCTGGAGTTCGTCTGCAGAGGCTGGAAGCCCTGGCGCGCCCATTCTCTCTCTCTCCCTCTATCTGTCTTTCTCTCTGTGTCTGTCGCTCTCAAATAAATAAATTAAAAAAATTTTTTTAAATAAAAGATAAAATAAAAATTACCAAAAACTGATTTAAAATGATAAAACTCTGTATTGGCAAAGAGTTAATGAAATAAGTGGCTATCCTTTACTATTGGAAGCTATTCAGCAGCCCTTCAGAAAAGCAATGGGGCAGGATGCCTGAAAACATAAAACTGTTTGTACCCTTTTCCCCATATTCCTGATTATCATCCAAAGTAGCTGAAAGCTTAGGGTCTAAAGGTGCCCACCCTACCACATCTGCAAACACATCAGTCATTCGACATGCCACTGCTGCCCAGCACCACACAGCAGGCGAGCACAGTGCTGGGGAAATGAAGACGAAGAAGACTCTTGACATGTAACTGCCGGGTGGAAATGGTGACTATACAAGTTATATATAAAAGGTACAATCACAACTAAGTAGGGAAACATTTGGGAACAAAGAGTGGGAGCCCAGTGTAGCCTGGAGTTGTCCTGTCTACTCCCCAGAGGATGTCTCCTAACCTGAGTTCAAGGGAAAAAAAAAAAAAGGAAAGTGGACATTCCAGAAGTCAGCAAGACCCAGGCAAAGAGCAGGGCACTTGGAAAACCATAAGCAATTTGTCTGGGTGGCAGGAAGCCCAGAGTACCCAGGGCTGTGTTGCAGGGCTATCAGGGAGGTGTGTAGATCCCAAATGGTTCTGGCCACATGCTTAGCAAATTGGGCTGAGTCCTGCACACCTGTGGTGCCTTGGTCTCTAGGGAGCTTAGAGCTGCTACCACAGGTCAAACCATTCTTCCCCTGCAGCTGGCAGCCGCCTGGCTTCCTCTCCGCCTGACATGCTAAAGCTGGAAGCCCTTTCCCAGTCTCTCACTCAGGACCCCTTACTAAGTGGAACATTTTACAAGCCTCCCACATCGTCTGGAAAACACCTCCCAAAGCTGGTGGATAGGTGGAATGCCCCAGCCAGAGCTGGTCTGAACAAAGGGTAGCACCCAGTTATCAAAACTCCCAAAGCAAGAATTGCCCAGTGCTGCCCAGATCCATAGGGGAACTAAAACAACGTGGGCAGCTGAAGTTCATCAGACCTCACCATGAGCCAGCCTGGCAAAAACACGTCTCAGAAGCACCCACTGGCACACAGTCCTGATTTCTCTGGACCACAGGCCAGCATAGGGGCACAGGACTTCTGTGACTGATGCCTCACCTATAGTTTCATAAATCATGAGGTGTGTGGCCTGAAAGTTAATTCCGGTGGACTGGGCTAGCCAAGGTAGGCCAGTGAGCTAATCTGGGAGGCTTTCACAGAGGCACAAAGGTCCTTGGAGTGTGGTGAGATCATGATGACACTGCCTGAGGGTCCTCCACCTGGGGGTCAGCAGTCAGCAGAAAGTTATAGCTTCATCCAGCACAGTTTTCAATGGGGGCAGGGCAAAGCAGATAGCTTCCACCCAGCTCCCTCTGAAAGGATCCCCGTACAGAGGTTGAAGAGCAACAGAGCTCAGACTCTATGTTTGGAGAACAATGCTGCTACCTCAAAGGGGCAGCAAGGGAGGAGTGAGGCATGGCATGTGATATCTAATTCCTTCAGCTCAAAGCAAACCCATCCCAATGTCAGGGAAGCCAGTGGCGTCAGCAGCATGTTAGGTATTCTGTGTGGACCCTGTCGCACAAGCTCAACAGAAATACCCACACCAACGAGTTCCACAGGGCCAAAGAATGAAAGCTGGCCACACAGGTTACCTGGATGGCTGTGTTCTACAAGAGCCTCCTTCTCCCAAGTTCAGGGATGTTTCTGAGAGCTTCCAGGACACTCTGTAGCAGCCTCTTAGCCACAGAGAAGCAAGTACAGGACTAACTTCCAGACAGCCATGAGCCTTACCATCTGGGAACAAGCAGAGCCTATGGGGGAGGCACTAGAGCCCAGAATGCCACAGGTTAGTAGCAGAAGCATGTCACAAGCAGGGTCAACTGCCCTGGACAGTGGCAGGCAGCTGGAAGGCAATCACAATGGCAGTGGTAGCTGGACCCTCCTGTGGCCCACAGACATTCCAGCCTCACATGTTTCCTCAGAAACGCCTGCTGGTGGCTGTGCACAACGTCAGGGCCGCCAGCCACCCCAGGGTCAGTTCCCGGGGAGAGATCGCTTTGGTTTAGGGTTTGGGAGTGAAAATAAACACTCTGAGTTTTATAGGTTCCCTGTGTTGGCTGCTGTTTCCCTTTCCAGCCCCAGCTCAATCAGGCCTTTCATTCAGGAGCCCCGTGGCCTCTGAAGAAGCCCTGGGCAGCGCCCTCAAAGCTCAAGGGATATTTATCTGGGTGGAAAGTGTGACGTCTCCCAGGTCAGGGCCAGCCTGACCCTGCCACTGTGGTCCATAAGCCGACTCCTGGCTCCCCAGGCTGCTATCCTGGGGGTGCCCCCACTCTGCTGGGTTCTCAACCAACCTGGCTCACACAGGCCCACAGACCCTCACCCTCACATCTCCCTGGAAGAGAGGGCTGAGAACCAGTCCACTTCTATTTTTCTTGAGGTCAATTCCAATGCCAGAATCTTGGACAAGTTTCCCAGGAGGCTTGCTGCTGCAGATGTCTAACCGCTCTCGGCCTGCCAATGCCAGCCTACAGACTCCACTAAGAACCTGGGACCCAGTGTCCAGAAGGGAAGTGACTACAGCCCTGTGTGTGGCTGCATGGAGCTGGAGGGCAGGTGACTGAGCGCACAGAGTCTGGAACTAACTAGCAGCTGCAGGAGGAGAGAGAGTGGTCAGCCCGTGCAGAGGACAGCATGGACTGCAGACAGTGAACTGTGCAGCCTTCCTGTGACCGGGAGGCTGTTTCATTTTCTTTTCTTTTCTTTTCTTTTTTATGGGAGGAGGGTAGGTTTTTTGAGGTAGGGTCTTACTCTAGCCCAGGCTGACCTGGAACTCACTGTAGTCCCAGGCCGGCTTTGGACTTACAGCAATTCTCCTTCCTTGTCTTCTCACGTGCTGGATTAAAGGTGTGTGCCACCACACATGGCTAGGAGGCCACTGTCATAGAATTCAATCCTACTTAGGCAAGGTCAGGCACTTGCAAGGAGGTAACCTTGGACTTAATTTTCAGATCTGACACTTGTCAGCTGTTTCAACTCAAACAATTTAGGGAGTCCATCTGAATCTCCATTTCTTGAGCTATAAATTGAGGTTGGACCTTGCTGTTGGTACATGTCTAGGCACAATGACACAAAGTGCCTGATCTTTACTCAATGCTGTAGGCTCAGAAGGAAGACGAGACACCTTCCCAGGAAACTCATAGCCAGAGGGAAGGCGGCAGCACATAGGCCATAGCTGTGCTCACAGTGGACAAGGACATGAAGAGGTGCTAGCCATATCCCAGGGAATAAGCAGGCAGCTCTTCTTGGGAGAGTCGGGGGGATCTAGGCTGAGTCTTAAAGGATAATTAGGAATCCATTAGTTAAAACTGGGAACAAAACGCAGTGTAGACAGGGAGGACACTGACCTCAACAGCCAGGCACGTAGAAAAAGCTGGTAAAAGCCAGTGGAACTAGGACTAATGAGCAAAGGAGAACAAACAGGAAGTAGACCAGGTAAGGGCCACAGGAGCCACATAGCAAAGGGCTTGTTTGCCAGACTAAAAAGGGCAGCTTCGTCTATCAGGGTCTATGCTTGAGACCCCAAGGTGAAGTGCCCAGGTATGGCTGAGCCAGTATAGAGGAGAGTCGGGAAGCCAGGAGACCACCAAGTAACCTGGATAAGAGAAGAATGCCAGCACGAGATGGCAGCATGCTGCTAAAAACCAGATCTAAGCTTTAGAAGCACCAAACTGTGTGACTTCCCAGCCTGAGTAGACCAGGGCCAAGGCAGGCAACAGCAGAGCTGCAGCTGGGAGCGGTAGGGCCTGGGGGCTGGGGCTGGGGCTGGGGCCAGGACGGATGGAGCCTCATTGGCTGGTCTGGAAAAGACAGAGGGCTGGGTCAACATGCTAATGCAGAAAGGGAAGGAGAAGAAAAACTGCTGAAGACTCTGCAGAAAACAGCTTCTGGGAGGCATGGCGACAGGGACTTCAGGAAGGAGGGGACCAACATCTGAGTGAAACGCTGCCAAGGCACAGCAGAGCACAACTCCATGAGGAGTTGCTACCTGGCTACCAGGGAAGCCACAGGACTCTTGCAACAGCATGCAGCAGACAGCAGACAGACACCCACTGAGAGCTCAGCCACATAACCTATGGCCTAGCGCAGGCATCCATTCTCAAAGCTCAGGCCATGGTCTCAGGTTCCAGCCTCTCTCCCACCTACCAGAGAAGGAGTCTTTATCCATAGATGGCAGGTCCCGGGCCTGGTACAGGTAGCAACGCAGATGGTATCGGTTCCCATCTTGACCAGGGAAAAAACAGACACCAATGTGAGGGCCAGGGTGGCTAAGAGCTGGGACTATAGAGGAGTGGGTGCCCTAATAAAGGCAGCAGGCAGGGGCTAAGACAGAAGCAGCATAAGCCCCCGTGCGGGAAAGTGAGGGCCTTGCTGAGTCAGACAGATCCAAGCTCACAGGCAGTGCCAAAGAGGCACTTAGGGTTACCTCTGCAGAGGGGGATGAGCCAACTGGGGGTCGAGGAGATAAGAACTGGCTATGCAGCTGAGGCTAGCAGCCCCCACCTACAGTGAACAGCTTTTTTTCTTGGTAAGGAGCAGGAAATGTCCTTGCGCATGTAAGGGAAGATCTGGTTTCATCCTTGTCTCTTTTTCCTAAAACCTGAATGGACAATGTGAATGACATTGCTAGGTGCCTGAACATATGGCATGGAATCTGTTTTTTCCTCATCTTTTCTTCCCAAAGGAGTTCCCCTCCCCTAGAAATCTGACAGGAATATGTGAGTAAGATTACAAAGCACTGCAGTGCCCAGCATGGGAAGTAGACGGGACAGCTCAGCCCCTATCCACTAAAGTCCCATAAGACCTCAGACTCATCAACAGGTGTCCACATGTCTGGGGACCCTGTATTACAGGAGCTCGGCCTTCTTTCCTTCTCTTAAGTGGTATAATAAAATACTTGTGTGTGCACACACATGAGCGTGCCAGGGTCTCTTGTCCCTGTCGGATGCATGAAGCACTTTACGTCTAGCTTTATGTGTGTGCTGGAGAAATGAACCTAGGCCAGCAGGCTTTAAAAGCAAGTGCTGAGCCATCTCCCCAATCCCAGTCCCAATAAAATCTTTTTAAATTTCACTCTCTATGATCTGGGGACTTGGTTCACCAAATTCATAAGACAAGAACCACTGATGCAATGGAAGTTTTGACCTTGACCATCTGGTAGTAACTCCGAGTTTAAAACCAACCCAAGAGCCTAGGGTGACTCTGTCACTCTCAAAGACAACCCCAGAATTCGTATGTCACAGTAGGGCTGTGTACTGCTGCCAAGACAGAGCTTAGGGAGAGAGGAAGCAGAGAGGGGAGGAGTAGGGATGCCAAACCCATGCTGAGGGCAGACCCCATCTCCACACACAGCCACCCAGACATGCACATACACACCCCTACACACAGAGGATGCACACAACAAAAGAGCCAACCCACTTGAATGCAGAGCCTCGCCTCCCCAGAAACTCAATACCTCCACCTCACCCTGGAACTGCACTCCAACCAAAGTATAAGGTCACACTCATGCACAGATACCTTGCAGAATCACTTACAGTCAAAGATGCAGGAGATTGTGGGTCTATTCACACCAAAGCTCAGGGTAGAGACGGCCACGGAATCTTCACTTCTGTCATCCACTACACCACCCTGTGAACACAAAGCTGCTCGTAGAACATCGGAGAAATGGGCCCAAAGAGTGAGGACCCCTGAGCCAGGACACCACTGCTCAACTGCAAAGAGTGTGGCCATCAGCTTTGATTTCTTCTGGGGGAGCCCAACTTCTCCTAAAGTATCACTAGTGACCAATGTCAAAGCCCCAAAAAACTGGAAATTTTTTCTATCCCTCTCCTTAGTCACATGCTCCATTCAGAGGTGGCACAGAAAAGGGGCAAGGTGACCTCTCCTCCATTCCCTTGCTTTGTCCCTCCCCTCATCCCATGGATGTACACCCCTTCTAAGAGGCCTCTCCCTGGATGGCATGTTTGTACCCCCAGACCCATAGTCTCCAGGAACTTCCTGACAGCCCTGACCCTTGTCAGGCTATAGCTGTTTGGGCGTTCACCTGAAATCCTATCTTCCAGGCAAGTATGGTATGTAGGAGTCCTGAGCTCCCTCCTGGAGAGACACTCATCCTAGCCCTTTAACCGTGCTACCACCCCACCACTACCAGAATGAGTGCCAAGTCCCACAGAGCCCCTCCCAGATACAGGGTCTGCAGGGTTTGGGAGACCAAGACAGGGACAGACCAGCCAGGCAAGAGATATGGGATGACAAGGAAAGCAGGTCAGGATGACAGGAAAGCAGACATGGGGCACTGCAAGCCCTTGGATATAATGGTGCACATGTACCTCTGTCCTCAGCTGCTGGGGTGTTAGGAAGGGTTTCTGCCAGGGGGAGAAGGAAACAGACTCCAGCCCTGCTCCTCAGTCTATGCTCACACAGGAGCCCACAGGCAGGCAAGGTGCTGGGGGAACACGAGAAGGTGGTGCAGTTCACAGGCCCCACCATGCATCTTTCCTGTGAGGGACCTGCAGGGATCTTGCCTCCAGCTGAGGCCGACAGTGGACCTCCTACACACTCTACTCCCCTAGACAGACTCCCCTCCTGCCTCCTGAGCCAGTACTCCTCTCTGGGCATCCGATAGCACTTTCCAGGTCCTCATGCCCACAGTCTGAATAGGTGCTCCCCTTCCTGAGACTTCCCCAGGGGCTAGGTATACCAGGCCCGGCTCCAGCTTGGTCCTGAGGATGACTGCCCTTCAGGAATCACCAGCATTGCTCTGGGAGTGTCCCACAGTGCCTGGGCTCCCACATCTGTCCTGCTTGCTCCACATGGCCCACAGAGCCCTCCCACTGCCCCCACCCAATCTGTGCCCAGTATGGCTCTGCTCCTCACCTTCTCCTGGCTCAAGGAGATAGGCTGGGATTTAGAGGGAGAAACACTTTTCAAAGAACCTTGTGGAGAGAAAGCCCACTCAGACTTGCCCCAAGCTGCCCTGGTGTACCCTCTGAAAAGAGCTGACACCCAACCCTACACATGCACTTGCATGCACAAGCACACACGCACACAGGCATGCATGCACACTTACATACATGCACAGCCAATGTGCTTACAGCCCTAGGCCACTGACCCTACTAGGGTAGCTGAGCTCCCCACAGAGCCCCATTAGAGTCTGGGAGCAGAGAGAAGGTAGCCAAGTAACCCTTGTGAGGCTTTGCTCTTCCCCATAGCACAGCTGATATATGGGGCTCTCTAATCATGGCCAGTGTGCACTCCAGGAGGGCACAGTGGTGACACAGAGCCCCCAGGCAATGTTTACTCAACCAGTGAATAAAACTCTTCCTCGAAGGCACTATCTCTGGAGGGAAGAGTTTGGTTCTAAAGGGGCATCTTAGGAGCTGAGTCTGACCTGAAGGATGGTGCCATGGGAGATGAAGAGTGTGAATGACGGCATGGTAACCACTCTGGACCTTCATCACTGTGATATGGTACCCAAGTCCAGGACTATCCCAACAGCTGACCCCCAATGTACTTCTCAGGCTAAAATCTATTGGTCCCTTTGCTGTCAAGACTGAGAACCAAGAATAATAAGCACCACCAACACTTAGAGAATGGCAACTGCAATGGCGCCATATTTCTTGTGAAGAGAAGACCTGGTTGGCAGACAAGTTTCCCAGTCCCCAGCAGTCCAGCCAATGAACGTGGTGCATGCAACTCCAGGAACCGAGGACACAACCTCCGCTGAGGCTCCCACAGGACAGATGTCATGAAGGTATGAACAGCTCCTAAGAGCCAGTTCCTCATCTACAGGTGGTAACATACACCTCCTAGGGCAACTGTGGGAAGTGAAAGGGAGTTAACCTTGGAACTGTGGGCTTTTGGAGCTGGAGTCTTCCTTGTGACAATGCCATCTGCGCACTGGAGATATTTACAGCATCTCTTGGTCCTGTCTTCCAGCTCTCAGAGCATTCCACTGTGTAACAGCTGTCAGAATACCTCAGACATGTCAAATATCCCCTGGGAGAGGAGGACTTTCCTTAGTAGAGAACCACTAGTAAGACTTAAACCAAATGAGGGATGGGGAGATGGCCCAGTGAGTAAGGCACTGCATGAGGACCTAAGTTAAGATCCCCAGCACCCATGAAAAGCCAGACACGTGGATCCAATGCCTGTAATCTCAGCATAGGAGGCAAAGATGGGTGCATCTCTAGGGCTTACTGGTTAACTTGACTACCTGAACCAGAGAAGTCTACATAGTCAGACCTTGTCTCAAAAAGTAAGATGGAGAATTTCTGAAGAGGACATCCACCATAGACCTCTGCCCTCCACATGCACACACGTACACTCACACACTTGTGCCCACATACATACATACATACATACATACATACATACATACACACCCATATATATCCATGTACCACATACACACAACTATCTTTGCAAAAAAAAACTAAAGCAAGTGATCCACCCACAACACTTGGCACGTACCTGGTACTCAGCAATGGCATTACTATTGTCAGTTCAACTTTGTCACCCCTCTACTTTTTGTTAAATGATGTTGTCACCAATCACCACTCCTTCTCCTCTGGCTTTCTTTTTGTAATTTTTATTTGTTTGAGAGTGACAGAGAGAGAGAAAGAGGCAGATAGAGAGAGGGGGGGAGAAAGAGAGAGAGAATGGGCGCGCCAGGGCCTCCAGCCACTGCAAATGAACTCCAGACGCGTGCGACCCTTGTGCATCCGCCTAACATGGGTCCTGGGGAATCGAGCCTCAAACTGGGGTCCTTAGGCTTCACAGGCAAGTGCTTAACTGCTAGGCCATCTCTCCAGCCCATGGCTTTCTTTTTTTTTAATACCTTTAATCCATTCTCCCATTCTGCCATGGGGCTTTTGCACTGTTTGTCCTCTCCATTGCACTTGACCTAAAATCCTCCTCCAGCTCAGTCACTGAAGAGATATGATCCCTCCTTGGTCACCTACCCCCAGCAGTAGTCCTCCCTATCCCCTACTTGTCCTCTATGGAGAAGCTGGCAGACATATACACACCTTGATCACTCCATCCCAGCACCTGGCACAGAGCAGCTAAGGTAAAGATTGCCTGAGCCACGTGGGTAGTGCTGGAACCAATAGTTCCCAGCAGGGTGTAGGAGAGTATGTCCCACCTCAGGTCAGGTCTGACTTTACCACAGAATGAGGAATGCCAGGACAGAAGAGATAGTTCAGTCAATAAAGTATTGGCCTCACAGCATAAGAACCCAGTACCCGTTAAAAAATAAACTGAGAGCCGGATGTGGTGTTGCACGTCTTTAATCCAAGCACTCGGGAGGCAGAGGTAGGAGAATCATCACGAATTCAAGGCCAGCCTGAGATTACATAGTGAATTCCAGGTCAGCCTGAGCTAGACTCTACCTCAGAAAGCAAAAAATAAATAAAAATAAAATAAACTGAGCATGGTGGCATGCACCTGTATCCAAGCACTGGGGAAGGTGGAGACAGGAGGATCTGAAGCTCACTGGCCAGCCAGTCTAGCCTACTTGGTAAGCTCCAGGTTCACTGAGGGATTGTCACAAAACAAAAGGGTGGACAGACAGCACCTGAAGAATGGCATCCAAGGTTGTCTTCTGGCCTCTACATGCGCACATGCATACACACATGCATGTGCAACCACACACACATAATCACACATGCAAAAGAGGAACCCCGTGACACCCTTGTACCTGGGAGGGGTCTTCTGTGTGGCGGAAGGGCATAAGGGGAAGCTCTGAATGGTCCCACTTGGGAAGGCCTCCTGGAGGAGGTAGGGGTACCTACGGAGGGCTGCATAGTGCAGTAAGCCTCTGGTGGCAGACAGACAAGGCTGGAGAGCACCCAGTGGGGTTCTGTGCACGGCCAAGCAGCGTGAGAGCTGCTGCCCGAGTCTCTGCCCATCACCCCACTCTCACACACTCCTGCAATCCCCCAGCCCCCACCCACCCAGGGCATTGGGTTTCCCACAATCTCATTCCTGACTCCAGAGCTCATATGGCCAACTCCCAGGCTGGGGCTGGCAGCCACATGGTCTGTGGCCACATACTCTGTCCTGGGGCTAGTTGTGTACAGGACCTCTGAGGGAAACTGGGCCATCTCCAACCCACTGCAGCCCGGCAGGAGGCCATTGTTCCCTGGAGGAGCCTGAAGCAGGAGCAAGGAAGAATTGAGCCTCAGAGGTGCCACTATGCTCTCCTACAGGTCCCCCAGCAGAAAGCAAATCTGTCCAGGGATGACCTCCAAGACGTTCAGCCAGGAGGAGGTGAGTAGGTTCTAGGGAGATATGCAGTGTGCAGAGGACCCTTCATCCACCTGGATGGGAGCCTGGCTTTGTTTCTACAGAGTTGGTGGTGAAGTGTTCACCATGCAGCTCCCATGTGACCTTCCAGGTCTTCATAATCTTCACTCTCTCCTCATCATCGATTTTGAAGGGACATCCAACTAATGTGGCAATGTGGAACAGAGTACTGTAAACCTCATAGCTGGGGCTGGAAGGATGGCTCAGCAGTTAAGGCACCTGCCTGAAAAACCTAGCAACCTGGGTTCAATTCCCCAGTACCCACATACAGCCAGATGCACAAAGTGGCAGATGGGTCTGGAGTACATTTGCAGCAGCTAGAGGCCCTGGTATGCCCATACTGTTTGTTTGTCTCTCTTCTATATTTTCCTGCTTGAAAACAAATAAATAAATACTAAAGAAAATTAAGAAACCACACAGCTGCACTGCCATGAGACTTTTCCTAATTCCCACATGAGGAACACAGCTAAAACAAGTGCCATCTTCTCTATGTCTCAGTTTGCTTGTCTTCAAACAAGCTTCCTACAGAACTTGCCATGTAGGACAGGAGGAATGAGATTTAAAAAAAAAAAAAAAAGCAGCAGAGCAGGGCTGGAGAGGTGGCTGTCAGAAATATGAGGACCTAAGTTCAATTCCCAGCATTCATGTAAAAATGCCAGGCATGGTGATGTATGTCTATACTCCCAGCCTCTGAGGAGGCAGAGCAGGTAGATCCCTGGGTCTCACTGGCCAGCTAGTCTAGCCTAACTCCAGGACCATGAAAGACCTTGTCTCAAAAAAAGGTAGATGGGGCCTGAAGCAGTTGTTCTCTGGCCTTCACATGCATGCACATGTGTGCACATACACACACATATGCACACAAATGAGTGGATAATGAATGCAAATAAACAGCAGAAGGTGATAGGTGACCATGGTGTGGGTCCTGGAAGGGTGACCATGGTGTGGGGTGGGGGTTGGCAAACAAGTCCATAAAGGGCTAGGTTGTCAACACTTGTGCCACAGGTGACTGTCTAGTCTCAGTCATACATTACTCAACAGCCATTGAGACACAAAAACAGGTACAGGCCATAGAGCATGGAGTCCATTAGCTAATGAAGACTCATTTGCCAAAACAAACCAAGGGCCAGCTTTGGCCTGTGAGCTACACTATATCAACAAGAAGTCATTATTTTGGCGATGTCTTCATCAGATGGGGATCCCCTGATGTGGGAGAAAACTGAGGCCCAGAGAGATTATTGTCTTCCCTGCAGTTAAACAGCAAATTAGCTGACAAAACCAAGATGTCTCTGCCCACCCTCATGGCTCTTCCAGAGAGTACTGCAGTTCAAAGTGCCTAGGAAGGGCTTCTGAGCAGCTTCCGAGGGATGAACGCCAAGTCAGGGCAGGGGAGGAGCAGGCCCCACAGCATTGTCCCTGCAGCCTCAGTCTCCCCAGCTTGGAGGACCACGGTGAAGGAGGAGAGGCCTTTAAGGAGGGAATGGAACAGAGACCTCCATTTCAATCAGGGCTGATCACAGCCTTAAGTGGAATAGCAGGTGAGGGCACAGCCCCTGTTTAATTTATAGCTGGAACAAGGCTCGGAATGAACTG
Organism: Jaculus jaculus; assembly: GCF_020740685.1. NCBI lineage: Eukaryota > Metazoa > Chordata > Mammalia > Rodentia > Dipodidae > Jaculus > Jaculus jaculus. Next base: position 63,843,037 of record NC_059107.1, read on the forward strand.
CTAAAGTCCTTGCAAAGCTACTGGCTGGCCCTGAGGAGCTGGGAATGCACCAGGCACCCCAGAGTGCCACGTGTGGGCTGTCTGGGTATGTGCATCCCCCCAGGGCTTCCACCCTCCACAAACGCAAGCTGCAGAGAACACTGGGACAGATTCTGTCCTGTTCCAGCTGCCTGGGGAATTGAGACAAGTGTCTGTCCCATTTTGCCTGGAAGCATCCTGCTTCCTTGGATCTGTTCTTCCAGAATAACTATTAAGACTATCCCAGACCAGATGAAAAAATATATGGTTACCCTAGCAATAGTGGACACAGGCCCTCATCTGCAATGACAATAACTACTCATCCAACAGAATGTGCTGGCATTTTGTCAGAGACACACAGACACACACTGTAATACAGACATTTAGTGGGGGATGAAGAGATAAGGAGACCTCTGCTTGAGTGGGGAAACCTCAAGCCACCCATTTACACAATGTCAGGAGAGGAATGGGTGAATGTCTCAGATTTTCAGGAACCTATGGACAAATGCAGTGGCACTCTGACAGCCAGCCCCATTCCAGCCATGGGCAAACTCCCACAGCTCCAAGGCCTGCCTCATGAAAAGGACCAATCCTGGGAACTGGGCCAGGATGCCGAGCACAAAGGTTTATCCAGGTCCAGAGATGGGCCCTCCCAGACCAAGCCGTATCTGACCTCAGCCAGCTGGAGTCTCAACTTACTCTCCTTGGACACCAGCCTCTTCCTCACCCCCTTCCCAGCACTTCCAAAGCCCCATTACTCTTCCTGCCTGGGGCGCAGGGTAGAGACACCTGTCTCTGCAGGGCCTCCATACTCCAGGTCTCTTCCTGGGTAGGAGCTTCCGTGGTGAGAAACAGATTCCTCACATACTCCCCAAGAAACTGAGCTGCCAGGCTATAGAGTGGCAGAGTAGTTGGGGCCAAGGGTTCCAGGCCTCCCTTCCTAGTACCCATCCCAAAGAGCCCACAGCAGGGCAGAAGAACAGTCGATCCTAACAGAAGTAGAAGTAGAGGAGAAAAGTACCAGTCAGTGATCTGGCCAGTGGTAGGGTACCTGGGAAGAGCCAGCTGTCTTCATCATGGTCCTAGGACTGACTCAGGCCAGTCCTCCTGTGGTAGCACTTGGAGCTCAGAGCTGTCCTAGTGCAGTGCTACCTGGACGAACCAGCTGCGGAAACAGTGATGTCACTGTCCCATCTTGTGGCAACCAGATGTAGCTCCTCGGTCTCTGACTATGGCTGCTCTGAACAGTACTCTCAGTTTCTTATTTTTATTACTGTAGATGTTAACTAGCCAAGTGTAGGGCTAGGTCCACAGCCTCAGTCTCCCTAATTATAAAATGGGTAATACTAATTCTAGTCTTCTGGTGTTACTGTGGAAACACAGGTGTTTACAAGGACAACACCAGATAAACCTCTCCCCACCTGACTTCTGGAACATGGTTAAGTAAATTTGGAAATTCTTTGAGGACCTGGAGTCTCTGGAGGGGTGAATAAAGCCAAGGGACTGACAGATTCTTCACCCTCACAGACACATGCACCCACCACGTGAGCCCACCACAGAGGTGCACATGCTGCATCCAACTTCACAGGACCCAAGCAGCCTCAAAGGCAGTTGGTGTGCTCCTTTGAACATGTAAGTTCCTCCCGGGTCCAAAAAGTACCAAGGCCATGAACACAGAGCACATGAGGCAGGCCTGTCTCTCATCCCTCCCTCCTTCTCATCCAGGCTGCGGCAGCTCAGAAAGCCCTTCCCAGCTCTCGGGGCCAAGTGTAGAGGCAGGATTTGGAAAAATCCTCACTCCTGGAGGGCAGGCCCAGGGCAAGGGCGACAGGACAGATTCCGTGAGCTCATCCTTAGCAGCCCTCACCAGAGTTCCCAGAGAGGCCAGTGGCGTCAGGAGTGGGTGACTGGGAGGGAGCCTGCGGTGGTGGCTGTGGCAAGGGGTGTGGGGTGAGCAGAGGGAGGCTGGATGGAACGCGCTATAATAGCGGCTTTGTGCTTCCCAGCTCCCTGGGAACGCCAGGAAGATTATGAAACCCAGTGTCTTCGGGAATGCCAGGATATTAGCTGGAAAAAGAATAATACAAAAATAAAATAATGCTCGGGATGGAGACAGCCGACGCTTAGCAGAGGGAGCCAGGCTTGGCCCTCGCAGAAGGTTTCAGGGAAAGGCTGCCTGTGCTAATGAGCAGACAGGTCCCAGCTTCCAAGGAGAGGATTTCCAGAGGGAGCTGGAAGGCCAAGCTCCGCCTGCACAGGCCAGAGGGGGGGTGGCAGGAGGCAGGGGGCACCCAGTCCTGGTTCTTGGGCCCAGATATTCAAAAGCTACAGATTCTCAGGTCTTTCCCTAGATGCAGCCCACATTCAGGGTCCCTCTCCAGTACCCAAATCCAAGCAGTGTCCTGCACTAGCATGTCACTCTAGAGTGCCTCTGGCGTGTCGGATGTTGACTACAGCATCTTTATTTGCACTCACATGGGAACACCCCTGTCCCTTCCTAAATGACACAGGTGCTCCTTCTAGGACAGGCCTCCCCCATTAGACCTCTCAAAGGGCAGGAGTACAAGCCACCTTTCCCTTCCTCCCTTCCCAGGTCCCTGGCCACACATCTTCAGTCTGGTATGGACATACCCTACCTCTCTCAGAAAAGCACTCAGATGTGGGGAGGGGCGACGTGAGCCCTCCTATCTTCCCTGTGTCCTCTCGTCCTCATTCCTCAGGATGGCCCTAGGTACACAGCAGCGCGTGTGGGGCTCCTTAGACACGGGGATTCTTGGCCCCACTACATCATAGTCAGCACTTTCTCTCTCCCTAATTCTGTGCTCATTAACTGCGAGGAACAGATCTCTGCATCCATCCCTGCCAATCCTTCCAGCAATGCTAAAATGCTGTCCCTTCTGTGAATGAGAGAAATCCCAAAGGCACAGGCTGCAGAGGGAACAGGATCCACAGCATGCCCAGGCACTCAGAACCCATGCTTGAACCAGGTGCCTCAGCAGACATCAGGAACCCTGGATAGGGACCAGTGTTTGGGACAGCAGTGGGGTCCCTGCACCAGAACCCCCATCCCTAGCTGGGTCATCAGGAAAGACAAGGATGAACAAAGAGCTCAGCAATGGGAGTGTGGCCATCCTTTGCCCTGGCAGGAAGCGTGTGCGGGTAACCGTGGAAACAGTGTTGTATGGGGTAGAGTGGGGGATACTGTGATTATGTCTGGCAGGGGACTCCATTCACTAAGGTATAAAATGCTCCAGACAATTATTTCAAATAGGCCAGACACCTAAGCATTTTCTAGAATTCTGTGGTCTTCAGAAGACTCCAGGTAGACATGGGATCCACTCTCACTAAATACTGTCTCCCTTGGGCTCTCTATAGCAGCTGTACTCCCTGGAGACAAAGAGGACTTCCCAGGGCTAGTTTCTTCTGTGTGTCATGGGCCAGTCACATCACCTTTACATTTCTGCCAACTTGACACTTCTCCATGACATTTTCTCTCCCATAAAGAATAAACAGGTTGGTTTCTCTGCTTTGGTAGAATCCCACCCCATTCTCCCAGTCACCAAGCAATGACAGCTTGGCAGTGGGTCCTCCAGCCTTGCTTGCCTTCCTTCTACAGGTCCTGGCCAGGAACAGTGTCCATTTACATCTTCATCCATGTGTCTCTGGGCACCTCTGGCCTTGTGCCCTCTTTCCATCCTTCTGACACTCAGTCTCCACGCCTCCCACTTCCCTGGGCCGTCTGGCAGGCAGCCACCAGTTCTGTCCTCCTCACACAGTACTGCAGCGTGTGTCAGAGTTGCCAGGGCCAACCGTGAACTCATCACAGCCCTGGGCTTGCCCCATGGCCTGGCACATTCAGTGGCGTCTCCATCCACCTAGTCAGGCTTTGTATATCCCTCCCTGTATCCTACCATTCCATCTCCTGTGATCTTGATCCCATACAAGGTTCCTTCTTCCTCTACCCCAAACTTCCAAAAGCAGGGTTGCCCTCCCAATCACCTCCCATTGCTGCTTGATTCGTGGTCCTGAAGCCCAGCTCCATGTAGAGCTCTCCTCTGCTCAACAACTGGCTCTGGCTCCCTACTGCCCAATAGAGAGAGTCCTTGGCCTACCAATGTGAGCTCTTTGCTCAGGCCAATTTCAAGTTCTTTTCCTTTCAGAAGCTCCTCACAAACCTGGTAGTGAAATCAATCACAGAACAAGAGTGTGGTCCAGAATGGCCAATTAGTCTTCCAACCCTCACCCCAGGAGAGCCAATCAGAGCCTCCCATCCCTTACCCCCAAGCACAAGATAATCCCTGGCTATCAAAATGTGACATGCCTTTTTTCACCAACACCATCTTTGCTACCAGTGAGGCAGTCACTATGAGACAAAGCCAAAGTCAGAGAAGTGAGTCTTGGGAACAGTGTGTAGGGCCACCCTGATCCTGACTACCCTTCTAGGTACCTTCCAAGTTAGTGAGTCTTGGAACCCTGTGCTCATCTCCCATTTAAGTATAGTCTCCGTTTGATGGGAACAAATCCTGGAAACTTAGTGGCTGCCTGACCTTTCCTGAGCTCTTCTGCTCATGGCCTCAGCTGCAGCCACATGACCACACCAGGACCTATCCAGTGCCCAAGCCAGACACCTTCTGACTCAAGACAAAAATGACCACCATACCCCAAGTGGGCTGTATCCCATCCTGGCTGGCTCCAGCCCCGGTGAAGACCTGTCCAGAGCCTGGGATTCTGCTTCTCTCCCAGGCTCAGCCCAGGACTAAAGGGACTTCCTCCAAGCCAGTCACTGGTTTCCAATCTTGCTACTGTTGGTCCTTGCATCCCTTCAAGCTGAGACTGAAGACCAATTTCCCAGCCCACTCCCTCCTGAAACTACCGCTGGCATCTACTCCCTTACTGCACCCACTTATCCCATCCTGAGTCTGCCCCACTGGACTCCTACAGCCCTTGCTGTGGCCCATCCCATGAATGTATCTCAGACTGAGCCAAGCACACATATGTACACGGATACTAGCTGCATATGGATGACCTCAGGTCCTACCTGCCTACACAGTCCATAGGTCACAGCCCAGAGTGCTCATGGAGAGTTCATGGTCTCGGCTGGATTTCAGACAAAATGGCACAAGGAGCCTCCACACCATCAGCGAAGAACAGGTTGACCCAAGTGTCCCTGCTCCAACCGTCATAATCCCTTCTGGAGAACCCCTCTCCTAGATCCTGGATAACCTACTCCAGTACCACTGGCGACAGAAAGAGGCACAAGGCCAAGGAAGCTGTGCAGGGCTACATGTCTAAGGCACATCTCTCCCCCAAGTCCTTGGCCTCAGGAAGGTCATGTAACCAAAGACACTACTGGCCCCTCCTGTGGGTGGAGATCTCCTCTCCTCCTCTGTGCCAGCCCACCTCCACCAGACATGCCAAGTCCTTTGCCTCTGCTGCCAGGTGAGACTCAGAGGGCCCAGACTACCTCCCCCTTTGCTCTCACCTTGACACTTAGAGAAGCAGTAGGTTGCCCAGTGCTAAGAAAGAAGCTGTTTTATTTTAGGACACCCAGGCTACTGCTCACCTCACCACAAGCCACCCACAGGGACTAAAGCCAGGACAGCTGGCCAAAGTCCTGTCCAAAAGCCCTGACCCTGAGGGTTCTGTGCCTATCCTGTGTTGGCTTGGAACAGCTCTAGGGAAGCAAGCTGCATCCTGCCCAGCCCCAACCCCAGCTGGACCCAGCCTGACCTACCAAGGCCCCCTCGAGAGCAAACACAGCCGCAGGACCCGTCTTCTCCAGTGGCTCCATGCGGCGGCGCCAGCGCCGGCGGCGGAAGGCATCAGTCTTGCGGTGCTCCAGGTGGAACTTCCAGCCAAACAGAGAGGCGTACTCCCAGCCCTCGCCCTCACCCTCTGCTTGCCTGTGCTGTACAGAAAAGAAGGCCACAGAGGCCAAGGGTGGGTCCCCACGGTATCCCAAGACAGGACTCCAGGTGGGAAGACCTGAGGGCCATCTTACAGAGGTGGCTCTGAGTAGGAACAAGCCAGATTGGACACCCAGGGGTGGAGGGAGGCTTAGAGGCCACCGAGAGGCTGTGGAACTAAGAAGTGAGGAAGGAGAAGTGGACAGCAACTGAAACATGGGCTTAGGGGTGCCTGTTCTTTTTGAACTAGGGGTGGCTTGCTGGAATCCAAAGTTTCTTTGCCGTTTCATTTTTCCTCTTCACATCCCAGCTGCTAACTGTGGAAGTGGGTCTGAAGTTCAGAGAATAACTGTCCCATGAGATGAGACCTAGAAGCTATAAGGGACCCCTTTCTCTCTTCCAAAGGAGAGCCTGGAAGCTCCTGGTCATGAGTGACCTGGCACCATCCTCAGACACCACCTCTCTGGGGAGGTATGTGCCCCAGCACACCCCAGTAGCCCTCAGTCAACAGAAGACAGCTAAAAGGTTTTCAGCTCTACTCTTTGTCTCCAAGTGAGGAGGATTCTGGGATGCTTCAAGGCTCCTCCCTAAGCCACAGCCCTGTGACCAGAACACAACCTCTATGTCATGTAGTCACCCTCTAGGAAGCCAGGCCAAGACACTTTCAGCCATGTCTTTGAACCTTCTGGGGCTGTGAGTGAACTTTGCAGATGAACTCCCACAAGGGCTGAACATTTGGTTGTGATCTTTGTCTGTCTGTGGGCATTTGCATATGGCTGGGTGGTCTTTGTGTGCTGATGCCATCTGCATATGTGCTGATATGATCTGCGTTATCTTCTGCTGTGATCTGTGTGGGTGCCTGGCATGATTTCTGTGTGCTGATGTGATCTGTGTTGCTGGGTGTGATCTGTGTGTGTGCTATGATATATGTGTGCTGGTGTGATCTGTGTAACAGATTTTCTTATATGTACTGTGTGATCTCTGTGTGCTGAGTGTGATCTGTATATGTACCAAATGTGATCTGTGTAAATGCTAGGTGTGATCTGCATGTGTGCTAGATATTATCTGTGTACTAATATGCTCCTCTGTGTGTGCTGTGTGATTTTTGTGTGTTCCGGTGTGATCTGAGTACTGTCTGTATGTGTACCGTTGTGGTTTCTGTGGATGAGAGGCGTCATCTGTATATGTGCCAAGTTGATCTAACTGTGACCTATGAGAAAATCCACTGGGTCCCATGTGCCTCCAAGTGCTGTATGCATACCCATATGTGTCTGTGCCTATGCCCCATGCCTATAGTTCTGTCCTATGCCCAATGGCCTCCCAATCCAGAGAACCCTATCTCATTCATATTTCGTAAGCTCATTCCCATCTCTCCCCAAAGCTCACCTTATGAAGTGCCTCCATCTGGCTGAGGTCCCTCCTGCGCAGGCGGACCCAGCGCCTTCGACGGTGAGTGTAGTACATCTTCTCAGCAGGGACCCAGTGTCTTGGCTTCCGGTCAGGGGGGATAGTGATACTGTACTCCCAGCCTGTGGGGAGGCACCAGTCAGTCATTGTCAGCAATTCCCCATCTCTCCTGGGCCATCTCTCTATGAGGCATGCTCACAGGCCCTGAGCAGACTAATTTGTAGGAAGTGGGGCACCTTCGAGAAGTCATCCAGGTGAAGCAGCCCATGAAAGCCAGCTATCCCCACTGACATTCCTGGAGAGCTGACCAGGATGGGGCCTCCAGGACCTGCACATTCCCACCTTGCTCATCAACAGCCCGGTTGAGGTCTGTGGACCACTCTTCATCTTCCCACCTCCATCCCAGTGGGCACTCAATGTCATCCTTTGGAGTCACCTTCTCTCCATTCTAGGGACAGAACAGGTGAGTGAGAGAAGATACAGACTTAGCAGGACTTTGGAAATAAGTCCACACAGAAGCAGAGTCCCTCAGTACCCATGTGACTGAGGGTGACCACTCCTCTGATATGCAGAGCACAGAAGCTCAGCAAGAGGAACAGGGGTGAAAATACCCAGCCTTCTGAGCCACAGGCCCCTCCCTTATGACGCCAGATGTCCAAGACCCCAGGATGGCCTACACCTGCCCTAGAGCATCCTACCACATCTGTGTAGTTGTCACTCATGTAAATCCACTGGCCTCCAGGGAGCCGGGTCTGGTTCTCAAATACCTCCTCCACAAAGCTCAGGTGACCAGCATCAGCATCATGGAGAAGGCTGTGGGGGAGGACCAAGGGAGACTCACTGAAGACACTTCCCTCAGTCCCCTCCTCCAGGAGGGTGGCCAGGCCTCCGCCCACCTACACTGTCAGCCTTGCTAAAAGAGAGGTAGAGGACAGAATGCACGGAGACCCATACAGAGAGCAAAAAGGGGGCCTGCAACAACAGCTAAAGATAGTCACATACCGAAGAACAAAACATGACAAAAGGGAAGGGGGACCATGTAAAGGCAACAAAAGCTCAACAGACAACAGGAAGATACTGTTACCGAGCTATACAGTAAACACTATAGATGTATTTGGCTCCATTTTTTTCCAAAAAAAAAATTTTTTTGGTCTGAGTAGATAGCTCAGTTAGTAAAGTGCTTATCTTAGAAGCGTGAGGACCTAAGTTTGATCCAAGCTAAAAAATAAATAAATAAAAATAAAAAAGTGAAGGTACGTGGTGTGCTTATAATCCCAGCTATGGGGAGATGAGACAGGTGGATCCGTGAGCTGGCTAGCCAGCCAATCTAGCCTAACTAGGTAAATACCAGGCCAATGAGAGTTATGTCTCAAAAAAAGTGAACAGTGCCTGAGAAATGACTTTCAAAGTTATCCTCTGGCCTCCACACACATGCACATGCACTTGTACCTACATACATGGTACATATATACACACAAAACATTGTTGAATGTCAATAACTGGAAAAGAGAGAAGAGATAATAGCAGAATGAAAAGGACAATATGAAACTGGAGAGGCTGAGAGGAGGACCATCTGAAGAGGGAGGAGCTGAGAGGAGGACCATCTGAAGAGGGAGGGGCTGAGAGGAGGACCATCTGAAGAGGGAGGGGCTGAGAGGAGGACCATCTGAAGAGGGAGGGGCTGAGAGGAGGACCATCTGAAGAGGGAGGGGCTGAGAGGAGGACCATCTGCAGAGGGAGGGGCTGAGAGGAGGACCATCTGAAGAGGGAGGGGCTGAGAGGAGGAACCACCCAGAGATGGACTGAGATGAGTGACCACGTAGAAAGCTTAGAACTTGAAATGTCACATGTGCAGGACTGGAGAACTGTTTTCTCTTATAGAACTAGGCCATACAATTGGGTTCCAACCCCAAGGCTGGCTTAATAATAAAGGACTTTCTAAGTGTTAGCACCCTTTCTTATGAGCCCCAATTCTAGAAGGGTTCAAATGGCAGTGCCTGTGACTAACAAGAAGAGAAAGGGCTAGGGTAGAGGGGATGGGGTCCAGCCCTCTCCGGCCTTTCATTCACTACTTACGTTTTCTCTGGAGACACGAACCAGTCTCCAGCCCAGGCCCAGCCAGCCGAAGGGCGGAAGCTGTCTTTTGGAAGCTTGATCTTGCCAGTGACATCAGAAAACTTGGGATAGGTGAGGCCTGTTGTGCCCCAGTTCCCAACCAGTGCCAACTTGGTGTGGTTCTCATACTGGACAGTGAGAAAGGAGGAGAGGTAAGGGTGCACACAGTACTAAGGACATGGGGGAAGGTTCATGGGCAGGCAGGCCACTCACAGTTTCAGCAAACACGGAGAGCTTCCCCTCAGCAAACTGGTTGAACTCCTTCTCATCCACAGAGAGCCCGAACCAGAGCTTGACCCGAATCTGTACAGGCATGCGGGTCCCAGGCACTGCTTCCATGGGATACTGGGGGTCAGAGAAGAACAGACACCCACCCACCCTTCAGGCTTAGCCATGTCAGCCCTACACCAAATGAGAGACTTCACACCTGTTGGGAGGCTTCACAGAATGTCATAGAAGTGGGGTATGTACCTGAGAACTTCTCCCCACACACTAAGACTCCTGCTCATCAAAGAAGGCCACAGCACCCAACCCACTCAGGAGCTTCCTGCAGGTAGGAGCTGTGACTACAGTGGGTTCCCCATCTCCCCTTCTCCCACACATCCTCACTTCCATTCTCCTAGAATCCCACTGTTCAAGGGAACTTTTGCTATGAAGGAAAGGCTTACTTACATCTGCATGATCCAATAGGGTGACAACAAGTCATTAGAAATGAAGGTTACAAAATTGAGAAATTATATATTCATTTTTGTTTTATTCTAATTAATTTAAACTTGTACAAGGCTACCACATTGGACAGCACCATTCTAGAATGTGACTGTAAAGGAGAAATAATGATACAGATCTAGAAGAGAAATAACTTAAAACCATTTCATTTCATGTTCAGTATTTTATATTTTGGTTAGATATTAGTATAATATCTAATAGCCCCACATTTTTGAGTGCTTATCAGCATGTCAGCTGCTATCCACTGTTCTTAAACTGCTTTTTAGCCTGAGGCTTTCAGAAGCTCTGCCAAATGGAATATAACCACAACAACTCAACATTAAAAAAATATACTCTCTATAATTACTTCACCATTTAACTGAAAGCAAAGGTCAGATGTAGCCTCCTCCCTCTTAGAATGACAAGCTTTCCCCTAGAGGAGGAGCATGTGAAGAGAGCTGTGAGAGAAAGACAGGGACTCTGAGTGGGTTCAATGAAGGCCGGGAAGGCCAGGGTGAAACTCCCAAGCTGGTGGGGATGGCATGGCCTGAATACCTGGAGGAAAAGCCCAGGCAAAAAGGAGCCTTGAGAAGGGGCACAAACCAGACTGACTACCCTTCTCAGGGCCCCTCTTCTCTTGGTCCTTCTTTGGAAAAAAAACATGTAGGAGCATCTGAGCCCATGCATGGCCACTGGAGGCCCCCATGACATCCACTTGGGCTGCCCCTTCCCGCAGGGTGGCTAGCTGCCTTTTCCCCGCCAAGCCATCAGCCCCAGGGATATGGCAGGAATGCCTGATCCCCCTCCCCTCCGCCCCCAGCTCTCCCCCCTGCCCTCCTGAGACGGGGCCAGCCTGCCTGGCCCAAAATAGCAACAGCAAATAAAGAAATGTCTAGTTTGGGGCTCCTCTCCTTCTCCACTGGTGCTCACTTTTTCCAACTTTGGTTTAAGTTAAGGAACACCAATGTTTTCTTGGTCTTTGCTTGCTGCCAACATTTTTGTAGAGCTTGCTCAGGAGCTACTGGTGGGGCTCATAAACTCAGTAGGGAAGACTTCGAGAAATAATTCTATATTTTTTTTCTTTTGCTTGCTTGAAATCAGAAACATTTTCAACTTGCATTCCCTTGGAGGCTGCAGAGCCAAGAGTTGGAGCTCTGAGTCCACCAGGCTGCTCGTACACCCTGCCTCGCCGACGGCCCACTCAGCCGCCCCATTCCCACCCTACTCACCTTGCTGCCATACACACAAGAAGAGTACCAGCTTACAAGGGAAATCTGAAGCCAGAATTCTAGGTTAGTGTCCCACAGGGAACTCATTTCCCTAGGGGCATGGGAGCAGGTGAGAAGGGAAGGTCTCCTGCCTGACGCCAGCACACATCATACACAGAAGGCCCTACTCTCTGGGCAAAGCTGGCTTCTGCTCTGAAATGTCCATCTCCCTACTTGCAGAAATCTGCTCAGTCCTGGCCTGGAGTCGACCTCCAGGCATGGCTCTCTTAAAAGAAAGAAACCCCCTCACCCAAAAAAAAGGATGACAAAAGAAATAATGTCCACCAACCACCTAGGTCACAATCAGAGTCCTGAGTCATCTAACTCTGTCCTCAAGCTGTGAGAGGTGAGCACCTTCATCCTCATCTTATAGGTGAGAAAAAATAGACAATTCAGAAAGGTTAGGCAACCTGCTCAAGGCCATAGAGTTCCATCAGCCCCAGTAACATGTCCACACAGGCTGTGCTGCTCAAGCCTATCTCTTCCACTCCAGAATGGCAACTAGCTAATGTGTGAATGTGTCCACCAGCAACCAACAAAGGGCGCTGCTCAAAAGGGTCAAGACTAGCCAGTGTGGTGGCGCACGCCTTTAATCCCAGCACTGTGAGGAGGCAGAGGTAGGAGGATCTCCGTGAGTTTGAGGCCACCCTGAGACTACATAGTTAATTCCAGGTCAGCCTGGGCCAGAGTGAGACCCTACCCCGAAAAAAAATAAAAAGTCAGAAGGGTCAAGACTAAGATTGGTCAAAGATGACTTTCTGGAAGCAGTGAGGTGGAAGGAGAGATTTGGAAAAGGGGAGGCTGCAACATAGGGTGCCTGTGCATAGGGCCAGAGTGACATGGAGGCAGGCAGTGTAGTCTGGGGAGGACCTAAATGCAGCGCCATTAGGAGCAAACTGGATGTAGTAAGGAGCACGCACATTTCACAGCCACTGTGAATGGCTACACTCAGGACACCTTCCTGTGGGTGTGTACAAGCTCAGCCAGGGCAGATTCCACACTGTATTCTAGTCACTGGGCCACAGCCCCTGAAAACTGCCTTGGTACTGTGTCCCTATGCTCACCTAGAAAAAGAGCACAGCTCCTCCTCAAGTCCTGGCTCACTTCTCCATCATCAACCCCATGAGATAATGGAGAGATGACAGAGGTGGGTATTGAAAGAGAAGGGAGCAGATCAGAATTGAGGGCTGTGGACCTTGCTTCTGGGTGCCACAGGCCCTGGCTTTCCTGGCAAGTAGAACTTAAACCCAGCCAAGCTCCAGTTGGAGCCAAGGGTACTTGGATAGAAGTGGAGGCCAGAACTCTTAAAGGCTGGAGGCTGGTCCTCATCCAAAGGGACCAGGCCTGGTAGACAGCAAGCCTTGGACACACACATACTGCATAGAACCGGACTTCTTGGTCACTTCCAGCACCACATTCCAGCTCCCATCAGCTCACCTGCTAGATTCTACTCTCTGTAGGGGCCTGGGGACTTCAGAGGGAACTGAGGGAATCAGAGTTGTTTTATGTAAAGACAGACCCCTCCGTCTAAGACCAAAGCTGAAGGACTCAGATTGGTCCAGAATGGGATAGGGAGCCAGCAGAAGTGAAAGAAAGGCTTTGAGAAGAGAAAAATCGGACACTAGTAGGCAAAAACTCACTTTCAGAAAGATGGTCTGCAGCTTTCCACAATTTCTGCCACAGTAGTTAGCACCCCGCCGTGAGAAAAGCACTTCATGAGCAGGCACACGCTGGTAGGCCACACGCTTGTCACCCTGTAGCATCCAGATGATAATGTCCGGCAGGCTGTTCTGGGGCTAGATGGAGGGTGGCAGCCAAGATGAGAACATTGACATGCTCAGGTCCATACCAGCCACTAAGAACTGACCTCTGACTAGGAGACCACAAAGTTCTTACCTAACCCAGCTTCCATTCACACACTTGACCATCACTGGTCCTGCTGTTGGCTTGCCAGCTCACATAAGGCCTAAAATATCTCTAAGCTAAGCAGTGTTTCTGGAAGAGACCCCTGTATGGAGCACAGAGCTCTGGTTTTTCAGTCCCTGTTACTGGGTGGATGGTTGCCATGGGACTGCTCCACCCAAGACACCAACCCCTTCCACAGACCAGCAGCATCTGCAGGTCTCAGACAGCCTCACTTCTCCTTCTGCTGACCCCAGAATCCCAGCCCAGAGCAGGCCACTCCACTGCACACTCTGGAGAAGGGCTGCTTGGGGAAGGATACATCTGCTCCAAGAACAGCAGTCTCCGCCTTGGACTTTGTCCTAGATCACTCCTGAGGAGTCAAATGGGTTGTCCCATTGCATCTCTCAGCAGCCCAAGAGACAGGAAGGGCCCTCTACACTAGACAGGTGGGAAAGTCAAACTTGCTGGGTAGAACGGCTCCTCACTACCATACTTGGGCTTCTGGAGTAAGGCTACACATGGGGGTCAAACCCACGAGAACACCAAAGCAGCCCAGATCTAAGAAAGATTCTCCAGTTGCCTGACAGCTGTTCCTCCCAGACATACAACAACCCATGAGAGGCATGAGGGGCAAGATTCCAAAAACTACCAGTGACCAACCTGGGGGAGTGTCTCCACAACTGCAAAGATATACCCCAGGGATATGGCCATATTCCTGTGGGCCTGCTCAGGAGGTCTCCAGGGCCCATCACCCCCTTCCCAAACGTCCTTCCTGAAGTCCCTCTACAGGCTGCTGCTCCAGGCTGTCTCCCCCATTGCCCTTCCCTACACACTGCCAGGACTTCCCTTCTCAGCACCCATACCTCTTCTCAGGAGCTCCCAATTATTCCTCAGCATCTGCACCTCCTCCCTAGGACATCATTCCTCCTCACCACCACCTATACCTCCCTATGTATGCACCAGTGAGCAGGAAGAAGTCAGGCCCATGAGGAAGCAGGCTTCAGCATAGGACCTGAAGCCAGGCATCCTGGGTTCTGATCCCAGCCCTGGCCACTGACATTCTTCACTTGGCTAGGAGCATTTATTGAGCCAGGCTTACACCAGACTCTGTGTTGGACTCCCTAACACCTAGTATCCTGTTTGAGTCTCTCCCTTCTGCAAATAGAGATATTGAAGCTCAGAGCAGTTAGGCAGGTGACATGCCCAAGGTCACCCATCAATAGACCCAGGGTTAGATCACCCTATGGAAAGTTCTAATGTCCCTAACATCAGGAAGGAAGAGCAAGAACGGCACCTCTCAGGATTCACTACCTCCTCAGCCAGGGTTCGGAGACGCAGAAGCCAGTCCTCAGCCTGTTCCAAGGCCGCAGGGAGTTCATTGTAGCCAAGCTTGAGGGCCTGGGCAGCTTCGATGATCTGGCTCAGGTGGTGGGTACGCAGCCTAAACAGGTACTGGTCCAGGTGGGTGGCAGAAGGTGTCCCATGGATATTACCCAGGGGCTGGCTGTGAGAGAGAAGTAGAGTGTGCCTGTTCATTGTGGGCAGGTGCGCACATGCGCGCGCTCGCGCGCGCACACACACACACACACACACACACACGCACGCACGGGCACGTGTGTGTGCGCGAGTGAGAGCGTGCGTGCAGGCCCCATGCCCCTTCTTGCCTTCTGGCTGTCTTCACACTGTCACTGATCATCTTGCTGTGACATGCCACCTCCAAGAAGCCACCCTACTCTGTCCCTCCTGCCTCATTTAGAAACATCCATCTTTTATTCTGGGGCCACTCTTGTAGGATTCACCCTCAATCTCTAGTCTAATGAGTTATTTTGCATGGCGGGTCCCTCCCATTCCCTGCCGAATGGAAGCTATCAGAGGGTCCAGAGAGTCTCTCTCCCCATCCCCAACCCTCCAGGGGTCCTCCTAGAGCCGAGTCCTAGGGCTAAGTTGCCCCGCACTGAAACAAACCTCTTCTGTGTTGTGGACACACTTTGTCCAGAAGGGAAATTATGGAGCCTTTACTACTAGCTGCAGATGCTGTGGGGAGACCAACAGTGGCTAATACAGATGTGTCCCCACAGGGCATCCCCACGAAGCCCTTCCCAGAATCCTCTGCTTTGGGAAGCCTTGGGAGAGGATGGGAGTACATGGAGCCTTCAAATCACTGTGCTGTGCCCCAAGAGAGGAGTTCAGTTTAAACCCGCTCTTGTTGGAGGCAAAGAATTCAGGTTCTCCCCACCCCTCGCAACACACACACACACACACCCACAACACAGTTCCCTAAAAGCCCTTTGGATGGATAGATGGGTGGGTGGATGCCCTGCACCTTTCCAGCGCTGTGGGTACACAAGCAGGAAACACAAGGGCTAGGGGATTCTCGCTGGGCTCCCAGCAGGACCCAGGGGCAGGCCTGACTGAGCTCACAGGGGCTGCCCCGCCCCCACCCGCCCTTGACTTAAGCAGGACATTCGTCAAAGCTGCTCTACCAGGTCTGCGCCCAGTGTTTGCACCCCGCCCTCCGCGCAGCGTCTGGACTCCCGGCTCCCGGCTGATTTATTTTTCTGCCAATTTCCCCGAGCTATGCAGAACCAATTACCGCCGGAGCGCCGCGGCACCGCTCTGGCAGGCCCTCGGAGCGCTGCGTTTTTCCTGTTATTTTTTTTAATTGAATTTTTAGGGTGGGGGGAGCGGTGCGCGAGCTCCATCTCTGGGAAACTTAAGCCCCGGGGCCTGTCTCAGGTCACGTATTGCACACCCTGTAGTAATGTAATATTTTCTGCCCCAGGGTGCCGCGGCCGGCAGCCCCCGGCTGGGCGCAGCAGCGAGCTGGGCCGCACTCCGTGGACGAGGGGCCCAGCCAAGCCCCACACGTGGCAACGCACCCGGGCTGCCTGCGACCTGCTGCCGGCCTGCGGGCGGGCGGGCGGGCGGCGGGGCCAGAGAGCTGGAGCGCCAAACCCTGCCAACCTCGGTGATTTATGCCCCTGGCCTGGGTCGGAAATTGGGGCGAAGCGTAAGCCACGAAGACCATCCAACCAAGACCAGCCAAGGCCAATGAGAACCACTCATGATGAGATGTCCTGGCCCTGCCCGCCCCAGGAAGGCCCAAGGCAGGCAGGGAGTGCCGAGAGAGGAGAGGGGCTGGAAGAGGGGACAGTGCCCCAAGCCTTGCCCATATCACCTAGAGCAGGGCCGGCTGCCCTGGGGATCAGCTGAATGACTGTCCAGCCACCAGAGAGACGGGGTCCAGGCTGAAAGACGTGCTGGCCTCCAGCCTCCTCACGTTTCTCTGAGCAACAGCTCCTCCTGGCCTGGGCCAACTGGAAGCTAAATCCAGAGAGGACACTCACAGCGCTTTCTCCTGAGGAGAAACTGAGGCAATCTAGGAGACTTGGGGAACAGCCTCTGAGTCAGGAGTCTAGAAAGGCCTCCAGCTGCACCTGCAGGGCTGGCAGAAGTGGGAAGGGTTTTGAGGATGATGGAACAGTGTGTGCACAGGAATGAATGCACAGAGGGAAAGGGAGCATTGTGGGAAGAGGAGGCTCCAGCAAGTCAGCCCAGTGACTCAGAAGGGATCAGGGCGTGAGGCTGGCTGTGGGGAAGACAGGATAGGGTTGGGACTTCTGGTGCAGCCAGAGCCGTTGCAGGACTGAAGGAGGCCTCAAGGCACCATTTTAGACAGGGTGTGGACAGAAAATAAAGGAGAAGGTAGAGCTGATGGGGCTGGGGAGGACAGTAAGAGCTGATCCAGGTTTCTGGTGAGTCTGCAGTAATGGACCCAGGAGAAGACAGGTTGACAGTGGCGAGATCTTTCTAGGGGACATGTGACCCCAGATGCAGCCTGCTGTGCCGGTAGAACAGCCACATAGACAGCCCCGCCCCAGGTGGACAGACGTGGAGAGTAAGGGGTACACAGGTGCTGGAGACAGAACAAGACTGTCTGAGAAGCAAGTGAACTACTGTGGTCAGTCAAGATACCTGCCTTGCCAGCAATGGAGCACAAGATACAGGAGGCAAGCTGAGGTCCTGTGCCTGAAGGAATGGGTCACCATGCCTGGAGCCTGAAGAACTATTTGTGCATCCTGAGAGGATGGGAGCCCAACTCCACTAAGTTCTGACCTGGGACAGATGCCCAGCAAGTCTCAGGTACCATCATACCCTCAGGAGAGTGACACAAGGGCCTGGCATGGAAGATGGGTTTCAGCCAAGTCCTCCCAGAAAGGAATGCTGAGACAATAGCCTGGGCCCGTTTCCCGCCTGCCTCTGTTGTTCTCCGTACCTCAGGCCTGCCAAAACCCACCCTACACATGCAGCACAGGCAGCACTGTACAGAAACCCATGTTCTGCCAGCTGCTGTCCCAGAGGCTGTGCCAGGAGGTCAGACGCAGCCACCCTGTGGATGTGGCCTTGGGGTATGAGACGCCCTTAGAAGTTGTCCCAGTGCCGTACACACAAACACACGCCCCACACCCTCCAGCTCCAACTTCCCAGTTCTGAGACCAGCTTCCCAATACCTCATCTCTCGCAACCTGCTCCGCTCCTCGGAAGATGGCCCCAATGCCCAAACAGATGTCATGGCAGAACAAGATCATTCTAGACCTTTCTTTGGACAATGCATCAAACCCACCATCAAGTTCTGGCTGTTAAAGCAATAGAGCAAGGATGCTCTGCCACTTATTTGGTATATGAATCTAGGTGTGTTATCAACTGCTCTGTGCCTCAAATCCCCATATGTAAAATGGGGACTATCCTGCTTCTGGCATCATAAGAGTTTATGATTAGTGAATACATGTATCCTATTCAGTGCAATGCCCGGCTCCAACCCACTCTTCCCAGCCTTGCTGGCTTAGCTGCCTTCATCACATGCACTTGACAGTCATATGCCTAGGTTCCCTTTGCCTGGTCCTCCTCACACTGAAGCCACAGCAAACATTTCACCCAGGAGTCAACTTGCCTGTCAGTGGTCGCCAGGCCTGAGCTGTCCTTGGTAGAGCTCATAAGGCCCGTCCCACCACACATTCCCAGAGACAACAAGAGCATCGCAGGACTGCCCGCCTTTGTCTGGGCAGTACCCTCTTTGACACCTCAGTGTTCCCATCAGGCATTCCTCCTTCATGAATCCTCTCAAAGTTCTCTTTGTATGAGTTGCACCTGCTCTGAACTCCACAATCCAGGCCTCTCAGTCCCTGGCACACTAGAGGCTGAAGTTGACCCTCGTCAATATGCCTGGGGCTGAGACTGCTGGCTTCAAAACTGGAAGAATGACCTGTGGCTGAGGGATGTCTCCATTTGGTAACACATTGATAAAGATGTTCTTCCAAACTGGAATATGCAAGACCAGAAAAGGTGTAGAGTCCTACAGCCATGGATGCTCATCTCTCATCACAAAGGCACTTCTCTGATGTGTTCCACACAGCTCTGTAGACAGGTGGAGGAGAGGAGGTGATAGGCTCAGGAGGAGGGCCTAACACACCCTTGCCTAGGTTCATGCTAACCCCTAGAAAGGAGAAAGGTCACGACTTATCATCAGGCCCATCTCCCAGCTAGCAAACTGAGGTCCATGGAAGCAGAGCAGTCAAAAGTCACAAAGCTGTAGAAGGAGCTGACTTTACACCTCATGGCTCTCCTTCACAGTGGTGACCACAGATCCCTTTCCCTAGATCCTCCCAAAAGTGCTGATAATAGTTGACTACATATTATAGATAGCTGTTCTGCATACCATGCTCAAGTTCAAAGCTCCCTTCAGAGTGACTTCCCTCAGTTCCCACAGAAGTAGAAGAGATGCTGAGATGAGGCCCGCGGCAGGCCTCCTGTATCCATGTTCTCACTCAACTCCCACATGCTCCTCTTCCTGAGGCTGAACGTCAGCCCTGTCCATGGAAGACTGGCTGAACAGAAACTTTGGTCCCTGAAGTGGCCTTGAGGAAAGGAGGGGTGCGACCCTGCCAGCTTCTGGAGATTCCATCAAGAAAGTAAGAGGTTGGGATGGAGACACAATGCCTTCCATTCAGGTGAGCTGGGCGTCCCGACCCACAGCTGCCGCTGCTATGGGAAAATTTATGACCTGTTCTAAACGGCACCTTTTCAACTCCCGGGTGCTGGCTCCACCACCTCTGGGCCCAGCACTGGCCGGACTGCTGGCCAAGCATGGCTGGGCGATGGTCCAACGCTTACCACCACACATGAACCCTCCCTAGTAGCCAGCCTGGCTGAGCCAGAAGGAGCAGCCATAAGCCCCAGGAACCCCTACCTGCAGTCTGCAATAAGCTCATCCACCAGCTGGGCTACCAGGGCATCTATGTCCTCAGAGGAGTACTGTGCCTTCAGGGCCAAGTGGATCTTCTCCAGGCCAGCTTCCTGTGGAACAAGGAGGCCACAGTCAGGAGTGTGGCCATGGAATAGAACACAACCCCTGGACCCTGTCACTGCAGCCCAGCCCCTGAATCAAACATGAGTGGACAGTCAGAACAGAGAAGGCATAGACAGCCCAGACCCAAGTGAGCGGTGCTTATCCCGCTCAAGAACCCTCTAAGGCTCCCACATCCCAAGTTCCAGCCTGGCACCCCTGAGCCTCGCATGTGGGCTGGAGGAGCTCTGTGCTGTCTAGGACTTTCAGCAAACCTAAATGCTTCCTGCCTCCACTCACCCTCTGGCAAGGCTGACTCCGTGGGTGAGTGGCCTCTCTGAGCCTGCTTCCACTCCTTTCTGGGACCTACCACACAGCCAGGCTCAGAGCTGGCTAACTGCCCTATAGCAGCTGTCCAGCCACCACCAGCACTTGGAGCTGCTTCCTCAGACTCCTGTGGACTGTTCTCTCTGAATGGATAGAGGCCACATCTAGACCCTCCCTAAGCACCTTCCTCAAGCCTCATCCCTGAGTTGGAAGGTAAACCTATCCTTGGAATACCAATCAGGCTCAGAACTGTCCCTAGACCCCAAGCATCCCTCCTCACCCATCAGCCTTTCTGAGAATGGGATGTGTTGTCCAGCCTGAAGGACAGATCCCAGGAAGAAAACTGGGTCCTCGCTCCGGGAGTTGTGGCCTTGTATGACAATAATGGGTCCAGAGAATGGCAGGACAGGATGCTTGCATAACCCTGGCCTCAGGTCCTTCCTCCCTGGTACTAGCTGGCAGTTTTGAGGACTCTATGGAGCACTGTTGCCACCCCTCTGCCCCAGCCCAGACGCCGCCTTCTGCCCCAACGTCCTACCCCTGCCCTTCCTGTTCCATTGCTGCCACCACAGCCACCTGCACTCGCAGCCTCTCCAGACCTTCCCTCCCCTGGCTGCCCGCTGCTCCATGCCCGCTGCTCCACTTCCCACAGGCAATGCTCATGGGAGGAAGCTTGCAATGGGCCCACCCACAGAAAGGCCATCAGCCTTAGCCTGGACCAGCAGCTTCCCACCAGTCTTCCCTCCCTCAGCCTCCACACCTGTGCCCTCTTGAAAGTCCTCTCCACTCTCTGGTCAGGCTGGCCTGCAAGTGCAGGCACCTTCTTGGAGAGTCTCTTCTTGCCTCACTCACAGACTGCTATCTCCTCAGCTTCCCACATCGGAGCCTCAGAGCCCTGCTCACAGCTTTCCTCTCCCCAAGGCCAATGGGCCAAAGCCTGTAGCTCAAGGCTCAAAATTCCCCCTCAAAACATATTTCTCTCCCACAGACCCCTCACCCGCCCCCTGTGCCCCTGCCACAACAGCCTGGCTAGAGTCCTCTGCCATGTCCCTCGCTGGACACAGGCCCCCTCCCTGCCCTCATGCTGCCCTCCCTCCTTGCAAGCCTGTCCCTCAGCGCCCTCACTGTCACCTGCGCCTAAGTTTGGAGCCTTAGCTTTTGGCTTCACACTAGAAGTTTTCACACAGCCTTTGAGTATGGGAAGAGTCAAGAGGCATCTATTAAAAAGTGAGTTATACCAGTCACTGTCCTGATGCCCCCAGCCTAGTGTCCAGACCCTCTGTCTCTCAGACGTCTTCTACATTGGCCTGGGATTCCAAGCACTGTCATCACCCCATCTTCTTCCCAGTGGGCACAGGTCTTCACACATGTCTGGTAGAGTGAGGGCCATGCACCAGGTTTAAGCAGGGTTCCACTCACCAGCCGGCCTGCAGTCCTGAGCAGCTGGTTCTGAGTCTCTATCCGATGACTGATGTCCTCCCAGTAGGAGGACAGCACCACGACAGGCTTCACATTGCCCCAAGGCAGGTAATAGTAGTGGCACCCTATTGGGGAAGAAAAGAAAGGCCTGAATACTGGGCAGAAGCCCAGGGACGCAAGCCCTTATATCTGGCCCAACAGAGAAGAGGACAGAGGGAGATAGGCCCTGCTTCCCTTTCCCTTGGATACTCATGGTATAGCTGGTATCCCTAGTGTACTGATAAGGTGCCTGAGGCCCCTTGAGGGGGAAACAGACTGCTGAAATTCATTAAAAAAAAAAAAAAAAAGGAAGGAAGGGCTGGGTGTGATGGTGCACACCTTCAAAGCCAGCACTCGGGCAGAAGTGGTAGGGTCGCTGCAAGTTAGAAGCCCAGCCAGAAACTACAAAGTAAGCTTCAGATCAGCCTGGGCTAGAGTGAGACCCTACCTCAAAAACAAACAAACAGGGAGGCATTACCATGGGATATTTTTTGTAAGTATGGAAAATGTTAATAAAAATTGTGAAAATAAATTTTTTTAATCCTAAAAAAAAAAAAAAAAAAACACCAGAAAGGCTATTAAAAGGCCTCTGGGTAGGGGGAAGCCTCTGAGAAACCAGAGGAATGCATGGTCTCCAAGCTCAGGTCACGGACCCCTTGTGACAATCCAGTGGCTCATGATCGAGACTGCCTGCCATACCTGACGAGCCCAGTGTGTGAGCTCTGGCAGAGAGGCCCCTTGGAGGAATGCAGGGGGAGGTGGCACAGAGCAGGAAAGTACCCCAAAAGGTTCACCAAAGACAGGTGCTTTCCACTGGACACAGGATTTTGGGTTCTGGTACTTCCCTATGACCCACCTCCCTTCCAAGATCAGCCCACCAGCCTCACCATCAAAGATAGCCCGGCTGTACTGGGTAGTGGAGGCCAGCGGCAGGCAGGTTGTGTCAAACTTGTTTCCATAGTTCCCAATGCTGACCTCAAACTGGATGGCATCATCTACATCTTGCAGCATGGTGGCCGAGTAGAAGGCAACAAAGAGGGAGTACTTGCGCCTCCGGAGGTACTTCTGCAAGCAGAGAGGCCAGACCAGAGGTCACTGGGAGGGGTCAAAGGAGACACCCAGCAGGGCAGAATGTGTGCCTGCAGGCCCTGGCTGGGCTAACGGTGGCAAAATGTTCACAGAAACAGCCTTCAGATTTGGTTACTAAGTGAACAAACTTATTCCAGGGCCTAATAAGATCTGTTCCTTCAGGGTCAGGCTACTCTTTAATCCAAACCAGCAACGATGGCACCACCCTGTCAGGGTCTCTTGCCATGCTCCTCGGGGCCCTGCTCCTGCCCACTGTTCAAAGGAGCTGAGCACTGTCACCATCACATCCTTTCCAGAGCTCCCATGTGCCAGCCAGGTCTGCAGTCTACACAGGCAGCCCCAGCCATGTCCTTGGAGTGAGTGGATCTCCTTGTACCCTCCAGGCCTAGGCCGCAGGGCGAAAGGGATGGCAGACACTCACATGCCCTGATGTGAACCCACATGATTTTATAGTTCCTTTCATGGAAGGCAGAGAGAAGAGGAGCTGAGCAACTGGTTTTGGGGAGAATGTGAATCATACATTAAGCCAACACTTATTGAGTGTCTACTGCATGCATACAGCAGTTGACTTCTCAATGCAATCTTCTGAGGTAAGTATGACCACAATACCCACTTTACAAGCAGGGAAACTGACACAGTTGGCAAGTAGTAGAGCCAGCACAGAAACGAGAGGTATCTGAGACTACAGTGTCTAAATACTCCTGAAGCCCATATGTTGCTCTGATATTTCTAAGCCTCAGTTTCTTCATCCACAAAATGGAGTTGCTGGTGGCATATGCCTTTAATCCCAGCAGGAGGCAGAGGAAGGAGGATCACTATGAGTTCAAGGCCACCCTGAGACTACATAGTGAATTCTAGGCCAGCCTGGGCTAGAGTGAGACCCTACCTTGAAAAACAAAAGAAAAAGGAAAAAAACATAAAATGGAGTCAACAACAGATACTCATGGTGCCTCCGGTATTGAGTTGGCTATTCTTGAATTCTTATAAAACAGCATTGATTCTGCATCAAGCTCTAAACTTCCAAAACTTTCTAACACTTTCACTTATCTCATTTAAGCCTCTAAGCATTCCTGGGGGAGAGCAAGTGTTATGTTATTCCCACATTACAGCTGTATTGACAAGGCCCAGAGAGGTGAAGGTATAACAAACATGGGTAAGACTAAGCCTCGGGCAGGGGAGATGGCTCAGCAGTTAAAGTGCTTGTTTGCAAAGCTGCCTGCTCAGGTTTGACTCCCTGATACCCACATAAAGTTAGATGCACCAAGTGGCATATGGATTTGGAGTTCATTTGTGGCCACAAAAGGCCCTGGTGCACCCATTCTCATTTTCTCATTCTCTCTATGTGCAAATAAATAAAGAAAAAGAAAAAAAAAAAAAAAGAACTGAGCCTTCCCCCATCATGACAACTGGCCATTTTGCTCCTGTCCCAACAGGGACCCAACTCACCTCCACGCGAAGGATGTCATCTGCAGGGAGGTCCTCCACCTTCAGTTCACTGTGCTCCACCAGCCTAGTCTCCAGGGACAGCAGGATCCGGCCTCGGTAGGCAACACCTTCCCCCTGCGAGGTGAGGGGTGAGTCCCCACAGTAGGGGTAGTGAGGGGAAACATGCGCAGCACAACACACCTTGCCCTGCAGCACAGGGACACACTAAACCTCCAGCCCAGCGACCTCAGAGATGGAGACCGTGAACAGGCCCAACTGGCCCTGAGGGAGGGATGGGGGGAGCAAGAGGAGGGAGAAAAGGGACCAAACAGAGGGAGGTGCCCTGAGTGGGGCCACCTGACCCTGGGCTTACAGAATCTCAGTAGGCCCTGCTGGTGTCAGGCCTGGCTGGAGACCCCTGCAGAATCCATGTGGGACCTGGCAGCTCACCTTGCCTGTGTTTAGCTCTGCATAGGGGTCTGGAAAGCCAGTGAACTCCCGAGGACTGCCATAGAGGTTGACGTAGCAGGGTCCAAAGGTAGGAAGAAAGCCCAGGTTGTCGTCCACTGAGAGACACAAGTGGGGGTCAGAAAGATGGCACAGTGGGGACATGTTAGGGCTGAACACAAAGCCACCTTCAGTCCTTAGCCACCACCAGCCTTGTTTCCTGACTCCCCAGAACTATGCTGAGATATGGCTGTTTCTGTTGTTTTACAGTCCCATTTTACAGATGAGTAAACTGAGACTCAAGGATGCAAAGGAACATGGAATTGCATAGTGGAAACAGCCAAATAGTTCAACACATTCAGCCATCATGCACACAAGCTGAGGCTCAGGCCCTGCCTTCCTTTCAGCCATGCACCCACACTGGCACACAACCACTGGGAGGTACAGAGAAGCCTGTGACCAGAGAATCCATGTCCCAGGAAGGCAGGGATGGACCCCAGCTAGATGGCTCTCCCCAACAGTAAAGTCTCAGGAAAGTGCCCACGTCCTGATGGTCTTGACTTGTCCCAGGATCTCCCCACACACATTTACAAGGAATACTATTTTAGAGGAAGGAGCACTGGGGAGAAGATCCGTGAGGAAAAGTATCATCCCATCCTTCCTTGTGAATGTCACAGCTGTCCTTCCTGGGAGGGACTTCACTGGCCATACTCTGAAAACCTGCCAAGGCAAGGTGCCCTTTCCCGAGGACACTTCCTGACTTCCCAGGGTGGAAAGCAGCAGCAGGACCACCTGGGATCCCTGACCACAAGGTTCAGGGACCAAGGGAGGAGCAGCTGCAGCCAGCCCTCCATCGCTCCGCTACACTCTCCCTCCTGCAGACCCCAGTGCACACAGGGCTGTCTTCGTGACAAAAAGAGGAAGCCCTGGGATGACGGAACCACAGAAACATCACTAACCATTTGTTCAGTCTTCTCAACTATGACTACCTCATGAATTTCCTCCTCAAGAGTTTTCCACTCTCCTTGGCCTCCTCCTGGACCCCAAGATACCTCACAATGCCCCTGGCCCACTGCTGGCCCCACACCTGCTCTGTCACATCCTGGCAACATCAGCCAAGTGCCAGACAGTTTAAGATGGGGTCTGGGAAAAGCAGAAGCCTTACGAAGTTGCAGACAATTGACACCATCACCAATAGCTCAGAGGTGACTGGCAGTGGAAAGCCAGAGAGTGCAGCTCAACCCCCTCATGCAGATCAGGAATCCCCCCTCCAGCAGAAACCCAAAGGTCCCACCCCCTGGTGGCCCATAGATGACAACGTACGGTCTGTGGCTGGCAGAGGGTTGGACACACCTGCAGAGTCCTCTAAAGCATAAAGAGATGAAAGAGGGATTAGAACGGATGGGTATGGCTGAGAAGAGAAGGGTTACATGAGCAAGAGCCTAGATGGGAAGGTGTCAAATGATGGCAAGGCAGTGCCTGTGTGGGAAAAGGGCATGGCAGGAGAAGGGCCCCACCCTGCCCAGCTTTGAGCCTAAGGCCAACGTGGCACCACCCTCCGAGGCAGCCAGATCCCCCAGCACCACCACCGGGACCTGAAGTTCAATGTACTAGGAAATTAACACCGAGGAGAAAATGTGAGTTTCTATTTTCTAGGCAAAAAACACGAGAAAAACGAACAACTAGAAAAGAGTGAGACCCATGAAAGAGCCACACCCAGGGCTCCAAATCCAAGTCAGGTTGACCCTGGGCCACAGCTGGGAGAGCAGTGGCATTTTTTAAGGTCCAATATCTCCACCTAATGGGAAATTTTGGTATAACCACAGAAGACAAGGTTTCTCAACTGGCTTTCACAACTGGCAACCTGGGTCTGAATTCTAGCTTCTGTTGCTTTCATTAAAGCACAGTGACAGGGATGTGCATTATCTAAAGGTTTTTCACCCTTGTGGACACACCTAAATGTTACTAAAGGAACTAAGAGAGGCAAGAGAAGAAATACTCAGTCACGTCTGGGCACTCAGTACACATAGCTCATTTCTGAGCAGGGCTGAAATTCCTCAGGAGAGCAGGCATGCTCAGACTTCTCCCACTGTCTCTAATTTCTCCCTCCCTCTGCATTCTAACCTTCCTTTTCTTATCCAACCAGCAGAACAAATCAAGTCTGAGGTCATGACCAAGTCTAGCAATATGATTAGTGAACTTGCTGACAGTGGGGTTTTTTATTAATTAATTTATTTTAGAGACAGATAAAAAGAGACTGAATGGGCATGCCAGGGCCTCCAGCCACTGCAAAGAACTCCAGATACATGTGCCACCTTGTGCATCTGGCTTACATGGGTCCTGGGAAATCAAACCTTGGTCTTTAGGTTACACAGGCAAGCACCTTAACCTCTAAGCCATCTCTCCAGCTCTTGCAGATGACTTTTATTCTTTAAGTTCAACCCTGCTGTTTAGTTTCCTCAATAAACAAGGCCTGGATGGCCCAGGGAATTTTGCAGAAGAGGGGGTAGAAAGATTTTTAGAGCCACAAGTTGGGACATTTTACACAGAGACATTGCCTCTCCCCCATAACTGACTGCTGCCCCCATAATGCATGATCCACAATCTCCATGGGGTTGACCTGCATCCCCAATAAGGAAGACCTCTTCAGAAAAGGGGCAGGGAAATGATGGCACTAACATGTGATGTTTACATACAAAATATGTCCTTCGCCAGGCGTGGTGGCGCATGCCTTTAATCCCAGCACTCGGGAGGCAGAGGTAAGAGGATCGCCGTGAGTTCAAGGCCACCCTGAGACTACAGAGTTAATTCCAGGTCAGCCTGGACCAGAGTGAGACCCTACCTTGAAAAACAAAAACAAAAAAAAATGTCCTTATGTAATGCTATAAATAAATAAATAAATAAAAAACAAGGCCTGGGGTTTGAGATGTGCTTTAGTAAATTAGCAAGCACGAGTGCCTGAGCTCAGGTCCCCAGAATCCACATACAGTCAGACACTGTGGAGGGCATCTGTAATCTCAGCACACGGAATCCTCTGGAAGCTAGGGGCCACCTAGCCTGGCCAATGAAGTGGTGGACAAGAGAAAACTGTCTCAAACAAATCTCTGACATCTACATGCACATTGTGGCACATCCATGCCCAATCACACACTCACATATGCATACACACATGCACACACACACGAGCACATGCACATACACACAATAACACACAATAATTTTTTAAGTCTGTTGTTATTTTCCCAAGTCCATGATAATAGCAAAGCACTAACAAGGGTGTCCAACCAATGGCCCACAGGCCACGTGTGGCCCAGAGTAGCTTGTTGTGTCACAGACTCTAATGAAATAAACATATGTATGCTCTCACAACCCACTGGTGGCAGGTTGAACACCCTGGGGTTTAATGTGCAGCACATGAAAATTCTTCTTCAGGTGGCTCAGGGAAGCCAAAAGTTTGGACACCACTAAAAAGGTTAAGCAAATCAGTGTAAAGGAAGATGGGAGAACATGGGGGTCTGGAGATGAAGACAGACAAGAAGCTCAGGAATAGCTAAGCCTTGGGCTAGGTCCTCAAGATGGGGGTAACCAGGTCTCAGCCACCAATGCTGGTTGGCAAAAGTCAGGGTTTAAGAAATCATAACTCATGGGGATTTCATACCTGCATGAATTAAGCCAGACCTCTGGCATGGGGGAGCTTTTAGTATGGTGAGATGACCTACAAGGGCACAGCTGTGGAATCCCAAGAAGGCAGTGGCCAGGAAGGAGATTCATTTTAAGCTCCTTCCAAATGATGACTAACAGGCTGAGGCTATTATCTTGGGCTAATGAGGCCAAGGTCATAATTGTGACCCCCACGTGCTCCCCACTACAGTCTGGCTTTGAATCTACCTATATACTGATGCCCAGCTGCACAGGACTGCCCACCAGTCCCACCAGCCATCTGACCAACACCTGCCTCAGTGGTTAGGAGTGCTAAACACACTTCCTTATTCCTTCAGGAAGTCTACCAGACACAGCACTGGGCCTTGGGGTGGCCCAGTCCACACTTGAGAGTGAGGCCTCAGTTCTCCTGTGCTGCAGTTCACCCCAGGTTCTCTCTCTGGCGTCTGCAGACAGCTC
Organism: Jaculus jaculus; assembly: GCF_020740685.1. Lineage (NCBI taxonomy): Eukaryota > Metazoa > Chordata > Mammalia > Rodentia > Dipodidae > Jaculus > Jaculus jaculus. The sequence continues at coordinate 63,871,569 of NC_059107.1, forward strand.
ATAAAATCAAGGGCACTGTGACCAGAGGAGCCACCCAAAACAAAGGTTCTATTTAGTCCTCAGCATCATTCTGCCAAAACACAAGTGTTTTCCCTGAGCCTGGGGAGCTAGGTTGGTGGAAGCCCACGACTGAGACGAATGCACCCCGTCTGGGGTTGTGAAGGCAGAGCCCTGATCTCTCACCTGGGGGTCCCAGAAGAGGCTCAAAGCAAGCCTCCCAGCCCATGAACCACAAGTCACAGTCCCAAGGACAGTCCGTAGGGAGGTGAATGTACCCTGAAGAAGTGGACGTTCCCAACAGCAGCCCGGCCAGCTCCACTGTTACTAGGCATACCCCCAAGCCCATGGCATTTGGCTGCCTGACACTTGCCTGGGCCAAGGTAGGAGAAGGCAGGAGAGCGTGCTGGGAAATTCACCATCATCTACAGTCCAGAGGTAAATAGAAACTAACTGGGTTTCTCCGCCATGGAGAACCTGTAAAATACAAATGCTACTTCTATAGCAAGTTTCATATGGTGAAAGGATGTGCATTTCACTTCTGTGTGCCTGCAACCTTTTGGAACAAAGTCCACATCTGAGGAGAATGAGCACCTCTTTTTAAAAAAATAAAAATTTTTCCTTAACACGATAGCACACAGAGTCCAAAGAATACTTCAGTGTGCCCAGGCAAACTTGTGGGCAGAAGTTCTTAAGAGGTGAGTGTTAGGTCTTCTCATTGCTGGCGGAAAAAAATAAGAACACAGAAACATAAAGTTTTGGTGGAACCAGATCACTAGGGACCACAAGTTTGTCAGGGGGTAGGTGGAGACCAAGAAAGCGCTCTTACATCTCAGTTTGGGCTAAGTTTTGAAAGCAGAGGGAAAATATGGTTGTATGCCTCCCACAGTGAGAAAAATACAAAACAGTCTACAGGAAAGTAGGGGGAGGGGTCATGTTCTGAGAGGCTTTGGAACAGATGGAAGAGACAAGCGCTAACTTTCATGGCAAGAGAGAAGCCTGAGGAAGGGGCCACCTGCAGGGAGGGTCATCAGAGAAAACGAGTGGTCCTAAAGAATGTCCCCAGTTTACTTGATCAATAAATCTATCACTTTTACTGTCACATGGATCTGGTTGTTTAACTGAATATTCAAAAGAAAGGTTAGGAGCTGGATAAATGGCTGAGCGGTTAAGGTGTTTTCCTGTGAAGCCAAATGACCCAGGTTCGATTCCCCAGGATCCAGTAAGCCAGATGCACAAGGGGCACATGCATCTGGAGTTCGTTTGCAGTCGCTAGAGGCCCTGGAGTACCCATTCTCTCTTTGTTTCTCTTCTCGCTCTCTCTCTCTCTTTCTCTTTCTCTCTCTCCTTGAAAATAAATAAACAAATTTTTTTTTAAAAAAGAAATGGTTAGCTGGTTGCAAAAAGATTTTCTTTTATTTCCAGAACAATCTGTGGAAGGTGGTCATGCCTTTGCTTCGCCAGGAAATACACTGGGTTACCCATGACTTCGGCGCCATCTAGTGGCCACATAAAAGTTTCTTACCTCATTAAAATGATGGAAGGCGGGCAGTGGGGGATGCTAAACTCTCATCAGGTTATGAAAGCAGGTACAGGTGGGGCCTCATGCATCAGAAACTGTCAGAAAATGTCACCACGTGATTCTATCAGCATCTATCCAAGGATTCAGAGACTGAAACAGGACCAGTCAGAACAGTGAAAAGGGCTTTCATTCTATACCAAGAATTGTGACCTATATGAGCAAGACAACACACTACAGAAGCCATCTGACCTTCATCTGTCCTGGGACAAGCAGTGGCTGTAGCTGGGAGAGGAGGGACTTGGCAGGAGGAACCCCAATAACAGAGCCTTCTGGACAGTAGTGTTTGTGAATTCCGACAGTTCTAAGTATTGGTGATGAAACCAGAATATGGCAGATAAAAGTTGGAGACGTTGAGAGAGTGCATTGTATAGTTCTCTAGTTTGGTAAGTATTTGAAATTTTCTGTAAATGAGATTATGAAAAATTTTTCAAAACAAGGGATGAGAAAAAGACACACGTGCTTCAAGGCTGCTGGGTGGAGAAGCAAGAAAAGACACACTAGGGGTCTGGCAGCAGCAGACCCAGCAACCCTGGAGCCTGCAGTTGGGAAGACCTCACCAAAGAGCAGATGGTGGGTGGGGGGCGTAACAGAGGGCCTCCAGGAAGGGAAGAACATCCAAGGGTTCGGGAGAGCCTTTGTCTGAATGCCTCGAGAAACCAGCTGGGACCCTCAGAGGCATGTGAGAAGACAGTCACCATTGTGGACAAAGCAACCCCGTGGGGAAGGAGAGACAGAAACAAGAAGAGCACAGCAAAAGGAGTAGTTGGGGGAGAAAGCTTCACAGGAAATAAAAGCACAAGGGCCAATTTTAAACCTCATGGAAAGCAGAAAAAAAGTAGAATTGTGCAGAAAAAAACAAACACATTAGGTTGATGCTGCAGTTAGCTTTGTGTGGCTGGCACAAAGCACCCAGCCAAAAGCAGCTGATGGAAAGAAAGTTGTTTATTTTGGCTTACAAATTTGAGAGGCCGTTCCATGATGAAAGGGGGAAACATGGCATGAGCAGAGGGTGGACGTCACCTCCTGGCCAACACCAGGTGGACAATACCAGCAGGAAAGCATGCCAAACACTGGCAAGGGGAAACTGGCTATAACACCCATAAGCCTGCTCCCAACAACACACCTCCTCCAGTAGGCTCCAATACCCCAAATGTCACTAGCTGGAGACCTAGCACCCAAAACATAGGCGTTCACAGGGGACACCTAATTCAAACCACTACAACTGGTGATGCTAAAAGTCTGAATGACAACAGAGTCCATGCTGCCCTAGGGCTTACTGTATGCCAGATCCAATTAGAAGTTTACAGGGCCCCTGAAGCATCATAGGAGGTAGGGAGCCTGGGAGCCTTTCCTGATTGCAAAGAACTTGAACCAAGGCTGGCTGGATGCTGGCACTCTTGCTCTAGCCTTCATGGTAGACATTAGAATTAGAACTATCCAATTCAGGATTCATTGCCTCTAAGACAAAACTCAATAAGCATTCTTGCCTATAGATAAATCCAAATACACTTATGCTCTTGCAAAAGGTATCTTGACCACTCAAGGGCCACCAATTCAATGGTGGTCCCATAAGGTGATGTCACCTAGTGACATCATAGCTGTATCTGTTAAGTAAGTACATGCCATAATGTTCTCGCTCATATAACTGAATCACCTAACAAAGCCTTTCTAAGAACACAGCCTAGTCACCAGGCATTGCCAACCATGGTCTTCTAGACCACAACAATTAGCTCCAAAGAGTCTCACAAAGGAACCAGGACAGACCTTTATCAGAAAATACTCCAGAGCCAATTCAAAGTAGGCAATCTATGAAAGTGTGAAAAATTAATTTAAAAATAGAGTTCAGGCTGGGAGTGGGGGCGCACACCTTTAATCATAGCACTTGGGAGGCAGAGGTAGGAGGATCACCAAGAGTTCGAGGCCACCCTGAGACTACATAGTGAATTCCACGTCAGCCTGAGCTAGAGTAAGACCCTACCTCAACATAAATAAATAAATAAATAAATAAATAAATAAATAAATAAATAAATAAATAAAGTTCAATAAAGCCTCAGAGTTTACCAGACATCTCCTTAACATAATCTACAAGGCAAAAACTATGCTTTCATTATGTAATTAGGAAAAATTTTAAATTTTTAAGATTTTAAACATAATCTAACTAGACTTTAAAAACAAAACAGTAAATAAATCTAATCAGAGCTAAGAGCCTAAAAGTGACAGTCAAATATATTTTTTTTAGTTTTAATTTTTTTTGTTCATTTTTATTTATTTGAGAGCGACAGACAGAGAAAGAGGGGGGGAGAGAGAGAGAGAGAGAGGGAGAGAGAGAGAGAGAATGGGCGCGCCAGGGCTTCCAGCCACTGCAAACGAACTCCAGATGCGTGCGCCCCCTTGTGCATCTGGCTAGCATGGGTCCTGGGGAGTCGAGCCTCGAACCGGGGTCCTTAGGCTTCACAGGCAAGTGCTTAACCGCTAAGCCACCTCTCCAGCCCAAATATATTTTTTTTAAAAAGCTAAGAAAACTACTGAGGAAAAAAAAAATTCAAACACAATAAAAATAAAAATGAAAGCAGAATAAGTAGAGAAATTGCTTAAATTCTAAAAGTTTACTATGCAAAGCACTGTAAATACACTTTAAAACCTTGATACAATGGTTTCTCTAGGAAAATATGAATCATCAAAATTGACTAGAGTAAAAGTAGCAAGTGAAAAATACCAGTGCTCACCACAGACACTGAAAAGTGCTTAAAGAGCTTGCTGCCACTCTAAATGGGCACCCAACCCATATGGTTTTATGGGTGAATTATTACAAACCCTCAAAAATCTATATTCTTTTGTTATATAAATTATCCCAGATGTTTGAGAGATTTTTAAATCTTTCCAAGTAATTTTATAGAGCCAGCATAATCCAGATAACAACATCAATATAAGCAGACATGCCAACTGAAGATAATAGAAAATGGAAAAGTAGGCCCAAAACACACATAGAACATTTAGGACTTTAGTTGGTAATAAAGCTGACATTTTCAGAGCCAGGCATGGTGGCTCACGCCTTTAGTCCCAGCACTCAGGAGGCAGAGGTAGGGGGTCACTGTGAGTTCCAGGTCAGCCTGGACTGGAATAAGACCCTGCTTCAAAACAAAAAGATGGCATTTTAAAACACAGAAAATTGAGGCTGGAGAGATGGTTCAGGGGTTAAGGTGCTTGCTTGTAAAGCCCGAGGATCCAGAGTCAATTCCCCAGAACCCAAGTAAAGCCAGATCTACAAGGTGGCATGTACATTTGGAGTTCGTTTGCAGTGGCTGGAGGCCCAAGAACGCCCATTCTCCCTATCCCCCCCCCAATAAACAAACAAATGTTTAAGACACAGAAAACGGATTATTCAAAGTAGAGTGCTAAGATCACCCAGTCAGATCCCCGCTGTTTTCACTAAGGCAGAGTCAAACAGATCTGACTATATAAATTTAAATGTCTACAGAGCAAAAGCTATTCAATTCATTGACAAGAATTATGTACCAAGTATATGACAGGGGAAAGTTAATCTCAATTGTCAACTTCATTGGATCTAGAGACAGTAGGAGATGAATCTCTGAGGGAGTTTCCAGATAAAGTGAGATGGGAAGACACACCTTTCCTTGGGACAGCACCAGCCCCTGGGGTCCAGACTGAGAAACCAAGCAGAACCACAGCATTCACCACTTCCTGCTTCCTGGCTGCTTCTGGCTCCTGCCTCCATTCCTTTCCTGCGTGATGAGCTGTGCCCTAGAACTAGAAGCTGCTTTTGGTCAGGAATTTGGTTACAGCAAGGAGAAAAGTAACTAACACAGCGTCCATATACATGTGGAACTCTTCCAGAATAAGAGAAAGGCAAGTGCAACACTGGCACTCAGCCTTGGTGAGTGACCAGTTGCTTTCTAATTGGCTAAGAGATCCACTCAGTGGAAAGGAACTCATTTCTGGAACTGGGAAACAAGTCAGAATCATATTCAGACAATGATTTTGCTCTCCCATACAAAGCCCCCTCTAAGCTTGAACTAAAAGAGGGACTACATTCATCAAATCTCTAAATTAATAATGCCTATCACATCTAACCTGTGCCGACTTCACTCTCCATTGGAGAATCTGCTTCTCTTTTTCAGATGGGAGCGGGACCTGAGCAGATAAACGACCCAATTGCACTCCACACTGGCTCCAGCTGAAACCACAGAGGAACTGGGGAGATGAGAAAGAATGCTGCTTTCTCAGTGAACCTGATAATCAGCACCAGGGTGAAGGAGACAGACACTGAGGACACTCAATACCGACCAAAGCAGAGATCTATAGGCTCCTAAGAGCCCATCACTGAAGTAGACATAAAACACACCTAACATTATGCCCAGCAGCATTGCTTCTCCCCAATAACTGACTGTTGCTCCCACAGTGTACAACCCACAATCCCTCTGGGGATAACCTGCAACCCCAGTGAGGAGGACCCCTTTGGAAAAGGGGCAGGGATGAGGGAAAGGATGGTACCAACATGTTTTGTTTCCATACTAAGTATGTCCATAACTAATAAAAAATAAATTTAATTTTAAAAACCAAAAAGAAGAAGACAAACATGCCATAAGAAAACAGACCAGGAATACACATTTAGAATACCTATAAAAATAGGCCTGGGGAGGCAGCTCAGGGGCTCGATACTTGCTGCTCAAACCTGAGTGCCTGAGTGCCTGAGCGCCATCCTTGGAGCCACATGAAGGTCTGGAAGCCATAGCAAGCTGATGGCGAGACAGGAGGAAAAGATAAGAGAATTTCCCAGAAGCTCTGCATGTTAGAAGTTACCAGTGGGGCTGGAGAGATGGCTTAGCAGTTAAGGAGTTTGCCTGCAAAGCTAAAGGACCTTGGTTCGATTCCCCAGGATCCATGTAAGCACAAGGTAGCACATGTGTCTGGAGTTCATTTGCAGTGGCTGGAAGCTCTGGTGTACCCATATTCATTCTCTCTCTCTCTCCCTCCCTCCCTCCCTCCTTCCCTCTCTCTCCCTCTCTCTCTCTTTCCCTTTCTCAAATAAGTAAATAAAAATAAAATATTAAAAAAAGAAATTACCAGTGAACAAGCAGTCAACAACATACGGAGAGAGAATCAGAGAGAGAAAAAAAAGAGACTTGTCTCAAAAGAAGTGGAAATCCAGGGCCAATACATGGAAGTTGTCCTCTGGCTCCCCCATGCACACCATGGCATGCATGTCCACACTCACACAAGGACACACATGCAAACACAATAAAAATGTTAAAACCTATAAAATATGAATATAAAGCCAGGCGTGGTGGCACATGCCTTTAATCCCAGCACTTGGGAGGCAGAAGTAGGAGGATTGCTGTGAGTCCAAAACCACCCTGAGACTACATAGTGAATTCCAGGTCAGCCTGAACCAGAGTGAGACCCTACCTCAAAAAAAAAAAAACAAAAAAACATAGAAATTGAAAACATTTAAAAATGTTTATTGGTCCATTTCAGTAGCTGTCAATGAAATGGAAATTAAAACAACAATGAGGTCCCACTTCCACCATCAAATTAACAAATTTTTAATTTGTTAGTTTTTGGCTGGAGTTATTTTATGATTTGTTTCTTTGATTGGTCATTGGTTTTTTGACTCATTTTATTCTTTAATTAAGAACATACTTTGCATGGATACATCATGTGTTGGTTCCATCTTTTCCCTCCTCCCTGCCCCCATTCCCTCCTCAGTGGGGTTGCTGGTATTCCCCAAGGGGTTGTGGGCTATGGTTGTGGGAGCAGCAGTCAGTTATTGGGGGAAGGTAGTGCCTCTGGGCATGATGTCCCAACCTGTGGCTCTTACAATCTTTCCACCACCTCTTCCACAAAATTCCCTGAGCCTTGGTGGGTGTGTTTCTTAGGATCTCTGCTGTGGCAGGTGTTGAGTGTCCCCAGGGTCTGTCTCCTTCACCTGGCACTGATTGTCAGGTTCACCATGGAAGCAGCACTCTTGCTATCTCCCTACTTCCTTTGTGGTTTCACCAGGGCCTTGGCTGGGACACGAGAAGTGGTTTATCTCCTCAGGTCTCACTACCTCGAGACAAAGTCTATCTCACATAGCCTTGAACTCATTGTGTAGTCAAAGATGACCACACACTGCTGGCCCTTCTGCCCCCACCTCTTGAGTGCTAGAATTACAGGCATGTGTCCCACTCCCAGCTCAAAATTCTTTTTTTTTTTTTTTTCTTTTTTGGTTTTTTGCAGTAGGGTTTCACTCTAGCTCAGGCTGACTTCGAATTCTCTATGTAGTCTCATGGTGGCCTCGAACTCACGGCAATCCTCCTACCTCTGACTCCCGAGTGCTGGGATTAAAGGCATGCGCCACCACACCCAGCTTTCAAAATTCTATTTTGATGTTATTATTTTATCTCTGTTGACAAGAGTGTGTCACACTAAGCCTATGGGAATGACTGGAGTCCAGTCTTCTTGAAGGCCACTTTGATGCAGACAGAAAGACTTAAAAGTGTTAAAGTCCTTTGACACAGAGATTACAAGTCCAGATACTGGTGTGCAAGGAAAGGGTTTTGACAGGCTGAGGCTTAGCTCCATGATGGAGCACTGGCTTGGCAAGGCCCCGAGTTCCATCCCCAACAGCCAAGAATTTTACTGTTTTAAATTTAAGGAAAAAAAAAAAACTATGAATTGCAGGAGACTCAGTTATAACTTGTTCATTCCAAAGTTAGTTGTTCAGCTAGGAAAATTAACAAATATTTGAGTATTCTACATTCATGTGTTCATGTCTATTCATTACAATTGTATTTGAAGGGCCAGGGGCGTGATGCAGTTAGTAAAATGCTTGCCTAGGATGCACATGGCCCTGGGTTCAATCTCTAGTACCACCAAAAAAAAAGGATAAAAGAGCACTTAATCGCATGAAAAGACATCAGTGCAATATTGCTAAGTACAAAAATCAATTTTCAAAGCAATTTGTTTTTCAAATGTGTGTCTGTGTACATACATAGACCCACATGTACACCTGGAAAATCTCAGGGCATTAATAGTTCTTGTCTGGAGTGGTAGACATAATGGTAGATTTCAGTCATTTTAGTAGACCAATAAAAGCCATTTCAAAATAGAAACTACTAGAGTACCTGTAGCCACCATGGAATCCAGCAATGGGATAGCCACACCCACCCAGCATTGTGTGCAAGAGTGAGGTGTCTCCTCTAGGCCATCCAGTGGAGTAGCCCACCACTCAGTGTGATGCACCCTAAATATCTGCTAGCCAACTGTCAGGAAAACTAAAACAGAGGCTTTCTGATCATTACTGCTGTGCAAACTCTTAAATCTGAGGGGAGAAGCGGGGCGGGGCCCAGCAGAAAGCAGGTGGACGTACCTTCTATTTCTCCTCCAGGGGCAGAGATTTTCGACATCCCCAGGTGGGCAGTGGCCACGATGTCATTGTGAGTGAGGCGGTCCCTGCAACAAGGAAGGAAGCAGACAGGCCTGAACGTGGCAAGGGATGCAGGGTAGAAAGGAAGCGGCCTCAGAGATGCACACCGAGCACATCGCCGAGGCCCGGCGCACAGGCGAGAAGACGAGCGTGCTTGTCGGGGCCTCCTCCGGGGAGCCCGCCCAACTTGCCAACTATCCACATCATGTCAGCCACCGGCACAGGGCTGCCAGCCCCACATAAAAGGGAGGAGGCCAGAGGCAGGATGGGGAGCAGAAAGCTGCTGGTGGGGCCGGGTTCTCACACCCAGGGACAGCAGAAGTCCAGCACTAAAGCAATACAAGATGTGGGAGAATACCTGGAACAGCCCCATCCAAGGCTATTCCTGAATTAGCCAATGCTAATGTGTGGTCCCTTTGTGTATATAACTGTGTATGTGACGAAGATTTTTAAGCAGATGCTCCCCAATGCCCTTGAGCAAGTATTTTTTATCATCAACTCTGGTGCACTATTAGTAAGGAAACTAAGGCTTGGAAACATAGCCCAGGGTCAGCCAGAGAGAAAGAAGCAGAGCCAGGACTGCTGCCCCAGCTCTGGGTCACTTGTCATGCTCTTCACATGGGAAGGACACAGCCTATTTCTCTGAAGGAAGGTTCTTCCCTCCTCCCCTGCCATCACAGGGGCCTAGGGGCAGGTGCTACCTTAGCCAGAATCAACCCTGTGCGGAGCCCCACACCTGCTTCCTCCTTGCAGAATAAGGAATGGCAATCACTAGCAGGGGCTCTTCGAGTTCTAAGCCAGGCACTGCTCTCCATCAGCCATGGCTTAGTGTCCCAGGATCCCCATGTCAGCCTGGCAGGTGAGTGCTACAACCAGCCCAGGTTCTGGTGAGGATACTGAGGTGGAGACAGTTAAATAATTCAACGAAGTCAAGCTTGGTGGGCCGAAGAAATGGCTCAGTGAGCAAAGCACTTGCCAGGCAAGCGTGGGACCTGCATTTGGAGCCCCAGAACCCACATAACTTCCAAGCATGCTGGCATGCACACTTAATCCAAGCCCTCTGGAGGTAGAGACAGGCAGCATCCCTGGCCCACTGGCCAGCTAATTTAGCTGAATTAATGAGCTCTGTCCTAAAAACAAGAAGTGCCACTGAGGAAGACACCTGACATCAACTTCTGCACACACAAAAAAGCATGTGTCTAACTGGAAACCAGAGCTCCAGCTGCTGCCACTACCACTTCCATAGCAGCTAGACCTGAGTTTCTGCCTCCGGTGATTCTGGCCCTAGAGCTATGAGATGAGGGGCTACAGGCATCTTGGGGACAGAGAGCAGAAGTGCTAATGTGGTGAGCAATGAGGACACCCCCCACACAATCACCCAGGCCTAGATGTCAACAGTTCCATGTTGGGCAAGCCTTACCTCCTTCAGAAAGGTTCTCCAGTGTACTTCCAAACCCCTGTTCTCAGCTCTCCCTGCTGTGTGCACTGCACCTTGATGGCTTCAAGACAATGCACTGAACACCATCACAAGAGATACCCTGAGCCTGGTGATCTCATTTTCCTTTCAATCCTGGCCCAGGAGATCCCCAGCCTATGCTGATCCCTTCCTTCTTACTTCCTTCCGAGAAAGGTGGCTGAGCCTTGATATGTGAATTTGTTCCTCCAGACAGGGGTTGGCTGAGGAAGTTAAGAATACCCTGGGCCTAAGATCGGAACCACTACCAGAAAGCAGTGGTGGTGAGAACCAAAAAACCAACATTCCCTTGGGATAATCAGCCCTGATACACGCTCCTGACGTGGACACTCTTCTACTGTTGTTTTGTTTTGCAGTGCTGGGAACCAAACCCAGGGCCTTGTGCACGAGGCAAGTGCTCCACCACTAAACTACAGCCCCAGCTCAAATCAATGGCATTTTTAAACTGCCTTCATGCCCAACCCTGGAAAAGAGTAGCACTTGAAAAGGATTGGATTTCTGACCTCTGGGAAGAGGGAGATTGTTTGGAGGACATTTGGGGGGGCAGTGAGAATCTTTTGTTTTTTAATGCAAAAGGAATTTTTAGAGACTGGAAAGGAAGATGAGGTTATGAAGGAAAGGCCATGTGGAGTGAATCATGTTTCCAGGGTTCAGGTAATGGTGAGGTTTATCGGTGTGTTCTGGGAAGAGAGCAGTTTCTGGAGAGAAGCCTGCAGCAGCAGAGCACGTCCTGGCCAACGGCTGGCTTTGGGGGCTTGGGGCTTGCTCTTGGAAAATACAGCGAGTCTGAAAATAGACTCACAATAAAAATGCCACTGCAGCCCAAACCAGAGATGCAACCACGAGATTCTGTAATGTGTTTGGATGGTACAGTATGCAGACGCCTGTGACACAGTGCAAGAGCTGGGCCAGGCTCACTCGTGGCCAACCACACCCACATGTGTCCACACAGCAGCACGCACAAACGCATATGTGGACACAGCATACACACTGCCAGGTGAAATGCAGAGGTGGCTCCTGGGACGCAAAGCACACCTCTCCTCCAAACCACTTCCCCACCGCTCACAGCATGGTAGCAGCCCTTGGGACCTCTCCCTGCCCTCCACCCGCAGCTGCTCCCTGCCCTCTAATTCTCACAGGCTGTTGTCTTTAGGCCTAGGAAACTGGCACACACTTTAATGGCTCTGTGGCCTGGGGTTTTCCCCTAGTCTCTCATCATCTTCCTGGTTGGGGGTGCTATGGGCCTGGAACCAAAGGAAAACCAGCCAGGGAACCACATGGCCAAGACTTTGGGGGCAGAGAAAGGACAGCTCCCCCTTTTTAGAAAGCCTGGTATCATGAAGCCTACATGTGCAGACCCTGAATGGCCCCCTCAAGTGTGCAAGAGACCAACTCAATATATCTTGAGGCAGTGTAGTTAAGGACACAGGCAGCCTTGGGATCACATCTGGTCTCTACTATTTCCCAGCTGTTACCTCCAACAAGTCACACTCAGTCTTTCCCACCCTATGTATTCCTCTGAAGGAACACCAAGACATTGAGTTGAAAGTCACAAGAAACTAAACAGGGGCTGGGGAGATAACACAGTGGGCGAAGTGCTTGCCTTGCAAACATGAGGACCTACATTCAATCCCCAGAACACATGTAAAAAGAAAAACTCTGTGGGGCCAGAGAGATGCTCAGCAGTTAATGACACTTGCTTGCAAAGCCTGATGGCCCAGGTTTGATTCCCCAGTACCCACATAAAGCCAGGCACACAAAGTGGTGCATGTATCTGGAGTTTATCTGCAATGGCAAAAGGCCCTAGCGTGCCCATTTTCTTCTCTTTCTTTCACTCTCTCTTTCTTTCTCTCTCCCTCCCCCCGTTGCAAATATATTAAATATTAAAAAAAAGAAAAAGAAAAAAGCTGCTGTTCATGGTGGTACATGCCTTTAATCCCAGCACTTGGGAGGCAGAGTTAGGAGGATCGCCATGAGTTCAAGACCAGCCTGAGACTACATAGTGAATTCCAGGTCAGCCTGGCTAGAGCAAGACCCTACCTTGAAAAAAAAAAAAAACTGCTGGAAGTAGTGGCATATGCCCCTAACCCCAGCATTAAGAAAGTAGAGACAGGAGGGTTCCAAGAGCTCACTGGTCAGCCAGTCTAGCCTAATTGGTGAGTTCCAGGTTCAGTGAAAGACACTGTCTCAAAAAAAAAAAAAAAAGTGGATGGAGTACCTGAGCAATGGCACCTGAGGTTGTTCTCTGGCCTCAATAAACACACACCTACATATACACAAAAATGCATACAAACACATGAACATACAGATGAAAATAAAAGGCAGGCAAAGATGGAGAGTGCTTCCTGGGCAAGTGCCCGGCACACAGGAACTCTTCAGAGTGGTGGACACTAAATGCTGAGCTCTTATCCTCACTGCTTCATGCTCTCCATAGCGTCCTCTGCTCAGGCAACCTGGCCCGCTTCCCCAGCCTGGGCACACTTTGATTCCATCTCATAGGAACATGGCAGCCCTGCCCTCTCACGGTGCCATGTCTTCACTGGAGAAACCTCTGCAGGGACTTACCAACCCAGCCCTTCCTGCCAGCTGCTGACTGCCACGTTCGTCCAGGAAGCCCTCCACCCTCAGCGATGGCTCCCTCAGCAACCTGGCTGTGCTGTCCTGACCAGCACCTGACTCCTGCCCCTCACAGTCACACCCTCCATCACCACAGCACCCAGCTATAGGAAATTTCAGACCCAGGGACCCTCAGAACAGCCCCGTTGAGACTCAGGACTCACCAGTCCATGACACGAATCCGAATGTTTTCACACATGGAGGGAAACTGAGGAGGGAAAAGAAGAACAGTGCTTTTAAAGGGTCCCCATCCTCCTCTGGCAGACTCTATGAGGCAGGAAGCAGCAGTCCCAAGGGCCTCTGGGGTGGGCACTCACCATAGCAGGCAGAGTAATATTCTGGTTCCACTGTGGGTTGGCTGTCTTCTCCAGGATCTTGCTGCAGAGCTAGAGACATGGTGGGGCGGGGGGGGGGGGGGGGGAGCTATGTATGGAGTCTGAACTCCTCAGGGAACACCACCTCAACCAGCAGCCATTCTCTGCCATATGGCTTGCCCTCTGGACTGAGCAAGACCCCAAGGTCTTAAGCCTTGTCCAGTGGATACAGACACAATGCATCTTTGCAGAGATAAAGTTCAGGGAAGGAAGACTCTGACATGGGTTGACTGCTCTAATGCCATGGCCCTTCTGCCCTGAACTCATTGCTCTGGCTTGGAGGCACAGCTTCCAGTGACTGCCAGGAATCCAAATGTGGGGAGTCTGAATTCACAATGGCTTAACTGGACCCCTCCCCCATAGCCTAAAGCACTCCTTTTGAAAGACTGGGAGCTCCTAGTAAGTCATGGGGGTGGGGCAGGCAGGTCCATGCTCCTACAAAATTCACTGAGGATGCAAATCCTATGAGGCCACTGGGGACGTTGCTCAGTGGTGTGGCGATTGCTTAGCATGTGCAAGTGCAAGGCCAGGGGTTTAATCCCCAGTATGGCAAAAACTAAACAAAAAACAAACCTATTAGCCACAGTCTGCCTCAGACCAGTCCACCCTAATACAGACAATAACCTTAGAGGGGATGGAAATAGAGTCAAGCCAGGAACTTGGTGCCAACTCTAACTCCAGAGTCCATGGACTCCTAGGCCCCTTAGCAGCCTATGCCCACTTGTGGGACAGTCCTGGCAGGCATGTCTGACTTAACAGTAACAAGCAGTCTTCCTCAAGGCCTTGCCTATAGGCCCGCCTCATGTTCAGTTTTGCATTCTGTGTGCATTATCTCATTTAATGAGCATCTGAGTTAGATCAGGGTCTCAGGTCCACAGGGGCAAGGAGTTTATCCTCCCTCACAGTCCAGTGCCAACATCTTTTCTCCTTCCTACTTCTCTGCCATAAAGAGAGCCCGGGCAAAGGCTGTCCAGGTTGAGGACAGAAGTAGTGTTAGCAGGGAGTAAGGACAGAGTAACAGTTAATACATAGGCACAGCTCGGCCCAGCTGGTGTGCAGACCTCCATATACATACCATGGCATTCTCCTGCCATCCCACATATAGATAAAATGTTAAAGGGAAATTAAAGAAAGGACTCCAGAATTCTAGACAGTATGGGAGGTCCTACCAATGTGCTTCTTGTACCTACCTACACATAGGAGTGGGGGCCTCCTACACAGCAAGCACCTCCACCCAGCTGTCCCCGGGCACTGGCTCTGAGACAACATTGGAAATCAGGCCCGGAAGCCTGAACAAGGTCTGGCCCATCCATCTCTATAGCCCAGGCCAGGATTGCCTTGGTCCGAGAGGATATAGCAGACCTCTCTACATCCTTCACACACACACACACTGAGCCAGGGCAGCACCTGGCTACCTTTGCCTTTTCTCTCTTTTATCTCCCTTCATGCTTTTCTTTCCCTTCCTTCCCTCTCTGATCAAGTGTAATTAGTATAGTCTTTCTAGAAGACTCTTTGGTCACTTAAATGTAAGCACACCTCTGACCCAGTTCTAGAAATTTCCTTATGGAAGAGTATACAGAAAGATGTCTGCATGCTGATGTTTATCACTGAGTTGTTAGTTAAAAAGAAAAATGGTCTGGAGAGATGGCTCAGCAGTTAGGCGCTTGCCTGCAAAGCCTAATAACCCAGGTTTGATTCCTCAGTACCCACAAAGAAGCACATGCATCTGGAGTTTATTTGCAGTGGCTGGAGACCATGGCATGTCTACTTTCTCTCTCTCTCTGCTTGCAAATAAACAAATAATTAAATTAAATTAATAATTAAGATTTAATAATTAATTTAATTAATTAAAACAGCAGGGTGTGGTGGCGCACACTAATCCCAGCACTTGGGAGGCAGAGGCAGGAGGATCATCATGAGTTCACCCTGAGACTACATAGTGAATTCCAGGTCAACCTGAACTAGAGTGAAACCCTACCTTGAAAAAACAAAAATAAAATAAAATAAAATAGGGGCTGGAGAGATGGCTTAGCGGTTAAGCGCTTGCCTGTGAAGCCTAAGGACCCCGGTTCGAGGCTCGGGTTCCCCAGGTCCCACGTTAGCCAGATGCACAAGGGGGCGCACGCGTCTGGAGTTCGTTTGCAGTGGCTGGAAGCCCTGGCGCACCCATTCTCTCTCTCTCCCTGGATCTGTCTTTCTCTCTGTGTCTGTTGCTCTCAAATAAATAAATAAATAATTAAAAAAAAAAGAAAGCACACAAGATATGATTCCTTTAAAAAAAATAAATAAATAAATAAAAATAAAGGAAAACAAACTGTTTACATATAATAGGATAAATGTTATTGCTTAGTATTTTATTTATTTATTTGTTTCAGAGAAAGAGACAGAAAGAGAAAATGGCTGTGCCAGGGCCTCTAGCCACTGCAAACCAACTCTAGACCCATGTGCCACCTTGTGCATCTGGCTTTACATGGGTAATGGAGAACCAAACCGGGGTCTTTTGGCTTTGTTGGCAAGCACTAAGCCGTCTCTCCAGCTAAGCCGTCTCTCCAGCCTGATACTGTTATTTTATATTCAGCAAGTGTAATATTATGTAGCTAACAAAAGTTGCAGAGACTATATAGCAACGTGGGGGACTGCTAGGCGACAGGCACATTAGGGCCTGCACAGCACTAGTCTCAGAGCGGGCAGAGCTCAGGAAACCACCATGAATGATGAGTCGCCATCTAGAAGCAATGTTGCCAGCCTCCATCAGTTTGTCAACTGATCCTCATAACCTTTTATATATATATAATTTTTTAATGGGAAAGAGAGAGTGAATTGGTACTCCAGGCCTCTAGCCACTGCAATGGAATTCTAGACATGTGTGCAGTCTTGCATGCTTGTGTCACCTTAAGTGTCTGGCTTATGTGGGACCTGGAGAGTCAAACATGAGCCCTTAGGCTTGGCAGGAAAGTGCCTTAACCACTAAGCCATCTCTCTAGCCCCCTCATAGCATTTAGTGTGTCTGTAGGGACCATTAACATCAGGGTCATGACCAACAGTGCATGACACATGGTGCCTGAATGGCATTCACTCACATTTTGCCTGTCAGGGTGTCACAGCCTTTCACACTTAGGGATACCAGGCAGCATGCAAGCACTAAATACCACAGTGAAAGTACCAACAAAAGACAAAAAAAGTTTGTTTTTTTTTTTAAGTCCCTGGCCCTAAGTAGAAGAAGAAAAGGCCCTGTGTACAATATAAGAGCCAAGACATGGGCTGAACACCCCTCCCCCATCCCTCAGCAATCAGCTTCCAGCAGATGTGAAGGGAAGGAGCCACAGGGAGAGAACATATTAGAAGGAAATGTATAAACATTCACTGAATAGGACTCCCCTCTGGGATGGGAAGGACACAGAAATACGGAGGTTTTTCTTGTTCTTTTCTCTGATTTTTGAAGAACCTGTCCTACCCTACAGGTATTTCCCCTTTACTTCTCCCAAGAAGTGTGTACTCACACTCGCTCTCTCTCTTTCTCATACACACACACACACACACTGTCCTGTCTTCAGTGTCTTAAGCCCAGGTGGCTCACATCTTTGATAACAGTGCCACCAAGTGTCTGTAAGAGGAAATGCAGAAACTCCCAGTGGGACTGCATGGACAGTCAGGATCAAACCTCTTCAGATGAACGTGCAATGAGAAAAGTGTAAAGGAAACCAGCCCTTTAGGAAAATCTCCTAGGCCAAACAAAAGCAATGACAGAAATGAAGGCCCAGGAAGATAAAA
The DNA here is from genome assembly GCF_020740685.1 of Jaculus jaculus. Taxonomy (NCBI): domain Eukaryota; kingdom Metazoa; phylum Chordata; class Mammalia; order Rodentia; family Dipodidae; genus Jaculus; species Jaculus jaculus. The sequence continues at coordinate 63,888,812 of NC_059107.1, forward strand.
GAAGTTTGAGAGGAGAGTTGATCAAAATTTAAGATGTTATGAATAAGCCATATGGAAACCTACCTCTTCGGATAATGGTATATCCAGAATCCATAACTTAGTAGAAAAATTTCAGTGCCAGGGATGGGATCCCTTCCAGTGACTTTCTTACCAGAGAGATCCCTGGTAACCCCAAAACAATACAGGCTATTGCTAAGGCTCTAGGTTGCCCACAGAACTAGAAGACCCTACTTGCTGAAGACTCCACATGCTTGGGCTGCAGTTAACTGAGAAATCAAGCTGGAAACCTCTTCTCTGTGGACCAGCTGACAGAAAGCTGGAGAAAACTATGTAGCATACAGCCCTTTGGGAAACAGAAGTCATCAACGGTGGTAAACAGCAGTAGACCCTGCAAGCCCTAAGATTAGCCAGCCAGGCCAAGTGAGCTAAGTGGTGCAGTAGTGGCATGTCTGTTGGGGAGAAACAAACTGCTCTCTAATTATACTGGAGGTCTGTTCCACAGGAGGGAATATATGCCTGGTACTGAAAACCTAGTCAAAAGTCCATGGCTGGGCAGGTCATGAGCCCTAGGCTGAGAGTGGCAGTACATAACATTGGGAAGGCAGAGACAAAAGGACCGCAGGGGCTTCATGTCTAGCCTAACTGGTGAGCTCCAAGCCAGTGACAGACTCTGTCTCAAAGTCAATAGCTGGCATTCCTGAGGATGATATCTGAAGTTGTCCTCCGGCCTACATACACACACACACACACACACACACACAAAATGTATTGAGGTCCATAGTCAGAGAAGAGGTAGAGGACAAAGCTCTTTATAGAAAATTCCAGCTAATCAAGAGAGATAAGCTAGAAATGAGAAACTCCCAAATGAAGGATTTATTCCAACACAGATGCCAATGACCACTTAGCATGTTAGGTCAGAAAGCACTAAGACATCCAAGAGTCATTCCAAATGACTTGCCAATTGCAAAGGGAACATTTACTTTTAGAAGGAGAAGACCTTAACCCAGGGATGAGACAATGGTAACCAAAGCAGAGACACCTGGTGTATGACTTCCTGTTGAGTTTCAATGTGATGAAGGGCTGAGCCTCAGGCACATTAGAAGTGAAGGGCTAGGTGTGGCGTGTTTGAATGTGGCATGGTGGACATAGCATGTTTGATGTGAGAGGAAAGAGAAGGCTGAGGACATGGCTAAGTGAGTAAAGTGCTTGAGGACATGAGTTTAAAACCCCAGCACCTATGTAAAATACCAGGTGTTGTGGCCTATAATCTCAGCACTAGGTGGAAGAGGACCACTAGGGCTCATTGGCTAGCTAGTCTAGCTGAATTGTGAGCTCTAGGTTAGATGAGAATCCCATCTCAAAAAATGAAGTAAAGGGCTGGAGAGAAGGCTTAGTAGTTAAGGCACTTGCCTGTGAAGCCTAAGGACTCATGTTCAACTCTCCAGATCCCACGTAAACAGATGTACAAGGAGACACAAGTGTGCAAGGTCGCACATGCTCACAAGGTGGTGCACACATCTGGAGTTCAATTACGGTAGATGAAGACCCTGGTGCGCCAATTCTCTCTCTCTCTCTCTCTCTCTCTCTCTCTCTCTCTCTCTCTCATTCTATTTCTCTCTCACACACTCACATAAAAAAGGCCAATCTGTTGAGCTTTCCTCAAAAAAAAAAAAAAAGGCACTTAGGAGGCAGAGGTAGGAGGATTGCTATGAGTTCAAGGCTACTCTGAGACTACATACTGAATTCCAGGTCAGCCTGGGCTAGAGCAAGACCCTACCTTGAAAAACAAAACAAACAATAAAGAAAAAAAAAATGAAGTGGAGCTAAGCATAGTGACACACGCCTTTAATCTCAGCACAGGAAGGCAGAGGTAGGAGGATCGCTCTGAGTTTAAGGCCAACCTGGGACTACTGAGTGAGCTCCAGATCAGCCTGGACTAGAATGAGACCCTTAAAAAAAATGAAGGGGCTGGAGTGATGGCTCATGATGCCTATAAAGTCTAACAACCCAAGTTCAATTCCCTAGTACCCACATAAAGCCAGGTGCACAAATTAGCACAAGTGTCTGGAGTTAGTTTGCACTGGCTATAAGTCCTGGTGCACTCATCTCCCCTCCCCATCTCTACCTCTCCTGGTAGGATACACCTTTAATCCCAGCACTCAGGAAGCAGAGGTAAGAGGATTGCTGTGAGTTCAAGGCCAACCTGAGAATACAGAGTAAGGTCAGCCTGGGCTAGAGTGAGACCCTACCTTGAAAAAAAATGAAGTGAAAAATGACTGAAGACATTCAGTGTTGACCTTTAGCCTCCACATACACACATATGTAACATGCATACATACCACATTGAAATACATAAACAATTTTTTAAAACAGAGGAACCAAGGCAGGTCTGCACACTCCTCCTTACATAGAGGCATCCCATTAAAATTGGAAGCCACACAGGTGAGGCACTTGAAGACAGACATAATAACTGCTCTACGGCTCAGAGGTACCACAAGCAAAGCAGCCCAGAGGCTTGATGTCAAGGGGTGAAAGGAGGGAAAAGAGCTAACACGAGAGTTGTGGAGTCCCTGCATTGAGGAGAGGTTGGAGCTGGGGCATGACTGTGATTACCTAAAAGGCACAAAAATGCTGAGGTTGATGGCTGGAGAGATAGTTTAGGGGTTAAGGTGTTTGTCTGCAAAGCCAAAGGATGCTGGTTTGACTCTCCAGGACCCACATAAGCCAGATGCACAAGGGTGTGCACGCATCTGGAGTTCATTTGCAATGGCTGGAGGCCCTGGAGTGTCCATTCTCTCTCTCTCCTAAATAAATAAAAATAAAATACATATTTTTTTAATGCTGAGGCTTGCCAGGCATGGTGGCACATGCCTTTAATCCCAGGACTTGGGAGGCAGAGGTAGGAGGATCACATTGAGTTCAAGGCCACCCTGAGACTACATAGTGAATTCCAGGTCAGCCTGGGCTAGAGTGACACCCTACCTCAAAAACAAACAAACAAAAAAAAATTGCTGAGGCTGAATTTAAAAAGAGGTGACAGAAGTCAAGAGGGACAGTAGCAACTGTCCTATCCCTTGGGAGGAAGGTGGGTCACAAGAAGGGATGAATGAGTGGTCTCTTAGGCATACAACATCTACCTCCCACCACAATTGCTTTAAAATATTATGCTTTTAATCACACATTTTTTTAAAAAAAAATGCCCTGTCTTAACAGACAAATGGATCCAGAAAAATGTAGTACATATACACAATATATCACAATGGAATTTATGCAGCCACAAAGAAAAATAAAATCAGGACATTTAGAGGGAAATGGAGCAATTAGAGATCATGTTAAGCAAGATAAGTCAGACCTGGAAAGGCAAATGCCACATTTTCACTTATATGCACAACCTAAATTTAAAATGGTATCTTTCTGATCTCACATCTACTTCCACATTATTGCTTAATTTTTTCCCCAATACTCTTCTTCCTACCACCAACCATGTGCCTGGCCCACCCACACTTGCTTATTGCTCTAGACACCCATGTACCCCTGCCACATTCGTGTGCAGGCCGGCTAGGCCTCAGTGTGTGTCACTCCCATGTACCAGGATCGGCCCTTCTGCATGCACCCATGCCAAGGACAGCCCACTCTGCCTCATGGGCCCCACCAGCCACATCCCTCTCATCATTCCAACATCACACTCCTAGTCCTGCTACTCACCATTTTCCCAGCAAAGCTGACTTCCACGAAGGGGTCCACCAAGTTCTTCTTGTTGCTGTCAAAGCCAAAGACCTGCTTGACACTGTCCACCACAGCATCGTCCACTGAGGAGGGGACAAGCTCGTCACTGCCTGCCTACTGTCCCTTCCTTCCCCAACTCTCCTGTATCTACACACAGCTCCAGCACTACCTGAGTGACACACTGTGACCCCTCATAAGGGACTCAGCCCAGGGTACCTAGGGGGAGAGGACTCAAAACAAAAATTCAAAGGCACTGCACCCCTCTCCAACCACAGGCAGCTGTCCATTGTACCCTCATACCCAGGGGTTCAAGAGTACATCTACCCATAACTGACTGTGTGACTCACTCAAAATCCACACCACACAAGGCAATAATCAAGCCAGGGAAGATTCAATGGTGACTAGTGGCATTTCCTTTACATCAGTGAGCACAGCAATTGGTCTGAGGTCAGCAAGTATGCCACTTCAGGCTTTATAAAAAAGGAGAGCACATGCCTTTAATCCCAGCACTGAGTAAGATAAGGTAGGAGGATCACTGTGATTTTGAGGCCAGCATGGGCTACAGAGTAAATTCTAAGTCAGTCTGGTCTAGAGTGACACCCTGCCTCAAAAAAAAAAGGGGGGGGGGAAGAGGAAGGAAGAGGAGAAGCAGCGGCTACCAAGTGTACTGGTGCATATGCATGTAATTTCAGAACTTTGGAGGTACAAACAGAAAATCAGTAGCTCTAGGCCAGTTTGGGCTAAATAGTGAATTCCAGGCCTGATTGGAATTTTTAAAGATTTTGTCTTTTAAAATAAAGTTCTAGGGGCTGGAGAGATGGCTTAGCGGTTAAGTGCTTGCCTGTGAAGCCTAAGGACCCCGGTTCGAGGCTCGATTCCCCAGGACCCACATTAGCCAGATGCACAAGGAGCGCACGTGTCTGGAGTTTGTTTGCAGTGGCTGGAGGCCCTGACGCACCCATTCTCACTCTCTGCCTCTTTCTCCCTCTGTCTGTTGCTCTCAATAAATAAATAAATATAAACAAAAAAAATTTTTTTAAAGTTTTGGGCCAGCCTGAGACTACATAGTAAATTCCAGATCAGCCTCGAAAAACCACAAAAAAAAAAACAAAAACATTTTTAAACTATGCTGCTTCAAGCCAATTGTTTAACTAAATTAACCAATTTACATACATATATGCAGATAGACTGATGTGTTTATGTGTACATATACATGTATTTATATACATTATATCTATGTATACATGAATCGGTGACAAGATGGGACAGTTAACTGATGCTGGTATCAATGCAATGTGTAAAAATTAACAAAGATTTCTGTTCTATTTATTTCTCTATTTAATTTTATTTTACTTGGATTTAAACATTACATTGAATTCAACACAAAGCTCCTTTTCCAAGGAAAAGCAAGTGCTCCTATGTCCCTATATCCCTGGGGACTTGCCAACCTTGTCTCCACATGGTTACAAGCCATAAATGTGATTTTTTTTTCTGTGTGTGTATATGGGTGGGGGTGCGAATATGTGCATGCCTCAGCATTGGTATAGAGGTCAGAGGATAGCTTTGGGTGTCAATCCTTGCCTTCCACCTTGCTGGAGGCCAGGCCTCTTGGTCACATCATTCACTGCTTCACTTGTCAGCCTGGCTGGCCTCCAAGCTACCAGGGATTTTCCGTCTCTCCGTCTCACCATAGGGCACTGGGTTACCAACACACACTAGTGCATCTGGCTTTTACTGGGTGCTGGCGATCCAGACACCCAGCCTCACGCTTCTGCAACAAGTGTTTTATCCATTGAGCTATCTCTCCAGCTCCAAGGCTCAGTTTTACAACTCCATGCACATTCTATTTCACCAGTCCACTGCAGGACCTGAGAGCCTTCATTCATAAGCACAGCAGATATGGTCAGCAGAGCCCAGGGGTAGCTACTACACCTTCCTAACTCAGCCAGCATGTACTGCTTTACGCTAAGTAATTGCCATGCTGGGGGTGTGGCTCAGTGGCAGAGCTCCTGCACTACAGGAGGCCCTTGGTGCAGTCCCCAGCATCATTGATAAAATAAGTCTCTGTCTCCTTTTTGCTATTAAAGCAGAAAAATATACTGAGGTGAAACCTAGAGAGAGTTTACATGGGACAGACAGCAGAATGCAAAGTACCACCAGAACTGAGGGTCCCTACAGGAAGAAGCCAGGCCAAGAGGAGACAGCGAGGGAATGGAGGGGCAGCCTCTAAGGACAGGGAAACTAGGGACACAGGGGAAAAAAAAAAAAAAAAGCCCAGGGACACATAAGCCAGAGATGTCTCATCCCCAGGGAGTGGGCCCTGATCCCACCCAGAGTGTAAGCCACCACGCAGGAGCCTCTGACAGGCCTCTCCTCAGGAGAGGGTGATACACTCACTCTGTGGTAAGTCCTCCGCTCTGAAGAGTTTCAGACAGAAGTGGGCTCCACGAAGGGCTACCCCTGTAGGCCTGAGCAGGTTGCCTTCAATATCTTCCTTGTCTTCTGAGGGGTCTCTCTTGTCCAGCTACAGCACAAACCAAACGAGAGTCCTTCATGGGCTCCTGAGATCATTTCTTACCTTCCTTTGCAGAGAGTGAGCTGCTGCTCTTAAATAGTGTATCTCAACTAAAAGGAAAACCATAGGCCAATTTCGATGATCAACACAGATGGAAATCTTCTCAAATTCTTGCAAACCAAATCCAAAAACACATTAAGATTAGCCATCAGCCAGGCATGGTGGTGTACCCCTTTAATCCCAGCACTCGGTAGTCAAAGGTAGGAGGATCACCATGAGTTCAAGGCCACCCTGAAAATATATAGTGAATTCCAGGTCAGCCTGAGCTAAAGTAAGACCTTACCTCAAAAAAAAAAAAAAAAATTAGCCATCATGACCAAGTGGGGTTCATACCAGGGATGCAAAGTTGGTTCAATAAGGGTAAATCAATGAATGCAATACATTATGTAAATAAACTTAAGGAAAGAAATCACATGCTCAAACTAGAGTAGGCCCTCCCTGAGATGGTTTTCCTTCCAGAACTGTCATACCTCAGCACACCTAGCCCAGTGTGAAGACTGCTAGACCTCAGGCCTGCACACTTCCAGATTGGGGATCAGGTCCATTTGGTGCTGTCCTCACTCCCTGGCCCACCCACCAGCACTGCCCTGAGTAGGGACAACAAGATTAGCACACCTCCCCCAACCCCCACCAACCTGGTCACAGGACACAGCCCCAATCTATCAGAGACTTCAGGGTACAGAACAGGCCACTCAAGGTCAAGTTTAGTGTTATGTGCACCCTGTACGAATTCAGTCACTTGGGTACAACCCTAGACCACACAGACTTGGGTTGATGATTAGTCCCATTAGGTGCTATCCTCACTCTCTGCACTGCTGGTGCTTCCCTGAGTAGGAACAACTAGATCAAGTCCTCTCAGAGCTGGTTACACTCCCAGTGTGCCCAGCCCAGACCACTGTGGAGACTGCCCTCATGCAGAGTAGGCTGCTCAGCTTCCAATGTGCCCAGCGCAGACCCAAGGATAGACCACCAGCCCATACCCACCCAGATGAAGGCTGACGGGGCAAGCCAACAAAGATCCTACTAGAGCCACTGTTGCTGCATTATTAGCAACACAAAGGGATTATATCCAGATGGGCAAACCCCAATATAAAACAAATAACACAAGAAACCAAGATAAGACACCCCTACCAAGAATATCTGGCCAGTGGCAAAAGCCTCCAATGAAGACTACCTAGACAAAACTCCAGACAAAGAAGTCTGAAATGCAATTGTGATAAACATGTTCAACAAACTTAATCAGGCCATAAACAAATGGCTAAATGAAATGGAAGAGATTCATTAAAAAAGACAATAGAAAATGGGATGAATTCAAAGAGCATATGACCAAATGCCTGAGTGGATTCCAAGAGAACACAGACAATCAACTAAGTGCAATGAGAACATCAAACCCAGAAGTGTAAATGGAATTCAATAAAGAGACAGAGACACTGAAGAAAAACCTAACAGAAATAAAAGATAAAATAATTCAATTAAAAAGCTCCCAAGAAACCCTCACCAACAGAAGAGATAGTGTGAAGGATAGACTATCAGGGCTTGAGGACAAGACAGAAGAAGTAGATTGGGAGGCAAAAGTTAATGACACATTCCAAAAACTAAAATTGATATGAACAGAACATGAGAGAAATGTAGGATACTTTAAAAAAAAAAAAAAACTGCCATGGTCTAAATGTGAATGTATGTCCCCCATAGCCTCAGGTTTTTGGGTTGAAGGTTAAGCTTCCTGCTTAAGTCTCCAGCAGCCTACTGGAGAAGATGCCACTGTGGATAGATCCTGGGGTCCAGCCCTAAGACGTGTTTGGGATCAGATCTTGATTCCAACACACAGGTGTAAAGAGAGCAATCTGAGCTCTGGTGGTTCGTGCTCCTGCTTGTTGGTGTTAGCTTAGATGTGCCGCTCTGTTTGGATATATGGAAGCAAGCGGCTTCTTACTCCACTGATGGAGTTTGCCCATGATTTTGAAGCTGAAATAAACCCCTCCCTCCTATAAACGTGTCTGGTTGGATGTACAAGAAGGGGAAGCATTATAAGCAAAGGACATACAGAATATCTTCAATAAAATTATAAAGGAAAAATTTTTAAATCTTATGAATGAGAAAAGAAGGTAATCCAGGTACAAGAGACACACAGAATACCAAATACACAGGGCCAGAGAAGAAATTCACCATGCCACATTATAGTTAACACACTAAACACAGAAAATAAAAAGAGAGAGTACTAAAAGCTGCAAGAGAAAAGCAGATTGTCACTTACAAAGGTAAACCCATCAGAATTATATCTGGTGTTCCAATGGAAATGCTAAAAGCCAAGAGGACTTGAAATGGAATATTTCAAATTTTGGAAGACCACAACTGCCAACCCAAACTACTACACCCAGCAAAATTATCCCTCATAATAGAAGGTAAAAGAAAAACTTTTCATGATAAAAGCAGACTTTATGACTATATGAGCATTAATCCACCCTACAGAGAATAATGGATAGAATACTTCATACTGAAGAAAAGAACAAATATACTCAAGAAGTTGGAGGATGAAAAAAAGTGATCAAAAGTAGAACAGATGTGAAAGTAAATGATCAAGAAAACACTAAACTCTACAAAGTCTTCAAGTTAACAAGAATTAAGTCACACCTCTCAATTTTAACTCTGAACATCAATGGACTCAACTCCACAAAGAACAGAGGAAAACAGGCTGAATCAGAACACTGGTTCCTTCCATATTCTGTCTTCAAAGAACACACTTTAAGGTACCATCTTAAGATAAGAGGATGGAAAAAACTATTTTAATTACATGGAAATAGGAAACAAGCAGGCATAGCTACACTACTAACTGGCACAATAGACTTTTAGCCATAAGTAATCAAAAGAAATAAAGAACACTACTTCTTACTCATCGTAGGAACAATTCAACAAGAGGATGTTACAATCATAAACATAAAATGCACCAAACACAGGTATTTATAATTATAATATTTTCAATATTATAAGCAAAATCTACTGGACATAAAATTAGAAATGTGACTTTAATACCCCAGTATCATCATAGACAGGTCATATAAACAGAAAACAAACAAAGAAATAATGGAGCTAAGCAACACTACAGATCAAATGGACTTAATAGACATCTACAGAACATTTTATCCAAATTCTACAAAATGCGCATGATTCTCAGGAGCTCATGGAATAGTCTCTAAAATAGATCATATTTTAGGACCCAAAGCAAAACTCCACAAATTTGGGAAAATTAACAATAACATCCTGTATTATATCTGACAAGGCAATAAAGTTAAAAATCAGTAAGAGACATAGATAAATTATACAACCTTGTAGAAGTTAAACAATGCACTATGGATCTATGAATATGTCATTGAAGAAATCAGGAACATCAAGAATATTCCTAGAACTGAATGAGAATTGAAACACAATATATCAAAACTTATGGGAGCTGATTGGAAAGCTGAGCACTAGGGATGGTCGCCATGCTTTGAAGCAGCTTTGGCCTGGGCGTGGACAGACCAGGCGAAGTTCAGTCGTAAACAGGGTCCGCCGCTGTGAGTCAGCCGAGTGTGAGAGTTCTGTGCCAGACTCCACTTCGGAGCTGCACCCAGTGAGGTGACAGACTGGCTAAAGTTCAGCACCCCGAAAAAATTATTGGAAGAAGGGCCAACTGTTTACTGGTCCCAGCACCCAAGAGAAGCTATGAGCTGATCTCACTCCAAAATGGCTATGCTACAAAAATCTACCTACAGATTCAGCATAATTCCCAGCAAAACTCCAATGATGTTCCTTGCAGAGCTGAAAAACATAATATAAGCGTTTGTATGGAAGCACACAGCACAAACGGCCAAGCAATCTCAGGGAAAAGAACACAACAGGAGGCATCACAATACCAATCTCAAATTCTACTCTAGGGCAACAGTAATAAATACAGTATGGTACTGGAATCAAAACAGACATAGGCCACAGGAAAAAAATAAAGGATCCAAAGCTGGGTGTGGTGGTGTACACCTTTAATCCCAGCACTCGGGAGGCAGAGGTAGGAGGATCACTGTGAGTTTGAGGCCACCCTGAGACGACATAGTGAATTCCAGGTCTGCCTGAGCTAGAGTGAAATACTACCTCAATAAATAAATAAATTAATTAATAAAGGATCTAGTAATTAAGCCACAGTGCTTTGGCCATCTAATCTTCAAAAAAATGAGCCAAAAATATTCAGTGGAAAAAAGACAGGTTCTTCAACAAATGCAGCTGGCAAACCTGGATATCCATCTGCAGATGAATGAACTTAGATCCATACCTCTCTCACTGTACAAATGGATGAAGGACCTCAATGTAAAACCAGAAATAGAAAGTATTAGAGGAAAAATAGGGAGCATGTTCCAGAATAGAGGAAGAACAGGAATTAACAAAAAACAAGTTGTATTTAAAAATGCCAAAATTATTAAAACTTTTTTTGAAGTCAAAAGTAAAAGTAAATAAATTATAAAGGACTTGAAGAAATACGGTATGTCCTGAAGTTGGCCTGGGATTCCTCAGTACCCACACAGTCCTTTATGTGATTGGCTCTCATCATTTGAGGGAACAAGGTCATGGATGCTCAAGTGCTGAATCATTTCCAATGTGATGTAACTACAGTTGGCAAACACTAGGCATCCAAATAACCCTTCCCACACCTTCCATGTTCAGGAGCATTTATTCACATAAAAAAATTAAAAATGATAAAACTGAGTGTCTGGACCTCAGAAGATGGTCTGAGATAAGCAACTTCGTAGTTTAAGGTATAAGAAAAGAGATTACTTCCTCAATGGGGAGGGTCAAGAACCCGGCAAAAGAGCAAGGAGAGGAATGTCACTGAGAGATACATTAGAAAAGAAACCAAAGCCAGGCTAGGCTGGAGGTTCACACCCTTAATCCCAGCACTCAGGAGGCAGAGGTAGGAGTATCACCATGAGTTCAATGTCAGCCTGGGACTACAGAGTAAGTTCCAGGTCAGCACGGGCTACAGTGAGACCCTACCTTGAAAAAAATGAGGGGGATGGGGACATATCTCACTAGCTGAAGTGGACTTTACTAAGTTCTGGTCCCCAGAACCCATGTACAATGTGTAAGTGTGTCTACAGTGAGATGAGAGGCAAAAACAGTTGTCTGGGACACTCAGCCTGGCCTCTTAAAGGCAACCTCAATGGAGACTGGGGTGGAAGTAGAGTGTACTCACTGCAAGAAGAGGTGCAGGAGCCAGCAGTCCACTAGGATGGGAAGCCCATGCCCAAACGCATATGCACTTCGCCCACCAATTAACTTAGATGTGCTCACCTCCCTGGGTGACTTTTACACCTGCTTAAAATTTGCCTGTAGGGTTGCCAATTCTCCCATAGTCTGTTGACCTCCACATCAACCTCCACCACTTACCAACATGGTTCCATGTACCCCCACCAACAATTCAATCTCTTCTCCACTTCTGCTACTGGAAGCCTGACCCTATCTCAGAACCAAACCTCTGGCAGAACTTTGCCTCTGAAACCGCCTCACTATGATGTCCCCTGACCCCCATTCACAAAGCAAGGTGTCTAACACAGAGCCACTCAGGAAGTATTTCTCCTCCAGCTCCTCCCTGTTCTCAGTCTCCCGAGCTGTGGCTCTTCCTCCTGCACTGTCTTTGCACTGAGCCACCAGCCACAGTCAAGACCCTGTGACCACCTCACCCCCACTTCTTCCTGACTTGCCCACCCTAAACTCCTGCGCTACCCATAAGACTTTCTCAGCTTCTGGCTACTGAGTGTCCTAAAACAAGTAGCTGAGCCACAGAGTCTCCACTGTAACATGTGTGCTCTGTAGGATTTAAAAATCCTTTTGTTTACTGGGCCTGGTAGAGTAGGCCTGTCTCCCCAGCTCCTAGGGATGATGGGTCAAGGCATGATGATCACAAGATGAAGGACTGCCTGGGCTACAGAGAGAGTTCAAGGCCAGGCTGAGAATGCTTAGCGAGACTCTTTCTCAAAATTTAAAAAAAAAAAAGGCTGGGAATGTAGTTCAGTGGTACAACACTTGCCTAATATGTGCAAGGCCCTTGGTTCAACCTCCATCCAGTACCAGGAAAGAACCCAGGGATGAAGGAAATCCTTTTGTTTAGGTCTGATTAGTTTATTTGTCCCCACAATGATTTCAGCCACTTCTCAAACATACAAGACAAGGGGATTTCCCAACCCCAAGTACTTCTCTTCTTTATACTTCCCATTTCAACCTCACTTACCAACAAGTTGATCGTGATACAACTCCAGGCAAGAGGACACAGAGAGAAGGACCTCACTTATGCAAGAGGAAAAACACATACAACTCCTTTAGAAGGACCAACAACAGCTTTCTCTAAGAGGTGGAGTTATACATGATTTTCTTTGCATTTAAGCTTTTCTTTGTGCTTTATAGTTCTCATAATCCCCATGGTTCACTTCAATCAGAAAAGTATTAAGTGTGGGTGTTTTGGTTGTGATGAGAGGCACTCTGAAGAGGACCAGGGAAGGCACTCACGGGAGCTTCGTCTCCAGGACCCAGCACACACAGGCTGGCTTTCAGGTAGCCTCTGGCCCCAGCAGAGAAGTCATCAGGGTCACACAGCAGCAGCCACTTCCTGAGAAAAGCATGACCTGCAGGAGACAGTAGGCACTGGTGATCCAAGCGCAGGAAGGGAAAGTCCACAGCCAGGTCAAAAGTCCAAGAGTACTAACAGAAACTTCTACAGCAGGCACTGAAAGACAAGGCCAGGGCTACTTTTCCACTTCCTCAGGAAGTGACTAGATCAGCATGAAAGGAGGGGGAGGACAGATTCAGTCAAATGGCCTGCCCCTGGGTGAGGGGAGCCCCATTCCAGCAGCACTGCCAGGCTCTCCAAAGAGCTGGATCCTGAGTGGATTGGCCAAGACTGAGTTGAGGGCTCCATCTTCCTCAGGGCTTGCTTTACATAGAAGATGAATCCCTGCCTTCCCTTCCAAATTCTAAAGCCCAGGAAGAGTGATCCTCAAAATGCCAGGATTCAGCCCAGGGGATGAGAAACTCACGGGGCTCACGATACACAGTGCCCACGTCCATCTGAAATCAGAGAAGAAACGAGTCAAACTCCTGCTGCTGAAGTACAAGCAGAGCACACCACCCCAAGATGACTCCATTAAGTCATGTTTGCGAAGGACACGTGGAGATGCAAGTTGATGCTCATCACTGGATGCCACATGGAAAGAACGTGGAGTATAGTAATATGTGGCTTGGTCAAGTATGCTTGCACACAGAAAGGAGAGGGGAAAAACAAAAACAAAATAGCAATGATGCTATCTCTGGGTGGTAGATTTGTGTGATTTTTATTTGTTTTTATTATTTCTTATATTTCATAATTTCCTATTTAAAAGCATAGATGGGCTGGGAGCTAGCTTAGTGGTTAAAGGTACTTGTTTGCAAAGCCTTCAGGCTTGGTTCAATTCCCTGGTGCCCATGTAAAGCCAAATGCACAAAATGGTACATAGGAGAACCAAAAATGTGACAGTTCCTGCACAAACATCTAAAAATGGGACCGTTGCTAATGCTAGAGATAATAAATCTAAATTAAATGGGTGAACATAAAAAAAGAAATGAGAGGTGCTGTGGGATTGAGCTGGGATAGAGAAGGTAATGTACATGGGACCAAAATCCAATATTGTATCTATTAAAATTAAATTAAAATTTTTGAAAAAAAATGGTACATAGGCCTACAGTTCATATGCAGCAGGAAGAGACTCTGGCATGCCCATATGCTCGTTCTCTGTCTCTGTCTCTCTGTGTCTCAAATAAATATAAATAAACAAACAAACAAACAGCATAGGTTATTAGGATTTGTAGTGGGAGAGGATTTGAACTGTGGAGGAGAAGAGTATGCTAGAATTTTCCATAGATTCCATTCAACTACTTTGAACCCAAAACTGATCTAAAAAAACAAAGTCCAATTTTAAATAACACTTTTATAATTAGAAAATGAACTCAAGTTTCCAATAAAATTTAAATTAAAAAAAGAAAACTTTAACTTAACTCTTGTGTTCTCAGAACAAGAATGTAAAGATTGTTACAGGTGATTTATATATATGATCTCATAATGAGTGTGGTGATACACATCTATGATCCCAGCACTTGGGAGGCTGATGCAGAGGGATCACCATAAATTCAAGGCCAGCATGGATTACAGAGTGAGTTTTAGGCCAGCCTGGGTGAGAGAATGAGACCCTGTCTCAAAAATAATAGCAATAATGATAATAATAATAAAGTTTCATTCTTTGTTACTATTGTGGAGAGATTTTCTGAGTTGGGAGATTTTCAGGGGGATTTAGGGAGAGAGCCCACCCTGCATGTCATCTACAGTGTTCCCAGAAGCAGAAAGAGTGAGAACTGACTGTTTCCAAGTAAAGAAACAGTTACCCGGAACTCTCCAAGGAAAGCATCTGTCCTGAGGGAACAGGAGTCGACCACCTGCAGGAAAAGATGGAGTTCCTGTGAGAGTGCTGTTGAGGCTGAGTCCCACCCAGAAGCTCTCCCCTTTCATGTAACAGTGTGATTGTTAATCTTGGTTGTCGATTTGGCAGTATTTAGAATCATCATGGAAACAAATCTCTGAGCATGTCTTCAAGGAATTTTCTAGATTAAGTTAATTGACTTGGGAGGACCCAGTCTAACTATGGGCAGCATTATCCATGGGCTAGGATCCAGGATCCAGACTGAATAAAAGGAGAAAGTAACTCGGGAGACTGAAGTAGGAGGATCACTGTGAGTTCAAGGCCAGCCCAAGACGACATAGCAAATTCCTGGTCAGGCTGGGCTACAGCAAGACCCTACTGCAAAAAAAAAAACAAAAAAAAAAAACAGAAAATAAAATAAAAATTAGAGAAAGTAAGCTGCACACCAGCATTCTTCTCTCTCCCTTCCTGACTGGACTGAGTGTGACCAGCTGCTTCATGCTCCGGCTGCCATGCCTTCACCACCTCGAGGGACTATGACCTGGAGTTGTACCCCTAAATAAGCCCTTCCTTCCTTAAGTTGTTTTAGTCAGGTATTTTGTTACAGCAATGAGAAAAATAACAAATACAGTCTACTCCAGAGACCATGCTAGGCAATGTCTCATACTCATAAGAACCCCATGAGTACCTCCTAATTCTAACATCCCCCCACCAAGTTTATAAATGAAGGCAAGTCGGTGTAGGGAGATCACAAGGCATGAGCAGAATCACACCAGCCCATAGCAGAGGCAGGACAATAATGCAGTCAAGCACCAAGCACACACACCCTCCTGCCAGACATGGAGGAAACTGAGGCCCAGAGAAAGAAAGCCTAAGCCAGAGCAAGTGCCAGGACTGAGAAAGCCAGCTAAAAGCCAGTGTCTGCTTCCACCAGGCACTTAAAGCTCCTGACCTCCAATACTCAAAGATGCTATGCAATAGGAATGTTTCTGTTACCAATAAAATGTCTGTGGGTTGCCCACTTTGGTGCCAGCCTTCAAACAATCCCTTCTACATGTATACACACTCACAGGCATGCGAACAGACACATACACCAACATCACATGTTCACACACATGCAGGCTGCCCACAGAGAACACTTGGATGGTTGAAACGCACCGTGATGAAAATGGGTTCATCGAACAGCTCTGCGGGAGAGTCAAACATGTTGAAGAAAAGAGTCTGTCCATTCAGAGAAAAAAAGGAGACAAATCAGCATTTCTGACCCCCACAGCCAGGCAGAGGGGCTACAACCCCCTTGCCTCAATGCCTAAGTTGAATCCATTCAGAAAAGATGAATGTTTCACCCTTGGCCTCACAGAGATTGGCACCTCAAGGGCAGGGATGCCAAGTGGCAGGAGCTCTGGGCAGGAATAAGATTAGAACCCTTCTCTGGGCCTTCTAATAATATTCCCCCCTCCTGGCAAATCCATCCCCCTAAATGTATGGCTGGGTATGTGTGCTCTGGGCTCCCCATTTGGAATTCCTACCAAGGTTGTGCCCTGAAGACCAGTGTTTGTTTCCCACCTCATTGAAGACAGGACTGTTTCCTTTCTGGATCCGCGTCCGCTTGGTCTGCCCAGCAGCTGTGACCTTGACCACAGGCTTGATGTTCATCCCCAGCAGCTGGCGCCCCTCGATCACCTGAACTCTGATCTGAAAGCCAGATGAGACTATGAGCAGGAGGAGGGGAAGACAAGCAGGAAAAAGAAACCACACATCCCTGTCTGTGAGACCAGCTCATCACTGGCTCTAGGGAAAATGACCACAGTTATTCTAGAAAGACCTTTTACAAAAATAATCATATCCTTCCACCAAGCTTCCTTGCATCTAGAAAATTCCAGAGCTCCATAGAAAAACTGCCAGGTTGCCTCAAAAACGTCGCCCTAAGCCCCCTGAAACAGACAAATAGATTGCTCCCCACCCGCTCCCTGCTACTCTCAGCACAGGCCCCAGTAAGGACGCCACTAAGACTGATTGTTTTTTTAACTATGAGCTGGCCTAGTTCTTGTTGTACAGGCCACACTGACCTTGAACTTGGGGCAATCTTCCTGCCTCTGCCTCCAAAGTATTATGATTACAGGTGTGAGCCTCCATGCCAAGCTCAATACTGCATTTTAAAATGGCTTGAACATTGAACATTTAGGAAGGGACTTTTTGAGGCACAGTCTCATTGTAGCCCAGGCTGACCTGGAACTCACTCTGTCACCCAGGCTGGCCTCAAACTCATGGCAATCCTCCTACCCAAACCTCCCAAGTGCTGGGGTCAAAGGTGTGCGTCACCACACCTGTGAACATTCTTTGCTAGCAGTTCCCTCAAAGGAATTAAACAGTAAGATAGCCCACAATCATCTTGATTTTCCCCTCATTGCTGGAAATGGGGTTCACACATACTGTGGGCAAGCACTCCAGCACAGGCTACTCTCCAGCTCTATTCTTTCCATTATTAGGTTCAGTGCTCTCTTATATTCTGAGAAAGAAATTAGGTATTTTCAGCAAAGAATTTACATGAAGACCTCAACAACTATGCTTTCAAATGTTAAGTCACATTTTAAAACATGAATTATGAAATATTGGAATAATTTTCAATGAAATAGATGAAGATCCAGTTCCAGTTTCTAATGAGTTGTTATTTATTGACAAATTCTTTTTAAATTATTGATATATTTATTTATTTATGCAGTGCTGGGGATGGACACCAAAGCCTTACACATGCTAGGAATGTACTCTACCACTGAATCACATCTCTAGCCTTTGGTGGTTTTTTTTTTAATAAATGTTTTATTTTATTTATTTGCATAAAAAAAAGAGGCAAACAGAGGTGGGGGAGGGAGAGAAAGAGAGAGAATGGGCAGACCAGGACCTTCAGCTGCTGCAAACAAACTCCAGACACACGTACCACCTTCTGCATCTGGTTAATGTGGGTCCCGGGTAATCAAACTGGGTCGTTAGGCTTTGCCAGCAAGCGCCTTAACTGCTGAGCCATCCCTCCAGCCCCAGCCTTTGGTGTTTTATTGTTGCTTTGTTTTGAGACCGAGTCTTACTATGTGCCCAGCCTTGAACTCGGTGTCCTGCTGCCTCAGCCTCCAGCTGCGGAGACACGCCACCATGTCTAGAGACCAGCTCCCTTCTTTAAAATAGTTTTCAATGGATATTTTATAGCAATATGAAAATGGATGTGTAGTTTTTATTCTCTTTATGTTGTAGTTTCCAATTTTTTTCTAACAAACATACATTTTTAGGAAGAAATAAAAAATAATTAGAAGCCAGGCATGGTGGTGCATGCCTTTAATCCCAGCACTCAGGAGGCAGAGACAGAAGGATCACCATGTGTTCGAGGCCACCCTGAGACTACATAGTGAATTCCAGGTCAGCCTGGGTCACAGCAAGACCCTACCTCAAAAAATAAAAAAAGAAAGAAAGAAAGAGAGAGAGAAGAAGGAAGGAAAGAGGAAAGAAGGAAGGAAGGAAAGAAAGGAAGAGTAATAAAACCACATTCTGGAAACAATATGGGAGCTATAAGTTTTTCTCTTAAAGCAAACTAGTTCTACCCAGGACTTTTCCTTGTCTTACTACTACATGATTCAGAAGTGAAATCAAGTTCTGTTTGTTTGCACAAAATAGAGACTTAAGTTCCCTGCTCTTAATCTGAAAAGCAGTTCTGAAGAGTTAAATATCACTAAGTGGGACTGTAACAAAATATTTAAAAATTTGATAAAAAAAGAAAAGAAAATGATCAAATTTAAAAGCAAAAAAGGGGCTGAAGATATTGCTCAATGGTAGAGGGCATGGGTTCGACCCTCAGCACCACAGTAAAATAAAATTATAAATTAAAATAATAAGGTAAACTTTTGGTTTAAAATGTTTTATGTGTTAATATCAATGCTTTTTATTCTGTGAAGAGTTTGGACAACTTGAGATTCTACACAATTTTTAGAAAACTACACAGTTGGAAGCAAGGGGACATATAACAGCAAGATCTGGACAGAGCCCTTAGACTTAGGCATCTTGCTAAAATGCAGCTCTCATTCAGCAGCTCTGGGTAGGAACAAGTATCTGCACTTCTGAGCACCCTGGCTGAACATGGCAGGGCATGTCTATAATCCCAGTGCTTGGGAGGTAGATGCAGTAAGATCAGGAGTTCAAGGTCATGCTTTGCTACACAGTGAGTTTGAGGCCAGCCTGAGCTACCTGAAGTATTATCTCAAAAACAAAATAAAGTGCTCCAAAGGCCCTGGTGCCGCTGCTGAAGGAGCAGCACAAAGCTTACCCCCAAGATGAAGACTAGTTACCAAAACAAGAGACTTGGGGCTGAGCTGAATGTGTTTGTTTGTTTATAGAGCAAAACTTTGGGCCTGGGACTGTTCTGGTGCCCCAACACGAGAGAACGCCTGTTTATCAGCTGCCTGCGGTCCAACAGGAGCTACCCTGGGATCCCAGAATCTTCCTGTGACCGGAAAGCCCCACAGGCACGCGACACCAGCTCCTGCTACCCCTCACCTGGAAGTCCTGTGGCTTGTCAGGCAGCAGCTTTTTGGGTGGGGCTCCACTTCTCTTTCTTTTTCTGCCAGGGTGGTAGGGTGGAGGGTGGGAAGGTGGCTTCTTTGGGGTGGTCGGTGCTCTGGGGCCTCCAGCTGCACTCTGATCCAAGAACGGCTCGGCCTCATCTTCAGTAGGCCCCTGATCCTCAGTGTCTTCCTCACCTCCTGTGTCTGGAAGGATGGGTCCCTCATGAGTGTGGTATCCCTTCTGTCCTTGTCCTTGGGTCCCAACCATCCAGAGGGATGACCAAAGAGCATGGATACTGAGACATCCCCCGCCTCTGTTTCCCTCCCGTGGTGAGCCAGGATGGAAGAGGGTGAAGAAGAGCAGCTCCTTGGGCAGTCAGTCTGTTAGTCAGAAGGAAGAAGACAGGATGGCCCTGGACCACCCAGCCCTCAGGACCTGGCCTCTGGCCACTGGGTCCCCCTCCAGACAGCAGATGTGACAGCAGGTGAGATGGTTACAGGTGGCAGGATCCAGGATCCATTTGGCTCTGGCCACATCTCACCCGTGGGGATGGGCCACTTCTTTCCAGAGTATCTTGTATCCACAGTGCTATCACTGAGCAGGGACCAAGTCTCGGCCCGATTCTGTCCCCCACCTGGCATGTGGCAGGGCACAGCCCCAGGGGAAGGACAGGAGGGAACTGGGTGAGACAAGCCGTCTACTGCAGCCCTATCCTCACCTTTGCTTCCCTGCCCAGGTAGTCTGGCACCAAACTTGGAAATAGCTGGCCCTTCTCACCACCAACCAGGCTAGGCTGAGAGCCTCCCCTGGTGGATCAGGCCGTTCTCAGCTGGTCTCAGACTGTCTAGGGTGCTCTGTTCTCCTCACCATCTGTCCCTCTCCCTCTCTGAGCCTAACCCAGCTCTCCTCTGGCTCTTGGAATTCCCAAGCTGACAAGCTCAATGATTTCTCTCTCTGGTTTGGGACAGTGCTAAGCTAATGATATAGCACTCTATGCCTCCCACTTCACAGAGCCCCGTACTGGACTGGTCTCCCAAACAGGCTCAAGCATACCTAAGGCAGGGGCTGCTCAGGTTGTCACACTGAGTTGCTTCTAGTCCCCTTCTAGAATCTCTAGAGTCTTCCCCTAGGCAAATGCTCACTAGCCAATCCAGGTAACTTCTTCATTGCCTCCAGAGGCTAGGCCAGTTTCAGCACCCAGGCCACCAGGGGCAAGCCAGACTCTCTGGCAGAGGCAAGTGAAAGAGAGCTGAGGTAGGCACACATTCCAGTTAACACAGTCTACTCATTTCACAGATGAGTATCTGTGGACCCAGAGTGGGAAAATGAGCAGCCAGAGTCACATAGCTCAGTATCAAAGGCAAGACTGAACTCATGTACCCTAACTTTGGTACCAGGCTCTAAGTAAATGTCGCACTCATCACTGCTGGAGGCAGGCAGCGGAGCACTGGGCTCTGAGAAGTGGATGTAGTCAAGTATCACCTAGACAGAGGCCAACAGTTACATAGCTCTTGGAGCCCAGCAGCAAAGAATGTGAGCCTGGGCCAGACTAGCCCTTTCTGAGGAGCTAGGACTGGGGGAATGGGGTCCTCATACTATGACACGCAAGCTAGGCTGTCTCCTCCTCCCCTCTTTCCACATAGCAGTTCTTGGGACTCCCCACCCACCCGTGGCCTTCCTATCAAGCCAGACCAGGCCCTGCTGGCCTCCTTGCTGTGGACCCTGCAACACCATTGGTGGGCTCCTCACCAGCCACTAAGTCCATGTCAGGCAGTGTGGGGGAAGGGGCTAGAGAAGCAGGTGGCGGGAGCAGGGGCACAGCTCCAGGGGGTGGCGTGTAGGACACCTGCAGAACCAGAGAGGCCTGGAAGAGATGAAAAACGGCAGAGAGTTAGCATGCCTGTATCCCTCTCCAGGCAGAATGGCCCTAACAAGGGCAAGTCCACTGTCCTGGATCTGTGTAAACTTGGGCCAGGTCTGTACACTCCCTGAGGCTCAGCTTCCTCAACTGTAAAAAGAAGTGTTTGTGGGGCTGGAGCGATGGCTCCGGCTCTGCCGGTAAAGCACTTGTCTCATTAGCATGAGCTGAGTTTGAGCCTCGAGACCCACATAAAAATGCTGGGAATGGGCTGGAGAGATGGCTGAGTGAGCCAGATGTGGTGGCACATGCCTTTAATGCCAGCACTCAGGAGGCAGAAGTAGGAAGATCACTATGAGTTTAAGGCCAGCCTGAGAGTACATAGTGAATTCCAGGCCAGCCTGGACTAGGGCAAGACCCTACCTCGAAAAAAAACAAAAAGAGAGAGAGTGAGATGGCTTAGCAGTTAAGGTGCTTGCCTGCGCAGCCAAAGGACCCAGGATGGATTCCCCAGTACACACATGAGCCAGTGGTGAATGAATGAATCTGGAGTTAGTTTGCAGTGGCTAGAGGCTCTGATGTACCCATTCTGTCTTTCTCTTTATCTGCCTCTTTATTTCCCTCACTATCTCTCCCTCATAAATAAATATTAAAAGACCCTACCTTGTGCCAGGTGTAGGGGTGCACACCTTTAATCCCAGCACTCAGGAGGCAGGGGTAGGAGGATTGCTGTGAGTTCACGGCCATCTTGAGACTACATAGTGAATTCCAGGTCAGCCTGGGCCAGAGTGAAACCCTACCTTGAAAAAAAAAAAAAAGAGAGAGAGAGACCCTACCCCAAAAAAAGTAAATTAAAAAAATTTAAATGCTGGATATGGGCTGGAAAGATGGCTAGCTGTTAAGATGCTTTCCTGCAAAGCCTAATGACTCAAGTTGGATTCCCCATGTACTCACATAAAGCCAGATGCACAAAGTAGTGCATCCATCTGTAGTATGTTTGCAGTGGCTGGAAGCCCTGATACAGCCATTCTCTTTTCCCTGTCTCCCTCTCTCTCTCTCTCTCTCCCCCTCTCCCTCCCTCTCTCTCTCTCTCTCTCTCTCTCTCTCTTTCTCCCCCACCCCCCTTGCAAAGTAATTAAGTAATTCGTTTTTTTAAATGCTGAGTGTGGGCTGGGTGTGGGTGGTACACAGATGTAATTCTAGTGTTGGGGAGGCAAAGACAGAAGCATCCCTGTGAGTCACTGGCCAGCCAATCTAGACTAATTGGCAAGCTCTAGGCCAATGAGAAACTTTGTCTCAAAAAAGGTGGACAGCACCAGCTGTGGTGGCACACACCTTTAATCCTAGCCCTCTGGAGGCAGAGGTAGGAGGATCGCCATGAATTTGAGGCCACCCTGAGACTACATAATGAATTCTAATAAATTCTAGACCAGCCTGAAGTAAAGACGCTACCTCAAAACATATTAAAAAAAAGTGGGCAGCATTTCTGAAGAAAGACACTGGAAGTTTCCCTCTTTCTTCCACACACACACTTGTGCACACACACCCAAGCACACGCATGCACACATACTTATACATATAAATGCTCATTAACAAAAATATGAGGTACTACTGGCAACAGCATCTCCCTCAAAGATCAAATGAAAATAAAATTAGCATCAGGGGTCCTACATCTCTCAAAGGTTTCAGGGGAAAGTCCCCGTGGCCACTTTACTCAACAAGGACCCATTCTTCCCCAGAGGCAGCTCAGCTCAGCTCTGCTCTGCTCTGCTCAGGCTGCAGATCCCACTGGAAGATTCTTGGATATCACTCACCTTGCCAACCTGAAGCTTTCTGAGAAGTACCCTGACCCCAGTACGTGCTCAGCCAAGAAGACCGTCCCTGGTCACACATTCACATGGCCAGCGAAGGCCGCCTGGCCTCCACTGAGCCCCACCTTGACACTGCGCCATTCACGGAAGCTTCTGAACCCAAGAAGAAACTAGAAGCTCACAGACCTTTAGCCCGGCCACCCAGGCACACAGACTAGTCAGTGCCATGGAACCTACCTATAATGCCAGCACTTGGGAGATGGAGGCAGGAGGATCAGGAGTTCAAGGTTATTATCTGCTACAAAATGAGTTCAAGCCCAACTCAGATTATATGAATCCTATGAAACCCTGTCTACAAAAAAGATAATCAACCATGTAACAAATGCTCCATTTTTTAAAGTTTGGAAAGTATAAAAATGTTAAAGAAGAAAAATAATTTAGTAAAAAAGAAATTGCCAAGATCCTTCCGATCTTCACATGCTGATATAATTCTCTCCCTTTCTTAAGAAGTAGTTTACTCAGTTTCAGACAATAATCATATTCCCAGGTTTTGATAAATTCTTTCTTTAATGTTTTATTTTACTTTTATTCATTTATTTGAGAGGGAGAAATAGGCAGACAGAGAGAGAGAAAATGGGCACACCAGGGCTTCCAGCCACTGCAAACAAACTCCAAATGCTTGTGCCACCTTGTGCATCTGGCCCACATGGGTCCTGGAGAATCAAACCTGGGTCCTTTGGTTTTGCAGTGCCTTAATTGCTAAGCCATCTCTCAAGCCTCAGGTTTTTGTAAATTATTTATAAACATGTAGTAATACCTATAATCTGTATACCAGTACTCAGGAGGCAGAGCAGGAGTACAGCACAAGGTTAAGGGTAGCATGGTCTACATAGCAAGTTCCAGGACAACCAGGGCTACACAGAGACAAGTTTCCAAACACAAAGTGGGGTATCTGCCAGCACAAGCATGAGAACCAGAGTTTGGATCCCAGTGCTCATGTAAGTGTTGGGTGGGAGCGGCAGTCCACATGTCATCCCAGTGCTTGGGATGCAGAGACTAGGGATCCCCAGAGCAAGCTGGATAACTAGATGAGCAGAATCAACAAGCTAGGGGTTCAAGTGGCCTCCACACACAGACATACACACACCTGCACATGCCCCCTCTCACGTGTTTCCCCACATGTATAAACATGCACAGGTGTATACACACACACACACAGCACATGCACACACACAGACCACATACATATGGAAAAACTCTTCCTCTGAGCACAGAACCCAGGCCACAGGAGCAGTGGAACCCATCAGGCCCCTGGGCAAACCTAGGATAGCATCGTTCATACTGGGACCTAGAGAGGAACAGACAGACTAGTCTGAGAAAGGATGGGCAGCAAGAGGGGCTCAGATCCCTAGGAAGGAGACAGGAGGTAACTGCGACCCTTCAAATCCCACATCCACAGTGGAGCTACCAGCAGGTGGAGCCATTGAGCACCCAGTGTTGGCACTGTAGGACTATGTACTAAGGCAGGGAAAGGAGCTTTCCTAAATAGGCTGATGATTCCTACCACCCTGAGAGCTGCTTCAGAGCTTGAGGTGAGCCTGGGCACCCGCATGCTTCACAGTCATCTTGGGGTTTCCCGCCACTTCAACAAAATTCAAGTTGTGGGCTGGGGGAATAGTTCAACCAGTAAAGTTACTTACTTGCAAAGCCTGACTGCCCAGGGTTCATTCCCCAGTAACCACGGAAAGCCAGATGTACAAGATGGCACGTGCATCTGTAGTTCACTTGCAGTGGGAAGAGGCCCTGGTGTGCCTATTTCCTCTCTCATTCTCCCTTCCTCCCTCTTCCTCTCTGCTTGCGAATAAATAAATAGAATTTTTAAAAATACAAATTGGAGCCGGGCGTGGTGGCGTACGCCTTTAATCCCAGCACTCGGGAGGCAGAGGTAGGAGGATTGCCATGAGTTCAAGGCCACCCTGAGATGACAGAGTTAATTCCAGGTCAGCCTGGCCCAGAGTGAGACCCTACCTCGAAAAACCAAAAAAAAAAAAAAAAACAACAACAACAAATTGGGCTCTTTGATGAAAGAGTTAAGTAGTACAAGATGAGCTTGGACCATATTGTTATGCCAGAAGGCAAGAAAATTCTCAATGAATGACAGAAACATGACAAAAAGACAAGAAGCAAGATCTCAGGGTCTCCCATGGGCCAAATTTAAAAATGAAAATCAATGGTAAGTGCTAAATAAAAATTGTTAAAATAAAATATGGGCAAAAGAGATGGCTCAGCTGTTAAAGACACTGCTTGTAAAGCTTGCTGGCCCAGGTTCAATTCCTCAGCATCCATGTAAAGCCAGGTGCAAAAAGTGGCACAAGCATCTAGTATTCATTTTCACTGTCAAGAGACAGTGGCACACTCATACATACACACATGCAAAAAATTTTTAATATTTAAAAAAATAATAAAATACAGCAGGGATACCTAATTCATATTGAATTAAATAAATAGGAGAAAATGAAGCTTTTACTATGCAATGCCAACCAATTATACCAAAATAACATAATAAATGTAGATTGTCATCACTTACTAAACATTGAAATAATAATCTATCCAACAAAAACTCATAAACGAAAGCTTAGAGACAGGAGAAGAGATGCAAATTTCTTACCTACTAGAGATTGTCATGGATACATGATTACTGAAGAACCCAGAAAATATCACTTTAATTAAGTGGCCCAGGGTAACCGAACAGTAAATAAACAATCAAAACCATGCCACCAAAGGGCTATGCAGCCTGTCGGAAGAGAAAAATCACCAACGGTCTTAACCAGCAGGGGACTGTGCAAGCCACTACTGGCTAGCCAGGCAAAAAGTGCCAACTGGTGCAATGGTGACATTTCTCTTAGGAAAGAAATCAACTGGGCTGGAGAGATGGCTCAGTGGTTAAGCGCTTGTTTGTGAAGCCTAAGGACCCCAGTTTGAGGCTTGATTCCCCAGGACCAACATTAGCCGGATGCACAAGGGGGTGCATGCATCTGGAGTTCATTTGCAGTGGCTGGAAGCCCTGGCACACCCATTCTCTCTCTCTCTCTTTCTCTCTCTCTCCCTCTCTCTCTGCCTCTTTCTCTCTCTGTGTATGTCACTCTCAAAGAAATAAAAATAACAAAATAAATAAAAATACAAATAAAACAAATCAACTGCTTTCTGATTGGATTTGAAATCCAGTCCATAGGAGGGAATTCATGCCTGGCACTGAAACCCTAATCAAAGTCTATGGCTGGGGATCATAAGTCCTAGAAGAGAAACAACCACTGTTTTCTGCCTAAGTGGATATATTATGGCCCCCAAAAAATGTTCCTCTAAATACTTATGTTTATCCCCATATATTAATGCTACTCTCACTTTTGGTCAGAGAAGCTTCTCTTTTCAGGTGATGGAGAGACTCAAACTCACTGAAGTGCTGAGGAGAAGTGACAGAGTGCTTTGCACTGAGTAAGACATCTCTATCATACCTTCTAAGGCTCGGGGTCCATTGCAGAAGAGGTGGTAAAAAGAAAATAAGAGCCAAAGGAAGGAGAGAAGTGCTTTACAATACTGTCTTCCAGACATCAAGTGGCCATTGCATTCATGACCTCAAAGTGGCTCACACTATTTATATAAGATCTGCATAATAGGAGGATAAATAAAAAATGTTGACATCAGGGCTGGCGAAATGGCTTAGCAGTTAAGGCACGTGTCTGCAGAGCCTAAGGACTCATGCTTGACTCTCTCACATAAGCCAGATGCACAAAGTGATGCAAGCACACAAGCCCGCAAGCTCACACATGCACACAAGGGAGCGCATGCGTCGAGTTCAACTGCAGTGGCTGGAGGTCCTCGCATGCCACCTCGCGCTCTCTCTCTCTCTCTCTCTCTCTCTCTCTCTCTCTCTCTCTCTCATAAAAAGAAAAGGCCAGTGTGTTGGGCTTACCTAAAAAAACAAATTTTATTGGTGACATCAAAATATAAGAGAGACTTATTGGAAAGAAGGGGTTCAACCACAAACCTAGGAGGAATACCAGCAATCCCACTGAGGAGGGTCCTCAGCGGAATAGGGCCAGGGAGGACAGAAATGATGGTACTAACATATGATGGATCCATACAACTTTCTACTTAATTGAAAAAGAAAGAAGGGGCCTGGAGAGATGGCTCAATGGTTAAGGTGTTTGCCTGAAAAGCCAAAGGACCCAGGTTCAATTCCCCAGGACCCACATTAAGCCAGATGCACAAGGTGGGCACATGCATCATGCAGCAGCTGAAAGCCCTGGTGTGCCCACACTCTCTATCTGTCTCTTTCTCTCTCTAGTAAAATAAATAAAAATATTTAATAAAAAAAAAAAGGAGTTCAGGGCTGGAGAGATGGCTTAGTGGCTAAGCGCTTATCTGTGAATCCTAAGGACCTCGGTTTGAGGCTAGATTCCCCAGGACCCACATTAGCCAGATGCACAAGGGGCACACACATCTGGAATTCATTTGCAGTGGCTGGAGGCCCTGGCGTGCCCGTGCCCATGCCCTTTCTCCCTCCCTCTCTCTCTCTCTCCCTCCCTCCCTCCCTCCCTCCCTCCCCACCTTCTCTCTCTGTCTGTAGCTCTCAAATAAATAAATTAAATAAACAAGAAAAAGGAGTTCACTAGAAAGAGTATGGGAGGGGGATAAAAGAGTGTGGTGGGAGGAGTATAATCAGGATACATTGTGTATATGAATGGAGGTTATCAAAATGAAAAAGGGAGCTGGAGAGATGGCTGAGTGGTTAAGCACTTGCCTGTGAAGCCTAAAGACCCTGGTTTGAAGCTCAATTCCACAGGACCCACATAAGCCAGATGCACAAGGTGGCACATGCATCTGGAGTTCATCTGCAGCGGCTAGAGGCCCTGGTGTGCCCATTCTCTCTCTGTCTCTCTCTCCCTCTCTCTCTCGCAAATAAATAAATAAAAATAAACAAAAAATTTTAAAAAGAAAAAGTTATTTTAAAAAAAGAAGAGAAAAGGGCTGGAGAAATGGCTTAGCAGTTAAGGCACCTGCCTGTGAAGCCTAAGGACCTAGGTTTGACTCTCCAGAACCCATATAAGCCAAACGCCAAAGGTGACACATGTGCACAAAGTCATGTATGTGCACAAGATGGCACATGTGTCTGGAGTTTGATTGCAGTGACTAGAGGCCATGATGTGCCAATTCTCTCTCACTCACTCTGTCTCACTCCCTCTATGCCTCTCTCTCTCTCTCTGTCTGTCTGTCTGTCTGTCTCTCTCTCTCTCTCTCTCTCTCTCTCTGTCTGTCTCTCTCTCTCTCTCCCTCTCTCTCATAAAAA
The DNA here is from genome assembly GCF_020740685.1 of Jaculus jaculus. Classification (NCBI taxonomy): domain Eukaryota; kingdom Metazoa; phylum Chordata; class Mammalia; order Rodentia; family Dipodidae; genus Jaculus; species Jaculus jaculus. The sequence goes on from NC_059107.1 coordinate 63,917,142, forward strand.
GAGTTAAAAATACCATGCCACCTGAGCAGGACATGGTCCACACCTGTAATCCCATCACCTGAGAAGTGGAGGCAGGAGAATCAGAAGTTCAAGGTCATCCTTGTCTACATAGCATGTTCTAGGCCAGACTGAGCTACATGAGACCCTGTTACAAAATTTATTTCAAAAACAAAAGCCACCTGATAGGGTACAATACAATAAATACAGCATTGCTTGTGACTTTCAGTTCAAAGATACACTACCTACTCTAATCATAAGGAAAGATCCAGAAATGAGAGCCAAGGGACTGGTTATAAAACACCTGGCCATGGGTTAGGGAGGTGACTCAGTGATTAAAGTTTCCTGCTGGCAAAAGGTTCAATTCCCAAGTCACATACATAAGCAAGACGCAAAAATTGACACAAAAGTCTGGCATTCATTTATGGTGGCAAGAGGCCCTAGTAGGTGTTGTGTGTATACAGACACACACACACACACACACAGACACAAATACATAAGTAAAATCTAAATAAAAATATAAGTAAAATCTAAATAAAAATATTGATGTCCTCCAAGGAGGTTTGTGGACTAGATGAAATCAGTATTGTTTCTTCGATTTATTGGAGGCTGTGTTGTGGTGATATGGAAAAAGTTACACTCGACACTCAGGATGACAGGCCAGGTAGTGAACAATACAGTCTCAAGGGACTTAGTAGTACTCTTTGTACTACTCTTGGCTGCCTTTCTCTCGCCCTCTCTCTTTCCTCTCCTCCCCTCTCCTCTCTCCACCTGAGAGGACTCAGGGCCCACAGACCCTCCCCGCAATCGGGTCTCACAGGGAAGAATATTTCCAGGTCAGCATTGCCCCTCGGCATCCTGGGAGGAAAGGCAGACCCAGAAGGAAGGTTAGGAATTCCAGTGGACAGGAAGAAAGAACACTGCAAGGTATATTTAGCTCACTAAAAATAACAGAAGGCCAGAGATGAGGACTGGGAATGGGTTGTGTGGACCAGGAGGGCACAGGGTAGACTGGGGGAAGAGCAGGAAGGACAGAGAAGAAAAAGGAAGGTATCCCGACTTGTTCCAGGGGCAGAGGAGGGCTGTCTGTCTCCCTTCCCTTGTGACCTGTGACCCAGATGACTCAGATGTCCTGCATCTGGAGATAAGGGTATGGTGATGAGGAAGGGCAACCTGCCAAGAGACTGGGGGAGCCACGGCCAAGGCTGACCAGAACACAAGACAGGAGGTGACTAGATGGGCAAGACAAGACCCAGAGCCAAGCTGAGTGTGGCAAGGCTGACCTGCGCCCTGCGGAAGGGTCTAGTCACATGTCCTTCCTGGAAGCCTGAGGCCTGGCCAAGGAGGGCCAGGCTTCCTTTCTGTGAGCTAGACTCTGACACAGGGCACAGGGAGGGCATCAGCAGGCCTCATTACAGAAACTTGTGGAGAGTGAGGCCCACAGGCACTTACCCCAGTGGGATGTTGCTTGGTGTCCAGCAAGGGGGCGTTGAAGCTGGCAGATAGGCTGGGGGTGGCGATGACCTCACGGAGTGGGACCTTGGCTTCCCCCAGGAACCTGAGAGGGCAGAGAAGGCAGATGGAGAAAAGTACCCTAATGTGCCCTGGCCCTTCTCCCAGCAGACCCCTTACCATCCCCACCATCCAGACAGGCCAGACCTCCGCAGAAAGAGTGAGGACTAAGTCAACCTTGACCTCTTGGCCCCACCCCATGGCCATGCTGTGGCCAAGTGTAAGGGCTTCTTCCCATCAGAGATTTTTGCTGGATTGGTTTTTATTTTCAGGGTCTCCTGTATCTCAGGCTGGCCTTGAACTCATTATGTAGCCTAGAATAACCTTGAACCAATCCTCTTGCCTGCAGGGAATCATAGATATACATCATCAAGACCTATGTAGTCTGAAAATTATGCAGTGCTAAGAACTGAACCTAGGGATTTATGCATGCTAGGCAAGCACTCTACCATCTGAGCTACATCACAGGCCTCCCGTCTGATTTTGACAGTGAACCAGCTCAGGGTGACTGGAAGGACCGCGCCTCCCATCACACCCACAGTGACCCAGTGCCTCGCTCAGTTGTCTACACAGGCTTCTCAGAACTCAGCACAGGCAATCATGAATCATGAAACTCAAAGGAGCCTTCTTGTCTTCAGAGTTTATTGACTTCAATTAAAAAGAAAAAAACACCTGGTAGGGCGCAATACAAGAAATACAGCACTGCTTCTGACTTTCAGTCCAAAGAGGCACAGACAAACATCCAGAAAGAGAGCCAAGGTACTGGTTATAAAACACCTGGCCATGGGTTAGGGAGGGGCTCAGTGGTTAAAGTATCTTGCTTGCAAATGGTTCAATTCCCAAGCTACATACATAAGCCAGACACAAAAAGAGGCACAAGAGTCTGGTATTCATTTGTAGTGGCAAGAGGACCTGGCAAGTGCATGCATGCACATGCACACATGCACACACACACACAAGTGCACAATTGAGAAAAGGACTCTGGGGATGGAAAACTAACCCTCTCACCCTGATGCCCAGCACACAGAGTTGAGTCCATACTTCTCACTGGGCACAGGGCCACACACAGGATTCGTGGGAAAGAGTGAAATACCAGCAGGATAATTGAGAAAAGGCCCTTAAGAGAGTACTGAAAAGTAAGTATTGTCCCCTAGGCTGTGAAACAGTGGGCCATGTACTCTTTGCAGTGGCAGCACACCAGTACAGGAAGTGGCCTGTGGAAACCAGAACCCATCACCCTACGGCTTTGGGAACCAGGCCATTAGCACAGGGTTCTTAGGGCATGATCCTCAGAAGAGCCACAGGTATATTCTCACATTTGGCTGTTTGTTTCCACTGAATAAAGTGAATAAAGGCAACCAAGCAGCTAGGACTGGATATGAATTTAAATGGACCTATGAAAGAAAACTGCAGTCTTGACCTATTTTGCTAATTTTTAAACCCATTACTCAGCTCATATCTATTAGGATGTTATTATAAAGAGAAAGGAAAGAGACCAGTTGGAAAGAAGAGATTCAGTGGAGGGGGGATTTGGGAAGGGGAAATGAGAAGGTGATGGGAGGAGATTATTATTATGGTTTATTGCCTATATTTATGGAAGCTGTCATTGAAAGTTTAAGAAAGGGGGGAGAGGAAGCAAGGGTGAGGGGTAGACAGAAACTAGAGCCCTTCCTGCCACACTGGTTTGAACAGTACAGCACAAACTTACAGTTCAATCTCACAATCTCACTTCTAGATGGATATACAAAAGAAATGAAATCTGACTCTAACAGCCACCTGCCCACTCATATTCACAGCAACCGAAAGACAGGGGCAACTTGTTAGGTGGGTAGATGGATGAGAAAAATGGGATATGTACACACAATGAAATATTCTTTAGTCTTAAAAAGAAATCTTGACACATGTTGTGACATGATGAAGACATACTAAGTGAAATAAGCCAAACAGAAAAGGGCTGGAGAGATGGCTTAGCGGTTAACACACTTGCCTACAAAGCCTAAGGACTCATGTTCAACTTTTCTGATCCCACGTAAGCCAGATGCACAGTGACACAAGTGCACAAGGTGGTGCACGTGTCTGGAGTTCTATTACAGCGGCTGGAGGCCCTTGCACACAAATTGTCTCACACTTGTATTCTCGCTCTCTCTGTCTTGCATAAAAAAAAATAAAAAGGCCAGTCTGTTGGGCTTGCCTCAGAAAAAAATAGCGTGTGATCCCCTTACATGAGGTTCATAGTTGAATCCATAAGCACAGAACATAGCATGGTAGTTGCCAGGGGCTAACGAAGGGAAAACAAGGAATTATTACTTAACGGGTACAGGTTTTCTGCTTAGAACATGAAAAAGGTCTGAAGCTAGAGGGGTTAATAGTTGTACAACATTAGTGTCACTGAGCCATGCAATTAAAAATGGTTATCAAAATGATAGATTTTGTAGCCAGGCATGATCGCGAATGCCTTTAATCCCAGCACTTGGTAGGCAGAGGTAGGAGTATCGCCATAAGTTTGAGGCCACCCTCAGAAAACATAATGAATTCCAGGTCAGTCTGGGCTAGAGTGAGACCCTACCTCAAAACAAAAAAAAAACAAAAGATTTTTGTTAGGAATATTTTGCCAAACAAAAATAAATAAATAAATATTTGCTTATATAAGCATCCCAACCATGAAATTCATCTATTTTCACCCTTTTGGAACAGGTAGGCCTTATAGTTTCCCTTGCTAAGAAGACAATAGATATGGTGTGTGCCCAAGGTCAACTTTTCTTACATTTGTTTAAAGAAGGAGTTTAAAAATCACTAATGTTGATTTCTGGGTTCTAAAACCACTCACTATGCTAGTGGTAAAGTTTTCTACAACGTAGCTTCTCTGTGGCATAACCTCCCCCAATTCCCACCCCACCCCTGTCAAACAAAATAGCTTCCTAAGCAGGGACACTTAGACCATCCATCCCAAGGGCCAGCATAGAGGAGGCACCATAACCAGTAAGTTGTTAAAAGTGTCCTTATGTGCTAAGCAATGACAAAAAGACCAGACCAAACTTCTGGTTAAGATGGTGTCGTAGGAACCCAGCCTAGGAGAGGAAAAGCCAAAAAAAAAAAAGCAAAATACACTCTTCTACTAAAAAGTGAGGTGTATAAGAAATTATCAATGGGAGCAGAGAAGTAGGAGAGATCCAGAGCATCCAGAGCCCGCACAGGTAGGCCAAAAGGGTCTAGCAGCAGCAGCAGGTCTGCGGGGCCACAGCTGCAAGGCTTCCCTTGAGCCGCAGGAAAAGCCCGGTGACACGGGAACACCTCACAAACTCAAGAAATGTGAAAAGAGGACCACAGCAACCAATGGAGGAGGACCAGATCACGAGGTAGAGGAACATGTGGACCAGTGGGAGAACTGGAGCCACCATCCACAGCCTCCCCTCCCCCACCACCAGTGCAAAAACCAGTAAGCACCAGAGACCTGGGGAAGGGCGATCACAGCACCAGTGACCACAGCAGTGATCCAGCGACCCAGCCAGGCGACTTGAACCCTCAGCACACCAAAGAGGGACCCAAGCAGGAACACAGCATAACTGAGACTAAAATCATCCCAAAAGGGAAGGGTCTCACTTGGTCACAAGCTGACTTGGAACCATCAACAGACCAGAAATCAACCTCCTAGTTGACAGGATTAAAGGTGTGAGGCAACACACACCCTAAGAGATTGAGACTTTGTTGGATCGGGTTGTCATAATACTTACTCTTGCATAAATACTCTGTGCTGTTTTTCATTGAATGCGTACATTGTTTAGTTAAATTTTAGAATCTGCCTGTAGTTTGTTCCACTCAGCCTACTTGAACACTCTCATAGCAGGCAAACCCAACACCTAGGGTCACTTTTATAGATACTCTGAGAGCCTTAAGAGCTACACCTAGCACCTTAAGCTCCTGAAGATATATAACATCAGATTGATTGACACATCTAATGCTACTGCAGCTAACTAGAAAATCCAAGCATTAAACTAATCCAAGTTGCCAAAATATGTGCATTATAACACAAGAAACACCAAAAATCAAGACAATATAAATCCACCAAAAATGACCTCCAGTGAGACTGATTTAGAGGAAATGCCTGAGAAAGATTTCAAAAGAATGATAATAAATATGCTCAAAGAAGACAAAGAGGAAATCAAAGGAATCAAAGAAGACACAGGAAACCAATTTAATGAAATAAAGAGATCAATACAAGACATAAATAAGGAAATAGAAATAATAAAGAAAAACCAGTCAGAATTACTAGCAATGAAATTTAAAACTCTGTAGAAAATCTCACCAGTAGAATGGATGAAGGAGAGGACAGAATATCTAAGCTACAAGACCACGTGGCAGATCTAATACAGTCCAAAAAAGAGAAAGACAAACTAATAGGAAAATATGAGTGGTAATTTCAAGATATTCGGGACACTAAGAAAAGATCAAACATAAGAATTCAGGGTATAATAGAAGAAGAATTTCACTCCAATGGCATAGTAGGCATTTTCAACAAAATCATAGAAGAAAATTTCCCCCAAATTGGGAAAGAGGTACCAATGCGGATACAGGAATTCTTTAGAACACCAACCAAACAAAACTTGGAAAGAACTTCTCCTCGCCATATTATAATTAAACTACCAAACATACAAACCAAAGAAGATATATTGAAAGCAGTGAGAGAGAATAGTCAAGTTACCTACAAAGGCAAGCCCATCAGGACCATAGCAGATTATTCAATATAAACTTTAAAAGCCAGAAGGGCGTGGAGTGATGTATTCCAAGTTCTGAAAGATAACAGCTGTCAACCAAGGTTATTTTATCCTGCAAAGCTATTCATTCAAATAGATAGGGAAATAAGGACATTCCACAACAAAAACAAGCTAAAGGAATATTTGAGGACAAAACCAGCTCTACAGAAAATACTTGAAAGAATCCTTCATGCTGAAGAGAAAGAAAAGCACACATATAAGGAACCTGGAAAAAACAAACAATACTCAAATACTAGTTAACACAAGAAAGCAAAGGTATAACCAGAAGAACTACAAAAGAGTGGCAAAAATAAATACATGCCTTTCAATAATATCGCTTAATATCAACAGCATCAACACCCCAAGAAAAGAAATAGGTTTGCAGACTGGGTTAAACATCAGGATCCTTCAATTTGTTGCCTCTAAGAAACTCACCTTTCTACAAAGGATGGACACTATCTTAGGGTGAAAGGTTGGAAAACAGTGTTTCAAGAAAATGGGCCTAGAAAATAAGCAGGTTTTGCTATCCTAATATCTGACAAGGTAGACTTCAGTCCAACACTAGTTAGGAAAGATAAGAAAAGTCACTTTAGATTTTTTTATTTTTTGTTTATTTTTATTTGAGAGTGACAGAGAGAAAGAGGCAGAGACAGAGAGAGAGAGAATGGGCACTCCAGGGCTTCTAGCCACTGCAAACAAACTCCAGATGCATGCGGCCCCTTGTGCATCTGGCTAACATGGGTGCTGGGGGAGAGAGCCTCAAACCGGGATCCTTAGGCTTCATAGGCAAGCGCTTACCGCCAAGCCATCTCTCCAGCCCAGAAAGGTCACTTTATATTGATTAAAGGCACACTCCAACAGAAGGACATTACAATCCTAAATATATATGCACCTAACATGAGGGCTCCCATCTTCATCAAACAAACATTATTAGAACTAAGGTCACAGATTACACCAAACACAGTTGTATTGGGTAACTTCAACAGCCCACTCTCAGCAACTGACAGGTCATCCTGGCAAAAAATAAACAGAGAGGCATCTGGATTAAGTGAGGTCATAGAACAAATGGACCTAACAGATATATACAGGACATTTCATCCAAACACTAGAGAATACACATTTTTTACAGAACCACATGGAACATTCTGTAAAATAGACCATATATTAGGACACAAAGCAAATATTAACAAATACAGGAAAAATGAAATAATTCCTTGCATTCTATCTGACCACACTGGAATCAAACTACAAATCAATAGCAAGAAAAGCTATAGAGCATACATAAAATCATGGAAACTAAACAATACACTGCTAAATGATGAATGGGTCAATGAGGAAATCAAAAAATTCACAGAGTCAAATGATAATGAGAACACAACATACCAAAACCTTTGGAACACAATGAAGGCAGTCCTAAGAGGGAAATTTGTAGCTTTAAGTACCTATATTAAGAAATTAGAAAGGCCTCAAGTAAATGACCTAATGCCTCACCTTAAAGCCTTGGAAAAAGAAGAACAAGGCAAACCAAAAATCAGTAGACAGGAAGAAATAATAAAGATTGGGGCAGAAATTAATGAAATAGAAAGCAAAAAAATATATATATATCCAAAGAATCAATGAAACAAAGAGTTGGTTCTTTGAAAGGATAAACAAGATTCATAAACCCTTAGCAAATCTGACCAAAAGAAAGAGAGAAGAGACACAAATTAATAAAATTAGAGATGAAAAAGGCAGCATGGCAACAGATACCAGAAAACTTCAAAAAATCAAAGGAACATACTATAAAAACATATACTCCAAGTACTTCTCTTAATGTTCATTCCCTTATATTAATACTACTCTCACTTTTGGTAGAGAATCCTCTCTTTACAGATGGCAGTGACCTTAGGATGACTCAGAAGGCATCATGGTGCTGGAAAGAAGTGACCAGAGTATTCAGTACTATAATATCTCTATCACACCTTCCAAGGCTTAGGGTCTAATGTGGAAGAGGTGGCAGGAAGACTGTAATACCAAAGGAAGGGGAAGACTCCTTACAACGTGCTCCCTCCAGACTCAAAATGGCCTTGATATCCATGACCTCACAGTGCTTGACACTACCTACACAAGATCATCATAAGAAGAGGAAAAGATCATAACATCAAAATAAAAGAGGAACTGATTGAGATGGGGAGGGGATATAATGGAGAATGAAATTTCAAAGGGGTAAGTGGGAGGAGGGAGGGTATTACCATGGGATATTTTTTATAATCATGGAAGATGTTAATAAAAATTTGAAAAATAAATAAATAAAATAAAATGAACACAGAAATCAAAAAAATATATACTCCACTAAGTATGAAAATCTGAAAGAAATGGATGATTTCCTTGATTTATATGACCTACCTAAATTAAATCAAGATGAGATTAATCACTTAAATAGACCTATAACAAGCATGGAGATCCAAGCAGTTATCAAAAATCTCCCAACTAGGGCTGGAGAGATGGCTTAACAGTTAAGCGTTTGCCTGTGAAGCCTAAGGACCCCGGTTCGAGGCTTGATTCCCCAGGACCCACGTTAGCCAGATGCACAAGGGGGCGCACGCATCTGGAGTTCATTTGCAGTGGCTGGAAGCCCTGGCGTGCCCATTCTCTCTCTGTCCCTCTATCTGTCTTTCTCCCTGTGTCTGTCACTCTCAAATAGATAAATAAAAAATGAACAAAAATATTAAAAAAAAAACTCCCAACTAAAAACAGTCCAGGTCCACATGGATTCACTGGTGAATTTTAACAGACCTTCAGGGAAGAACTAACACCATTGCTTCTTAAAATTTTAAAGACGGAATCCTACCAAACTCCTACAAAGCCAGCATTACCCTGATACCAAAACCAGGCAAAAACAGAACAAAGAAAGAAAATTACAGACCAATCTCCCACATGAACATACATGCAAAAATTCTCAGCAAAATATTGGCAAACAGAATGCAAGAATATATCAGAAAGATCATTCACCCCAACCAAGTAGGCTTATCCCAGATATGCAGGGATGGGTCAACATATGCAAATCGATAAATGTAATACATTATGTAAATGGACAGAAGGACAAAAATCGCATGATCATCTCATTAGATGCAGAGAAAGCATTTGACAAAATCCAACATCCCTTCATGATAAAAGTCCTACACAGACTGGGAATAGAAGAAACATATCTCAGTAGAATAAAGGCTATTTATGACAAGCCTACATCTAACATATGACTAAATGGGAAAAATTGGAAGCTTTTCCACTAAAATCAGGAACAAGACAAGGTGTCCACTGTCCCCACTTTTATTTAATATAGTACTGGAAGTCTTAGCCATAGCAATAAGGCAAGAGACACACGTAAAAGGGATACAATTTGGAAAAGAAGAGATCAATTTATCATTATTTGCAGATGACATGATTCTATATATAAAAGACCCTAAAGACTCTACCAGAAAAGTCTTAGAGCTGATAAACACCTAGAGCCATGTATCAGGATACAAAATAAATACACAGAAATCAGTAGCCTTCCTATATGCTAACAATAAACACACACAGGATGAAATCAGAGAATCACTCCCATTCACAATTGCAAATAATAAATTACCTTGGAATAAACCTAACTAAGGAAGGGAAGGATCTCTACAATGCAAACTTTAAAACACTCAAGTGAGAAATTGCAGAAAACACTAGGAAATGGAAAAACATCCCTTGTTCTTGGATCAGAAGAATCAATATTGTGAAAACAGCAATCTTACCAAAAGCAATCTGCACATTTAATACAATCCCCATCAAAATTCCAATAGCATTGTTCACAGAAATAGAAAAAACAATCCAAAAATTCATTTGGAAGCACAAAAAACCTTGCATATCGAAAATAATACTGAGCAACAAAAATAAGGCTGGTGGGATCACCATACCTTATTTTAACCTATACTACAGAGCCATAGTAACAAAAACAGCATGGCACTGGCACAAAAGCAGACATGTAGATCAATGGAACAGAATAGAGAACACAGATGTAAGTCCAGGTAACTATAGCCACCTGCTATTTGACAAAAATGCCAAAAATACTCACTGGAGAAAAGACAGCCTTTTCAGCAAATGGTGCTGGGAAAACTAGATATTTATCTGTAGAAGGATGAAAGTAGATTCTTCTCTCTCTCCATGCACAAGAATTAAGTACAAATGGATTAAAGACCTTGACATCAGACCTGAAACTATGAAACTGCTAGAGGGAAAAGTAGGGGAAACCCTTCAACATATTGGTCTTGGCAAAGACTTTCAAAATATAACCCCAATTGCTCAGGCAATAAAACCACAGATTAACTGCTGGGACCTAATGAAATTACAAAGATTTTGTATGGGAAAGAACACTGTGAATAAAGCAAAAAGGCAACCCAGAGAATTGGAAAAAATCTTTGCCAGCTATACATCTGATAGAGGATTCATATCTAGGATATACCAAGAGCTCAAAAAATTAAATACTAAGAAATCAAATAACTCAATTAAAAAATGGGCTATGGAACTAAATAGCGAGTTCTCAAAAGAAGAAATTCGGATGGCATATAAGCATCTAAAAAAGAGTTGTACATCCCTAGTCCTCAGAGAAATGCAGATTAAAACTACGTTGAGATTCCATCTCACTCCTGTCAGATTGGCTACCATCATGAAAACAAATGACCATAAATGCTGGTGAGGATGCAGAAAAACAAGAACCCTTCTACACTGTTGGTGGGAATGCAATCTGGTCCAGCCACTGTAGAAATCAGAGTGGAGGTTTCTAAGACAGCTAAAAATTGATCTACCATATGACCCAGCTATAGCACTTCTAGGCATATATCCAAAGGACTCATTACCTTAGAGATACTTGCTTAACCATGTTTATTGCCGTTCAATTCACAATAGCTGGGAAATGGAACCAGCCTAGATATAATCAACTGATGAGTAGATAATGAAGATATGGCACATTTATACAATGGAGTTCTACTCAGTGGTGAAGACAAATGAAATTATGAATTTTGCAGGAAAATGGATGGATCTGGAAAGGATTATACTAAGTGAGGTAACCCAGGCCCAGAAAGCCAAGCATCACATGTTCTCTCTCATATGTGGATCCTAGCTACAGATGACTGGCCTTCTGTGTGAGTAGGAAGAAAACTCAGTAGCAAAGGCCAGTAAACTAGAAAAGATATATAAAGGGAAGGGAAAGGACAGGAGGAGTGTACTTAATAGGATGGTATTGTATATATGTAAGCAGAAGAACAGATTAATGGGGGTGAAAAGGCCCAAGTGAGGTCAGGGGAAGAGATTGAGTAAAGAAAAGGTGGAGAGAGGGCTAATCAAAATCTAAGAGGATATAAATAAATCATATTGAAACCTACTTTTTTGGACAATGGAACACTCAGGAGCCATAGATTATTACTAAAATATTTTCAGTGCCAGGGATAGGATACCTTCCAGTGAGTTGTTGGCCAGGGAGGTCCTTGATGCCCCCAAAACATTATAGGCCATTGCTGAGGCCCTTGGTTTCCCACCAGAAATAGAAGGTAAGACCCTATTGCTGAAGACTCCACATACTTGCGATGCAAAGCCACTGAGAAATCCTGCTATGACTGAGCTGATAAACTCCTCCATGTAGACCAGTTGACAGAAAGCTAGAAAAAGCCATTCTGCATGCAGTTCCATGGGAGAGAGAGATATCACCAGTGAAGATACCCAACAGTGGACACCGCAAGCCTTATATTTTGCCAGCCAGGCCAAATAGCCAATGGGTACAATAGTGGCACATGTGTCATGGGGAAAACTAACTGCCCTCTAATTGGACTGGAGGCCCACTCCATGGGAGGGAATATATCCCTGAAACAGAAAACCTACAACAGAGGTAGTCATGAGCCCTAGGGGTGTAACATCTGTTGCTATCTAGCTAAATGTATATACTATGCTCATCAAACTGCCCAGTAAGCACTTCTCTTAATGTTCATGCCTATATATTAATGCTACTCTCACTTTTGGTAGAGAACCTTCTCTTTTCAGATGGCAGTGACCTTGGGATAACTCAGGCATCATCATGGTGGGAAGAAGTGACAGGAGTGCTCAGCACTGCAATATCTCTATCACACCTTCCAAGGCTCCATTGTGGAAGAGGTGGTGGAGAGAATGTAAGAGCCAAAGGAAGGGCTGGACTCCTTACAACATGCTCCTACATACACAAAATTGCCTGGATATCCATGACCTCACAGTGCCTGACACTACCTACACAGGACCATCATAATAGGAGGAAAAGATCATAATATCAAAATAAAAGAGACACTGATTGAGAGGAAAAGGGGATATGATGGAGAATGGAGTTTCAAAGGGGAAAGTGGGGGGAGTGTGGGAATTACCATGAAATATTGTTTATAATCATGGAAGTTGCTAATAAAAAAATTATTAAAATAAAAGTTCAGACTATATCCTGGTGGTGTGGCACATGCCTTTGATCCTAGCAGCTGGGAGGCAGATGTAGGAGGATCACCATGAGTTCAAGGCCACCCTGAGACTACACAGTGAATTCCAGGTCAGCCAGAGCTAGAGTGAGACCCTACCTCAAAAAAATAAAATAAAATAAATAAGACCATAGGTGTATGGGACCCATGCATGTGATTTCAGAGGTCAGTCACTATGACCTTCATAGAACCCGAGTGGCTCATTCATGGAGGCAGCTGATAGATCAAACAGCTGTATGTGGCAGAGGAAGCTGGGCTTGGGAGCCCAGGCCCAAGGCCCAGAGCAAAAATGGGCCACCTCTGCCTCCCTTGCTGGCTGCCCAGATCTCTTAGCCAGGCCAGGAAGAATTCCCGGAAGTGGAGCAGGGAACAATGAGAGGAAATGCAGAAGGAAGGGCAGGCCCCGCCCCTGCCAGCCCTGCACTTCCAGGCTGCTCCAGAGCAGTGGCCAGCGTTGACAGCTGGTTATTTCCTCCTGGTTCTATTCTTTGGGGGGTATATAATACACCTCCCATAGCCACTCTCATTGTAGGCCCTAGAACAAAGTCTCTCTAAGGAGCCAGGTGGCTTCACAAGCCTCATGCCCATAGGTAAAAGGCTGGCTGAAGGCTGCTTATCCCAAAGTACAAGGGGCAGGCTGTGGGGACAAGCTCGGTCGGGGAGGAGTGCAGGGTGGGGAGGGGCTTCCTGGAAGGGTTGGAAGGGTCTGAGACTTGATCACAGGTCACAGTGAAGGCCATTCCTCATTCATCCCTTCATGTTGCAAGGGACAGAGGAGATAAAGGTCTCATACTCTATGGCTTTATTCAGGCCACTTCAGCCTCGGAGGGTCCACACCCTGACCTGCCTGACATGGAGATGAATACTGAGATACAGGCTCTAAGGCTACGTGCCTTCAGTGCATTGCCCTATCAGCATCGGCCCATGGCCTGGCAGGTACCCAGTGGGGTCAATAAGAATCCAACAAAATGAGAAAGTGAAGCAGACAAGCATAGGGACAGCCAGGTGACCCAGGGCACAGGTGACGCAGGGCACTATTCCCCAGCTGCCCCTGTCCCAGCAGGGTTACACAAGCACCCTCTTCCTTGGGTAATTTGTATTCAGGTGCATCTGATAGAAGAGATAAGAAAGGCCAGCACAAGCGCAAAGATTAATCTGTCCTTGAAGTGACCAGTCAAGGAAAAGCTTAGTTACCATCTCATGTGTATGGGTGATGGAAAGAGGCACATATGCTTAAAATTACAGGATATGTGGCTGCAGTGGTGGCTCAGCACTTAAAGGTGCTTGCTTGAATAGCCTGGCAGCCCAGGTTAGAATCCTCAGTACCCAAAAATGCACAAGTGGTACATGCACCTGGAGTTCATTTGCAGTGGCAGGAGGCCCTCATTCTCCTTCTCTCTCTCCCCCTCTCTCTCTCCCTCCCTCTCCCCCCCCCCTCTCTCTCTCTCTCTCTCTCTTCCCTTGCAAATATATAAATAGCTTTGTGGGTTGTACAGCCCACATGTGTGCACGTTTGTCAATCAGAATAAAGGATCCTCCCCTCTCCTGACCCTGGGTATCAGCTCCTCCCTCCACCTAGACTCATGAAAAGAACCCAGGAAAAATCAGGGCCTCAAACTTGAGCCTGCTCCTGCCCTGTGGAGTATATCCTATGCTTTTGCTTTTGTTTTTAATAAATCCATACTTTCACTACTGCTTTGTATCTTGTACAATTTGTTGCTCAAGTCAGAAGGAACATGGACATAGTATCACGAGTCATCCAAACTTCCCCTTGGGTAACAGAGCACAGGGCCCTCCTTACAAAAACAAATTCCAAGTATGCACACAGCCTCATGCCAGCCAGTGCGGCATGAATGCCATAGGCCCTTCCAGCCTCCCCCAACGGTCTCTCTGTCTCTGTTGTGTTCTGGAACCACTGGAATGTAGGAGCAGAAGTGTGGGAGCTAAAAGCACTGCTGCCATTCCAAGAAAGAAGTCAGGAGTGAGTGTGGGGAGGGAGAGCCGTGAGGAAAAGAACCAGTTCCCAGCTGCGTCATCCACTGGGGGTGCTTCCTTATCTGAGAAGAGGCAGGAATGGGAGCCCCCAAAGTCAGCCTTAACAGTGTGTGGGAGGGTGAGAGCCAAGGCAGCCACCAAAGTTTACTTTAATGAAGCATGAAAAAATGGAAACAATCTTATTGTAAAAAACATCGGTGTTATTACATCATTGTTGGTAAAAACAAACTCAAGGGCAACCCACATATCCATCACCAAAACAATAAACACAGCACAGTATATCCATGCAATGGAAGACTGCCTGTCCACAAAAATAATGGGAAAGTTTGCCATGTATTATATGGAAAATTTTTAAGACCTGTGGTTAAGTGAAAAAACAAAGTACAAAAGGGTTATGTCACTGCTTTCTATTGGATAAAAAAAAAAAAAAGAGGAAACTCAGCACCTAAAGTGGTCAGTAAGCAATAAGGGTTCTGTAATAATCCATAAAAACAAACACCAGTGGGAATGTGAATTAGTACAGCTACTATGAAGAATAGTGTGAAGGCTCCTTAAGAAACTAAAAACTAAGACCAGGCGTGGTGGCACATGCCTTTAATCCCAGCACTCAGGAGGTAGAGGTAGGAGGATCGTTGTGAATTTGAGACCAGCCTGATACTACATAGTGAATTCCAGGTCAGCCTGGGCTATAGCAAGACTCTACTTCAAAAAAACAAAAGAAAAGAAAAGAAGATGTGGGGAAGGAGGGAAAGAGAGAGAGAGAGACTAAAAAGAGATCTGCCATATGCCTTAGTTTTCCCAATTCTAGGTATATATTCAAAGGAAATGATATCAATAAATAAAGAGATTTATTGATGCCTGCACATTCATGTCCATTGAAACACTATTCACAATAGCTAAGTTATGGAACCAACCCACAGATGAATGGATAAGGAAAATGTGACATATATATATATATATATATATATCTGCCATCAAAAATGGATACCTTAACATTTCACCAAAGCGAATGGATCCCAGGGGCAGTAGATATGGACCAGCTGGTAAAGCACTTGCCAAGCAGGCATGAAGACCTGAGTTCAGAGCCCCAGCATCCATGGATATGCCAGCAGGTGTGGCAGCCCACCTGCAATCTCAGTGCCCTGGAGGCAAAACAGGGAAACTAGCTGGCTAGACTGGCTGAATCAGTGATCTCTGGGTTCAAGACAGAAACCCTGCCTCAGTAAATAAAATAGAGAGCAACTGAGGAAAACTTAAGAAATACACCCAGAAGTGTTAAATACAAAAGGCCATAGGGAAAGTAACATCCTCATATAGTAGAGGAATAAAAGGTAAAATGAGAGAAAAGAGAACCAAATAAATGGAGGGAAATGGTGATGGTGTTTCTGACTAAAGGGTTTGTGGACTATCTCTGTACTACTTTTAATAACTTTTCTATAAGTTTGAAACTCTATTTTTCATATTCCAGAAGGGTCATCATGTGTCTGTTTCTCACTCTCTGTCTTTGAAACTAAGAATGTGACATGTCACTCTATAGTACACAGATTACAGTTCAGCTCCTCACTGACTCAGCTGCCGCCTCTGTCCTGAGTCAGAAGGCCCCTGTCACCTGAGGGCGGGTGTGCACACATGTAAATGTGCACACTCACTCAAGGAAGGAAATAGACAGGAGCTCCACCCCTCAGTTATGTGTGCCTGCCAGGGAAGGACAGGAAGTGAGGGACAGCAGGACATTCCTGGCCTCTGGCAGCCTTCTTCCGGGACCTGGCTCCCCAGAGACTGCCCAAGGAAAACTCTAAATAGATTTCCACTACAGTGCAGAGAAAGACAAAAGGAAGATTATCCTGAAATCCAGAGATATTCTGGATAGAATCCAGGGCAAAATATAGTTACAAAAATCCTTGAAAATAAGGCTATGGTCAACACTTTGAGCCTGCTGAGGAAAACAGGATAGGGAGCCCCAAACAGCTCCCAAAGATTCCAGAAAGCAGAGCCCAAAAATCAGCATGCTGAAACCAGAAGCCCTCCTTCCCAATTCCAAACAGCAAACTGCAGCTCGGCCTCTTGAATGTCTATGAGAGCATGCTCGTTTATCTGAGTGAGGAGAGCCCATGAGATGAAGATGCCTGGGACAAGCCACTAACAAAGAGAGGAAAAGATTCTCCACACACAAAGCAGACCAGGGATTCATATTCCTAATGACAACCCAAATATATGATGATTCCATAATAAAAAGACAAGCAGCTAAAAACCTAAGCATAGGTAATTCTAAGGGCTAGATGTGGTAGTACACATCATAATACTGGCACTTGAGAGGTAGAGGAGGGCAAGTTCAAGGCCAGCCTGGGCTACATGGTGTGAATTTGTCTCAAAAAAAAAACAGGTGTGGTGGCCTGTAATTCCTCAATTCAGAAGGCTGGGGTGAACAAATCATTATTTGGAGACCTACCTGGGCTGCATAGCAAAACTCTGTTTCAAAAAAAAAAAAAAACAGTAGGGGCCAGGCGTGGTAGCGCATGCCTTTAATCCCAGCACTTGGGAGGCAAAGGTAGGAGGATTGCTGTGAGTTCAAGGCCAGCCTGAGACTACAAAGTGAATTCCAGGTCAGCTTGGGCTAGAGTGAGACCCTACCTCAACAACAACCAAAAAAAATGTAGGGACTGTGGGGATTGCTCAGTGATTAAAGGTACCTGCTTACAAAGCCTACTGGCTGGGTTCAATTCCACAGCCACCCACATAAAGCCAGACAGGCATCCATTTTCAGCAAGAAGAGATCTTGGCATACATACGCACACATACATACACTTGCTCATGCCCACTCACAAATAAATAAACTTTTTTGAACAATGGAACACACAGAGGCCATAGATTGTTATTAGAAAATTTTCAGTGCCAGGGATGTGATACCTTCCAGGGTAGTTGTTGGCCAGGGAGGCCTCTGATGCCCCCAAAAACATTACAGGACACTGCCAAGGCCCTTGGTTACCCACCAGGAATAGATGGTAAGACCTTGTTGCTGAAGATTCCACATACTTGGGCTGCAAGGCCACTGAGAAATCCTGCAGGAGCTGAGCTGAAAACCTCCTCCATGTGGACCAGCCGACAGAAAGCTAGAAAAAGCCATGCTGCATGCAATTCAATGAGAGAGAGAGAAATCACCAGTGAAGATACCCAAGAGTGGACACTGCAAGCCTTATATTTGGCCAGTCCGGCCAAATGAGCCAACAGGTGCAATCTACCTGTCTGTTATGGGGGAAACCAACTGCCCTCTAATTGGACTAGAGGCCCACTCCATGGGAGGGAATACATCCCTGATACTGAAAACCTAAAACAGGGGTAGTCATGAGCCCTAGGGATGTAACATCTGCTGGTGTCTGGCTAAATGTATGTACTATGCTCACCAAACTGCCCAGTAAGCACTTCTCTTAATGTTCATACCCATATGTTAATGCCACTCTCACTTTTGGTTAGAGAACCTTCTCCTCTCAGATGGCACTGACCTGTGGATGACTCAGAAGGCACAATGATGCTGAGAAGAAATAATAGAGGAGTGCTCAGCACTGAAATATCCCAATCACAACTTGTAATTCTAATGTTGAGAGGCTAAGGCAGGAAACTTGCTAAGTTTGAACCAGTCCAGGATACATAGTAAGTTCCAGGCCAGACTGGAGTATAGTATGAGACCACATACATACATACATACATTCACAGAAGAAGAAATACAAGGGGACAATAACCACATGAAAATATGTTCAAATTTATAATCCAAGAAAACAAAACGTACTGATTACCTTTGCCTTTTGCTCATCACACTATCAAAGATAAAATAAAAGCTTGGCATGCACTTTTTTCTGCACTATTAATGGAAATAAATTAGGTATTTGTGTGTGTGTGTGTGTGTGTGTGTATAGTATGTGTGTGCAGTGTGGTGAGTATGATGTGTGATGTATGCACGAATGTGTGCAGATGCACACACCCACACATGAACATGTAGAAGCCAGAGAACATAGGGTGTCCTTCTCTTATCACTCATCCATGTTGACATGACATTTCTCTTTCAACCCAGAGCTGTTGTCCATGAATGAGCCCCAGTGAATCTCTGGTCTCTGTCCACCATGAAGTGGAGTACAAATATGCATACCACACCTAACTTTTTGCATGAGCTTTGAGCCAGAAAGGCCAGTGAGGCAAACTCTCTTAACTGCTGAGACATCTTCCCAGCCCAAATTAGGACATTTTTGAAAAGTAATTAGACAGAATCTCCAAATATTTACATGCTTATATCCTTTGATCCAGTGATCTCACTTCTAAGGACCTATGGAAAGAAACTAAGCAACATTTAAACAAATAAACAAGGGGGCTGGGGAGATAGCTCAGTGATTAAAGGTGCTTGCTTACAAAGCCTGGTGGCCCCAGTTCAACTTCCCAGTACTCACATAAAGCCACATACACTAAGGGGTGCAAGTATCTGGAGTTTACTTGCAGTAGCAAGAGGCCCTGGTGTTCTGATTCTCATAATCATTCTCTCTCTCTCTCTCCTTAAAAATGAATAAATTAAAAAACTGTAAAAACATTTAGATGAATTTGTTCCCTGGATAATCATGTGAGAGCAAGTAATTGAAGGGCAACCAAGCCCTAACCATGGTATTGCACACAACTCAGAATACCAGGTAATGCATGAAAAATGAGGGTGACATGCTGCCAGGTGGCCTAGGAAAGGATAAATCCTGAACTAAAAGCAAAATTCAGACTGATGCATATGTCACAACTGTATTTGTGTACAAGCAAGTGTATAGGCATGTGCTTGCATAGACTTAGGGACAGCAGAGAAAGACCTAACCCAAGTTGTTAGCAATGGCCACTACTGGACTTTTCCCCTTATACTTCAAGAATGCAACTTAAACACACACATTTATTATTGTGGAGGTTTTTAAGTCTTTTTAAGTGAAAAAACATGTGTGCATGTATGTGTGCAACATGTTAAGGCATGCAGACAATGTGTGCTGTGTGGTTGACCTATGCACATGTCTGTGGATCTTGCTATAGTCCATGAATACTTTTGATGTTCCAAGCCCTGACAGGCATTTCACACACACACATACACACAAACACACACACACACACACACACACACACACACACACACACACTCATTTAAACTTCACAACAGCCATCACACAGGTACTATTATGGCTGTCTTGATGAGGAAGTAGGAGTTTGGAGGCATCCACTTCCCAGACAGGGCCAAGAAGCAACTTGCTGCTGACAATGAAGTTCCTGAGCAAAGCCCCTGCCCCTTGTTCTCATGCAACCCTCCCCCAAACCTTCTCCCAGCTCCTGCACAGCTAAAAGGACCTGGACCCACTCCTCCCGAAATGGGACATGTCAGTCCTATCAACACCCTCCAGGTGCCGTGCCACTCACCATCTGCCAGGCCCTCCTCTGGCCCCTCTGTTTTCTCCTTCCCAGTCCCATCCTCAAGGTCTAAGAGGTATGTTCTATGGAGCACCTTCAGATGTGCTTTTACACTTCACGTAACACTTCCTAAGGGGTCTGAGAAATGGCTCAGTGGTACAATGTGCTTTTTTGCAGAGCTTACAGGCCCAGGGTTCTATTCCCTAGTACCTACATAAAGCCAGATACGCAATGTGTTTAGAGTCCGTTTGCAGCAGCAAGAGACCCTGGCACTCCCATACTCTCCTTCTCTCTCTCATAAATAAATAAAAATTTAAAGACTTTTAATTAATATTTTTAAAAAATTAACAACAATGTAAGAGACAGCTAGGGAGGTGACTCATTTGTGCTTGCCTCACAAGCGTGGCAAACGAGCCAGGTGTGGTGGCATGCATCTGTATTTGTTGCAGTTATCTTCTCATTGCTAGAACAAAACACCTAACCAAGAGCAACTGATGGGGGAAAAGGTTTTATTTTGGCTTACAGTCTCAAGGGGAAGCTCCATGATGGCCAAAAAAAAAAAAAAAAATAGTAGAGCAGAGGCTGGACATTACCTCTGCATAGCAGATGAGAAACACCAGCAGTAGAGGTCCATTCCCAGTAACACACCTCCCCCAGCAAGGCTCCACCTCCCAAACTGCCACCAGCTGGGGATCAAGCATTCAGAACACATGAGTCTATGGGGACAGCTGATTCAAATGACCATGTAGTCACAGCATGGGGAAGACAGAGGCAGGAGATTCTAAAGCTCAGTCACCAGCTGCACTAGCCTACTTGGTGAGCTTGAGACCAATGAGAGACCCTATCTCAAAGGAGGTGGACGATGTCTGTGGTATCACATCTGAGATTGTCCTCTAACCTACAAATACATGTGCATTTTTCAAACAAAATAACAAAGAATGGAAGAAACAGAATCACAGAACATGTAAGTGACCTGCCCAAGCCCACACAACTAGGTCCTACTTCTTTTCAGAGTCTCAATGTCCACACTCATTGTATAGGATCAGGTCATCCATCCCAATGTGGGCCTGTAGGAGAAGCTATAGGAGGAATAGGTGATACAGTGCCTATACTCAGGGAAGTTTCAGCTACTTGTGTCCCAGCCTGTTATAATCACCACAATAGACAATCAGACCCTGGGAAGGGTGAAGGCAGGCAGGCATCTATTCAAGTGGGAGACCCTCCAGTACCCTTCTATACAGCCACTACTCATTACAAGCTGATGTGTGTGGACTTCCAGTTAAGATGGCGGCGTAGGTACCACGCCAAAGCAGCCTAGGGGGAAAAAGACCAAAAAACTCAGCAAAATACACACTTTTACTAAAAAGTGAGGTGTATAGGAAATTGAAGTGGCAGCAGAGAAGTAGAAGAGTTCCGGAGCATCCAGAGCCTGCACAGGTGGGAAAAGCGGCTCTGGCAGCTTGGCCAACCGCCACGGCCGCGGCGCACCAGAAAGCCGTGAGGCTCGGCTCCAGCCGCAGGAAAAGCCAGGTGCGGGAGCTTCCCCTCACGCCGTGCTCTCCGCAACTCGGGAAACATGAGGGGAGAGCAGCAGCGAGCAACGGAGGAGCAGACCGCAAGGTAGAAGAACGCTTGGAGCAGCGAGAGAACCAGAGCAGCTGCAGCTCCCTCCCCTCCCACACTGCCTAAGCCCAGCTCCGGCCAACAGAGCAGCGGCCCAGACCCGGCCACACCAACTTGGGCTGACAGCGGGACCCAAGCAGGAGCAGAGTTCGGCAGCAACATCAGCGGCTCCAGCACCGGTAACAGCGGCCCCAGCAGCAGCAGACCCAGGAGTGGCAGCAGCGGCAGACTCGGCAGCAGCAGCTTCAGGGGGAGCAGCGGCAGTGGACACAGCAGCAGCAGCTTCAGCAGCAGTGATGGCTCCTGCAGTGGCAGCTACAGCAGCAGCAGAGGCAGCAGCAGTGGTGGGTCCAGCAGCAACACCTTCAGCAGCAGTGGCTACAGTCCCAGCAGGGGCAGCTTAAGCAGCAGCAGTTCCAGCAGCAGGGGTGCTGATCTGCAGGGCCACACTTCCCAGGCTTGGTTTGCCCCAGAGGAAAAGCAAGTGCCCAGCTCCAGAAATCAGAACAGCAGCCCGAAGACCCAGGAAGCAACTTGACTGAGACCAAAATCATCCAAGGTAACTGGGATTGCACAAGGGAAGGGTCTCACTTGGTCACAAGCTGACTTGGATCCCTCAACAGACCAGAAATCTTAACCTCTTTGTTGATAGAGAATCTGGTCATTATAATAACTACTCTTGCATACATACTCGGGGCTGTTTTTGATTGAATGTGTACAGTGTTTAGTTAAATTTTAGAATCTACCTGTATTTTATTCCATTCAGCCTGCTTGAATACTCCTATAGCAGGGAAACTCAACCCCTAAGAATATCTTTGTACATACTCTGAAAGTCTTAAGAGCCACACCTAACACCTTAAGGTCCTACCCTGAAAATATATTACATCAAATCAATTAATACAGCTAAGAATACACAGCTAGCTAGAAAATCCAAGCATTAACTTAATCCAAGATGCAAAAATATATACATTATAACACAAGAAACACTAAAAAGCAAGACAATATAAATCCACCTAAAAGTATTAATGCATCAGAAATGTCCTCCAGTGAGAAAGAGTTAGAGGAAATGCCTGAGAAAGAGTTCAAAAGAATAATTATAAATATGTTCAAAGAGGTCAAAGAACACATCAAAACAATTAAAGAAGAAATCAAAGAGGAAATCAAAGGAATCAAAGAAGATGCAGGACACCAATTTAATGAAATAAAGAAGGCAATACAAGACATAAATAAGAAAATAGAAATAATAAAGGAAAACCAGCCAGAATTACTAGCAATGAAGAACACAGTTCATGAAATAAAAAACTCTGTAGAAAATCTCACCAGTACGATGGATGAGGGAGAGGACAGAATATCTAAGCTAGAAGACCAGGTGGCAGACCTAATGCAGTCCAACAAAGAGAAAGACAAACTTATAGAAAAGTATGAGTGGGAATTTCAAGATATTCGGGACACTATGAAAAGATCCAATATAAGAATTCAGGGCATAGTAGAAGGAGAAGAACTCCACTCCAGAGGCATAGTAGGCGTCTTCAACAAAATCATAGAAGAAAATATCCCCCAAATTGGGAAAGAGGTGCCAATGCAGATACAGGAAGCCTTTAGAACCCCAGCCAGACAAAACCCAGAAAGAACCTCTCCTGGCCATATTATAATCAAACTTCCAAACACACACACCAAAGAAAATATATTGAAAGCAGTTAGAGAGAAAAATCAAGTTACCTACAAAAGCAAGCCCATCAGGATTACAGCATATTATTCAACACAAACTTTTAAAGCCAGAAGGGCTTGGAGTGATATATTCCAAGTTCTGAAAGATAACAACTGGCAACCAAGGTTACTTTATCCTGCAAAGTTATCCATTCAAATAGATGGAGAAATAAGGACATTCCATGACAAAAGCAGGTTAAAGGAGTATTTGAAGACAAAACCAGCTCTACAGAAAATACTTGATAGAATCCTCCATGCTGAAGAAAAGGAAAAGCACACATATAAGGAACCTAAAAAAAAAAAGCAATACTCAAATACTAGTTAACAGAAGAGAGCTCAGGTAGAACCAGAAACACACACATACACAAAAAAAAAAAAATGGCAAACATAAATACACACCTTTCAATAATATCTCTTAATATCAAGGGCCTCAATGCCCCAACGAAAAGACATAGATTTGCAGACTGGGTTAAAAAGCAGGATCCTACAATTTGTTGTCTCCAAGAAAATCACCTTTCTACAAAGGATAGACATTATCTTAGGGTGAAAGGTTGGAAGACGGTGTTTCAAGCAAATGGGCCTAGAAAACAAGCAGGGGTTGCGATACTAACATCAGACAGGGTAGACTTTAGTCCGACATTAGTCAAGAAAGATAAGGAAGGTCACTTTATATTGATTAAGGGCACACTCCAACAGGAGGACATTACAATACTAAATATGTATGCACCTAACATGGGGGCTCCCAAATTCATCAAACAAACACTATTAGAACTAAGGTCACAGATAACACCAAACACAGTGGTGGTGGGTGACTTTAACACCCCACTCTCATCAATTCACAGGTCATTGCGGGAAAGAATAAACAGAGAGGCATCTGGACTAAGTGAGGTCATACAAGGAATGGACTTAACAGATATATACAGGATATTTCATCCAAAGGCTGCAGAATATACATTCTTTTCAGCAGCACATGGAACATTCTCCAAAATAGACCATATATTAGGACATAAAGCAAATCTTAACAAATTCAGGAAAATTGAAATAATTCCTTGCATTCTATCTGACCACAATGGAATTAAACTACAAATCAGTAGCAAGAAAGGCTATAGAGCACACACAAAATCATGGAAACTAAACAATACACTACTAAATGATGAATGGGTCAATGAAGAAATCAAAAAGGAAATCAAAAAATTTATAGAGTCAAATGATAAGGAGAACTCAACATACCAAAATCTCTGGGACACAATGAAGGCAGTTCTAAGAGGTAAATTTATAGCCTTGAGTGCCTATATTAAGAAATTTAAAAGGTCGCAAGTAAACGACCTAATGCTTCGCCTTAAGCCTTGGAAAAAGAAGAACAAGGCAAACCAAAAATCAGTAGACGGGAAGAAATAATAAAGATTAGGGTAGAAATTAATGAAATAGAAACAAAAAGAACAATCCAAAGAATTAATGAAACAAAGAGTTGGTTCTTTGAAATGATAAACAAGATTGATAAACCCTTAACAAATCTGACCAAAGAAAGAGAGAAGAGACACAAATTAATAAAATCAGAGATGAACAAGGTAACATCACAACAGATTCCAGAGAAATTCAAAAAATCATACGGACATACTATAAAAGCATATACTCCACAAAGTATGAAAATCTGAAAGACATGGATGATTTCCTTGATCTATATTACCTACCTAAATTAAATCAAAATGAGATTAATCACTTAAATAGACCTATAACAAACATGGATATCCGAACAGTTATCAATCTCCCAACTAAAAAAAGCCCAGGCCCGGACGGATTCACAGCTGAATTTTACCAAACTTTTAAGGAAGAGCTAACACCATTGCTTCTTAAGCTTTTCCAGGAAATAGAAAAAGAAGGAATTCTACCAAACTCCTTCTATGAGGCCAGCATCACCCTGATACCAAAACCAGGCAAAGATAGAACAAAAAAAGAAAATTACAGAACAATCTCCCTCATGAACATAGATGCAAAAATTCTCAACAAAATATTGGCAAACAGAATACAAGAGTATATCAAAAAGATCCCTCACTCTGACCAAGTAGGCTTTATCCCAGAGATGCAGGGATGGTTCAACATATGCAAATCTATAAATGTAATACATTACATAAACAGGTTGAAGGACAAAAATCACATGATCATCTCATTAGACGCAGAAAAAGCATTTGACAAAATCCAACATCTCTTCATGATAAAAGTCCTACAGAGACTGGGAATAGAAGGAACATATCTAAATATAATAAAGGCTATTTATGACAAGCCTACAGCCAACATTTTACTAAATGGGGAAAAACTGGAAGCTTTTCCAATAAAATCAGGAACAAGACAAGGGTGTCCACTGTCCCCACTTTTATTTTATATAATTTTGGAAGTCTTAGCCATAGCAATAAGGTAAGAGACACACATAAAAGTGATACAAATTGGAAAGGAAGAAATCAAGTTATCATTATTTGCAGATGACATGATTCTATACATAAAGGACCCTAAAGACTCTACTAGCAAGCTGTTAGAGCTGATCAAAACCTACAGCAATGTAACAGGATACAAAATAAATACACAGAAATCAGTAGCCTTCATATATGCTAACAACAAACACACAGAGGATGAAATCACAGAATCACTCCCATTCACAATTGCATCAAAAAAAATAAAGTACCTTGGAATAAACCTAACTAAGGAAGTAAAGAATCTCTACAATGAGAACTTTAAAACACTCAAGCCAGAAATTGCAGAAGAGCCTAGAAAGTGGAGAAACATCCCTTGTTCCTGGATTGGAAGAATCAATATTGTGAAAATGGCAATCTTACCTAAAGCAATCTACACATTTAATGCAATCCCTATCAAAATTCCAAAGGCTTTTTTCATGGAAATAGAAAAAACAATCCAAAAATTCATTTGGAATCACAAAAAACCTCGAATATCCAAAATAATACTGAGCAACAAAAATGAGGCTGGTGGTATCACCATACCTGATTTTAACCTATACTACAGAGCCATAGTAACAAAAACAGCATGGTACTGGCACAAAAACAGACATGTAGATCAGTGGAACAGAATAGAAGACCCAGATGTAAGCCCAAGTAGCTATAGCCACCTGATATTCAATTAAAATGCCAAAAATACTCATTGGAGAAGAGACAGCCTCTTCAGCAAATGGTGTTTTGAAAACTGGATATATATCTGCAGAAGGATGAAAATAGATTCTTCTCTCTCGCCATGCACAAGAATTAAGTCCAAATGGATTAAAGACCTTAACATCAGACCAGAATCTCTGAAACTGCTAGAGGAAAAAGTAGGGGAAACCCTCCAACATATTGGTCTTGGCAAAGACTTTCTGAATACAACCCCAATTGCTCAGGCAATAAAACCACAGATTAACCACTGGGACCTAATGAAATTACAAAGATTTTGCACTGCAAAGGACACTGTGAAAAAAGCAAAGAGGCAACCTACAGAATGGGAAAAATCTTCGCCAGCTATATATGTGATAAAGGATTAATATCTAGGATATACAAAGAACTCAAAAAGTTAAATAATAAGGAATGGAACAAGCCAATCAAAAAATGGGCTATAGAGCTAAATAGAGAGTTCTCAAAGGAAGAAATACGAATGGCATATAAGCATCTAAAAAAATGTTCTACGTCACTAGTCATCAGGGAAATGCAGATTAAAACTACATTGAGATTCCATCTCACTCCTGTCAGATTGGCCACCATCATGAAAACAAATGATCATAAATGTTGGCGGGGATGTGGAAAAAAGGAACCCTTCTGTACTGCTGGTGGGAATGCAATCTGGTCCAGCCATTGTGGAAAACAGTGTGGAGGTTCCTAAAACAACTAGAGATTGATCTACCATATGAATCAGCTATAGCACTACTAGGCATATATCCAAAGGACTCATCTCATTTCCTTAGAAGTACGTGCTCATCCATGTTTATTGCTGCTCAATTTATAATAGCTGGGAAATGGAACCAGCCTAGATGTCCCTCAACAGATGAGTGGATAATGAAGATGTGGTTCATTTATACAATGGAGTTCTACTCAGCGGTAAAGAAAAATGAAGTTATGAAATTTGCAGAAAAATGGATGGACCTGGAAAGTATTATACTAAGTCAGGTAACCCAGGCCCAGAAAGCCAAGCGCCACATGTTCTCTCTCATATGTGGATTCTAGCTACAGATGACTGGGCTTCTGTGTGAGAATGAAAATACTTAGTAGCAGAGGCCAGTAAGTTAAAAAGGAGACATAAAGGGAAGAGAAAGGAAGGGAGGAGGATACTTAATAGGTTGATATTGTATATATGTAATTACAATGATTGTAATGGGGAGGTAATATGATGGAGAATGGAATTTCAAATAGGAAAGTGTGGGGGTGGGGAGGGAGGGAATTACCATGGTATATATTTTATAATCATGGAAAATGTTAATAAAAATTTTTTTAAAAATTAAATAATAAAATAATAAAAAAGAAAATAAAAAAAAAAAAGCTGATGTGTGGGCTGGAGAGATGGCTTAGCGGTTAAGCACTTGCCTGTGAAGCCTAAGGACCCCAGTTTGAGGCTTGATTCCGCAGGACCCACGTTGGCCAGATGCACAAGGGGGCGCACGTGTCTGCAATTCATTTGTAGTGGCTGGAAGCCCTGGCGCTCCCATTCTCTCTCTGTCTCTCTTTCTCTCCCTCCCTCCTTCTTTCTCTCTTTGTAGCTCTCAAGTAAAAAAAATTAACAAAAAATAAAATAAAAGTTGATGTGTGAGCACACTACTCCAACCAGAGGAAACAACCAGAAGTAACCCCTTCACAGACTATCACCTACCTCTGCTGTAAGTCAGGGTCCCCTTTTATAGCATGGGTAAGAAGTTATTTCCAGATAAAATGCAGGATTCACTGTTAGGCTTGTGTTTCAGATAAACAAGAAATAATGTTTTAATATTTAATGATATCCCTGGTGCACAATGGAGAAGTGCTGATGCTGCAGTTTCTTTCTTAATCCACGTGTTGCAGGGCTCAGATGCTTGTGTCTTTAAACCCCCAGGCATTTAAGAAGCAGCCAGAGCTGGAAGGTTATTCAAAAAATTCTAGTAGCCACTAACCAGGAGGAGCTATTTGAATTTAAATCACATGGCTGGAGAGATGGCTCATAAGTTTGAAGTGTTTGCTTTGCAAAGCCTGACAGCATGGATTCAATTCCCTAGAACCCAAGTAAAGCCAGATGCACAAAGTGGCTCATGCATCTGAAATTTGTTTGCAGTGGCAGGAGGTCTTGGTGTGCCCATACTTTCTCTTTCTTTTTTGCTTTCTCCTTCTCCTTCTCCCTCTCTCCCACCCTCTCTCTCTGTCCTCGCAAATAAATATAAATAATTATAAAGGGCTAGAGGCAGGCATGGTGGTACATGCCTTTAATCCCAGCACTCGGGAGGCAGAGGTAGGAGGATCACCATGAGTTTGAGGCCACCCTGAGACTACATAGTGAATTCCAGGTCAGCCTGAGCTAGAGTGAGACCTACCTGAAAAATCAAAATAAATAAATAAATAAAGAGATTGCTTAGTGGTTAAGGCCCTTGCCTGCAAAGCAAAAGGACAGGTTCAATGGGTCCATGTAATCCAGACACACAAGGTAGCACATGTGTCTGAGTTCATTTGTAGCAGCTAGAAGCCCTAGTACACCCATTCTCTCTCTCCCTGTCTCTGTCTCTGTCTCCCTCTTTCTCAAATAAATAAAAATAAAATATTAAAAATCTATCTTTAAAAACGTGAAACTAAAAAAATAAATTTAAATCACAAAAGTGAAATAAATAGCTAGCCCTCAAGGTGCTGAAAAGTACTACATGAACTACTGGAAGAACAGGGACACTGACACTGAACAAGCAGGGGTCTGCTAGACGTGAATCCACCAGCCAGGCAGGATGGACTCACCTGTGCCACGCCTGTTCAATGGGAAGGAAGTCACAGCTGGTGCTGGGAACCAAGTCAGAATCCTACAGAGATGATGGCCATGGACTCCAGTGAGAACCTCCCTCTGGTCTTTGGCCAAAAAGAGAGGCTGCACCCACCAAAATCTCTCTTAATTAACTATGCTTATTCTCTTTAATCCATGCTGCTCTCAGTCTCCATCAGAAAATCTGTTTTCTTTTTTTTACAGAAGAAAACCAGGGAGAACCAAAATACATCAACATGACAAGAAAAGATAGCTGACTCCCTATCATGAGATGAGCCACCTCTTGCATGTCAGCCAGGGTCCAGGTGACACCACAGAGGAAATGGCAAGTTAAGCATGAGTGCTGCTCTCACAGTGAGCCTGACAACCTGCACCAGGGAGATGGCGACAGACACTGAGGACACTCAAAAAAGCAGAAATCTAGAAGTTGCTGAGAGCTCAACACTAAAGTAGACTTATAACATTCCCACAAAGGCTCAGGGGGCCTTTCTGAAGGGAGGGCCAAGAGAATGTAAGAGCCACAGTGTGGGAAGAAGTACCCAAAGACATTGACCATAGTGAGTAGGGCTCTCAGTAGAACAGGGGTGGGGAGGAGGATATATAATAAGGTGATATGGAGGGAATGGGACCAACACATGATTTTTCATACAACAAAGTTTCTAATTGATAAAAATGAAAAAATTAAAAATAAATGAATAAATAAAGAGCTGGGTGTGGTAGTAGACACCTATAATACCAATACTCAGGAAACAGAGGCAGGAGGATTGAGAGGTTGAGACACTCCCTTGGCTACATAATGAGACCCTGTCTCAAAATACGAAAAAAAGAGGGGGGTGAGAAAGAAAAAGAGGGAAAAAGGAAGGAAGGGAGGGAAGAAGAGAGGGAGGAAAGGAAGAGCAAACCAGGAGATAACAGCCTGAGAACAGCTAATGGAAACAGTCACTATCACCTCATGAGCAGACTGTGGAGATCTATCTGCGGACAGTGATGAGGCTCTTCTTGGAGAATGGCCACTGAACTAAATTCACTGAATTGCCTTTTCTGTCAAAAACCTCATAAGTTGCTCTTGTCTCTTCTCAGTATGTTTCTTAATTTTACAATCTTAAATCTTGATTCCTTTTCAAAACTTTTCTTCTACAGGTAGGGTGAGCATGCTTTGTAGTCTGATCATGAATGCATTACAGAAATGCCTCAGGGAGCTGGAGAGATGGCTTAGTGGTTAAGGTGTTTGCCTGTAAAGCCAAAGGATCGTGGTTAGACTCTACAGGACTCACATAAGCCAGATGCACAAGAGGGTGCATGCATCTGGAGTCTATCTGCAATAGCTGAAGGCCCTGGCATGCCTATTCTCTCCCTCTCTCCCTCTCTCTGCCCCTTTCACCCTCATAAATTAATTAATTAAATTAAAGAAAGAAATGCCTTATAGGAACCATGTCCCCTCTTGCTGCTCCAGACCAAGTATCAGTCAGACATTCAACCTATCTTCTGTCAGATCCTGACCCCTCCCCATTACTCTGCTCTTTCTCTCACAAGGCAGTGTAGCTTTGAAAATTCAGCTAGTTTTCAGATATTAATGTTTAATTTTGAACTTGGTCTTATTACTATCCAATTGCTAAAAGTAGAAAGCAAGATAAATGTTAGAAAAGTCAAAAATTATATTCAAGGCATTATAAGAAAAAGTTTCTGGTAAATGATGAAGTTTAGTGAACCAGCTTTTTGCAAATGACTGTGAGGAATTGATTCCTGGCAAGCTGGCCTGCTGTGAACTGCACATGTTGGTACTGGTTCTCAGGACACTTGGGTAGCCCAAGAGCTGCTGGGAAGGAATGTCCCGCCCAGCTTCATGTCACATGACCCACAAGGCCAGGACAGTCAGTGTGGCCCTGACCTGCTGCCTTTGCATATCCTGCCTAGCTCTTAAACTGGTTAAAAATATGTTCCCAGAGCTGGACGTGGTGGCACACACCTTTAATCCCAGCACTCAAGAGGCAGAGGTAGGAGGATTGCAATGAGTTCAAGGCCACCCTTGAGACTACATAGTGAATTCCAGGTCAGCCTGAACCAGAGTGAGACCCTACCTCAAAAAGCCAAAAAAGAAAAAAAGTTGTCCACAGTCCCTACTCTCCAGCTGCCTCTGTAGTCTCAAAAACCCACACAGGCCTGTAAAAATGTTGAATATGATATTGAAAATGACATACGCAAAACCAGCTGACAGAAAGCTGGAGAAAGCTATGCTGCATGCTGCTCCATGAGAGAGAGAGAAATCACCAGTGGAGATAAACAACAGTGGACACTGCAAGCCTTAAATTTGGCCAGCCAAGCCAAATGAGCCAATGGGTGCAATAGTGGCATGTCTTTTATGGGGAAAACCAACCATTCTCTAATTGGACTGGAGGCCTGCTCCATGGGAGGGAATACATCCCTGATACGGAAAACCCACAACAGGGGAAGTCATGAGTCCTAAGGATGTAACATCTGATGGTGTCTGACTAAATTCATATACTATGCTCACCAAACTGTCCTGTTATCGCTTCTATTAATGTTTATGCCCATGTAATCAATGCTATTCTCACTTTTGGTTAGAAAAGCTTCACTTTTCAGATGCTATGACCTTGGGATGACTCAGAAGGCACT
Organism: Jaculus jaculus; assembly: GCF_020740685.1. NCBI lineage: Eukaryota > Metazoa > Chordata > Mammalia > Rodentia > Dipodidae > Jaculus > Jaculus jaculus. The sequence continues at coordinate 63,949,222 of NC_059107.1, forward strand.
ATAGTGCTGATAAGAAGTGACAGAGGAGTGCTCAATGCTGAAACATCTCTATCACACCTTCCAAGGCTCAGGGCCCATTGCAGAAGAGGTGGTGGAAAGAATGTAAGAGCAAAGGAAGCTTACAATGTGCTCTTTCAGACACAAAATGTCCTAGAGATATCCATGACCTTGCAGTGCCTGTCACTACTCACACAGGACCATCACAATAGAAGGAAAAGATGATGACATCAAAATAAAAGAGAGCCTTATTGAGAGGGGGAGGGGATGTGATGGGTAGTGGAGTTGCAAAGGAAAAGTGTGGGGGGGAGATGACCATGGTATTGCAGTCAGGTTCACATTGCTGGTAGAAATCACACAACAAAGAGCAGCTTGTGGGAAGAAAAAGGTTTATTTTCACTTACAGTCTCGAGGGAGAAGCTTCATGATGGTAGAGAAAACAATGGCATGAGAAGAGGGTGGACATCACTCCCTGGCCAACATAAGATGGAAAACAGGAACAAGAGAGTGTGCCAAACACTGGCATGGGGAAACTGGCTATAACACCCATAAGCCCGCCCCCAACAATATACTCCCTCCAGGAGGCATTAATTCCCAAATCTCCATCAGCTGGGAACCTAGCATTCAGAACACCTAAGTTTATGGGAGACGCATGAATCAAACCACCACACATGGCTTATTGTCTATAATTATGGAAGCTGTTAAAAAAAAAATCAGAACAATGAAAATGACACCTGCATTTCCTCAGCATGGCCTGCAGCACCCAAGCTATCCACTTTGCCTCACTAAACTCTCAACTCCCACCTCATGGGAAGGGATGCCCTGGCCTCACCAGAGCACTCAGAAACCTCTGACAGATGGAAACTGCAGGGCTGCAAGCATGTCGCAGACACTTGCCCTCAGTCACACACAGCTCCGTACAACCTGTGAAACTATCTCCCACATTCAGAGCTTTGTTCCCCCATCTGGAAGGATCAATGAGAGTCAATTATAATAGTATCTAACTGAGGGGAAAGGTTTGGATTTCATATGCAAGGCACATAGTGAACAAAAACTTGGCTAAGCTCATGTATGTGTGTATGCACGTGTGCATGTGTGTATACACATGCTGTGCATACATGTGTGCAAATGGACACACCAGAGGACGGTGTCAGGCATCCTCCTCTATCCTTCTTCTGTCTTATTTCCTATAGCTACTCATTTTCCAGTCAGATTGGCTGGTCAGGTACCCCAGAGATCTTCCTGTCTCTGGTCCCTCTATGATGGTGTTACAGGCATGCTTAGCCATGCCCATCTTGATATGGCTGTTGGGCACCCGCTCAGGCCTCATGTGGTTGCTGGGCACCCTCTCAGGCCTCATGCTTGCACAAGGGCTTCTACACACCAAGCCATCTCCCCAGATGTCACACTAGCAGTTTGTTATGTTATGTCCAGCCCAGAACCCAGTGCACTCTCCTTTCCTGAGGGGCTGCTGCTGTCGTGACACTGAGGTCCCATATCCTTGGGCCCATTATCCTCCACACCCACACACTAGAACCCATTCCCTGCCCTTGCTTTTCCAAATCCTGGCCTTGCCCCTGAGTCAGTGTAGGGGCCTCTTAAAGGAAGCCTTCTAGGATTGCCCAGTGTTCAGAGTTCTTCCTTCCTGACCTACCAGTCTACCTTCAAAGTTATATAGGTACTTGTCTTCCACAAACCATGTGTATGGAAAGTAGCTCAAGTCACTTGTTAAACTGTGGGTTGACATCCCATCTCATAATTTTGGGGTAGGAATCACAGAAAAAATTAGCAACAGTAAAGGGTTTTTTACAACAGTAGAAATTAGCAACAGTAAAGGGTCCGAAGTGACCAAGAATTAATTCAAAATCAAATGATCCAAGGTGTTTTGGCAGTGCCTGACCATGCTGCATTACAAGACTTCGCCACAGCCTTGGTTCTGAACACACAGCTGTGCATTTCACACTGCGCATGCTGTCACCGCACAACGCGGCCAGCGAAATGCCTGCAGCTCTGCTCAAACTGGAGGCTGCTGTGTGCTGCTTCAGTGTGTCCTGCTCCTCTGTAGACACCATGCTTTAGTTGGGGAAAATGATAATATTCCCTACCATCATTCCTTGGCATGTACCAGAATAAGATAGATTTGGATGGTATTAAAATATTTTAGTTTAAAACTGCTGTTTATGAGGACATGGTGGCACACACTTTTAGTCCCAGCACTCAGGGGACCGAGGTAAGAAGATCATGGTGAGTTTGAGCCAGTCTGGGCAACAGAGGTCAGTTTAGACTAGAGTGAGACTCTGCCTGAAAAAAAAAAAAAAGTGTTATGTGAGTTGCTGAGTTGGGTTTCATAAAAAGCCACTGAATGAATTTTGTCTTGAAATCAGGACAGAATTTTCATCAATTTCTGAATTTTCCCTAAACATCCTTCTGCCATTTTGTGGCATATTTACACAAAGCAGTATTCTCAGCAATGGCAGGTATAAAATCAGAATATCGTCCATGCTGAAAAACAGCAAAAATGCTCCATGACTTGTGGCAGCAAATATTTAGCCAAGATTTGATTCTTTAGGTAGAAACAAACCACACCAGCACCTCCATCTCAGTATGCAAATTGTCTTTAGTCTTTAATAAATGGTAAAAATATATGATACCAAAGAATTTTTTAAATAAATGTCTGCCTGACTTATTATCAGTAAATTCATATACCTAGTTTATATATCAATATACCCAGGGTGATGTAAAAACTTCTCATGTAAAAGGGATTGTGTGTGGAACAGATGAAAGAGGCCCAAAGTGCCCTGAGCAGAGGCAGGTCCCACACCTTGCAGCCTCCCTTCAGAGGGTATAGAGCTCCCCTCCCTAGGAACACCACCCTGCACCATGTCCAGCCGCACTACACAGGGACAACAGTGGTAGAGTTTGTCCAAGCTAAAAGGTTTCAAACTTCACAAGTGTTTTTCAGCCTGAGCCCCTTCCTAACCTGATCCTTCCTCTCCCTACTACTCCCCGACTCCAGGGTCACTTAGCCAAGACTCCCAGTGTGAGACATAGCTGATCTAGTTCCCAAACAAAGGCTTTCCTATAAATAGGTCACAAAACTGCCCGCCCTAAACTTCAATAACCAGTACCAGGTGTATGAGCCCACCCAACACAGTGGAGCCCTGTGGTTCCTGCTAAGGACTGAAGACTCCTACCCCTACCTAAGGCCTATCTCCATGCAGCCTCCCAGCCACTCACACCCAAACCCACAGGCCCATCAAGCTGGAGAGGTCTGGTCCACACCCATAAATATAAGGCAATAAAAGCCATTCACCTGTCCCAAGGGAGCTTACTTTTGCCACTGCAACTTTGATCCTGCTTGGCAATTTCTCCCTATTACCTGCCTGAAATAACCCAGCAGACATCAGTCCAGAGACCCCAGTCTGTGTTCCTGATGATTACTGTTCAGATTTCAGCACCACAGTTACCTCAAGTTCTGCTTCTTTAATGCCAGATCTCTCCAAATGCTCCCTGTCAGCTGTAGCTTCACTTTTGCCTGCCTGCCTGAGTGTGTGTGTGTGTGCGTGTGTGTATGTGTGTGTGTGTATAAAACAGCAGGCCCTGCCAGCAAGAAATGAGCAGAGAGGCCCCTCCTGGGAAGCCTCAGGCTGCAGCAGGAGACAAGGAGCCTCTTCCTTCCCTGGGCCTGAATGCTCTGTATGAACTCCTAGATGTCTGATCCTAGTGTGTCTGCCCTCTTGCAGCCTGGGCAGCTCTCAGCTTCACCCACAGCCAAGTTCCTGAGGCAAAAGCCAGGTTTCTAGACCACTGGGCCAGACCCAGGGGAGGTGGTCCTCAGTAAGCAGATGGTGAACTGAAGCACCAGCCCTTGGTTCCAGCATTGGCAGACATCATAACCTACCTGTACCTTCAAGCCACAGAGAATCCTCTGAGCCACCCACCTGTTCCGTCCCATCGTCTCATGGTCCTTAACCACCACATGAAGCTCAGAGCTCTGGTCCAGAGGAACACCCTTGAGGTCCCACTCAAAGCCCTGGAAGAAAAGAAGTAAAGGCAACTTGGTCCTAAAGGTACTATGCCAACACCCAGGAATAATTTTAGGGGACAGTGAGTGGATATATGAGTGGATTAGTGTGGATGGGTGGATGGATAGATGGATACCAAAACTCCTGAGCTTCTGGAGTGGTAGTGAGACCTAGAGGCAGCAGAAGAGAAGAGGAAGGTATGTTGTCATGGCCTCCTCTCCCCACTCAGCTCCAACTCGTCCGGGGAAACCAGGATAAAAGCACAGCTGTAAAAGGGACAGGTGACCCTGAAGGGTCCTCAGGGACCAAAAATAACTCTGGTCATCCAAAAGCCAGTCCCCTGGTGGGCAGGATGAGTGAAGCTAAGTCAGGTAGGCCAGCAGAGACCACTCAAATCTCCTCAGAGCAAACACTTCGCTTGCACTGTGACTCTATATCCACAAAGCAATGAGGACTTCTGAAGGATTACATGGGAGAACTGAGTAATAGAGCCGGTGAGAATCACTGGGGGCCCTAATTAATGAGAGAGACCTGTGGGGAGAAAGTAGATTTCAGCAGCAACACAACCTGTTTAAGAGAAACAGGCAGGTGAAGGAGCCACCAAACATTATGGCCAAGTGTACCAGAGCTGGGAAACAGAGAGGAGAGGAAAGTCTCTGCTCTCCATGCCACCCTCACAGCACGGGGTGGGGGTCTTTATGTACCAGCCCTGTGCCCAGGCTGCACTGGCCAGGAGGATCTAGCTGTCATTCCCTCCCTGTTTACCGACCCCCCTGAGAGACCTGTCTCCTGCATGAGCCCTAACTTGTCATGCAGAGACAGAGGCACAAGAAGCATGAAAGAAGTGGCCTACCTCATTCCACACAGGGTTCACGCTGTTCTTGATGACTTTGGTTCTCTTCTTCACCCCTGTGGGAAAGACAGAAGAGACAATGGAGAAGTGTGTCCTGCACCACCCACCTCATGCTCAGCTGCTGAGACTCATGCTTCCACTGAGCCATAATGCCAGCATCGCCGCCAGGGCTGCTGCTGCTGCACACCTTCACTCCCAGAACTTTGGAGGCTGAGTAGGAGGATTGTTATGAGTTCAAGGCCAGTCTGGGCTACAGAGAGAGTTCCAGATCAGCCTGAGCTAGAGCTAGAGTGACACCCTGTCTCCAAAAAAAAAAAAACAAGACCAAAATCACACCAGATGGAGAGCAACAGAAGAAACCTGAAGTGGACCTCTGGCCTTCACAGATATACATATGCATGCACAGGCACCCACAAATGTGTGCCCACAAACACATACATGTGCATGTACACCATACAGACACATATGCAAAAACAACAGCAACAAAACATTCTTCTGATCAGGCTGTTGTTCAGTGCACCCAGAGCAGTGTGATGGCCATTGGCATTCCTTAGTGGCCCTCATGGGCAATGCTATTTATTTCTTGCTTTTTTTTTTTTTAATTTTTATTTATTTATTTGAGAGCGACAGACACAGAGAGAAAGACAGATAGAGGGAGAGAGAGTGAGAATGGGCGCACCAGGGCTTCCAGCCTCTGCAAACAAACTCCAGATGCGTGCGCCCCCTTGTGCATCTGGCTAATGTGGGACCTGGGGAACCGAGCCTCGAACCGGGGTCCTTCGTCTTCACAGACAAGCGCTTAACCACTAAGCCATCTCTCCAGCCCTGGTCTTGTTTTGTTTGTTAACTTGCATGGCTCTGTGTCAGTGACTGCTGAGATGGAATGAGACACCATGGGTCAGGGGATGTTCTGAAAGAGCCGAAGCACGCCCTCACTGGAGCATTCTGTATCTTCCTGTGGGCCACACTGTTGTGGCTCCTATAGGAGTTGGACACCTGGGGTCGTTCAACAATAGCTACTGCTGTGTGACCTTGGGAAGAGCTCATCGCTTTTCTAGCCTTGGCTCCCCAGTATTACCCTGGCACAGAGTATCTATCTACTGCTTTGAACAGATACTCAAAGTTTTGAGGAGACAGAAGGTGCAAGCAAAGTGTCTGCTTCCCCTCCATTATCCATTATAAGTTTCCTGTAGCCTGTCACCTCCAGACTAAGATGGAAAATTCCATGTGATCTTGAATGATCCACCCAGAAACTCACTTCTTGTATTCCCTGAGTAATATAAAAAGTAGCCCTGAGCTAAGTGTTTTTCTAAATATTTATTTATTTACTTATTTATTTATTTATTTGAGAGACACAGACAGAAAGAGAGAAAGAAAGTATAGGCATGCCAGAGCCTCCTGCCACCTCAAACAAACTGCAGATGCATGTGCCACTTTGTTCATCTGGCTTTACACAGGTACTGGGGAATTGAATCTGGGCTATCGGGCTTTTCAACTTAGCACCTTTAACCACTAAGCCATCTCCCAAGCCCCTGGGCTAAGTGGTGTTTAACTATTTTCTACTTCTTGTCTTCCCTGAAGCTAAGAACAACAAAAGGCCTCACTGGGATTTCACTAAGTCCTAGTTAGGAAAGCCAACTCCAGGACCCTAAGATGACATTAAAAGGAGCCATTGATGGCACTGCAGCCCAAAGAGGAGCAAGCAAGGAAGAAAGCATTAACCAAGCACATCATATGACTTAGGCACCAAGGAATGAGAAAGCACCACTGCTGATTAGGTTACTTTAAATTAGTTAAGAATAGATTCCCATCTTCACCATGGATTTAGTCCTGTCTTATGCCTGATTTTGGCTTTGAGACATGGCTTCACATGTGTCATTTGACAGACTCCAGAGCTCACAGTCTGCTGGGGATAAGGTGGAGGGTAAACTCTCTTCCCAAAATACTTGTAGAATCAGGGCCTGACATTCATGAGAAGCTGTGGAGAGCCATGGGTGTTCTTCCATCCTGGAAAACTCATCCAGTCACATAAAGATGAGGATGTATGGTTCTGGGTGTAGCGTGCCAGAGAAGTCAAAAACAGAGATGAGGCTACGGAGATGGCTCAATGGATACAACACTTGCTGCACAAGTATAAGTACCCAAGTTCAGATTCAGAACCTGCACAGTGCCAGATGCAATAGCATGAGCGTCTGTAATCCCATTGTGCCCACAGAAAGAAACAAGGGAGGTGGAGACAGAAAGAAGGGAGGCAGAGATAGGTGAATTTCCCAGGAGCTCATGTGCCAGATAGCCTGGCGAGCAAAGTAGTGAATGTGAAATCCTGCCTCAGACAAGGTGGAAGGTGAGGACTGACACGTGTCGTCCTCTGACTTCCTCATGTGCACCATGGCACACACGCACATGCACACACACACATACACACACACACCTCAGAGATCTGTGAGATCCTGGATGTGGGAATACCTGGAGCAGTCAAAATAACAGAAACAGAGAAGGAAGATGGTAGCTGGAATGGGGAAAGGAAGTGAGAAAGAATTTCATGGCTACAGAATTCTGTGGGGAAGATGAATTCTGGAAATGGATAGCAGTGATGGTTGTGCAACTATACATATAAAGTTTTGCTTGTTTATTTTATTGTTGGGTTTTTGTTTGTGGATGGGTTTTGGTTGTAGGGGTTTTTTTGAGGGGGGGTTAATATTGATGAAGAAATCCAAAGCCTCATATATGTTAGGCCACTGAGCAACACCCGCAACCCATGAATACATCTAATACCATGGAACTATACACTACTTAAAATTGGTGAAGATGAAAACATTGACTAAGATGATAAACTTTATATAATATGCATTTTACCTCAAATTTTTTTTCTTTTTGGTTTTTTGAGGTAGTGTTTCACTCTAGCCCAGGTGACCTGGAATTCACCATGTAGTCTCAGGGTGGTTTTGAACTCACAGCAATCCTCCTATGTCTGCCTTCCGAGTGCTGGGATTAAAGGCGTGCACCACCATGCCCAGCTTTACCTCGATTTTTTTAAAATCCAGGGAGGGGATGGTAGGGACACAGTTGGTGGACCTAGTGTCTATTTATTGGCCAGTGTCAGATGGTGTGATGATTTATATGAATTGTCAATTTGACCAGGGCCTAAAATCATTTGTGAGGGGTTACCTACATTAGGTTACCCTGTAGAAATGCCTGTGATAGATTATTTTGATTAGGTTAATTGAGGTGAAAAGACACACCTTAACTATGGAAAGGGTTAGAGTCATGAACTATATAAAAAGGATACAGAAACTGGGTGTGGTGGCACACGCCTTTAATCCCAGCACTCGGGAGGCAGAGGTAGGTGGAGCGCTGTGATTTGAGGCTGCCCTGAGACTACATGATGAATTCCAGGTCAGCCTGGGCTAGAGTGAGGCCCTACCTTGAAAAACAAAATAAATAAATAAATATAAAAAGGATACAGCTGGCTGGGCAGCAACATTCCTCACTCCTTTCTACTTCCTCACTAAGGACCGAATATGACTACTTCAAGCTTCTGCTAACATACCTTCCCCACCATGATGAACTATATCCTGTACTGTAAGCTGAAATAAACTGTTCCTATATAAACTGACTTTTGTCAGATATTCTACTGGAACAATAAGAAGGTAACTAATACAGATGGGAAGGTTTTTGTTTATTGAGACAAGCTTTATATAGCCCAGGATGGCTTCCAACTTGGTAGGTAGCCAAGACTGGTCTTGAACTTCTGATCTTCCTTCTCCTACCTCTCAAGTGAAGGGATTGTAGGAGTGTGCCACCACACCTGACCCCATACAAAGCCGGACATGGTGGCACATGCCTTTAATCCCAGCACTCAGGAGGCAGAGGTAGGAGGATCACCATGTGTTCGAGGCTACCCTGAGATTACTTAGTGAATTCCAGGTCAGCCTGGACTAGAGTGAGACCCTACCTCAAAAAAGAAAAGAAAAGAAAAGAAAAAGAAACAAAATTAACTGAGAAAGGTATTAGAGCTGGGCATGGTGGCACACGACATTAATCCTAGCACTTGGGAGCAGAGGTAGGAAGATCACTGTTGCAGTCCGGTTCGCATTGCTGGTAGAAATCACCCAACAAAGAGCAGCTTCTGGGAAAAAGAGATTTATTTTGGCTCACAGGCTCGAGGGGAAGCTCCACAATGGCAGGAGAAATCGATAGCATGAGCAGAGGGTGGACATCACTCCCTGGCCAACATAAGGTGGACCACAGCAACAGGAGGGTGTGCCAAACACTGGCTATACCACCCATAAGACCACTCCCAACAATACACTCCCCCCAGGAGGCGTTAATTCCCAAATCTCCATCAGCTGGGAACCTAGCATTCAGAACACCTAAGTTTATGGGCGATACCTGAATCAAACCACCACAGTCACTATGACTTCAAAGCCACCCTGAGGCTACACAGGGAATTTCAGATCAGCCTGGTCTACAGTGAGACCCTACCTCAAAAAAAAAAAAGAAAAGAAAAAGAAACAAAATTAACTGAGAAAGGTATTAGAGCTGGGCATGGTGGCACATAACATTAACCCTAGCACTTGGGAGCAGAGGTAGGAAGATTACCAAGACTTCAAAGCCACCCTGAGGCTACATAGGGAATTACAGATCAGCCTGGGCTACAGCAAGACCCTATCTCAAAAAATACACTAAAATAAATAAATTAAAATAAACACTACCCACCACCAAAATGGGCAAATTAAAAAGTAGGGGCTAGAGAGATTGCTTAGTGGTTAAGGCATATGCTGTTTACAAGTAATTAACTGGCATGTTTGGAGGAACACAGAGCAGAAGGATATGAAAGATATAATACAGCACAGAAAGAAATGAAAGTTTTAAGCCAGAGATTGAAGCCCAGGTGAGCAGCAATTGTTGGGGAGATGTTTAGGATTGGGTCAGCTGTTTAAAATTGGGACAACAGGAAGAATGCTGACCTTTTCTTTTCTTTCTTATTTTTTTTTTTTTTGAATGAAAGGGACCTGAAGAAAGAATTCTAAAGTAGTATCCTGCTCCTTAAAGTCAGCTTTATGCCCCCTAGATTAACAAAGTTGGCAGCCTATTCCACCTAGAACTGGCATGAAGCCATAAAGATAAACCATGGGTTGCAGAGGAGACCCCAAGATTTTGGAGATGCCAAGACTATGGACAGTAACCAAGGAGAGCTGCTGGCTCAAGATAGACTTTTCTGCAGGCAGCAGCCCATCTGGAAAGGAGAAATGTGTACACCAGAGATTTTACTGGCAGTTCCAGATGCAGGACATAGAACTACAGGATTTGATGTTTTACCTTATGGAGTTTTGATTTCAGGGAAAATAATGTTACATTGCTAATGAGATCATCCAAGTAGCTATATTTCAGCTATGCTTTAGTTTTGTCTCAGGCATTTTTTAAAATTTAGTATTTTTTGCTATGAATACATATTATATTTATTTTGATAAAATAGAACTGGGCTGGAGAGATGGCTTAGTGGCTAATGAGCTTGCCTGTAAAGCCTAAGGATCCATGTTCTACTCTCCAGATCCCACCTTAGCCAAGGCACAAAGGTGCAGCAAGCACAAGGTGGCACATCCCCAATAGGTGGCACAAGTATCTACAGTTCAGTTTCAGTGGCTGATGCCCTGGAGCGCCAATTCTTTCTCTCTCTCCCGCTCTCTCTAAAAAAAAAATTAGAAGGCTATTTTCCATAGATTAACCTAGTTCAGCTTTCTAAAAAGCTAGGTTCAGGGCTGGAGAGATGGCTTAGCAGTTAAGTGCTTGCCTGTAAAGCCTAAAGACCCCGGTTTGAGGCTCGATTCCCCAGGACCCACGTTAGCCAAGGGGGTGCATGCATCTGGAGTTCAGTTGCAGTGGCTGGAGGCCCTGGTGCACCCATTCTCTCTCTCTCTCTCTCCCTCCCTCCCTCTTTCTCTCTCTGTCACTCTCAAATAAATAAATAAATATAAAAACATTGTTTTAAAAAAGCTAGGTTCAGACAGGCCTCCAGGTCCTACACTTCATCTTTTCTGACAGGTGAGGCAGGAGTGTTCTTTGGGAACTGATGGTCTCATAAGACCCCCCTCAAGAATCCTGCCTAGGAGACAGAGGTGAGGCAGGAGGGGAAGTAGTGGAGTCACAGGAGGAGAAAGGAAGAAGGAGGAAGATAAAGGGAGCCTGAGGAGACAGGGCAGGAATTCACCAAGTAGGGGACATATAAGTCTGGCCTTCAAATAATAAGATGGGAAGCCAGGTGTGGTGGTACACACCTTTAATCCCAGCACTCAGTAACAGAGATAGGAGGATTGAGCCTGCCCTGAAACTACATAACGAATTCCAGGTTAGCCTGGGCTGGAGCAAAACCCTACCTTGAGAAATCAAAAAATAAATAAATAAAATGGGGGAGCTAGAAAGATAGCTTAGTGGTTAAGGTGCTTGCCTGTGAAGCCTAAAGACCCATGTTCAACTCTCCAGATCCCATGCTAGCCAGACACACAAGGTATGCAATCACAAGGTTGCACATGTATACAAGGTGGCACATGCATCTTGAGTTCAATTACAGTGAGTGCCTGGAGGCCCTGGCATGCCAATTCCCTCTCTCTCTCAGAAAAGAAAAGGCCAGTCTGTTAGGTTTACCTGAAAATAAATAATAATAATAAGTAAAATGGGGGAGATGGTTCAGTAAATAAAGAACTTGCCACACTAACATGAGTACCTGAGCTTGGCTCCCCAGATCCCACATAAAGCTAGATGATGTTGAGCTAGCATCTACAATCCCAGCATGCCTAGAGAGAGAAGGGAGGTAGTGACAAGAAAATTACTCAAAAGTTCAGGGGCCAGCTAGCCCAGCAAACACAAAACCACCAAGAGACCCTGCCTCAAAAGACGTAGAAGGGAAGCCGGGCGTGGTGGCTCATGCCTTTAATCCCAGCACTCGGGAGGCAGAGGTAGGAGGATCACCGTGAGTTCAAGGCCACCCTGAGACTATAGAGTTAATTCCAGGTCAGCCTGGACCAGAGTGAGACCCTACCTCGAAAAACCAAAAAAAAAAAAAAAAAAAAAGAGAGGTAGAAGGGGAGGACCAACAGCTGAAGTTATACTGTAACCTCTACATGTGTGCTGGTCACATGGACATTTACACTACAGCAGAAAAGAAAAAATAAGATGCTTGAGCTCCAAAGTACCAGGAGGCTGGTTTTGTCCTGGAATGCATCACCATCATGAAGAACAGCACCAGGTGTACAGTATATGCTCAGTAAATATTTGTTCAATGCACAAAACCCACGGATAGATATAAATAATCATTACAGAGTGGAAAACGGTCAGGGCAGAAAGAGAAGTGCAGATTATTAAATGCAATTGAAAATGAAACTTAAAACTTCTCATTCACAGGAACAATCAGTAACAAAGATCTACTAGTTGCTCTTAGCATTTTGATTACCTACTTAACTAATGAACACAATAACAAAGATACAATATCATTAATAGCCTGAGGTCCTTAGATGGGGAAGTCACGTAGAGCTCACAGAGTCCAGCCTTGCACAGCTCAGTATCTATTTTGGGAGGCAAGTCCTGAAATTACATCTAAGGCAGGAATGCCCAGGGAACAGCTGCAGGATAACAGGCCAGCCCCAGCATGTATGTCTCAACTACATATTAGAACCAAGCACACATTTGTAAGCTGGCTTCTCTGCAAGCAGACCACTGTCCCCTCTGTGTTATGAGGGGGGTTACGCTCACTGCTTCTCAACCCAACTCTGGGAGACTGGACAGAAGCAAGAGGAGGGGACAGGAGGCTGGCAATTGGACTTTCGTAAAAGTCCTGCCACCATTCTGGTATGTAGCAAGGTGGAGTCCACTCAGCCTAAGTACTCTGTAAATTCTGAGTCTGCTGTAATTGCTAAGCATCAGTTCAGCTCTAGACTCTATAGGGAAGGCCTCAGGGGTGAGCACTTTTGATTTCATCAGTGAAAGCAACTCCAGGTGTGGTTCCAAATGACCTGTATCAGATATTTGGTCAATGCTAATTCTTAGATCACCTCCTGGATCACTCTCAAATGGGACCCAGCAATCTGTTTTTCAAACACCTTCTCCAGGCGCTTCTCAGACACTGTGAAGTGCCAGGATGATACCCAGGCTAAGGGAGGCTCCTAGGTACATCAGAGGATGCTAGAAGCTGGGTGGGAAAAGCACAAACTCTGCAAAGCATTTGCTTCCACTCAGCACTGGGACACACCAGTGACTAAGCAAGGCAGATGGCTACTCTCAAGAGTCTTAACCTCAGAAGTGTGACTGGGATGAGTGTACTCACAGAGCTGACAAGGTGTCTCTGCATGCAGACAGCCATGATTGACAGCCAGGGGAATCATGGGCACCACCTGCAGGAGGCAGTGCAGCTGGGTTTAAAAAGGCAGATTCTGAGATTCAGAAGTCATCGCCACTGGAAGCATTACATGGTTTTGTAATTTCAGTTTTTCTAAGAGCTCACTGGTGCAAATAAATGGAAAGGCTCTGTAAAGGATGGTAGTGTAGATTTGGGAAGGACATCGGATGTCCATAGTCAGGGTACTTGGGCCAGGATAACACCCAAAAGATACATCGGATCACCAAGGACAGTGTCTACTCCCAGCACTGATGGTTCCCTGCCCTGACCACTGACATGAACATATCATGTAACTCTCTTGGCTTTCCATTTTCTGCTCAGAAAAGTGGGGAGGGCATCAGAACCCCCAGAGCTCTGCTGCAGAACCAGGGAAAGTGCCAGCCCAAGAGAGTTCCAAAGCTTCCCAGAGTACTAGGCAGATGTGGCCCCACTGGGTTCAGAGAGTTCTTTTTCTCTTTTTTTTTTTTTTTTTTTTTTTTTTTTGTTGTTGTTGTTGTTGTTGTTGTTCAAAGGATGGAACCTTCATTCATTCTAGAGCCTCCAGCTCTGTGTGCACAATTTCTAGACAGCAAAAGACTAGGAAGTATCTGACAGAAAGAAGGAAGCACCCTGCCTTGAAGTTGTCCTGGGTAGTGAACACTCTGACAAGCCAGAGATCAATGAACATATAGCAACATTGTCTAAAATGTTCCAGATCACACTTTTCAAAAAAAGAGAGAGGCATAGTGGCTCTTGCCTATAATCACAGCACTAAGCAGTCTGAGTCACAAGAGTCTTGGTGAGTTCAAGGCCAGCCTCAGCTAGAGTGAGAAACTGCCTCAAAACTACACAGCCATGCACGCCTTTAATCCCAACACTCTGGAGGCAGAGGTAGTAGGACTGTAGTGAGTTAGAGGCCACCCTGAGACTTCATAGTGAATTCCAGGTTAGCTTGAGGTAGAGGGAGATCCTATGTTGAAAAACAAAAAACAAAACAAAACTATACAAAAGAATAAATGTAAAATTTCCATAACTGTCGGGAGCCATTTTGGCTGGACTAGTATCCATAGCTCTGGGCTTCTGGCAGCAAGACATTAGCAAAACTGTAACAGCCTACATGTAAGCAAGATTATATAAATTCAGCATTGGGAAGCTGGTTGGCAACAAGACCTTAGCACCTACTTGTAAGCAAGATTATGTATATTCAGCCATTCGGCTGGCCTTTTGTACTGAAAAGTGATTAAAGTACAAAAACTCTGTAACAGAAAAGGTTTTTTGATAAAAACTTGTGAAGCTCATAAAATCTTTGTCCATGAAAAAACTGTTTGTAAAAAAATATAAAAAGCAATGCTGTAAAATAAACCGCGTCTTCAGTCCAGGCTTGAGGCCATGCTTCAGCCCTTAACTAGGGTCCATGCTTTCAGTCTTTCTCCTCTCTTTCCTTAATCCTCACTCCCCATCAGGCTCAAACCCTTTCAGCCGGCAGGCTCCAGCACATAACCAAGAATGAAAACTACACTTCAAGCTCACCTAAAAGTATGTCACTTATCTATCATTGCTATTGAGAGACACAGGGGGAAATAGTGGCCTCTTCCATGCCCCACTAGCCATTAGGTACAGTTGGCCATCTTTTGAGATACACTTTTTTTTTGGCGGGGGTGGGGGGGGTTCGAGGTAGCTCTAGCTCAGGCTGACCTATGTAGTCTCAGGACAGCCTGGAACTCACAACAATCCTACCTCTGCTGGGATTAAAGGCGTGCACCACCATGCCCTGCTGAGACACACACTTAGAAGTCTACCACGCTTAAGATATAGCTTCTGACAAGGGGAAACCTCACCTCTCATCTCTTTATTTTTCTTTCTCTATAGACCTGGGGTCCTGACTCACAGCAATTGCTCCTTCTCTCAATTTTGACAGTTTTTTTTCTCTTTCATTTCCCTTGCAGAGACAGCTTCTCCCATGGGAATCTGGCAGAGTTGGGGTGAAGGAGCCTGGAGAGCAGGGTAGGGTATGAGTCTGTGTTCCCTTTGCTGTCCCAAATGGAGAGAAAGACCCTCTCTAGGCACCACATTTAAGTGCTCCTTGGATTTGGAAACACGTCCTGGTCGTCTCTCCAAACTTCCTGTGGTCAAGTCATATCCACCCTGTCCAGTTCTTGTTCCTCTTGGTTGAGACCTGGCCATTCAATATGGCCAATGTTCAGTAAAGCAAGAAAGAATGAATGAAAGAATCAATAAATGAGACCCAGCTTTCAAAGCACACTGTTCACACACCAGTTATGAGGGCTGTGAATCCCTCCCCCCATCCCTCCCTTCCTTTTTTTCTTCTGCAAGGGTCTTCTAATCCCACGATTTAAGAAGAACTTGGGCTTTCTTCCCTCTGGGCACCATTTCAGGAGCGTGATAACCACTAACAAGTTATGGCACTTGGATCTTTCCTCGGTCCTGAGGCATTCATCATGCTGGGCTAAGGTTTCGGGCACTGCTGGCAGAGGGGAGCGGTCGCCGGGCGGGGTGGCCCAGTGCGCGGGGACCGCGTGGGACGAGCGCGGCGGCGGGCGGCGGGCGGCGGGCGGCGGGGCGCTCACCTCGGAAAACCAGGCTGGCCACGGGGTCGCTGCGCCGGTCTTTCTTCACACTGGGGAGGTTGCAGGCTCTCAGCAGCAAGCAACACAGCATGGCTGGGCAGAGGGAGCGGCCGCCACTGGGGACAGCCGTGGCCTTCGCTGCGCCTCGGCGGAGAAGTGACCGCCGGACACCGGACACGGCGGGGCGGGTCCTCCCCTCCCGCGCCGGCCGGCCCGCCCTCCGCGCTCACTCGGTGGGACCCCGCGGGCGTCCCGGCGCGGGCCAGTCAGGGCGTGGGAAGGAGCAGCCCCGACCCCGCCCGCGCTCCCCGCCGTCCTGTCCACGCGGGCGGGCGGGCGGGCGGCTGGAGCCCGAGCGGAGCCCGCGCCGCGGCGGCCCGGCCCCTCACTGCGGCAGTCTGGCTAGCGGAGCGGTCCTCCCAGGCCCCGCCGGTGTTCACATCACACAGTGTGGGGTCAGACCACTGCCCATTCTGTCCCCTGCAGCTCCTTCACCCACAGTCTCTGCACTCCTGAACCCCACCACGGTGGGGAAGTGGGCTAAGGCCACCGCCTTGAGATGTCACTGTCCTTGCAACTTCCGTGGGGGTCAGGGGACTGTCTAGTCCTTTTCCAGCTTATGAACTTCACAGGACCCTCACGTCTGCGTCTACTTCCCGTCTCTTTATCAGGTAGCCTGGGACAGCACTGTCCTCTGCTCTTCCACTTCCTAGGTACTACCAAGCAGCCTCCTCACTAACCCTAAGCTTGCTGCCAAGAATCTCAACTCTTCCCTCTCTTATTTTGAAGGTCACATTTTCATAGCATGAAGCTCTGTACTCCACACCTGCACACCAACAGCTAAATGTGCAGGAAGGCACCATTGCCCTGAGCAATGTTTCTTGACAGGAAAGTCCCCTAACTCAAGTGTGGACCCTTCCTACTGGTGACTCCCAAGTCTCCTCACACCCACTCTCCTAGATGGTTAGTTACAGCCGGCTCTTCTCTTTCACCAAACCTGTAGTACCCGTCACCCATCCTCACCCAGGGGTTGTTTCTGATTCACTAGGCAGAGAGGGAAGGTCTCTCTATCCCAGGCTGCTCTGTTATAGTTACCTTCTTGTTGTTGGGACCAAACACCCAACCAAAAGCAGCTCATAGGAGGAAAGTTGTTTATTTTGGCTTAGTCTTCAGGGAAAGCTTCTTGATGGCAGGGAAGGCATGGCATGAGCAGAGGCCCGGCACCACCTCTGCCCCAGCAGGAGGAAACGGCAGCAGGAGAGTGAACCAATGACCACTGGCAAGCTAGGGGGCTGATAAACCTCAAGGTCCACTCCCAACAACACACCTCCTCCAGCAAGGGTCCACCTCCCAAAATGCCCTCAGCTGGGGATCAAGCATTCAGAACACATGAGCTTACAGGGACACCTAACTAAAACCACCACATCCTCCATTTCTGATCAGCATCTATGGCCAAATCTTGTTATTCATGAATCAAGACCATCAGAACACATGAATGTAGATGATGGCCCCTTCCTCCACATCATCAAGTTCTGTCTATTAGATCATTCTACCAACTGACATGATGTCACACTATTAATAAAGCACCTTCTTAACCCCACATCCCCTTCAGCTACCTATCATTGCTGGTGGTGTGCATGTGCGTGCGTGTGTGTGAGTGTGTGTGAGAGAGAGAGAGAGAGAGATAAGGATTGTAATGTGAATTTGTGGTCCCACTGTGTCTACAGGGAGATGGGAGGAAATGGAAGAACTTTTGGACACTTATGAGCCACCTCGCCTGGCAAACACAATGGCAAACAAGGTAGAAGGTGAGGACCAACCTGAAGTTGTCCCCTGACTTATACGTGCACACTGTGGCATGAACATAGAGATACATCATACACACACACAAACACACACACACACACACATACACCACCTCTAGTTTCTTGGACCCTCTCCTCTACCACTCTCCCTAGTCTCAAGCTGTGGACACTTTGTTCCTGCTTCCCTCCCTGGAGAGTCCAGCTACTTAGGTGCCCAGCTCCCACTCCAGGGTGGAACTGCTCTGTCTTGGCTCATCTCCTGGCCTGTGGTAATTGGTGGTAAGGAAGCATGAAGACTAATTATGAACCAACCCCACAATGTCCCAAATATCCTAGACAGTAGACCAGAGGGAACAGTGGATCAGCCTGGTCCCTATACAGGGATGCTGTGGAGCCGTTCACATCCCATCCATTCTCTGGCTTGCCAGGTAAGTGAGCAGATCACTCTAGAACCATTCACCTATTTAATCCAGGAACTTCAGTTGCTTGGAGCATGCAACACCATTCATAAGCCTCATAACTTTGGTACCACCCAGGTGCCCACAGGCTCCAGCTACCACAGACTCCTACCATCACACCCTCACCTACCTGGTTATTACTGGTGCATCCAACTGGCCATGTAACTGGAGTTACTCCAGCCATGCACACTTCATTACCTACATTGCAGCTCTTAAAACAAACAGGTCACTGTCCTGCTGAAGACCCCTCAGGGGACTCCTGTGTTCTTGGGATAAAGCCTGCATTTACTTCTCGAGGAATATCGACATCCCAGATATTAAGGTTTCTTAGGCCCTCAATCCATGAGCTCCAGTTCCAGAGAATTCTAGAACAGCTCAGAGCTCAGCTTTCCCCTCTACCTGCAGCTGTTTTTCATTCCTCTGCAGGCCACCCCCATTCATCCTTGGGGCCTCTGTTCAAATTATCTCTCCCCAGGAAAGCAGTCCCTGACCTCCTGGTCAATATGCCACACAGCAGCACCACTTCTTCTGAGTGTTCTGCACCACAGAAAGAATGCCTGTTTAGGAAATTCCTTGCTGGTCGTCTAGCTAGACTGCTGAATCTGCAAAGAGAACAGAGCCCAGGGCTCGGAGGCCTTTGTGATCTAATATCCTGTGACTATTAGATAAATCCCTTTAAAATATATAAACAGACCCCCTAGCTTTCACCACCCCAAAATCTCGGAGTGTCATCAGATAATACCTGAGGCCTATAAAAGAGATTTCCCCACCTTGCTGTAACTCAACTATGTTTCCAACTGTGTATTTGAAGTGTTTGGATTTATGATTTTCTTTGTTCTGTTACTGTAAAAACTTCATGAAATTGTTATCATACTAGAACAAAGAATTTGGGATAATCTAAATCTGTGATCCCAGACCACCATACTTGGCTCCAAAAGAAACTGCTCTTTTGTTTGTTTGTTTGTTTTGTTTTTGTTTTTGTTTTTCGAGATAAGGTCTCACTCTAGCCCAGGCTGACCTGAAATTCACTATGGAGTCTCAGGGTGGCCTTGAACTCATGGCAATCCTCCTACCTCTGCCTCCCGAGTGCTGGGATTAAAGGCGTGCACCACCATGCACAGCTCGAAACTGCTCTTTTTTACATTATCAAGTTCCACCTACTAAAGAGGCAGGCTGTCAGTGATTCTCAAAGAAGACAGCTCTGCCCCCTAGGGGCGATTTCAGGTATTGCCAAGTAACCCCCTAAGCTTTCTGCCCTCCTACACACATACACGGGTTTTTGCACATGGATAAGCACCACACCACATCCAAGTCAGTACAAGAAATGTACAGTGGGCCTATGTCTAGTACCTCCAAAGTCCACATCAAACCCTTAGCTCGTATGCTCTTCCACAAATAGAAAAGCAACAGCCTTCCACCTGAACCCTGTTTATATCCTGGGACCTCTTTCTCAGCCCAGCCACCAACTTCCTGATTTTCTCAATTTTCACTGGACAGGGCTTTGCCTAAACAGACAGTTGTTCCTTTGCTTACTTCAAACTGGGGCCTAGGAACTCAACAGGGCTTCCTGTCAAGTGGATGTGTCTCATGAATTAAGCTGTAATGGAGCGTGGGCCTGAAATTTCATCCTGTCTGTCCACCATTCCCCCCATACCTGTGTTCCCTTTCTTCCACTGACATTCTCCTAGTTTTATACCTGGCACATGACTATTCGAATATAAAAACTACATTTCCCATTCTCTTCTGCAACTATATCGGGCTATAAGGACAAATGATTGCCAGTGAGACTGAAGGAATATGTGTGCTGCCGTGTTCTTAAAGAGAAAATGCATGCCTTCCCAGTCACCTTTTCCCTCTGGCTAGAACATGAAATCATGGTGGTGTGCCATCATGGATCATGTTGTCAAAGGCATTCCATGCGGAGAACAAAGCAACTGGCTGGAGGATGTGGGCCAAGGATACCAATACAATATCAACCTATTAAGTACCCTCCTCCCTTCCTTTCTCTTCCCGTTATGTCTCCTTTTTAACTTACTGGCCTCTGCTACTAAGTATTTTCATTCTCACACAGAAGCCCAGTCATCTGTAGCTAGGATCCACATAGGAGAGAGAACATGTGGAGCTTGGCTTTATGGACCTGGGTTACCTCACTAGTATAATACTTTCCAGGTCCATCCCTTTTTCTGCAAACTTCATAACTTCATTTTTCTTTACCGCTGAGTAGAACTCCACTGTATAAATGTGCCACATCTTCATTATCCACTCATCAGTTGAGGGACACCAAGGCTGGTTCCATTTCCCAGCTATTATAAATTGAGCAGCAACAAACAGGGTTGAACACGTACTTCTAAGGAAATGAGATGAGTCCTTGGGATATAGGCCTAGGAGTACTATAGCTGGGTCATATGGTAGTTCAATCTTTAGCTGTTTTAGGAACCTCCACACTGATTTCCACAATGGCTGGACCAGATTGCATTCCCACCAGCAGTGTAGAAGGGTACCTCTTTTTCCACATCCCCGCCAACATTTATGATCATTTCTTTTCATGGTGGTGGCCAATCTGACAGGAGTGAGATGGAATCTCAATGTAGTTTTAATCTGCATTTCCCTGATGACTAGTGATGTAGAACATCTTTTTAGATGCTTATATGCCATTTGTATTTCTTCCTCTGAGAATGCTCTATTTAGCTCCATAGCCCATTTTTGGATTGGCTTGTTTGATATCTTATTATTTAAGTTTTTGAGTTCTTTGTATATGCTAGATAGTAATCCTCTATCAGATATGTAGCTGGCAAAGATTTTTTCCCATTCTGTAGGTTGCCTCTTTGCTTTTTTCACTGTGTCCTTTCCAGTGCAAAATCTTTGCAATTTCATGAGGTCCCAGTGATTAATCTGTGGTTTTATTGCCCGAGCAATTGGGGTTGTATTCAAAAAGTCTTTGCCAAGACCAATATGTTGGAGGGTTTCTCCTAATTTTTCCTCTAGCACTTTCAGAGTTTCAGGTCTGATGTGAAGGTCGTTAATGCATTTGGACTTAATTCTTGTGCATGGCGAGAGAGAAGAATCTATTTTCATCTTTCTGCAGATATATATCCAGTTTTCCCAACACCATTTGCTGAAAAGGCTGTCTTTTCTCTAATGAGTATTTTGGGCATTTTTATCAAATATCAGGTGGCTATAGCTACTGGGGCTTACATCTGGGTCCTCTATTCTGTTCCACTGATCTACATGTCTGTTTTTGTGCCAGTACCATACTGTTTTTGTTATTATAGCTCTGTAGTATAGGTTAAAACCAGGTATGGTGATACCAAAAGCCTTATTTTTGTTGCTCAGTATTATTTTAGATATTCGAGGTTTTTTGTGATTCCAAATGAATTTTTGAATTGTTTTTTCTATTTCCATGAAGAAAGCCTTTGGAATTTTGATAGGGATTGCATTAAATGTGTAGATTGCTTTAGGTAAGATTGCCATTTTCACAATATTGATTCTTCCAATCCAGGAACAAGGGATGTTTCTCCACTTTCTAGTGTCTTCTGCAATTTCTCACATGAGTGTTTTAAAGGTCTCATTGTAAAGATTCTTTACTTCCTTGGTTAGGTTTATTCCAAGGTACTTTATTTTTTTTGATGCAATTGTGAATGGGAGTGATTCTCTGATTTCATCCTCTGTGTGTTTGTTGTTGGCATATATGAAGGCTACTGATTTCTGTGTATTTATTTTGTATCCTGTTACATTGCTGTAGGTTTTGATCAGCTCTAACAGTTTGCTAGTAGAGTCTTTGGGGTCCTTTATGTATAGAATCATGTCATCTGCAAATAATGAATACTTGATTTCTTCCTTTCCAATATGTATCCCTTTTATGTGTGTCTCTTGCCTTATTCCTATGGCTAAGACTTCCAAAACTATATTAAATAACAGTGGGGACAGTGGACACCCTTGTCTTGTTCCTGATTTTATTGGAAAAGCTTCCAGTTTTTCCCCATCTAGTAATATGTTGGCTGGAGGCTTGTCATAAATACCTTTTATTATATTGAGATATGTTCCTTCTATTCCCAGTCTCTGTAGAACTTTTAACATGAAGGGATGTTGGATTTTGTCAAATGTTTTCTCTGCGTCCAATGAGATGATCTTGTGATTTTTGTCCTTCAGCCCATTTATGTAATGTATTACATTTATAGATTTGCGTATGTTGAACCATCACTGCATCTCTGGGATAAAGCCTACTTGGTCAGGGTGAATGATCTTTTTGATATACTCTTGTATTCTGTTTGCCAATATTTTGTTGAGAATTTTTGCATCTATGTTCATGAGGGACATTGGTCTGTAATTTTCCTTTTTTGTTCTATCTTTGCCTGGTTTGGTATCAGGATGATGCTGGCCTCATAGAAGGAGTTCGGTAGAATTCCTTCTTTTTCTATTTCCTGGAAAAGCTTAAGAAGCAATGGTGTAAGCTCTTCCTTAAAGGTCTGGTAAAATTCAGCAGTGAGAAAACCACATATCATAATCTCTGGGACACAATGAAGGCAGTTCTAAGAGGTAAATTTATAGCCTTAAGTACCTATATTAAGAAATTAGAAAGGTCACAAGTAAACGACCTAATGCTTAACCTGAATGCCTTAGAAAAAGAAGAACAAGGCAAACCAAAAATCAGTAGGTGGGAAGAAATAATAAAGATTAGGGCAAAATTAATGAAATAGAAACAAACAAACAACAAAAACAATCCAAAGAATTAATGAAACAAAGAGTTGGTTCGTTGAAAGGATAAACAAGATTGGTAAACCCTTAGCAAATCTGAACAAAAGAAAGATAGAAGAGACACAAATTAATAATATCAGAGAAGAACAAGGTAACATCACAACAGATTCCAGAGAAATTCAAAAAATCATAGGGGCATACTATAAAAGCATATACTCTACAAAGTATGAAAATCTGAAATAAATGGATGATTTCCTTGATCTATATGACCTACCTAAATTAAATCAAAATGAGATTAATCACTTAAATAGACCTATAGCAAACATGGATTTCCGAACAGTTATCAATAATCTCCCAACTAAAAAAAGCCCAGGCCCGCACGGATTCACTGCTGAATTTTACCAGACCTTTAAGGAAGAGCTTACACCATTGCTTCTTAAGCTTTTCCAGGAAATAGAAAAAGAAGGAATTCTACCAAACTCCTTCTATGAGGCCAGCATCATCCTGATACCAAACCAGGCAAAGATAGAACAAAAAAGGAAAATTACAGACCAATGTCCCTCATGAACATAGATGCAAAAATTCTCAACAAAATATTGGCAAACAGAATACAAGAGTATATCAAAAAGATCATTCACCCTGACCAAGTAGGCTTTATCCCAGAGATGCAGTGATGGTTCAACATACGCAAATCTATAAATGTAATACATTACATAAATGGGCTGAAGGACAAAATTCACATGATCATCTCATTAGATGCAGAGAAAGCATTTGACAAAATCCAACATCCCTTCATGTTAAAAGTCCTACAGAGACTGGGAATAGAAGGAACATATCTCAATATAATAAAGGCTATTTATGACAAGCCTACAGCCAACATATTACTAAATGGGGAAAAACTGGAAGCTTTTCCACTAAAATCAGGAATAAGACAAGGGTGTCCACTGTCCCCACTTCTATTTAATATAGTTTTTGAAGTCTTGGCCATAGCAATAAGGCAAGAGACACACATAAAAGGGATACAAATTGGAAAGGAAGAAATCAAGTTATCATTATTTGCAGATGACATGATTCTATACATTAAGGACCCTAAAGACTCTACTAGCAAGCTGTTAGAGCTGATCAAAACCTACAGCAATGTAGCAGGATACAAAATAAATACACAGAAATCAGTAGCCTTCATATATGCTAAAAACAAACACACAGAGGATGAAATCAGAGAATCACTCCCATTCACAATTGCATCAAAAAAAAATAAAATACCTTGGAATAAACCTAACCAAGGAAGTAAAGAATCTATACAATGAGAACTTTAAAACACTCAAGCGAGAAATTGCAGAAGACACTAGAAAGTAGAGAAACATCCATTGTTCCTGGATTGGAAGAATCAATATCGTGAAAATGGCAATCTTACCTAAAGCAATCTACACATTTAATGCAATCCCTATCAAAATTCCAAAGGCTTTCTTCATGGAAATAGAAAAAACAATCCAAAAATTCATTTGGAATCACAAAAAACCTCGAATATCTAAAATAATACTGAGCAACAAAAAAGAGGCTGGTGATATCACCATACCTGATTTTACCCTATACTACCGAGCCATAGTAACAAAAACAGCATGGTACTGGCACAAAAACAGACATGTAGATCAGTGGAACAGAATAGACGACCCAGATGTAAGCCCACGTAGCTATAGCCACCTGATATTCGATAAAAATGCCAAAAATACTCATTGGAGAAGAGACAGCCTCTTCAGCAAATGGTGTTTTGAAAACTGGATAAATATCTGCAGAAGGATGAAAATAGATTCTTCTCTCTCGCCATGCACAAGAATTAAGTCCAAATGGATTAAAGACCTTAACATCAGACCTGAAACTTTGAAACTGCTAGAGGAAAAAGTAGGGGAAACCCTTCAACATATTGGTCTTGGCAAAGACTTTCTGAATACAACCCCAATTGCTCAGGCAATAAAACCACAGATTAACCACTGGGACCTCATGAAATTACAAAGATTTTGCACCGCAAAGGACACAGTGAAAAAAGCAAAGAGGCAACCTACAGAATGGGAAAAAATCTTCGCCAGCTATATATCTGATAGAGGATTAATATCTAGGATATACAAAGAACTCAAAAAGTTAAATAATAAGGAATCAAACAAGCCAATCAAAAAATGGGCTATGGAGCTAAATAGAGAGTTCTCAAAGGAAGAAATATGAATGGCATATAAGCATCTTAAAAAATGTTCTACGTCACTAGTCATCAGGGAAATGCAGATTAAAACTACGTTGAGATTCCATCTCACTCCTGTCAGATTGGCCACCATCATGAAAACAAATGATCATAAATGTTGGCGGGGATGTGGAAAAAAAGGAACCCTTCTGCACTGCTGGTGGGAATGCAATCTGGTCCAGCCATTGTGGAAAACAGTGTGGAGGTTCCTAAAGCAGCTAGAGATTGATCTACCATATGACCCAGCTATAGCGCTCCTAGGCATATATCCAAAGGACTCATCTCATTTCCTTAGAAGTACATGCTCAACCATGTTTATTGCTGCTCAATTTATAATAGCTGGGAAATGGAACCAGCCTAGATGTTCCTCAACAGATGAGTGGATAATGAAGATGTGGTTCATTTATACAATGGAGTTCTACTCAGCGGTAAAGAAAAATGAATTTATGAAATTTGCAGAAAAATGGATGGACCTGGAAAGTATTATACTAAGTCAGGTAACCCAGGCCCAGAAAGCCAAGCGCCACATGTTCTCTCTCATATGTGGATACTAGCTACAGATGACTGGGCTTCTGCATGAGAATGAAAATACTTAGTAGCAGAGGCCAGTAAGTTGAAAAGGAGACATAAAGGGTGGAGAAAGGAAGGGAGGAGGATACTTAATAGGTTGATATTGTATATATGTAATTACAATGATTGTAATGGGGAGGTAATATGATGGAGAATGGAATTTCAAATAGGAAAGTGTGGGGGTGGGGAGGGAGGGAATTACCATGGGATATATTTTATAATCATGGAAAATGTTAATAAAAATTAAAAAAATAAAAAAATAGAGTGAAAAAAAAATAAATAAATAGAGATACTGTTTTTACTTCGTTGATACTAATAGGTTCTTGGTGATTGATTACATGATCCAATAACTATGGAGGTAATTCTAACTTGGTTCTGTTTAAATCGCATGTTAAAATATTTTACATTTATAAATGCTTGGTTTACATTAAATTATAATATTTATTTAAAAAAATAAATAAAGTAACCTTCTTTATCTTTCTTGACTAACGTTGGACTAAAGTCTACCTTGTCAGATATTAGGATAGCAACCCCTGCTTATTTTCTAGGCCCATTTGCTTGAAACACCATCTTCCAACCTTTCACCCTAAGGTAATGTCTATCCTTTGTAGAAAGGTGAGTTTCTTGAAGACAACAAATTGTAGGATCCTGCTTTTTAACCCAGTCTTCAAACCTATGTCTTTTTGTTGGGGCATTTAGGCCCTTGATATTAAGAGATATTATTGAAAGGTGTGTATTTATGTTTGCCTTTTTTTTTTTTTTTGTGGTTCCGGTTCTACCTGTACTCTCTTGTGTTAACTAGTATTTAAGTATTGCTTGTTTTTTCTAGGTTCTTTATATGTGTGCTTTTCCTTTTCCTCAGCATGGAGGATTCTATCAAGTATTTTCTGTAGAGCTGGTTTTGTCTTCAAATACTCCTTTAACCTGCTTTTGTCATGGAATGACCTTATTTCTCCATCTATTTGAATGGATAACTTTGCAGGATAAAGTAACCTTGGTTGACAGTTGTTATCTTTCAGAACTTAGAATACATCACTCCAAGCTCTTCTGGCTTTAAAAGTTTGTGTTGAATAATCTGCTGTAATCTTGATGGGCTTGCTTTTGTAGGTAACTTGATTTTTCTCTCTAACTACTTTCAATATATTTTCTTCGGTGTGTGTGTTTGGAAGTTTGATTATAATATGGCCAGGAGAGGTTCTTTCCAGGTTTTGTCTGGCTGGGGTTCTAAAGGCTTCCTGTATCTGCATTGGCACCTCTTTCCCAATTTGGGGGAAATTTTCTTCTATGATTTTGTTGAAGACACCTACTATGCCTTTGGAGTGGAATTCTTCTCCTTCTACTATGCCCTGAATTCTTATATTGGATCTTTTCATAGTGTCCCAAATATCTTGAAATTCCCACTCATACTTTTCTATACGTTTGTCTTTTTCTTTGTTGGACTGTATTAGATCTGCCACCTGGTCTTCTAGCTTAGATATTCTGTCCTCTCCTTCATCCATTCTACTGGTGAGTTTTTCTACAGAGTTTTTTATTTCATGAACTGTGTTCTTCATTGCTAGTAATTCTGACTGGTTTGTCTTTATTATTTCTATTTTCTTATTTATGTCTTGTATTGCCTTCTTTATTTCATGATATTGGTGTCCTGCGTCTTCTTTGATTCCTTTGATTTCCTCTTTGAGTTCCTCTTTGACTCCTTTGATTTGTTCTCTGACTTCTTTGAACATATTGACAGTCATTCTTTTGAAATCTTTCTCAGGCATTTCCTCTATCTTGTTCTCACTGGAGGTCGTTTCTGATGCATTAATACTTTTAGGTGGATTTATATCATCTTGCTTTTTAGTGTTTCTTGTGTTATAATGTATATATTTTTGTATCTTGGATTAACTTAATGCTTGGATTTTCTAGCTAGCTCTGTATTCTTAGCTGTATCAATTGAATTGATATTATATATTTTCAGGATAGGAGCTTAAGGTGTTAGGTGTGGCCCTTAAGACTCACAGAGTTTCTACAAAGGTGCTCCTAGGGGTTGAGTTTCCCTGATATGGGAGATTTAAGTAGGCTGAGTGGAATAAAATGCAGGTAGATTCTAAAAGTTAACTAAACACTGTACCCATTCAATCAAAAACAGCACCAAGTATGTATGCCAGAGTAGTTATTGTAACAACCAGATCCTCTATCAACATAGAGGTTAAGATTTCTAGTCTGTTGATGGATCCATGTCAGCTTGTAACCAAGTGAGACCCTTCCTGGTGCAATCCCAGTTACCTTGGATGATTTTGGTGTCAGTCAAGTTGCTGCCTGGTCGTAGGGTTGCTGTTCTGATTTCTGGAGCTGGGCACTGTCTTTTCCTGCAGGGCAAACCAAGCCTGGCAACTGTGGCCCTGCAGATCAGCACCCCCACTGCTGGAACTGCTGCTGCTAAAGCTGCCTCTGCTGAGTCTGTCAGCAGCTGAAGCTGCTGCTGCTGGGCCCACCACTGCTGCTGCCTCTGCTGCTGCTGCTGCTATAGCTTCCACTTCTGGAGTCACTGCTGCTGCTGAAACTGCTGCTGCTGGGTCTGCTGCTGCTGCCACTCCTGGGGCTGCTGCTGTTGGGGCCTCTTTTACCAGTGCTGGAGCCACTGATGTTGCTATGGGTTTCTGCTCCTGCTTGGGTCCCGCTGTTGGCCCAAGTTGGCGTGGCCGGGTCCCTGGACGCTGCTCTGTTCACTGGAGCTGGGCTCAGGCAGTGGGGGAGGGGAGGGAGCCACAGCTGCTCTGGATCTCTTGCTGTTCCACATGTTCTTTTACATTGTGCTCTACTCCTCCATTGCTCACTGCCACTCTCCCTTCACATTTCTTGAGCTGGGGAGAGTGCCGGTGTGAGTGGAAAATCCCCGTGCCTGGCTTTTCCTGTGGCTGGAGCCGAGTCTGGTGGCTTTCTGGTGCGCTGCCACTCCTGCAGTCAGCAGAGCTGCCGGGGCCGCTTTTGCCGGCCTGTGTGGGCTCTGGACGCTCTGGATCTCTTCTACTTCTCCGCTGCTGCTTCAATATCCTATACACCTCACTTTTTGTAAAAGTGTGTATTTTGCTGGGGTTTTTTGGTCTTTTTTCCCTCCAGGCTGCTTTGGCGTGGTACCTATGCCGCCATCTTAACCAGAAGTCCCTGTCCTCAGATCTTCATTGCATCCTACTCAGCCTGTTTTCAATTGCTCCCCCTTAGAAAGGGTGATACGGAAAGCCATGGAAGAAGGTGATGAGGAAGCATGAGCTTTCCCATTGGCTTATCCAGTAACTGAATTTCAACAGGGTGATCAAATGATAAGGTAATTTGCTTCCTTTAATTTTAAAGACATAAAAGAATTAAAAACAGCTGTGTACAGTATGGACCTACCTCACCATATACTATGTCAATTATAGAAGCGTTGGCAGGGAAAACTCTAACAGCAGATTATTGGAAATCTATAGGCAAAGCTTGTTTATCAGGAGGAGAATATTTAATTTGGAAAGTAGGATTCTGTGACTTATGCAAAAAGACTGCAATGTTGAATCAACAGGCAGGGAATGGTGATTGGAATGTTGATATGCTTACTGGGGAAGGAAATTATGCTGGGAATGACAATCAAATTGTATATCCCCATGCTGTTTATCAACAAATAGCCGCAGCAGCTCATAAAGTGTGGTTTAATCTTCCTTCAAAAGGAGAAGCTGCGGGGGAGGATTTGACTAAAGTTATACAGGGTCCTGATGAGGATTATGCTGATTTTGTAGATAGTTTAATAAAAACAGTAGGGAGAGTATTTGGAGATGTTGGCACTGGTATAGACTTTGTAAAACAGCTTGCTTATGAAAATGCAAATAGTGCTTGCAAAGCAGCTATACAGCCTGGCTTTTACAGATGGATCTTCTTCTGGCCTAGCTGCTTATTTTAAATGGACAAACATATACTTTTAATACTCCTTATAAATCTGTGCAATCTGTAGGACTGGCAGCCCTTAAAGCTTTATCGCAACACAGTACTACTATATCTGTTAATATTTACACTGATAGCCAATATATTGTCCACTCAGTTCCTTATTTAGAAACCTGTAGTAGAATAAGTCCTTCTTCTATTGTTTACAGTTTGTTTGCACAGGTTCAGCTTTTGATTCTCCAGCACTCAACACCTTTCTATGTAGGACACCTTCGTGCTCATTCTGGCCTCCTTGGACCCTTAGCTCTGGGAAATGCTATTACAGACAAGGCTACTAGAATTTTTTCGTGGAAGAAGCTATTAATGCTCATAAGCTTCATCATCTTAATGCTAATACTCTATGTCTTAAATATAAAATTACACGTGAACAAGCACAACAGATAGTTAAAAATTGTCAACAGTGTCTCACATTTTGACCTGTGCCACATCATGGTGTCAATCCTCGAGGTTTGACTCCTGGCCATTTATGGCATATGGATATAACTCATGTTCCTGAGTTTGGAAAAATGAAATTTGTACATGTTTCTATTGACACTTATTCTGGTTTCATTTGTGCTTCTGCTCAAACGGGAGAAGCTACTAAACATGTTATTGCTCATTGTCTTTATTCTTTCAATATTTTAGGAGTACCTAAACAACTGAAAACAGATAGTGGTCCAGGATATACAAGTGCAGGATTTAAGCACTTTTGCTCTTCTTTTAATATTGAGCATGTTGCTGGAATTACTTATAACCCCCAAGGGCAAGGTATCATTGAACAAGCAAATGGAACATTAAAAATGGTTACAAAAAACTAAAAAGGGGGAAATGACACAGGGATCAGTAACAAAATGGTTAAATCATACTTTATTTATTTTAAATTTTTTACTTTTGGATGCAAAAGGGTTTTCTGCCACTGACCATTTTTGGCATGCAGAAACCAAGACTAATTATGCTAAAGTAATGTAGAAATATCCATTGACTAACAAATGGAGTGGACCCGACCCTGTAGTAATATGGGGACAAGGATCTGTTTGTATTTTTTCACAGAAAGAAAATGGAGCCAGATGGTTGCAAGAACATTTGGTCCAGTATGCAGGCCATGAGATCAAAGAAGAGGACACTGCTGATCCTGATGATATGGTGTCATGTACCTCTTGCTTACAATGAAGTCTACTGGACTGTCCTCAGGATTGTGGTGGTCAGACAATGGACATCAGCAAAGTTACATGTGGAAAATTGGTGCTGCTATAGGAGATATCAAGGTTATATCTGCCAGCAATAATTCAAATAGTCTTCTGAAGGGAACTGTTATGGCCTGTGTTACACCATCTTATGCCCTGATGTTATGAAATATAAATGTTACTTGGTATCATGGATCTGAAGGAATGTTTAATATTACCTGTGATAATTGTAGTCTGTCCAATTGTGTTTCTCATGATTTGGAAACTGTAATGATTGTCAAACAACCTGCATTTGTTTCTAAAAACTTACAATGCTAGTTATGAAGATTGGGTAAAAGTCAAAATGCACTTAGAAGGAATTTGGCACCATGATAACATTTCGTTAGATTTGGTTAATTTACATTCAGAAATTCTAGCTATACAGAACAGTCATCTTGATTTTGACACCATTAAGACTGCCAATGATTTACTTGCTGCAATTAAGTCTGTGTTGCCTGGTTGGGACTCTCTAAGTTCCTGGATAGGCAGCTTTACAGCTATGGGAGTTTGCTTTCTGCTTCTCCTATTCCTATTGCCTATTTTCTTCAAGTGTCTAATGAAGTCTATTGTGAATGTTCACGCACAGGTCCAAGGTATGCACTATAGAACACGTCCTTGGCTCCTCAGACCTTATACTAATTCTCTCTGAATTTATTTGGCTGGTAGCCAGAGACGGGTAAGATCAGGGGAGGAGGCATTCAACCTAAGACAGAGCACATATTGAAAGATAATAGGTTTGTCCAATGTCAGACTCCCCTCCTTTAGGAACTGCATAGGATTCAGACCTATGCATATCAGCTCACAATAAAGTGAGTACGATATGGGCACCAACATGGGTGCGAGGCAAAGCACTGCAAGGAAAGGTCCCTTCCTGACAGTTTTTGAATTCTCTGAGAGAAAAACCTGACTTGCATGGAGGTTGGTACCACACCTATTATGATCACATAGGCCCTACCTCCCCTCACCAAAAGGTACCAAGGGCCAAGATTGTGGGATGAAAAAATGACAGTCCATGGGAGCAGTCAGGTCAATATTCCCCCAGTTGGTAAAATCCCACCACTGAATAGCGGGTCTCTCCCTCTTTTGTATGAAAGAAGGAAGGAGATGTTGGGAGCAGGAGCTGCTCTTTGACCTGGCAGCTAAGGATGTCCTTCTGCCCCTGACAACCTAAGACAGGCACAGGTGCTTCTTTTAATAAATAAAGAAGGGGGAGATGTCGGGAGCTGCAGCTGCTCTTCGACTTAGGGAGCTATAGGTGGTCTTCAATCTCTTATCCTACAGCCTAGGTGAGAAGGCAGCCCAGGTGAAATAACGCCAGACATCATTTAACATAAGGCATAGGTACCTGATAGAGGGGCATTATCACATGGCCCTGGGCATGAGGGCATTGTCTTCTGTATATAAGCTTGTGTCTGCCTGAATAAACCTGAGCCTTGATCAGAACTTGTCTTGGCTCCATTCCTTGTGTTTTTGTCTCAGATTCATTCCCACTCCCTCCTTTGGAGTCTGTTTCGACCTTTGTGCTGCAGGCCGGCACACTGATGGATCCCAGCCAGGATGGTTACCTAAGGGAGAGATACTATTATGACCAGTAATGTGGAGCCAGTAGTTAGGGTCCACTGTGAAGGCTGTGTAGGCTTCCACCTGTGGCTGCAGAGAGGGCCCACAGGGTGGCTTCCCAGGCCTCCTCACCAGGTAGGAAGGGGAGAGAAAAGGCTTCAGGCTAAGTCAGCAAAAATGGAGAAAGATTTTTGTTTGGTTGAAGTAAGGTCTCACTCTAGCCCAGACTGACCTGGAACTCACTCTGTAGTTCCAGGCTGGCTTCGAATTTACATCATCCTGACTGTCACCTGTGCCCCAAGCTGAAGGATCAAAAACACAGTAGCACACTATTTGCCAGGCTTCCCAGGCACATGATCTTGGGGCCATTGTTCTCGGCACCTCTTGTGGACAATGGCACATGCGGGCATGCACACACACACACACACACACACACATACACACACAGCAGTGTGGAGGAGGATCTAGAGCCAGGCTGCCACAGCTACAGTACTACCATAGGCAAGTCAGATGACTCTTTATGTCTGTTTCCATATTTATAAAGTGCAAGGATAAGATTTGCTACCATGTGTGATTACTAGGAGTAAATGAGGTTTAGATGAAAACATATAATTGCTTGTGAACAGCTTTAACTAGATAAGAATGTAGCTCATGTTGAATGTTTTATTTTGATATGTGCTGGGTCACTAGCATGGTCTCTCAGATAAGTAGATCATCAGCTTGTCATGGGGTTTTAAAGAAACAACATCTGAGCACTTCTGGGTAAGATGGTGGCATAGGAGCCATGCCAAACCAGCCTAGAGAGGGATTTAAGCAAAACCCCAGCAAAATACACTCTTCTACTGAAAAGTGAAGGAGTATAGGTTATTCTTGGACTCAGCAGAGAGGCCAGAGAGACCAAGATCCACCAGAAAGGAGGAAAATGGCCAGAGTCCCACTGAGGTGCTCACAGCCCGTGACCCACGCTCACACACACACCCAGCCAGACACGCCAGGTACAGCAGCAGCAGAGACCAAACAACAAATGTTTCAACTCCATCAATCTTCTTGCAAAGTTAAGAAATCTGAAGGAAAGAGAGCTGAGATCAACTAAAGAGCTACTGAAAGTGCAAGCAACTTCAGAAGGCTGAACTCTCCCATCCTGGCATGCAGCCCCCCAGTGGCAGAGCAGCCAGCACAGCTGACCAGAGCTCCAGCTCCACAGCACAGCTCCACCAAAGGATCAAGGTGGGCACTCAGCATTGGTGATACTGGAAGCCACCCCAAAAGGTAATGAGGCCAACTGGCAAAAAAAAAAAAAAAAACACCAGGTATATAGGCCTGCACTGGAAGAGCTAATCTCTCTTCCCTTGTCAGGGCAGGTTATGGGTTATATATTCTTGGTTGGAGTTCCCATTTCAAATAACCTGTATATTGGGGTTGAATATTGCTGCCTTTGATGCTTTCATATTTATAGGGCCTTTGTTTTTTGTTTCTGTCATTATTGGGGGCATGGTCTGATCCAGATCCAGGTTGAACTGGAACCCAATTCAGAACAGAAATCTCTACCTCCCAGCTGAAAAATATACACCCTTAGGAATTTTAGCTTCATATGACTATCTGTTTGTTTTAATGGCCACAGTTGTATACTTTGTACTGGGTTTTATTGATTGTGTATGTTACTCAGTTGAAGTTTAGAATTTGCCAGTAAATTATTCACCCAGTCTTCTAGAATATTTGCTTAGCAAACAAACTGAACACCTAGGATTACTTCTGTGGCTTGACTGGCAGACAAGAGCTACACCTGGCACCTTGGACTCATATCCTGAGGGTATATAAAGGTAGATTGCCACCTCTGGGAACACTGTAGATAAGTAGAAAACCCAAGCATCAAATCAATTCAGGATGCAAAAGTTGCTACAATATAATACAAGAAACTCAAAGAATCAAGACATTACAGTCCCACCAAAAACTATAAATCCATCAGAAATGATCACCAATGAAACTGCTTTAGATGAAATGCCTGACAAAGATTTCAAGAAAATGAGGGTATCTATGCTCAAAAAAGTCAGAGAAGAAATGAAGGGAATCAAAGAAGAAAACAAAGGAATTAAAGAAGAAAACCAACTTCTGAAAATAACACAGGAAACTAGCTTAATGAAATAAAGAGGTCACTACAAGACATAAGTAAGGAAATAGAAATACTAAAGAAAAACCAGGTTCAAATCCTAGCTCTGAAGAAGATAGTAAGTGAAATTAAAAAAAAAAAAAAAAAACTCTGTGGAAAGTCTCACCAGTAGAAGGGATGAAACAGAGAACAAAATATCTAAGCTAGAAGACTGGGGCCAGACCAATTACAGTCCAACAAAGAGAAAAAGCAAATAGCAAGGTGAATGGGAATTTCAAGATATCTGGGACACTATGGAAAGATCAAACATAAGAATTCAGGGTATAACAGAAGGAGAAGAATTTCAATCCAGAGACTTAGTAGGTATTTTCAACAAAATCATAGGAGAAAAATTTCCCCAAATCGGGAAAGAAATGCTAATGAAGATTCAAGAAGCTTTTAGAACACCAAACAGACAAAACCTGGAAAGAACATCTCCTCATGATGATATAATTAAACTACTAAGCATGTAAACCAAATATATATATATATTGAAAGCAGAGAGAAAAAGCAAGTCACCTACAAAGGCAAGCCCATCAGAATAACTGCAGATTACTCAACACAAACTTTAAAAACCAGAAGGGCTTAGAATGATATATTCCAAGTTCTGAAAGATATCAACCAAGATTACTTTATCCTGCAAAGCTATCTATCCAAACTAATGGAGAAATAAGGACATTCCACAACAAAAACAGGTTAAGTGAATTTATGACAACTACACCAGTTCCACAGAAAATACTTGAAGGAACTTTTCATGATGAAGAGAAAGCAAAACACACATAGGAGGAAATAGGAAAAAAATAAACCATACTCAAATAACAGTTAAAACAAATTAGTAAAGGGAAAACAGGAAACACTACACAATAAGAAGAATGGCAAGAATAAATGCATACCTTTCAATAACAACTCTTAATATCAATGGCCTCAATGCACCAACCAAAAGACACAGGCTTGCACACTGTATTAAAAGGCAAGATCCTGCCATTTGTTGCCTCCAGGAAACTCATCTCTCTATAAAAGATATAGATACTGCCTTAAGGTAAAAGAATGGAAAATGGTATTTCAATCAAATAGGCCTAGTAAACAAGCAGGGGTTGCTATCCTAATATCTGACAGTATAGACTTCAAACCAACATAGTAAGGAAAGATAAAGAAGGTCATTTTATACTGATTAAAGGAACACTCCAACAGGAGGACATTAAAATCCTAAACATGTATTCACCTAACATGGGGGCTCCCAGCTTCATCAAACAAACACTATTAGACTTAAGGTCACAGATAACATCAAACACAATTGCAGTTGGAGACATCAATACCCCACTCTCATCATTTGACAGGTCATCCCAGCCAAAAAAAAACAGAGAGACATCTGAATTAAATGATGTCATAGAACAAATGAACCTAACAGAAATCTACAGAATATTCCATCCAAATGCTGCAGAATATACATTTTTCTCAGCAGCACATGGAACATTCTCTAAAATAGACCATATATTAGCACACAAAGCAAATATCCACAAATACAGGAAAATTGAAATAATCCCTTGTACTTTATTTGACCACAATGGGATTAAACTGCAAATCAGTAACAAGGAAAGCTACAGAGCAGACTAAAGAGTACATTATTGAACGATCAATGGGTCATTGAAGAAATCAAAAGGGAAATCAATAAATACACAGAATCAAATGATGATGATAATATAACATACCAAAACCTTTGGGACACAATGAAGGCAGTTCTAAGATGAAAATGTATAGCTCTAAGTGCCTATATTAAGAAATTAGAGAATTCATGAATAAACAATTTAATGCTTCACCTTAAGGCCTTGGAAAAAGAAGGCAAACCAAAAATCAGTACATGAGAAGAAATAATAAAGATTAGGGCAGAAATTAATAAAATAGAAACTAAAAAATAATAATAATCCAAAGAATCAATGAAACAAAGAGTTGGTTCTTTGAAAGGATAAACAAGATTGATAAGCCCTTAGCAAATCTGACCAGAAGAAAGAGAGAAGAGACAAAAATTAGTAAAACTAGAGATGAAAAAGGCACCATTACAACAGATACTAAGGAAATTCAGGCAATTATAAGGACACACGTTAAGAATATATATGCCGGGCTGGAGCTTTTCCAATAAAATCAGGAACAAGACAAGGGTGTCCACTGTCCCTTTTATTTAATAAAGTTTTGGAAGATTTAGCCATAGCAATAAGGCAAGAGACACACATAAAAGGGATACAAATTGGAAAGGAAGAGATCAAGTTATCATTATTTGCAGATGACATGATTCTATACATAAAGGACCCTAAAGACTCTACTAGCAAACTGTTAGAGCTGATCAAAACCTACAGCAATGTAACAGGATACAAAATAAATACACAGAAATCAGTAGCCTTCATATATGCCAACAACAAACACACAGAGGATGAAATCAGAGAATCACTCCCATTCACAATTACATCAAAAAAAAAATAAAGTACCTTGGAATAAACCTAACCAAGGAAGTAAAGAATCTCTACAATGAGAACTTTAAAACACTCAAGCGAGAAATTGCAGGAGAGACTGGAAAGTGGAGAAACATCCATTGTTCCTGATCGGAAGAATAAATATTGTGAAAATGGCAATCTTACCTAAAGCAATCTACACATTTAATGCAATCCCTATCAAAATTCCAAAGGCTTTCTTCAAGGAAATAGAAAAAACAATCCAAAAATACATTTGGAATCACAAAAAAACTCTAATATCTAAAATAATACTAAGCAACAAAAAATGAGGCTGGTGGTATCACCATACCTGATTTTAACCTATACTACAGAGCCATAGTAACAAAAACAGCATGGTACTGGCACAAAAACAGACATGTAGATCAGTGGAACAGAATAGAGAACCCAGATGTAAGCCCAAGTAGCTATAGCCACCTGATATTTGATAAAAATGCCAAAAATACTCATTTGAAAAGAGACAGCCTGTTCAGCAAATGGTGTTTTGAAAACTGGATATATATCTGCAGAAGGATGAAAATAGATTCTTCTCTCTCACCATGCAGAAGAATTAAGTCCAAATGGATTAAAGACCTTAACATCAGACCTGAAACTCTGAAACTGCTAGAGGAAAAAGTAGGAGAAACCCTTCAACATATTGGTCTTGGCAAAGACTTTCTGAATACAACCCCAATTGCTCAGGCAATAAAACCACAGATTAACCACTGGGACCTCATGAAATTACAAAGATTTTGCACTGCAAAGGATACAGTGAAAAAAACAAA
Source organism: Jaculus jaculus (assembly GCF_020740685.1). NCBI lineage: Eukaryota > Metazoa > Chordata > Mammalia > Rodentia > Dipodidae > Jaculus > Jaculus jaculus. Next base: position 63,986,938 of record NC_059107.1, read on the forward strand.
GAGGCAACCTACAGAATGGGAAAAAAATCTTTGCCAGCTATATATCTGATAGAGGATTAATATCTAGGATATACAAAGAATTCAAAAAGTTAAATAATAAGGAATCAAACAAGCCAATCAAAAAATGGGCTATGGAGCTAAATAGAGAGTTCTCAAAGGAAAAAATACGAATGGCATATAAGCATCTAAAAAAATGTTCTACGTCACTAGTCATCAGGGAAATGCAGATTAAAACTACATTGAGATTCCATCTCACTCCTGATTGGCCACCATCATGAAAACAAATGATCATAAATGTTGGCGGGGATGTGGAAAAAAAGGAACCCTTCTACACTGCTGGTGGGAATGCAATCTGGTCCAACCATTGTGGAAAACAGTGTGGAGGTTCCTAAAGCAGCTAGAGATTGATCTACCATATGACCCAGCTATAGCACTCCTAGGCATATATCCAAAGGACTCATCTCATTTCCTTAGAAGTACATGCTCAACCATGTTTATTGCTGCTCAATTTGTAATAGCTGGGAAATGGAATCAGCCTAGATGTTCCTCAACAGATGAGTGGATAATGAAAATGTGGCACATTTATACAATGGAGTTCTACTCAGCGGTAAAGAAAAATGAAGTTATGAAATTTGCAGAAAAATGGATGGACCTGGAAAGGATTATACTAAGTGAGGTAACCCAGGCCCAGAAAGCCAAGCGCCACATGTTCTCTATCATATGTGAATCCTAGCTACAGATGACTGGGCTTCTGCGTGAGAATGAAAATACTTAGTAGCACAGGCCAGTAAGGTAAAAAGGAGACATAAAGGGTAGAGAAAGGAAGGGAAGGGATATTTAATAGGTTGATATTGTATATATGTAATTACAATGTTTGTAATGGGGAGGTAATATGATGGAGAATGGAATTTCAAATGGGAAAGTTGGGGGTGAGGAGGGAGGGAATTACCATGGGATATATTTTGTAATTATGGAAAATGTTAATAAAAATTTACAAAAAGAAAGAAAGAAAGAAATCAGAACAGCAGCCCAATGACCAGGCAGCAACTTGACTGAGACCAAAATCATCCAAGGTAACTGGGATTATACCAGGAAAGGGACTTACTTGGTCACAACCTGATTTGGATCCCTCAACAGACCAGAAATCTTAACCTCTATGTTGATAGAGGATCTGGTTGTTATAATAACGACTCTGGCAACATACTTGGGGCTGTTTTTGATTGAATGGATACAGTGTTTAGTTAACTTTTAGAATCTACTGGTATTTTATTCCACTCAGCCTACTTGAATCTCCCATGTCAGGGAAACTCAACCCCTAGGAGCACCTTTGTAGATACTTTTAGAGTCTTAAGAGCCACACCTAACACCTTAAGCTCCTACACTGAAAATATATAACATCAATTCAATTGATACACCTAAGAATACAGAGCTAGCTAGAAAATCCAAGCATTAAGTTAATCCAAGATGCAAAAATATATACATTATAACACAAGAAACACTAAAAAGCAAGATGATATGAATCTACCTAAAAGTATTAATGCATCAGATATGACCTCCAGTGACAACAAGTTAGAGGAAATGCCTGAGAAAGAGTTCAAAAGAATGATTATAAATATGTTCAAAGAAGTCAGAGAACAAATCAAAGGAGTCAAAGAGGAACTCAAAGAGGAAATCAAAGGAATCAAAGAAGACGCAGGACACCAATTTCATGAAATAAAGAAGGCAATACAAGACATAAATAAGGAAGTAGAAATAATAAAGAAAAACCAGTCAGAATTACTAGCAATGAACACAGTTAATGAAATAAGAAACTCTGTAGAAAATCTCACCAGTAGAATGGATGAAGGAGAGGACAGAATATCTAAGCTAGAAGACCAGGTGGCAGATCTAATACAGTCCAACAAAGAGAAAGACAAACTTATAGAAAAGTATGAGTGGGAATTTCAAGATATTTGGGACACTATGAAAAGATCCAATATAAGAATTCAGGGTATACCAGGAGAAGAATTTCACTCCAAAGGCATAGTAGGCATCTTCAACAAAATCATAGAAGAGAATTTTCCCCAAATTGGGAAAGAGGTGGCAGTGCAGAGACAGGAAGCCTTTAGAACCCCAGCCAGACAAAACCTGGAAAGAACCTCTCCTGGCCATATTATAATCAAACTTCCAAGCACACACACCAAAGAAAATATATTGAAAGCAGTTAGAGAGAAAAATCAAGTTACCTACAAAAGCAAGCCCATCAGGATTACAGCAGATTATTCAAAACAAACTTTTAAATCCAGAAGAGCTTGGAGTGATGTATTCCAAGTTCTGAAAGATAACAACTGGCAACCAAGGTTACTTTATCCTGCAAAGTTATCCATTCAAATAGACGGAGAAATAAGGACATTCCATGACAAAAGCAGGTTAAGAGTATTTGAAGACAAAACCAGCTCTACAGAAAATACTTGATAGAATCCTCCATGTTGAAGAAAAGGAAAAGCACACATATAAGGAACCTAGAAAAAACAAGCAATACTCAAATACTAGTTATCACAAGAGAGCACAGGTAGAACCAGAACCAAAAAAAAAATGGAAACATAAATACACACCTTTCAATAATATCTCTTAATATCAATGGCCTCAATGCCCCAACGAAAAGACATAGGTTTGAAGACTGGGTTAAAAAGCAGGATCCTATAATTTGTTGTCTCCAAGAAACTCACCTCTCTACAAAGGATAGACATTATCTTAGGGTGAAAGGTTGGAAGACAGTGTTTCAAGCAAATGGGCCTAGAAAACAAGCAGGGGTCGCTATCCTAATATCAGACAGGGTAGACTTTAGTCCGACGTTAGTCAAGAAAGATAAGGAAGGTCACTTTATATTGATTAAGGGCACACTCCAACAGGAGGACATTACAATACTAAATATGTATGCACCTAACATGGGGGCTCCCAAATTCACCAAACAAACACTATTAGAACTAAGGTCACAGATAACACCAAACACAGTGGTGGTGGGTGACTTTAACACCCCACTCTCATCAATTGACAGGTCATCCTGGGAAAAAATAAGCAGAGAGGCAACTGGACTAAATGAGGTCATAGAAGGAATGGACCTAACAAATATATACAGGACATTTCATCCAAAGGCTGCAGAATATACATTCTTTTCAGGAGCACATGGAACATTCTCTAAAATAGACCATATATTAGGACACAAAGCAAATCTTAACAAATTCACGAAAACTGAAATAATTCCTTGCATTCTATCTGACCACAATGGAATTAAACTACAAATCAGTAGCAAGAAAGGCTATAGAGCATACACAAAATCATAGAAACTAAACAATACACTACTAAATGATGAATGGGTCAATGAGGAAATCAAAAAATTTACAGTCAAATGATAATGAGAACACCACATATCAAGATCTCTGACATGTTGGGTCATGATTTGCAGAGACATTTATCATACCAATAACTGGGGGCTAACTCCACAATGCACGACCCATTTTCATTAACAAGGAGGGTCTAATGGGAGGGGGTAGATCACAGATGAGCCTAAATAATTGTACCAAACTGCCTGTATTTGCTGAAAAGAAAACTAATAAATTAAATTTTTAAAAAAAAAAAGATCTCTGGGACACAATGAAGGCAGTTCTAAGTGCCTATACTAAGAAATTGAAAGGTCACAAGTAAAAGACCTTATGCTTCACCTTAAATCCTTGGAAAAAGAAGAACAAGGCAAACCAAAAATCAGTAGGCGGGAAGAAATAATAAAGATTAGGGCAGAAATTAATGAAATAGAAACAAACAAACAACAAAAACAATGCCAAGAATTAATGAAACAAAGAGTTGGTTCGTTGAAAGGATAAACAAGATTGATAAACCCTTAGCAAATCTGACCAAAAGAAAGAGAGAAGAGACACAAATTAATAAAATCAGAGATGAACAAAGTAACATCACAACAGATTCCAGAGAAATTCAAAAAATCATAGGGACATACTATAAAAGCATATACTCCACAAAGTATGAAAATCTGAAATAAATGGATGCTTTCCTTGGTTTATATGACCTACCTAAATTAAATCAAAATGAGATTAATCACTTAAATAGACCTATAACAAACATGGAGATCCGAACAGTTATCAATAATCTCCTAACTAAAAAAAGCCCAGGCCCAGATGGATTCACAGTTGAATTATACCAGACCTTTAAGGAAGAGCTAACACCATTCTTAAGCTTTTCCAGGAAATAGAGAAAGAAGGAATTCTACCAAACTCCTTCTATGAGGTCAGCATCATCTTGATACCAAAACCAGGCAGAGATAGAACAAAAAAAGAAAATTACAGACCAATGTCCCTCATGAACATAGATGCAAAAATTCTCAACAAAATATTAGCAAACAGAATACAAGAGTATATCAAAACGATCATTCACCCTGACCAAATAGGCTTTATCCCAGAGAGGCAGAGATGTTTCAATATATGCAAATCTATAAATGTAATACATTATATGAACAGGTTGAAGGACAAAAATCACATGATCATCTCATTGGACACAGAGGAACATTTGACAAAATCCAACATCCCTTCATGATAAAAGTCCTATAGAGATTGGGAATAGAAGGAACATATCTCAATATAATAAAGGCTATTTATGACAAGCCTACAGCCAACATATTACTAAATGGGGTAAAACTGGAAGCTTTTCCACTAAAATCAGGAAAAAGACAAGGGTGTCCACTGTCCCCACTTTTATTTAATATAGTTTTGGAAGTCTTAGCCATAGGAATAAGGCAAGAGACACACATAAAAGAGATACAAATTGGAAAGGAAGAAATCAAGTTATCATTATTTGCAGATGACATGATTCTATGCATAAAGGACCCTAAAAACTCTAATAGCAAATTGTTAGAGCTGATCAAAACCTACAGCAATGTAGCAGGATACAAAATAAATACACAGAAATCAGTAGCCTTCATATATGCTAACAACAAGCACACAGAGGATGAAATCAGAGAATCACTCCCATTCACAGTTGCATCAAAAAAAAAAAAAAAAGTACCTTGGAATAAACCTAACCAAGGAAGTAAAGAATCTCTACAATGAGACCTTTAAAACACTCATGCGAGAAATTGCAGAAGACACTAGAAAGTGGAGAAACATCCCTTGTTCCTGGATTGGAAGAATCAATATTGTGAAAATGGCAATCTTACCTAAAGCAATCTACACATTTAATGCAATCCCTATCAAAATTCCAAAGGCTTTCTTCATGGAAATAGAAAAAACAATTCAAAAATTCATTTGGAATCACAAAAAACCTCGAATATCTAAAATAATACTGAGCAACAAAAATAAGGCTGGTGGTGAAAGGCCCAAGAATTCAGAAGCCCAGAAATACTATCACGCTCCAAAGGGAGCTTAAGCGGGCCCCTGCATACCTCAAACTCCAGGCTTTACTCTCTGTTGGAAGCAAGTAAAGAATCCCTCTTCTCATTATATCAGAGCCCGCTCCTAATATAAAACTAGGTAAAAAGGGCATGAGATAGCCCTCAATGATGGGAAATGAGTAATGAAGTGAACCACTTATTTGGTTTCTGTAAATAGCCTGCACCATAAGCCTTAATAGCCCACACTGTAAGCCTTAGTAGCCCGCACCATAAGCCGTAGCAGCCTGCCTCAGACCACCAAGATCATAGGAGACTGACACCACACTCTGCTACCCCCACCCAAGGACCTGCGCATAGGCTGACCTCCAAGGTCATAGGAGACTGATACCACACTCTGCTACCCCCACCCAAGGACCTGTGCAAATGCTGACCACCAAGGTCATAGGAGACTCATTGGTCCATGAGGGGCTTGAACAAATTAAACTAATTGGTTTAGAAACTATGGAGTGGCACAAACTGACTGGCTCGCACCCCGCGGGCTCCTGATAAAAAAATGATTGGTCTAATGCACAGGCTTTGTTAGAAACCCTAAAAAAACTGTCCCGTTCCTGCATTCGGGGCTCTGCGGTCCTCTACCCCTGCGCAGTGTACGACTGTGGGCCCCAGCGCGCTTGGAATAAAATCCTCTTGCAGTTTGCATCAAGACCGCGTCTCGTGAGTGATTTAGGGTGTTGCCATATCCGGGCAGAGCGTGGGGTCCCCATTTTGGGGTTCCTTCAGTGGTATCACCATACCTGATTTTAACCTATACTACAGAGCCATAGTAACAAAAACAGCATGGTACTGGCACAAAAACAGACATATAGATCAATGGAACAGAATAGAGGACCCATATATAAGCTAAGTAGCTATAGCCACCTGATATTTGATAAAAATGCCCAAAATACTCATTGGAGATGGCACACCCAGAAGCCATCTATTGTTACTAGAAAATTTTCAGCACCAGGGACGGGATACCTTCCAGAGAGTTGTAGGCCAGGGAGGTCCCTGTTGCCTCCTAAACATTATAGGCCAAGGCCCTTGGTTTCCCATGTGAAAAAGATGGTAAAACCCCATTGCTGAAAACTTCACATGCCTGAATGGCAGAGTCATTGAGAAATCAAGCTGGTGCTGAGCAGAAAATCTTCTTTCTGTAGCCCAGCCAACTGAAAGCTGGAAAAAATGCACTGTATTCAGCTTTATGGGAGGCAGAAGTCATCAGCAGTGAAAACAATGGACAATGGAAGCCTCAAGTTTAGCCAGACAGGCCAAATGACTGAACAAGTGCAATAGTGGCATGTCTGCTTTGGGGGAAATCAACTGCTGTCTAATTGGACTGAAGACCCACTCTGTGGAAGGGAATGCATGCCTGGTACTGAAAAACCTAATAAAAAGCCTATGGCAGGGGAGGTCATGAGCCTTAGGGGGATAAAGCCTTCTCTTGTCTGAATAAATGCATATATTATTCTCACCAAATTGCCCTGAAAGCACTACAGTTAATGTTCATACTCATATATTAATGCTACTCTCACTTCTGGTTAGAGAAGCTTCTCTTTTCAGATGGCAATGACCACTGGGATGACCCAAAAGGCAACATAGTGCTGAGAAGAAGGGACGGAGGAGGGTCCAGCACTGAAACATCTCACACCCTCCAAGGCTCAGGGTCCACTGTGGAAGAGGTGGCAGAAAGAATGTAAGAGCCAAAGGAAGGGACCACTCCTTGCATACAACTGTCCGGACAGAAATTGGCCTTGATATCCAAGACCTTGCAGTGCCTAGCAATACCCACACGAGACCCTCATAATAGGAGAAAAAGATGATGACATCAAATTAAAAGAGACACTGATGGAAAGAGGGAGGGGATATAACAGAGAACAGAGTTGTGAAGGGGAATGTAGGGGAGAAGAAGGAAATACCATGGTTTGTTGTCTATAAGTATAGAACTTGTCAATTAAAAAATGCTTTAAATTTAAAAAAAATAATAAAAGTAGAAAAAAAAGAAACACCATCTGAAAATGACATGTTGCTTGTCCCTCACCAAGCTCCTTCACCTTCAGTTATTTGTCCTACACGGTTCTCCTCACAGCCAGCACCCCATCTGCGCCGATTCATCCCTGCCCTGGGCACAGAGCTGCGTGGAGTGTGGGCAGCACATGGAATATATTCCAGAGCTCTTTCCTATTCATAATGTTGACAACAACAGTAGACACTGGATGGGAGTGTTCTGGCCACTGGGTGACCTTAGTCAGGCTCCTGCACCTCTGGGGGCCAAGTTCTTATCAGCAAAGGGAATGAGGCCCTTTGATTCCACAGAGCTGTGAGATGCTCTGATCTTAAGGAAGGAGGGGCTTTGTGGGAGTCCAGGAAGTAGATCCAGGTCAGCTGAGGAGGGAGGACTTCCCAGAAAAGGGTTTGCATTCATCCCTGGGTCCCAGGCCAATCATTCATCAACCTAGCCCTGGCCAGAAGGAGGGTGAGTGGCTAGAATACTGCAGGGAGACTAAATTTGGACATGAGTTAGGAGCTTGGCTAATGCAGGCAGTGGAAGGTGGCCAGGGACTGGGGCTGAGGAGGACTGTGTTCTCTCAGCTGACTGATAAGACATCCACCACCGAGTCACAGCCAGTGTTCCTCCCAGGTTCAGAGGATTGTGATGGACGTAGACCTTTCTGCAGTGAGCTCTAGGCTCTGGGAAGGTGGAACCCACCCAGAGGAGTCATGCAAGGGGCAAAGGGCAAGACTGTGGATGGCCACCTGGCAGATGAGGGTGGGAGAGGGGTTGGGGCAAGTTAATCAAATTAGAGGGTGGAAGATGCTGAAGACAGCCCAATAGACAGGCCCCTGGGGCTAAATAAGGTAAAGGACACATTTCCTATGGGATAGAAAGTGCTTTCCTTCTGATTCTGATTCTTCCTTTTCCCCTGGCTATAGATCAGTCTGACTGGCGTTGGTGTGGGGGTGGGGGGGTAGATTTGGATGAGGTAGGAGAGTTCAATAAATACATGGGAGGAGGGGAGGCAATGAGGGAAGTGGAAGGAAATCTGGTAGGGCTGAGTGGACACCAGAGGAAACACAGCCCCTGAGAGCAGAGCTGGCTCTGAGCTGTGCAACTTGCACAGAAGCTAAGCACAGGGAGTGCCTTCACAATGATGAGTGAGGAAGGGCCACTGGACCTAGAGGCACAGGAGCCCATCTGTGTTCTTGGGATATATCCTCCCTCCTGGGGGCGGGGGAGAAGGGAGGGAGGGAGAAGAATGGTGTATAAATGGTGTCCCCTGGAGGCATACCACATGTAGCCCAGAGCCCTCAGCCAGGCAGCTAACCCAAGCCTCCATGGGAGCCCAGAGCTAAGGATGTAGGGAGAGAGCACAAAAGCCCCTATAGGAGGAAGCCTCTGTCCTTCCTGCTGGAAACACCTGCAGGAAACTCCAAGAACATCTGCAGCACACTGGTCAGCATTTCCAGAGGCCACTGTGGGCAGCTGGTAGAAACAAAGCAACATGACAGGAGGAGGCTGGGGGTAGCTGGCAAGCATGGGCAGTTCAGGTCCATCTCCAGGAACCATGGTCAATGAATAGATAGGTAACAATAAAAAAATAATTAAAAAATAGCTTGTGATCCCAGCAGAGAGAAGCAGAGACATAAGGATCCCCGAGGCTTGAAGCCAGCCAGTCTATAGTTTACTTGGTAAGCTCCAGGCCACTAAGAGACCTTATCTCAAAAATGATGAACAAGAACCGGGCTTGGCAGCACACATCTGTAATCCCAGCAGTTGGGAGGCAGAGGTAGGAGGATCACTGTGAATTCAAGGCCACCCTGGGACTACATAGTGAATTCCAGGTCAGCCTGAGCTAGAATGAGACCCTACCTTGGGAAAAAAAATGGTGGACAGCATTCCTAAGGATGACACATGAAGTTGTCCTCTGGCCTTCACACACGTATGTGCCCACACGTGAACATGTGTACACAAGAACATGCATGCACACAAGGTAGCATGTTGGGGGTAGTTCTGGAATGTTCCCCTTTGGTCCTTTGCTCCTTCCTCTTGGTGTACACCACTTTCCAAGCCATGGACTCATTCAGCAACTCTTCCTGGGACTCTGCCCTTGTCCAACAAAGATGCTCCAAATCCCACACCTAGCGGGTGCTCCTCCCAGAGCACATCTGCATGTACTGTGCTAGCCTCCAGCCTGTGTTCTCAGAACCTCTGCTCCAGCATCCCAGATGACGCATGTTCTCCAGGATGTGCACATGGATAACTGAGAACAGATGCACCCCAGGGCTAATGAGAAGGGGAGGAAATGCCTGCTGGAATAGCCAGACTGATGCCCGATTTCTGAGGCCAGGGTTACAGGTAGATTAGAAGACAGACCTCCAGAGAGAAGGGAAGTGGCACAGAGTGGATGCTAAGAGGGTGATGATCTTAGTCTTGACTCCTGCTATGGCTCCAAGCTCAAAGGCCAGCTGTGTAGACTCCTGGCCCTGCCCAGCCATAGGTGAGGACAGAGAATCATGGGAAGTATCCTGGGCTAGGTGTCACTTTCTGGAGGAAAAGCTCAGGCATAACCTTGGCATTCCTACAGGAGGTTCCAGTGCCATAGATGTTTAGGCTGCCTCACTCAAGGAAGCCCCAGTTGGATGATAGAGTCTACATAACACCCCAACATGCTCCAGTCTGGTGGGGGCAGGGAGAAAGTGCCTAAAGGTTGTTGCTGGTGGCAGCTGTGTCCAACAGTTATGTGGCAAGGGCCCTCAAAGAACAAAGAAGACAGCTGTGAGCACATGTGCACATCAGTAACCTTGAAGCCCAGTAGCTTAGAATAGTATGTAACTGCATTGTAACAGGGGAAGGAAGGGTCCTGATAATAAGGGGGCCCCTGAGAAACTGAACAAAAGAAAACAAGAGCATCTGCAGCATCTGGTCAGCATCTCTGAGTCTACCTCCTCACCGCTCCCTGGAAAGCAATTGTGATAAATACTGGTTGGTTTGTTCGTTCGTTTGTTTGTTTGTTTGTTTGTTTGTTTGTTTGTTTGTTTGTTTGTTTTAAACCCTGCTTAACAAGTTCAAAGTAACTAATCAAAATATGAGTATCACCCAACATGAGAGAAGAGGCTGCAGAGTGTATAAGGCAATGCCTGCTGCGCTGGGGCTGGGCCTGAGGCTTTGAATCATATGAATCAGTTGGGTCCATGCCGGCATTAGGAATAAACGCTGCTTCCTGTAAGTCTCTGTCCAGAGCCCTCTTCCCATAGCAGGCGAGGATCTCTGGAGGCGTGGCGGTGCCTCTGCCTCCAGTGACAACCACACTGCCAGCCCAGATAGTGAACAAAAGCCCAGGAGAAGGCCAGGCCCAAGCCAGGCCCTAAGCCCAAGCAGTGAGCTGAGTTATAAATAGATCTGGGATCAGAACGGGGTGAGAGCAGAACCCTGCAGGACAGCTCTGAGCAGTCTCTGCATGGAGAGAGCTCTTCTAAGAGACCCTGAGGATGTAAGATGAGACGTACTGGTCCCACCTTCCTGTCCTATCTCAATGCCCTGGAGGAATGCGGTTCCGCCACCTTTACCTCACAGCCTCAGTTTCTCTCTGAGTTGCCCTTCCCCACGAATCTGCGTGTTTCCCACACTCAATGTCAGCCTGGCAGGACTGAGCGACCTGGTCTCTCGCTTCTAGGACTCCCCATCCCACGTGGAGCCCGGCCAGGCCTCCGACCCCTCCTACCTGCAAACACTGCGGAGCAGTAGGCATCGCTGATGTCTGTGTCCTGGGTGTGGACGTTCTCGGCGTAGAGGATGAAAACGCGCAGCATCGCGACGCAGACCCGGAGAGGCCCGCAGGCGCCCTCGCCAGAAGGCTGGTTCGGATCTCCGGCTCCCTTAAGGGGCACAGGTCGGCCGGTGGCTCAGTTAGGCTCGGTCCCCGCCCCTGACTGCCTTAGCCTTGCTCCGAGGGCGTTGCAAGAGCGGGCTTGGATTCATTCCCCACCCCCGCAGCCCTCCGGGACTGGCGAAGCTGTAACCCTACGCTCCTGCCGCCGCTTCCCCGCGGATGACACGGCACTTTGCACCTGGCCGGAGCAGCCGCCCGGCCGACGGCAACGCCCCGGGCTGGACCAGGGCTGGGGACTCCCCGCCCCGCGCAAACCTCGCCCGGGGACGGGGGCAAGCTCGGCCTCTTCCCTGACCTCCACCTCCGGCCGCCGAGGGCTGCGCGCCAGGCCGTCCTCTACTCCCCCGCCGGGGACTGTAACCCTCAGAGCCCCAGGGCCGCCTGGGCTCCAGGAGCAGCATTTAGAGACTTTAAAGTAGCACGTGTTAACTGTAACACAAAAGCATGAAGAAAGAAATCTCTGGTTCTTACAAAACATATTAGCCGGGCGTGCGCCAAGCATAGAAGCAATCTGTGTCCCACTTTCTCATGTAACTTTTTCTTGTATCATTAAAAAGAAAAAGTAGCTGGGCGTGGTGGCACACGCCTTTAATTCCAGGCAGAGTAGGAGGATTGCTGTGAGCTCGAGGCCACACTGAGACTACATAGTGGATTCCAGGTCAGCCTGGGCTACAGTGGGATCCTACCTCGAAAAACCAAAAAGAAAGAAAGAAAGAAGCTCACACATTTAAGTACACTCAGGAGGCTGAAATAGAGGGATCGCCATGAGTTTGAGGCCTGCCTGGGCTCCAGAAAGGCCAGCCTGGATTAAATAGAGTTAGACTCTACCTAAAGAAAAAAAAAAGTATTCTGGGCTAGTGACAAGGCTCAAAGGTTAAGGACACTTGTTTGCAAAGTCTACTGGCCCAGGGTTCAGTTCTCCAGTACCTCTATAAACCTGGACATAAAGATGGTCATAAAGCCTGACATAACCCTACCTCAGAATACCAAAAAAAAAAAAAAAGGCAGAGATGTTGAATTCATTTTCAATGGTAAGAGATCCGAGTATACACACACATATGCAAATAAATAAGCAAATAATTTATAAGTATTCCTGCACAATCTTCTCAGTCGCTACATAAGCACTCACTATCATACCAATGTACCAAATTCACAAAGCTTTTTCCTATTGTTAGGTTAAACTCTCCAGATTCCCGCTATTATATGGTGAGATATTTCTTAAGTAATTAACACTGGGCTATATAAACCCATCTTGAGCTCCCTTGGCTGCTTCTTTCCTTAGTTTGAATTCCAAGTCTTGGAGTTACAAGATATTACTTGGGTGACAAGGTATGATTCTTATTTTTTTTTAACCTTCTAATACTCATTGCTAAGCTGTTATCCAGGAGCTATATGGATCCACACTCCCACCAGCCTGTAGTAACTCACCTTCTAAAGACAGGCCAGTTCGGCCAGTTGTATGGTTGAACAGCTGACAGTAGCCCACTGGGACAACAGACACATCCAGCTCAATGCATGGTGGGGAGAACAAAGGCAGCTGGAAACTCAGTAATTCACTTAAGGGTATGTATCAGGTCCTGTGACAAGTCAGACACCAGGGATGTAAGCAGAAGTGATATGTACCCTCCAACTTTACATGTTGAAAACTTAATGCCTAGTACTTTTGAATGTGACTATATTTGAGGATAGACCCTTTGGAGAAATAATTAACTGAAAACGAGGTCATTTACAGTGTTCTGTAGTCTGGTCTCACTAGTGTCCCTATGAAAGGAAATTTAGACATCAAGATAAACTAGAGATGTGAACACACACAGAAAAGACCATGCAAGGCCACAGTGGAAAGGCCTTGAAAGAAACCACGCATGCCTACCAATACCTTGATTGGGACATTCAGCCTCCAGAATGGTGAGTCATAGATTTCTGTTATTTAAGCCACCCTGCCTGTGCTATTTATTGTCATAGCCCTAACAAACTTATATAGTGTCTGACTTCAAAAAGTTTCTTCTTCTTAGAGGTGGGGGAGAGATTGACATCTTTTGAAAGATTAGTCAATCCTACAGCAGTCCAAACCTGTAAGTGCACTTAAGGACAGGAGATGAGGGAGTCAGAGTTGACACAGGAGACCTCCTTGAGTCTCAATAGTAAATGCCAGTACAGACAGAACTGAGTCTGAAGACAGAGGCAGAGGAAGAAATATCCAGAGAGAAGGGAGAGACAGTTCTGCACTAAGGCCTGGAAGGAATAGGAGGAAAGAACAAGTGACTTGGGTGTAGATCAGGGAGGGGCAGTAAGGCTAGAAACTTCTAGGGCCTATGAAAACTTGCAGACAATCTGCTAAATCCAGACAAGTATCAGAGGTCCGGTCCGTCCACTTCTCAAATCCCCCCTCTGGGACGTGAGGAGATAGATCAGTGGCTAAGAGCACTTGCTACATAAGCTTGAAGACCTGGGTTCACCCCTGGCCAGAATCCATGAAGAAAGTCAGATGTGGCCACACATGCCTAGAACTCTGGTCCTGAATAGGAGGTGAAGGGTTAGAGACAGGATCACTGGGGTTCACTACTCAACCAGCAAAAAAACAGTGAGCTACATGTTTAGTGAGAGACACTATCTCAAGAAAATAAGGCAGACGAGCAATAGAGAACACCCAAAGTCCTCCTCTAGCATCTACACACACGCACACACGCACGCACGCACGCTCCTATTCCTTCTCCACCTCCTCTTGGCTGACTTTTGGAGATGGACGTGTGAGGGACCAAAGTAGAAGGAAAGTGTTGGAAACCACAGCAGAGTGTCAAGGTGAAAAGTGATGGGGACTTGGTCTAGGGGTGTAAAAGTTTAGATGAGTGAAATAGAGCAAAGCTCAGAGAAAGAAAGAGCAAAGTTCCACAGCGCAGGTAAAGTAACCTATCTGTTGCTATAGAGTGTCTGTGTTACTGGACAAAACAACTGGGACTAGGATAAAATGATTCGTTGATGACTGTTGTGCTCTCTCATTCATTAACCTACGTTTGTAGATGTCTTCCTTGTATGTGGCAGGCATTTGTCACATTCAAGTTTAGGGAAGATATTAGAGTTTGAGTATGAAATATCCCCCACAGGCTCATGTGTTTGAACATTTGGTACCCTGTTGGTGGTACTATTTTGGGGAAGTTATGGACCCTTTAGGAGGTAAGTCACAAGGGACAGGTCTTAAAGTTACATTCTGGGTCTGTTTCCAGCCTTTTCTGCTTTACTGATCTGCCCCAGTGGGAGCAAGCAGCTGCCTCATGCTCCACCACCATGCCTCTCATCCATGGTGGACTCTGTCCCCTGAAACTATGAGCCTGAAGGAAACCTCTCGTCCTTAAATTAAGTTGCTTTATGTCAGTCATTCAGCCACAATAAGAAAATTTACTAAAACAAAAGAGGACCAAGTAGGTAGTAAAATTTGCACTGAGAAAGACAAGAGGCCCTGCTGATATGGAGAAAGACTAAATTATAGCCTATTTTTTAAAATAAGACACATATTACATCTATGGAGATGCATCATGTAATATGAACCTATATAATGACAGAACTAAAGTTGGGTCTAAGAAGCAAGCAGCTAATCTGCCTACAAATATGGTGTGTCTAAAACGAATTGAATTATTAAACTTTCTTCTCAACCCCACTACTTTACTCATAAAGCAGGTTTTAGTCAAACACTTTCTGTAGAGCTCAACTTTATTTCTCAATGTGCTGTGTTTTCTCCTTTCAAAAGAACCACATTTTCTGGGCTACAGAGATGGCTTATCAGTTAAGGTGCTTGCCTGCAAAGCCAAAGAGCACAGGTTCAATTCCCCAGCACCCATGTAAACCAGATACACAAGGTGGCATATGCATCTGGAATCCGTTTTCAATAGCTGGAGGTCTTGGTGTGCCCATATTCTCCCTTTGTTCCCCCTCAAATAAATTAAAATAAAATAAAATAAATAAAAGCACCACATTTTCTGAGATCACTCAAGGTGAATCAATCATAAATTTGGGCTTAAGGCCAGGCATGGTGGTGCAAACCTTTAATACCAGCACTTGGGAAGTGGAGGTAGGAGGATTAATGTGAGTTTGAGGCCAGCTTGAAACTACATAGTAAATTCCAGGTCAGCCTGGGATAGAGTGAGACCCTACCTCAAACTACATATACAATATATATATGAGGGTTAAAAGTTTTGATGTAGTCTGGAAAACTTCCCAGAGGTAAAGGTGTGTGTGTGTGTGTGTGTGTGTGTGTCTATGCTTGCACATGCATGGGTGTTTAGGATATGTGTGTATATATATATATATATATATATATATATATATATATATATATATATATATATATTTGTTTGTTTGTTTATTTGGAAGCAAAGCGAGAAAGACAGAGAGAGCTCCTGCGCACACCAGGGCATCCAGTTACTGCAATGAAGTCTAGTTGCATGTGCCACTTTGGGCACCTGGCTTTACGTGGGTACTTGGAATTAAACCCGGGTCGTTAGGTTGTACAGGCAAGTGCCTTAACCCCTAAGCCATCTCTCCAGCCCCTGTTTAGGAATTTTGTGAGTTGACATGTATCCTCTATCTGGTACATGAAAGAATAATCATCAGGTCTCACATCTGGCTATACAGAAAGTGTACTGAACAGTTTACACATGGTGACCTCCTGGACCATAGACTTGAACAGAAGCAGAGGCAAAGGAGGTGGGTGAGGAGCTTTTTCTTTATTTTTTTAAATACACTTTATTTTTATTTGACAGAGAAAGAGGGAGAGAGAGAGAGACAATGGGGGTACCAGGGCCTCTAGCCACTGCAAACTAACTCCAGATGCATGTACCCCCTTGTGCATCTGGCCAACATGGGACCTGGGGAATCAAACCTAGGTCCTTTGGCTTTGCAGGCAAATGCCTTAACTGCTAAGCCATCCCTCTAACCCTTTTTCTTTTTCATTATAAAGGGTCATGGCTGCCACCCTTATACCAAAATACGGATGTGTTAAGGTCCAAACCATAGTAACAGACACATTACAATTGATGAGGTATAGCATAAATTATTTCAAAAACTATAACCATAATTTAGATTTTAGCACATTTTAATGTTTTGCTACATTTGCAAAATGCAAAAGATTAGATGATTACCAGACCTTTCTTTTTTGTTTGTTTGTTTGTTTGTTTGTTTGTTTGTTTGTTTGTTTGAGGTAGAATCTAGCTCTAGCCCAGGCTGACCTGGAATTCACTATGTAGTCTCAGAGTGGCCTCGAACTCACGGCAATCCTACCACCTCTGCCTCCTGAGTGCTGGGATTAAAGGCATGAGCTACCACACCCAGCAAGACCTTCTTTTTAAAAGAAAAAAAATGTTATTTATTCATTTCAGAGAGAGAGGAACATAGAGAGACAGAAGGGTGTGTCATGGCCTCCAGCCACTGTAAGTGAACTCCAGATGCATATGCCACCCTGTGCATCTGGCTTATGTGGGTCCTGGGGAATTGAACTTGGGTCCTTTGGCTTTGCAGGCAAGTGCTTAAACCACTAAGCCATTTCTCCAGACTTTTTGACAGTGACATTTTATGCTATAAAAAAGTAGATTAACATATGTAGTATATTCAAGGGAGAAAGTATGTTAAGAATTTAATTTTAACTTTTAAATTTTTGTATGTTTGGCATAGGTATGTGTATGTGTGTGTGTGTGTGTGTGTGTGTGAACATGTGTGTGGGTGTGTGTGCTTGTTTGTGTGGGAGTCAGAGATCAACATTGAGTTTCTTCCTCAATCACTTTTTCTTAATGTTTTATTGACAACTATCATACATACAGATAATAAACCATGATCATAATACCTTCCCACAACCCCCCTTTTCCCCTGAATCCCTTCTCCACTGAATCCTTTCTTCTTTCCAACTACTCTCTCTTCTATTTTGATGTGACTTTTTTTCTCCTATTATGCAGATCTTGTGTACATAGCATCAGCCACTGTGAGATCATGAATACCATGGCCACTTTGTGTCTGGAAGACAGTATTGTAAGCACTGCGCCCCCTCCCTTCCTTTGGCTCTTATACTCTTTCTGCCACCTTTTCTGCCATGGTCTCTGTTATAATTACCTTCCATTGCTGGCACAAAGCACCCCACCAAAAGCAATTGATGGGAGGAAATTTGTTTGTTTTGGCTTACTGTCTCAAGGGAAGCGTCATGATGGTAGAAGAAAGATGGCAGAGCAGAGGCTGGATGTTGCCTCCCTGCCAGGACAGGCAGTAAACAGCATCAGAAGAGTCGGCCCAACTCTAGCAAAGAGCAGGTGACTATAGCACCCTTAAGCCTGCTCCCAACAACACACCTCCTTCACCAAGGCTCCAGAACTCACACCTAACTCAAACCACTTCATTTTGCCCCTGGCCCTATAAACTCATGACTATCCTTGGTGTAAAATGTAATGCATTTCAGTCCAACTTTAAAAGTTCCCATGCTTTTGGTCAATCTCAACATAGTTCAAACATCTCCATAGTCCCAGGTCTCTTAACTGTGAGCTATAAAACTAAAAGACATAATGGGGGCTGCCAGGATGGCTTAGCAGTTAAGGTATTCACCTGCAAAACCAAACGACCCAAGTTCAATTCCCCAGGACCCATGTGAACCAGGTGCACAAGATGGCACATGTATCTGGAGTTCGATTGCAGTGGCTAGAGGCCCTGGTGTACCCATTTTCTCTCTCTCTCTCTTTTTCAAAAATAAATTCAACATAAAAAAAAAAAAAAACATAATGAAGCTAGGTGTGGTGGTGCACACCTTTAATCCCAGCACTCGGGAGGCAGAGGTAGGAGGATTGCCGTGAGTTCAAGGCCACCCTGAGACTACATAGTGAATTACAGGTCAGCCTGAGTCAGGGTGAGACCCTACCTCAAAAAACAAAAACAACAACAAAAAAAAAAACCAAAAAACACACATAATGACACAAAGTAAACATTCACACTGCAAAAGATGGCATTGCAAGAAAAGATTGAACCAATGCAAGATCTAAAACAAACAGGGCAAAACATCAATCCTGTAGCTCCAAGTCCAACATCTGTAACAGTGTTAGTCTCTGGGATTTCAATTCCACTCCTCCAGTGGGACTGGTCACAGCCCAAGAAAAACTTCATCTTGAGCCAGGAACTGTCCTTGGCAGCCATCTAACAGTACTAGCATCTCAAAAAGTCCTTTACTAGCATCTCAAAAAGTCCTTAGGGTCAGGGCTGGGAAGATGACTCAGTGATTAAAGGTGCTTGCTTGCAAGGCCTGATGACCTGTGTTCGATTCCCCAGTGCCCACATAAATCCAGATGCACAAAGTGACACATGCATCTGGAGTTTTTTCGCAGTGGCAGGAGGTCCTGGTGTGCCATTCTCATTCTCATTCTCATTCTCTCTCTCTCTCCTTGTAAATAAATAAATAATATTAAAAATAGAAATAAAAGTCCTAGGGTCTTCACTACAACCCATAGTTAATGGCTCCAATGGGTCTCCATACAAGAACTCCAACAAGCCATTCAACAGTGGCCATTTAAAAAAATGCATTTCAAATCCAATGACCCTTTCTTTCCTGGATTTGTTATACTCCCACAATACCAGGTAGATTACCAAATTTGTTAATCCAGAGGGGAGTAAAGCTGACTATGAAGAGCAGGAAATCTCTTTCAGCATTCTGGCTCCTTATTTTCTTTTTCTTTCTTTCTTTCTTTTGAGCAACTCCAGACGCCCTGCACAGACTCCCATCCCCCAACTGCCAGTGCCACAACAAACCGCCAGAGAACACATTCATTCCCCACCACACAGCATCCAGCACAGCTGATCAGAACACCAGATCCAGCAACCCAAGCAGCCCAACAGTCCATAGCATAACAGAGAGGGATCCACATGGGCACTCAGCATAGGTGAGATTGGAAGCCATGCCAAAAGGTAACAGGGCCTACTTACACAAAGTCAGGTACATAGGCCTGAAAGTGTTAATCTCTCTTTCCATGTCAGGGCAATTTATGTGTTACATTGGATTGATATATTGGTTGACTTTACCATTCTCAAGCTGAATTTTGGTGTTGACCATTATTGCCTTTGACATTTCCTGATTTATAGGGCCTTTGTCTTTTTCTTCTGTCAGTTTTGGGGGCAGAGTCTCACTTGGCTCCAGGCTGATCTGGAACCCATTTCAGACCAGAAATCTCAGCCTTCCCGTTAAGGGTATGGGCAACACACACCCTTAGGGACTTTGGCTTTATTAGAGGATCTGTTTGTTTTAATCCCCACTCTTGCATAAATACTCTGTGCTGACTTTGATTGAATGTGTATTTGCTCAGTAGAATTTTAGAATTGGCCAGTGATTTGCTCCACTCAGTCTACTAGAATACTTGAAGAGCAGGAGAACTGAACACAAAGGGTCACTTCTGCTGTTTCCCTTGGAGCATAATAGCTATACCTGGCACCTTAAACTCCTAACCTGCAGATATATAAAATCAGATTTACATAGCTAAGAACACTGTGGATAACTAGAAAACCCAAGCATCAAATTAACTCAAGATGCAAAAATCTCTACATTGTAATACAAGAAAAAAAATTAGGACAATTCCATCGAAAGTTATAAATTTTCTGGGCGTGGTGGCACACACCTTTAATCTCAGCACTCGGGAGGCAGAGGTAGGAGGATCACCATGAGTTCAAGGCCACCTTGAGACTCCATAGTGAATTCCAGGTCAGCCTGGGCCAGAGTGAGACCCTACCTTGAAAAACCAAAAAAAAAAGTTATAAATTCATCAGAAATGACTTCCTGTGAGACTGTTTTAGATTAAAGGCCTGACAAAGATTTAAAAAAAAAAAAGATTATACCTATGCTTAAAGAAATCAAAGGAAGCCGGGTGTGGTGGCGCACACCTTTAATCCCAGCACTTGGGAGGCAGAGGTAGGAGGATTGCCATGAGTTCAAGGCCACCCTGAGATGACAGAGTTAATTCCAGGTCAGCCTGGACCAGAGTGAGACCCTACTTCGAAACACCAAAAAAAAAAAAAAAAGAGAGAGAAAGAAAGAAAAAAATCAAAGGAATCAAAGAACACAAACTCCCGAAGAAATCCCCAGAGAAAACAGAAAACCAACTTACTGAAATAAGGAGATCAATACAAGACATGAGTAAGGACATAGAAATAATGAAAAAGTACCAATCAGAAATACTAGAAATGGGGCTGCAGAGAAGGCTTAGTAGTTAAGGTACTTGCCTGCAAAGCCAAAGGACCTATATTCAGTTCCTCAGAACTCATGTAAGCCAGCTGTACAAGATGGCACATGCATCTGGTGTTCATTTCCAGTGGCTGAAGGCCCTGGAACACCCATTCTCTCTCTCAAATAAAAAAATAACTTTTTTTTTTTTTTTTTTTTTTTTGGTTTTTCAAGGTAGGGTCTCACTCTAGCCCAGGCTGAACTGGAATTCACTTTGTAGTCTCAGGGTGGCCTCGAACTCACAGCAATCCTCCTACCTCTGCCTCCTGAGTGCTAGGATTAAAGGTGTGTGCCACCACGCCCGACTAAAAAAATAATAATTTTTTTAAAATAAATACTAGGCCAGGTGTGGTGGTGCACACCTTTAATCCCAGCACTCGGGATATAGGAGGATCGCCGTGAGTTCGAGGCCACCCTGAGACTACATAGTGAATTCCAGGTCAACATGAGCTAGAGTGAGACCTTACCTCAAAAAAAGTTAAAAAAGAAATACTAGAAATGAAAAAATAAAGTAAGTTTGTAGAAAGTCTCACTAATAGAATGAATCAAGAAAAAGACAGAATATCTAAACTAGAGGACCAGGTGGTAGATCTAATATAGTCCGACAAAGAGAAAGACAAACTAATAAACGGCATGAATGACAATTTCAAGACATTCAGGACACAATGGAAAAAAAAGGCATAGTAACATAATCTCAACACTTAGGAGGCTGTGGCAGGAGGACCAAGGCAACAAAAGAACCAGACCTTTGTACTAAAACAGCAGGAACTATGCCTTGAAGCCATCTTAGGAGTCAATGAGTCTGCACCTATTTAAGCCTCCAGGGTATAAAGTGTAAACTTGGCTTGTTTCACCATTTTCAGAGACCGCTGTAGCCCAGATCTTGGGAGGTTTAGCTACTGCTGGAGTTTGTGAGACCATGGCGTCATGCATGATGCTGGCTTGGTAAGTGTACAGAAATCTAGAGTTACAAAATCAGAGAGGATTTCCATCTAGATTTCAAAAGAAAGCCTGAGTAACAGGGTTGGACTTCTCAGAGCCAACTCCAGAGCGGGTAGTGCATGGAACTATGAGAATGAAGCCTAAGATGCAATGGAGACCTCAGAAAAAAATGGAAATGCCAGGAATGTGGAACAGCTTCTGAGGAAAGCCAAAGGCAGATAACAGATCCAGCCCAGAAGAGAGAGTATGTGGATTCTAACAGGCTGTTGTTGGGCTACCTAATCCCTTTGGAGCCCACATCATGCCACCTAATGTGGGAGAAAAAGTTAATGCTGGCCATTAGGGAAAATGGACAGGAGTTGGGGGAAAGGGTGGAGGTTCAGAAGTCAAGTCACCAACCAGGGTGACTTGACTGATGGAGAAACTCCCCTGCTCCTGGGAAATACAGGGCTAGCTACAGGTTAGACAAGACAAGGCTTAGGGAATGCAAAGGAATATAAACACACACGGCATTTCTCAGATAGTCTGGGAATACAAGGACAGAGGCCCATAAACCTTAATCTTGAGGTAGGACCACCAAAGGGCAATTTGCCAACTATAGATCCATTTGAGTTATAGCGGTCACCACAAGGACAACCGACCAGCTTCCTTAAACTTTAAATAAATAATTAGGGACAGTCCCAACATACATACTCCCAGAACTTAACTTGAATTCCCATTTTTGGGACCCCCATCACTCCTGTGAGTGGATGCTTCTCTCACCGGCAGTGTTATTTGCTCCACCCAGCTCAGTAATTCTCTTACTGTGTTCCCTCCACCTCTTCAGCAATGCTTATTCTCCAGATTCCACACATGCAGCTACAGCAATTCAAGGTTGTCTATTGTGTATTGGACTTGCTTTGGTCTGATCCTTCCTTTTTATCCTCCTATTCCTCTTTCTTGGAATAAGAATGCATATGCTATACATTTTGTAGCAGAAGTATGTGATTTGCCTGACTTAGCTAAGAGCTTGCCAGGAGTTACAAAAACTTTACACATGAATCTTTTAACCATGTTGGAATAGTTGAGACTGTTAGAGATGAAGTAGATGCACTTTGCACTAAGATGAACATGACCCTCTGTCAGAGGTGGAATGTTATGGTAATATGGAATGTCCCCCATAGCCTCATTTCAAACACTGGGCCCCCAGCTGATGGCACTCTTTGGTGGAAACTTCAGCAAGTGAAGACTAACTGTAGGGAGTAGGCCACTGGAAGAGTGTCTTAGAAGGGTGTATCTTGTTCCTGACTGTTCTCCTACCTCTGTTTCCTCATCACAGGAGGAGAGGACTAGCATGATTTACAGATGGTTCAGAACATTATGCAGGCACCTCCCAGAAATGGGCAGCCACAGCATTACAGTCCCTTGCTTGGACAACTCTGAAGGATTGTGGTGAAGGGAATTCTTTTTAAAAATATTTTATTCATTATTTCAGAGAGAGGCAGACAGAGGAGAGAGAGAACAGAGCAGTACCAGGACCTCTAGCCACTGCAAATGAACTCTAGCCGCATGTGCCACATTGTGCATTTGGCTTATGTGGATACTGGGGAGTCAAACCTGAGTCATTAGGCTTCAAAGGCAAGTACCTTAATCACTAAGCCATCTTTTCAGCCCAGAAAGTCTTCATAATGGGCAGAACTTCAGGAAATGTACATAGTTGTGTATTTGCTTGGAAGAAAAAATATGGCCAGGACTAGAGGGATGGCTTAGTGGTTAAGATACCTGCCTGCAAAGCCAAAAGACTCAAGTTCGATTCCCCAGTACCCATGTAAGCCAGATGTACAAGGGGGTGCATGCATCTGGAGTTTGTTTGCAGTGGCTAGAAGCCCTGGCACACCAATCTCTCTCTCTATTTATATCTTTCTCTCTCTTAAAAGTAAATAAATATTTTTTTTAAAAAATGACCAAATGTGAGCTTTTATACTGGCCCCAAGAAAATATCACACAGCTTGGAGTTATAGGCAGGCCTAATTCAAGGTTTAATTTTTTTTTTTTTTCTTTTCAAGGCAAGGTCTCATTCTACCTCAGGCTGACCTGATACTCACTACGTAAGCATAGGCTGGCTTCAAACCTATGATGATTCTCCTACCTCAGACTCCTGAGTTCTGGGGTCAAAGGTGTGCACCACCACGCCTCATTTCAAGGTTTAATTTTAAACCTTTTTTTTATTTCAAGGTAGGGTTTCACTGTAACCAGGCTGACCTGCACTGCACTCTGTAGTCTCAAACTGTCTTTGAACTCACAGTGATCCTCCTTCCTCTGCTTCTCGAGTGCTGGGATTAAAGGCATGTGCCATCACACCCAGCTTAATTTTAAACCTTTTTTTTTTTTTTTTTTTTGTGGTACTGGGAATTGAACCTAAGACCTCACATGTTAGGGAAGTATTCTACCTCTGAGCTCTAGCCCCAGTATTATTTTCAGGGTTTTTTCTATGTTTATTACTTGTATGTGTATGTGTATGTGTGTGGTGTGCACCTGCTGCAGCACACATGTGGAAACCAGAGTACAGCCGTGGAGTGTTTCTTCTCTCCTTCTTCCTTTTTGTTTGTCTTCCTCCTCCTTTTTCTCTTTGAGGTAGGGTCTCACTTTAGCCCAGACTAATGTAGAATTCACTGTTGCCTCAGCTGGACTCAAACATACCCTGGTTCTCCTACTTCAACCTCCTAAGTATTTTGATAGGTCTTCTTCCTCTTCTTCTTTTTTTTTTTTTCCTTTGTTTTTCAAGGTAGGGTTTCACTCTAGTCCAGGCTGGCCTGGAATTCACTATGTAGTCTCAGGGTGGCCTTGAACTCATGGTGATCCTCCTACCTAAAGGCATGCATCACCACACCCAGCTTCTAACTTATTTTTTAGAACACACGAGCGCCCCCTTGTGTCTCGGGCTTGCCTGCGTCCCGGAGGTTCGAACCGGGGTCCTTCCTAACTTATTTTTTAAATAAACTTTATTTTTTATTAAGAACATTGTATAAATACATCACGCATCAGCACTCTTTTCCCTCCTCCCTCTCCCCATTCCTCTGGGTATCCTCCTCAGTAGGGTTGTTACTATTCCCCA
This sequence comes from Jaculus jaculus, assembly GCF_020740685.1. Classification (NCBI taxonomy): domain Eukaryota; kingdom Metazoa; phylum Chordata; class Mammalia; order Rodentia; family Dipodidae; genus Jaculus; species Jaculus jaculus. Next base: position 64,011,507 of record NC_059107.1, read on the forward strand.
TGGGGTTTTGGGTTATGCATTGTGGGAGTTAGTTATTGGTGAGGAAAGGCAATTCTTCTGGGTATAATGTCTCAATTTGTGGCTCTTACAACCTTTTCACCTCCTCTTCCACAAAATTCCCTGAACCTTGGTAGGTGTGTTTTGAGCCTACTTTAGTGATGAGCTTTTAGGAACCTCTGTATTTATGCTTTAGTAAGTGTTGAGTATCCTCAGTGTCTGTGTCCTTCACCCTGGCATTGGTTGTCAGGCTCACCATGGAAGCAGCATTCTTGCTTATCTCCCTAACTCCTCTGGTTTCACCTGGGATTTAGCTAAAATGTGAGGGGTGGCTTATTTCCTTGGGTCTCACTACCTTCTGAAAAAGACAAATTCTTCAATGGAGAATGAAGTCAGTGTAGGTTAAATAGGATAAGCATTATTAATTTAGGGAGATTTTGATGGATATATCCCCTCTTTTAGCCAAAGAGTAGTGGAAGCTTGACATTGGAGGGCATAATCTTTGTCTCCATAGGATCCTGACCTGGTTCCCTAGTTCCAGATATGGGTTCCTTTCCACTGAGCCGATCTCTTAGCCAATCAAAAGCCACTGGTTAACTACCAAGGCTGCGTACCACCATTGCATTGGTGTGTACTGCTTGTCAGGTAGCTTCGACTACTGCTTGCTTATAACATTGTTGACCATTTTCCCCCAGTAGCTCATGTGGTGTTTTGCAGCACCAGCGGTAACTTTCTGGGGACTGGCTCTCTTCCAGATTCCAGCTGGGTCTCTCTGTTCTGTATCAGCAGCACATAGTGTCTTCAGTGATAGGGTCTGACCTTTTAACTCAGGCAGGTAATCAAGTGCTTTGACAGAGGCCTGTCTTGTTTTGGGGACTTTATAGGTCTCTCTGATCAATAGCTCAATGTGGGTAGTACCAATTTCTGACACTGAGAGTTACGGGCCAGAGCCAAAAATTTTTAAGGCTAGGTTTCACTTCTCCAGGTCCCTTCTTTTCAGATTCTTTCCTTATACTCCTGTTGAGGGTTAAATCTTTTTGTCTATCTTCAAGAAGAAAGGTTTCTATGGTATCAGTTCATTTGAGATTTAGTTTTGTATTTATTTCCCCCCAACCTTTCATTCCTCTTCCCCCATACCCTCTATCCCTAATGTCTGGGACTCAAGTTGCCTATGCAATATGCCAGCAACTCAAACTGATCCAGGTTAAGAACCACAGATAAGTGAGAACATGCAACATTTGTCTTTCTGTAATTGTGTCTGTTCACTACATATGATCTGTTCTAAGTCCATTTTCCAAAAAATTTAATTGTATCATTTTTTTTCTTACTTCTGAGAAGAATTCCATTGTGTATATGTACCACAACTTCATTATCCATTTGTCCAATGATGGGCACTTGGTTTGATGCCAGTTCTTAGCTATTATGAATTGAGCATCTATAAACATGGTTGAGCAAATATCTCTGTAGTAAAGCATGGAGCATTCAGGGCAAATGTCCAGTAAGGGGGTAACTGGGTCTGTTGGTAGTTCTATATTCATCTTTTCCAGGAATTTCTATATTAATTTTCATAGTGGTTGTATAAATTTGTATTCCCACCAACAGTGAATGATGGATCCTCTTTCTCCACACCCTTGCCAACATTTATTGTTGGTTGATTTTTTAATGATGGTCATCCTTACTGGAGTGAAGTGGAATCTCATAGATACTTTAATTTGCATTTCCCTGATGGTTAGGGATGTTGAATATTCTCTTAAGTATGTATCAGCCATTTTTATTTCTTCCTCTGAGAATTCCCTATCCAGTTCTCTGCCCCATTTTTTCAGTGGATTGTTTTATTTTTTTGTTTAGTTTTTTGAGTTCTTTGTAGATTCTAGATATTAGGACTCTGTCAGTGGTACAGCTTTTTGAGATTCCAGTGGTTGAGTGATTGTTTAATTTCCTGGGCTAATGGGCTACTGTTCAGGAAGTCTTTCCCCATGCCTATATTGTGGAGAGTTGCTCCTATTTTATGTTCCAGTACTTAAAGAGTTTGAGGTCTATATTGAGGTTTTTAATCCATTTGGAGTTGATTTTTGTATATAGTGAGATGAGTGAGTCTAATTTTATTTTTTCCACATGTGATTATCCAATTTTTCTGGCAACATTTGTTGAAGATACTGTCTTTTCTCCAGTGTATGTTATTGGCACCTTTGTCAAAGATCAAGTAGCTGCAGTTACTTGACCTAAGGGCCAGGTCTTCAGTTCTGTTCTATTGCTCTATATGTCTGTTTTTATGACAGAACCATGATGTTTTTGATACTATGACTTACTTTGTAGTAAAGCTTTAGATCAGGTATGGTGATACTTCCAGAGGTGTGTCCTCCCCCTTGCCCCATAGCAGATAGCTTCAGGTTCACTGAGATGAACTTCCAGATCAGGCATAGCTATGGAGGAAGGGATTTATTGAAGCTTACAAATCCAGGGGAAGTTCCATATGGTAGAAGAAGCTGACTGCTTTTATAGGACCAAACACACAGAGAGAAGCATAAGCCAAAAAGCCAAAACCAAACAGCATAGCACACTTCAGGAACTCCAGCTAGGCACACTTTACATATCTTTAGATTGAAATCTCAAACCCATCACCACACCTTAAGATCCACCCAGTGACGTTGCCTCCAGCCAGATGCCTGCAGGTGCAAACTACAAACTAATAAAACTCTGAATATATTGGACACCATCTATTCAAACTACCACATTCTGCCCCTGGCCCCCAATACATTCATAACAATCAAACATTTTAAACTGTACTCAGTTCAATTTCAAAGGTCCTCACAGTCTTGACCAACTTAAGATAGTAAATTCTGTAAAATCAAACAAGTTAAATACTTCCAACATATAAAGGCACAGTGTAAACATTTTCATCCGGGATAATGCATAGCAAGGAGAGACTAAAACAATGCAAACTCAACCACCATCAAATAATCATCAAACTTCTGCAGTTCAAGTTCAATATAACCAGAGACTGCCAGTTCCAGATTTGCCAAGTCCACCCTTCCAGCTGGGCAGAGTAGCCACAGAACAGTTCTATCCTAGGCCAACAGTGCACTCTATGGTAGCCCTTGGATAGTCCTGGTATATCCAAAACATCTTCAGGTTTTCATGCAAACTATGGTACATCTTCCAAAGGCTCTTTCAGCCTATCAGGGATCAGGCCCTGCCCCATTCCACATCTCAACAGCAACTCCTGGAACTGTGTGCCATTCAAGACCATGCCTCTCATTAAAAAAAAAAAATTTTTTTTTTTTAATTTATTTGAGAGCGACAGACAGAGAGAGAAAGAGGCAGAGATAGAGAGAGAATTGGTGTTGCAGGGCCTCCAGCCACTGCAAATGAACTCCAGATGCATGTGCCCCCTTATGCATCTGGCTAACGTGGGCCCTGGGGAATTGAGCCTCAAACTGGGGTCCCTCTCATTTTTTATTCTTCTAAAACCAATTAATTCCAGGTGTGCAGGACACAGCCATATTCTTTTTCTTTTTTTGTTCATTTTTATTTATTTATTTGAGAGTGACAGAGAGAGAAAGAGGCAGGTAGAGAGAGAGAGAGAATGGGTACGCCAGGGCTTCCAGCCACTGCAAACGAACTCCAGATGCATGTGCCCCCTTGTGCATCTGGCTAACGTGGGTCCTGGGGAATCGAGCCTTGAACCAGGGTCCTTAGGCTTCACAGGCAAGCACTTAACCGCTAAGCCATCTCTACAGCCCACAGCCATATTCTTAATTCAGGGATGAAATAAATCATAACCTTGAAAAGAAGGTTCCTTCTCCAGTCAATTCTTTCCAAAAGAGTTTGCATTTCTATAATAGTCTTTCCTCAGACATCTTTCCACTGTTTTAATGTAAAGCAGTTGGGCCATCTTCCTTAATGCTAATGTGTTTGACAATAGCAGGTTCAACAACCTAAGATTAGTCTCAGTGCCTGTAATTTTAATTTTCTTGAGGTTTTCCAGCTTAAAAATCTTTAATCTTTAGGCCCAATTATCTTTAGCCAAGCACATCAGTCAATTACAAATTTATTCTTGATCAAACTCTCTGGCCTGGACAGCAGGACACAGCCAGCCCTTATGCCAGTAGCCTAGTTTGAACAAAGTCCTCGGCAGTCTTTCCTTCCCTTTAGAAAGCTCATAAGCCAAGCATTGAAGTTCAATACTGTCTGCACTTAGAATTCTCAAACTCTGATCAGAATAGTCCATAAAAGTTGGCTTACCACTCCAAATGGCATCTTCAGTTACAAGCACTAAGTCCATGCCCATTCCTCCAAAATAAAATTCCCAAAAGATCAACATCCACATGGTCAGGTTAATTTAACTCCACTCCTGGTACCAACTTCTGTAGCAGACAGCTTCAGTTTTGCTGAGATGAACTATCAGATCAGGCATAGTCATGGAGGAAAGGATTTATTGAAGTTTACAGATTCAGGGGAAGTTCCATAATGGCAAAAGAAGCTGACTGCTTTCACAGGACCAAGCACACAGAGAGAAGCACAAGCCAAAAAACCAAAAGCCACACAGGACACCACACTTCAGGAACTACAGCTAGGCACACTTTGCATATCTTTATTTTATTTTATTTTATTTTTTAATTTTTATTAACATTTTCCATGATTATAAAATATATCCCATGGTAATTCCCTCCCTCCTCACCCCCACACTTTCCCATTTGAAATTCCATTCTCCATCATATTACCTCCCCAGTACAATCATTGTAATTACATATATACAATATCAACCTATTAAGTATCCTCCTCCCTTCCTTTCTCTACCCTTTATGTCTCCTTTTTAACTTACTGGCCTCTGCTACTAAGTATTTTCATTCTCACACAGAAGCCCAGTCATCTGTAGCTAGAATCCACATATGAGAGAGAACATGTGGCGCTTGGCTTTCTGGGCCTGGGTTACCTCACTTAGTATAATACTTTCCAGGTCCATCCATTTTTCTGCAAATTTCATAACTTCATTTTTCTTTACCGCTGAGTAGAACTCCATTGTATAAATTGTATAAATGAACCACATCTTCATTATCCACTCATCTGTTGAGGGACATTGATAACTGTTCGGATATCCATATTTGTTATAGGTATATTTAAGTGATTAATCTCATTTTATTTAATTTAGGTAGGTCATATAAATCAAGGAAATCATCCATTTCTTTCAGATTTTCATACTTTGTGGATATATGCTTTTATAGTATGTCCCTATGATTTTTTTGAATTTCTCTGGAATCTGTTGTGATGATACCTTGTTCATCTCTGATTTTATTAATTTGTGTCTCTTTTCTCTTTCTTTGTTCAGATTTGCTAAGGGTTTATCAATGTTGTTTATCCTTTCAAAGAACAAACTCTTTGTTTCATTAATTCTTTGGATTGTTTTTTTTTGTTTGTTTGTTTCTATTTCATTAATTTCTGCCCTAATCTTTATTATTTCTTCCCATCCACTGAATTTTGGTTTGCCTTGTTCTTCTTTTTCCAAGGCTTTAAGGTGAAGCATTAGGTCGTTTACATGCGACCTCTCTAATTTCTTAATATAGGCACTTAAGGCCCAAAATTTACCTCTTAGAACTGCCTTCACTGTGTCCCAGAGATCTTGGTATGTTGTGTTCTCATTATCGTTTGACTCTATAAATTTTTTGATTTCCTTCTTGATTTCTTCATTGACACATTCATCATTTAGTACTGTATTGTTTAGTTTCCATGATTTTGTGTATGCTCTATAGCCTCTCTTGCTACTGATTTGTAGTTTAATTCCATTGTGGTCAGATACAATGCAAAGAATTATTTCAATTTTCCTGAATATGTTAAGATTTGCTTTGTGTCCTAATATATGGTCTATTTTAGAGAATGTTCCATGTGCTGCTGAAAAGAATGTATATTCTCAGCCTTTGGATGAAATGTTCTGTATATATCTGTCAGGTCCATTCCTTCTATGACCTCATTTAGTCCAGATGCCTCTCTGCTTATTTTTTCCCGGATGACCTGTGAATTGATGAGAGTGGGGTGTTAAAGTCACTCACCACCACTGTGTTTGGTGTTATCTGTGACCTTAGTTCTAATAGTATCTGTTTGATGAATTTGGGAGCCCCCATGTTAGGTGCATATATGTTTAGGATTGTAATGTCCTCCTGTTGGAGTGACCTTCCTTTTCTTTCTTGGCTAACGTTGGACTAAAGTCTACCTTGTCAGATATTAGGATAGCAACCCCTGCTTGTTTTCTAGGCCCATTTGCTTGAAACACCGTCTTCCATCCTTTCACCCTAAGATAATGTCTATCCTTTGTAGAAAGGTGAGTTTCTTGGAGACAACAAATTGTAGGATCCTGCTTTTTAACCCAGTCTGCAAACCTATGTCTTTTCGTTGGGGCATTGAGACCGTTGATATTAAGAGATATTATTGAAATGTGTGTATTTATGTTTGCCTTTTTTTTGTGTGTGTGTGTGTGTGGTTCCGGTTCTACCTGTGCTCTCTTGTGTTAACTAGTATGTGAGTATTGCTTATTTTTTCTAGGTTCCTTATATGTGTGCTTTTCCTTTTCCTCAGCACGGAGGATTCTATCAAGTATTTTCTGTAGAGCTGGTTTTGTCTTGAAATACTCCTTTAACCTGCTTTTGTCATGGAATGTCTTTATTTCTCCATCTATTTGAATGGATAACTTTGCAGGATAAAGTAACCTTGGTTGACAGCTGCTATCTTTCCGAACTTGGAATATATCACTCCAAGCCCTTCTGGCATTAAAAGTTTGTGTTGAATAATCTGCTATAATCTTGATGGGCTTGCTTTTGTAGGTAACTTGATTTTTCTCTCTAACTGCTTTCAATATATTTTCTTTGGTGTGTGTGTTTGGAAGTTTGATTATAATATGGCCAGGAGAGGTTCTTTCCAGGTTTTGTCTGGCTGGGGTTCTAAAGGCTCCTGTATCTGTATTGGCACCTCTTTCCCAATTTGGGGGAAATTTTCTTCTATGATTTTGTTGAAGACACCTACTATGCCTTTGGAGTGGAATTCTTCTCCTTCTACTATGCCCTGAATTCTTAGATTGGATCTTTTCATAGTGTCCCGAATATCTTGAAATTCCCACTCATACTTTTCTATAAGTTTGTCTTTCTCTTTGTTGGACTGTATTAGATCTGCCACCTGGTCTTCTAGCTTATATATTCTGTCCTCTCCTTCATCCATTCTACTGGTGAGATTTTCTACAGAGTTTTTTATTTCATTAATTGTGTTCTTCATTGCTAGTAATTCTGACTGGTTTTTCTTTATTATTTCTATTTCCTTATTTATGTCTTGTATTGCCTTCTTTATTTCATAAAATTGGTGTCCTGCATCCTCTTTGATTTCTTTGATTTCCTCTTTGATTTCTTTTTTGATTCTTTTGATTTGTTTTTTGACCTCATTGAACATATTTATAATCATTCTTTTGAACTCTTTCTCAGGCATTTCATTAACTGATTCTCACTGGAGGACATTTCTGATGCATCAATACCTTTAGGTGGATTTATATTGTCTTGTTCTTTAGTGTTTCTTGTGTTATAATGTATATATTTTTGCATCTTGGATTAAGTTAATGCTTGGATTTTCTAGCTAGGTGGGTTTTCTTAGCTGTATCAATTGATTTCATGTTATATTTTTTCAGGGTAGGAGCTTAATGTATTAGGTGTGGCTCTTAAGACTCTCAGAGTATCTACAAAGGTGTTCCTAGGGGTTGAGTTTCCCTGCTATGGGAGTATTCAAGCAGGATGAGTGGAATAAAATACAGGTAGATTCTAAAATTTAACTAAACACTGTACACATTCAATCAAAAACAACCCCAAGTATGTATGCAAGAGTAGTTATTATAATGACCAGATCCTCTATCAACAAAGAGGTTAAGATTCCTCGTCTGTTTAGGGATCCAAGTCAGCTTGCGACCAAGTGAGACCCTTCCCTGGTGCAATCCCAGTTACCTTGGATGATTTTGGTCTCAGTCAAGTTGCTGCCTGGGCATCAGGCTGCTGTTCTGATTTCTGGAGCTGGGCACTGGCTTTTCTTGCGGGGCAAACCAAGCCTGGCAAATGTGGCCCTGCAGATCAGCACCCCTGCTGCTGGAACTGCTGCTGCCTCTGCTGTTGCTGCTGGGCCCACTGCTGCTGCTGCTATAGCTCCCCCTGCTGGAGCCACCACTGTTCTGAAGCTGCTGCTGCTATGTCCACTGCCACTGCTGCCACTGAAGGTGCTGCTGCGGGATCTGCTGCTGCCGCTCCTGGGTCTGCTGCTGCTGGGTCTGCTGCTGCTGCCGCAACTGGAGCTGCTACTGCTGGGGCCGCTGTTACCGGTGCCGGAGCCACTGATGTTGCTGCTGAACTCTGCTTCTGCTTGGATCCTGCTGTTCGCCTAAGTTGGCCTGGCCAGGTCCCGGGACCGTTGCTTTGTTCGCTGGAGCTGGGCTCAGGCGTTGGGGGAGGGGAGGGAGCCGCAGCTGCTCTGGTTCTCTCTGTTCCACGTGTGCTTCTACCTCATGGTCTGCTCCTCCATTGCTCACTGATGCTCTCCCTTCACGTTTCCTGAGTTGGGAAGAGTGCCGGTGTGAGGGGAAGCTCCTGCACCTGGCTTTTCCTGCGGCTGGAGGCATGTCTGGCCGCTTTCTGTTGCGCTGCCGCCACGGCAGTTGGCAGAGCTGCCGGGTCCACTTTTGCCAGACTGTGCGGGCTCTGGATGCTCTGGCTCTCTTCTACTTCTCCGCTGCCACTTTAATTTCTTATACACCTCACTTTTTAGTAAAACTGTGTATTTTGATGAGTTTTTTTGGTCTTTTCCCCCCCATAGGCTGCTTTGGCGTGGTACCTACACTGCCATCTTAACCGGAAGTGGATGGTTAGGTTATTAATTTGAGTTGTCTTTATCTTTGTATTGAAGGCATTTCGCACAATAAATTTTCCTCTTAGAACTGCTTTCATTGTGTCCCGTAAGTTTTGTTAAGTTGTGTTTTCATTATCGTTCAATTCTAGAAATTTTAGTTTCTTTTTATTGTTTAAAAGTGTATTGTGCAGTCTCCACGAGCTGGTGAAATTCCTGATATGTCTCTTTTGTTAATTTCTAGCTTTAAAGTATTGTGATCTGATATGATGCAGGAAGTTCTGTAAACTTTACTGAATTTATGGAGGCATGCTTCATGGCCTAATATATAATCTATTTTGGAGAATTCTGTGGACTGCTGAGAATGTATGTTCTGTAGAATTGGGGTGGAATGTTCTATAGATGTCTGTTGATGATAGTGGAATATTGAAGTCCCCAAATATAATGGTGTTGGTGTTTATTTCTATTTTGTTGTCAAGTAGGTTTTGTTTTATAAACTGCGGTGCACCTGATTTTGGTGCATATAGATTTGTGATTGTGATGTCCTCATGTTGGATCATTCACTTGATGAGTAAGGAGTGGCCTTCTTTGTCCTTTTTTATTATTTCTGTTGTTGTTGTTATTCTTTTTTGAGGTAGGGATTCACTGTAGCTCAGGCTGACCTGGAATTGACTCTGTATTCTCAGAGTGGTCTCAAACACACAGCAATCCTCCTATCTCTGCCTCCTGAGTGCTGGGATTAAAGGTGTGTATCACTATACCTGGCTTCTTTTTCATTACTTTTGATTTGAAATCTGTATATATATTGGTTGAGGTAGGGTCTCACTCTAGCTCAGGCTGGAATTCAGAACGTTGTCTCAGGGTGGCCTTGAACTCATGGCAATCCTTCTACCTCTGCCTCCCAAGTGCTGGGATTAAAGGTGTGCCCCAACATGCCCAGCCCAGATTTGAAGTCTATTTTATCAGATATTAATATAGAATCACCTGCTTGTTTCTTCTATTTGCTTGGAATATCATTTTCCATCCTTCTACCCTGAGGATATACCTGTCTTTAGTGGTGAGTTGGGTTTCTGGAAGACAGCAGATAGAAGGGTCCATTTTTCTGATCCATCTTGTTACGTTGTGTCTTTCCATGGATGAGTTAAGACCATTAATATTTAAGGTTGTAACTGTAAGGTTCAATTTATCCCTGCTATGATGGGCTGCTTAATATGGTTTGGTGCTTTCTTGTGCTGTGAACTTCTTTTGAGCCTGTTCTAGTTTTGGATATTGTGATCTTGTATGCTCTTGAGATTGGTTGTTTGACTCTGTTGGGTGGAGTATTTCCTGAAGTATTTTCTATGATAGTGTCTGTTTTTATGGAGAGGTGAGTCTCTTGGAGGGAACAAACAGAAGAATCCTACCTTTTAATCCTGTCAGCAAGTGTGTGTTAGGGTATTGAGGCCCTTGATGTTAAGAGTTATTTTTGAAAGGTGTGTATTTATTCTTGATTTTGTAGTGCTTTCTACTTTTCTGTCACTTTTTCATATTAACTATTATTTTTAAAGAGTTTACTTTTTCCTGTTTTCTCATGTATGTGCTTTTTTTTTTTTTTTTGTTTGTTTGTTTGTTTGTTTACCAAGGTAGAGTCTCACCTCTAGCCCAGGCTGACCTGGAATCTACTCAGGATGGCCTCAAACTCTTGGTGATCCTCCTACCTCTGCCTCCCAAGTGCTGGGATTAAAGGCATGTGCCACTATGCATGGCCTACTTTTTCTTCATTGAAAAGGATCCCTTCAAGTATTTTCTGTAGTGCTGGCTTAGTGGTCATATATTTCTTTAGCCTATATTTAATGTAAAGTTCTTGTTCTCCTTTGGTTATGATGGATAGTTTTGCTGGATATGATAATCTTATTTGACCATTGTTTTTTAGAAATTGGAGTACATCACTCCAGGCCTTTCTGTTTGTTTGTTTTGTTTTTTTGAGGTAGGGTTTCACTCTAGTCCAAACTGACTTGGAATTCACTAGGTTATCTCAGGGTGGCCTCGAACTCACAGTGAACCTACCTCTTGCTCCCAAGTGCTGGGATTAATGGGGTGCACCACCATGCCCAGCTCCCTTCTGGCTTTTAAGGTTTCTCTGGAGTAATCTGCTGTTATACCAACGGGCTTGCCTTTATAGATGACTTGATGCTTCTCTCTTACTGCTTTTAACATATTTTCTTTAGTCTGTGTTTTTAGTAGTTTAGTTATAATATGGCAAACAGATGTTCTTTTCTGGTCTTGTCAGTTTGATATTCTAAATGCCTCCTGTATCTGCATTGACATCTCTTTCCCTATTTTGGCGAAATATTCTTCTATGATTTTTTTTTTGAAAATACTATTCCTTTAGACTGAAATTCTTCTCCTTCTACCATAACCAGCATTCTTTTTGTTTTGTTTTTGTTTGTTTGAGGTAGGGGTCTCTTCACTATGTACTCTCAGGGTGGCCTCAAATTCATGGCGATCCTCCTGTCTCTGCCTCCCGAGTGCTAGGATTAAAGGCATGCACCACCACATCCAGCCTCCCCCCATAGTTCTTAAGTTTGATTTCTTCATAGTGTCCCCTATGTCTTGAAATTTTCACTTATACCTTCCTATTAATTTGTCTTTCTCTTTGTTGGAATGTTCTAGATCTGCCACCTTGTCTTCTAATTCAGATATTCTGTCCTCTCCTTGACCCATTCTACAGGAGAGTTTATACAGTTTTTCTTGTCTCTGCATGCCAGGGACTTCAGCTGCTCCAAACGAACTCTAGACACATGCACCACTTTGTGCATCTGGCTTATGTGGGTCCTGGGAAATCAAACCTGGGTTCTTTGGCTTTGCAGGCAAGCACCTTAATCACTAAGCCATCTCTCTAGCGCTTTTTGTTTTCCCCCTTGAAGTAGTGTCTCGATCTAGTCCTGGCTGACCTGGCATTAACTATGTAGTCTCAGGGTGGCCTTGAACTCATGACAATCCACCTACCTCTGTTTCCGGAGTGCTGGGATTAAAGGTGTGCACCACCAAACCCAGCGAGGTTTTATTTTACCTGTGTGGGTGGTGAATCACTTCTGCATACTTCTGTTTTTCCAGGCCAGCCTGGACTGGGTGAATAGCTCTTCCCAGTGGGTCATGGGACCCCACAGCTGGAGCCAATTCTGGCTGGTTGTATGGTTGCTAGCTCTGTCTCTCCCTCCTCTCTGCTGGGGTTAAAACTTTCTTACACATATTCCCACACACCTCAGGCTGCTTTTACATAGCTACAACTTCACAATCTTAACCAGAAGCTTCTTATAGGGGCAATGAGGATGACTCAACTAAGGCAGAAGTTTGCAAACCAGTACTTTATTTATCTTTTTATATTTTATTTATTCATTTATTTACTTGTGAGATAGTCAGAGAAAGTGGGGGGCGGGAGAGAATGGGAGCATGCTAGGTCTTATAGCCATTGCAAATGAACTTCAGGTGCATGCTCCACTTTGTGCATCTGGCTTTATGTGTGTGCAGGGGAATTGAACTCTGGTCCTTAGGCTTTGCAAGCAAGTACCTGAACTGCTGAGCCATCTCTCCAGTCCCATGTACATTACTTTTAAGGTTTAGAGATTTCATTCAATTATTATTAGAAATTGTTTTCTTTTTATTAGGGTATATTATTAGACTATTATTAGATAGATGGAATACAAAGTTCATGCCCAAGAAGCAAGAGCAGGGTTAAGCACAGGCTACAGAGAGTTCCTATTCATTAGAAGGCAGGAGGAGGTTCAGCCCACCTAGAGCCCCATATGTTTTATTTTAAATGGGGACTGAAATAACTAGCCCAGAAACCAAGTTTTGGGGGCTGAGATAACCAACTATAATGCCAGATTTAGGTTTAATTCTTCCAGGAATCTTAATTCTAGGAAAGGGGAACTACTGCCTAGGGAAAGACAGGTTGCTTATGGAAAAATAGATCTATGGGCTGGAGAGATGGCTTAGCAATTAAGCGCTTGCCTGTGAAGCCTAAGGACCCTGGTTCAATGCTCGATTCCCCAGGACCCACATTAGCCAGACGCACAAGGGGCGCACGCATCTGGAGTTCATTCACAGTGGCTGGAAACCCTGGCATGCCCATTCCCTCTCTCTCTCTGCCTCTTTCTGTCTGTTGCTCTCAGAAATAAAGATAATTAAAAAAAAAAAAGAAAAAGAAAAATAGATCTATGCAACTCCTTTCGGCAACAAGAGATAAGGAGAAGCCAGATTCCTCTCTGACCTCTAGCAAAGTGGAGGCTGCAAGGGTAGGCTCAAGAACAGTCCTTGCCTTAACTTTTGAAGCCCATTCAACCTAAACTGATTCAATCCCCCTCTGAAGAAGCAACTCTGTCACATTCCTTGGATGAACTTCCAAGCCAGGCACAGTTTATGGGAGAAAGGGATTTATTGAAGCTTACAGATCCAGAAGCTGGCCCCTCTACCAAATTCATGCAGAGAGAAAAATCACCACCAGCACCATAAGCAAGCATGCTCCAGAACCCCAGCAGAGCTCAAGCTCTTGCATACTTTGGGTTGGAATTTAAATCCACCCCCACTAATGCCTTAGGGCTGTATCTCAGGATCCACTCCAGTGAAACTTCTTCCAGCCAGGTGGCTGGAATCCCAAGTCACAGCTTTAATAAAACTCATGGGGCTGGAGAGATGGCTTACTCCTTAAGGGTAACTCCCTGGCAGACCAGACTGGCAAGGAAGCAGTAAGCCATCCTAGCTCAACTGCTTGTCTGGAGCCCATTTCTAAAATCATCATAGCCCCAGAATTGTCTCCCTCACCAATATACACAAAAGAAGAAAATCAATGGGTATTAAAGGAGAGGATAGTTTGAAAAGATGTCCCCAATAGATTCAGGAATGTGGTGGTTGTTCAGGTGTCCACCATAAACTTCTGTTCTCAATGCTTAGATTCCCAGCTAATGGCAACTTGAGAACTGAATCCTTCTGGAAGCAGTAGTGTATTGTTGGGGAGAGTGGGGTAGGCTTATGAGTGTCATAGCCAGCTTCCTCTTGCCAGGGTTTGGCACACTCTCCTGCTGCTGTTGTTGGCCAGGAGGTGATGTGTCCCATCTGCTCATGCCACCATTTTCCCTTGCCATCATGGAGCTTCCCCTCAAGTCTATAAGCCAAAATAAACTCCCCCCCCCCCCACAAGCTGTTCTCGGTCAGGTGTTTTCTGCCAGCAAAGCAAACCTGACTGGAATAGTAAAGCTGGTACTGAGAAGCGGGATGACTGCTGCTAGAAACCTGACTGCATGGCTTTTGGCCTTTTGGAGCTGATTTTCAAGAGAAATGCTGAAGGATTTAAAACACTGTCCTAAGAGATGCCTTGCAGCGCTGTGTAAAAGTTTGATGGACTATTCTGGTCACAGTTGAAAGACCTGAATGCAGTAAGAACTATAGATGGATGGGTTTTGTATATAAGGGTGAGAAAGAGCTTTATGTAGACTGGGCTAGAAGCAGTTTGTGTGAGAGGCTTGATGTTATGCCTGTGTCCTGAGAACTTGTACAGGGCTGCATTACATAGAAATGGACTTGTGTAAGCAAAGGTATATGGCACAGAAAAAAATGAAATCATTGGGCCAAAATTACAGCAATCTTGAGAGAATACAATCATTGAGATTGGGCCAGCTGATCTGCACTGGGACAACAGGAAGAATGCACTGATTGGAAGGGGCCTGAATGCTGAAAGAGTGTCCTATTCTTCAAAGGCAGCTTACTCCCCCTGGATTAACAAGTAGGCAGCCCACCTGGTATTATGGATACTTTAAAGCTTGTGGATAATGTATTTTGATTTTATTCCCAACTACTCTCTTATCCCGCTCACTAATATCTTTTTTCCCCTTTAATGTCCATCTTACTTTCATGCTTTTTTTTTTTGTTGACCCATTGAGTTACACTATGATTGCTTGCATGATCATGAGTGGAAAGTTATTTACTTTTAGAATGACAACTTCTAGGCTGGAGAGATGGCTTAGCAGTTAAGGTGTTTGCCTGTGAAGACAAAGGACCCATGTTCGACTCCCCAGATCCCACATATGCCAGACACAAGGTGGCATGTGTACATATGTGAACAAGGTGATGCACACAGCTGGAGGCCCTGGCATGCCAATCCTCTCTCTCATAAAAAAATGTAGAGAATGACAACTTCAGTGTCTGCATTACTGATGAACATGATTCCCCTCTTTCAGCAACTATTAGCTGCCATTAGCTACTCAGGAAAGTGTGGGGTCTTATGAACCCTTCCCCTATCTGTGGGAGCATTAAGTATTGTCCATTCAAGTAAGAAACTTCTGAAAGCAAGGCTAAAAGTACTAATTTTTAGGAGTATTTTTAATGATACTGGTTATGTTAAAATAAACTTTACCTCTAAGAAATACAGAATGGTAACATTTATGGGTAGAATAATGTCAGATGTCCCCCATCAATTCATTGTTCTGAATGCTTGATCCCCAGCTGGTGACAATTTGGGAGGTGGAGCCTTACTGGAGATGTGCTGTTGGGGGCAGGTTTATGGGTCTTGTAGCCAGCTCTCCCTTACCAGAGTTCAGCTCTCTCTCCTGTTGCTGTTTCCACCTAGTGTAGCAGAGGTGATGTCTAGCCTCTGCCATCCCATCAGCAGCTCTTGTTCGGGTGCCTTATCCCAGCAAACAAGAACATAGCTACAACAAATAACACAGTAAGATTTAATTTTAAATAAAGTGAGAGCTGGTAGTAGTAGTGATATAAATGTGTGTGTATGTGAATGATAGGCCTTGAGATATCTGAGACAAAGTTCATTAAGGTAAATTATCCTATTCTGTGCTATAAATGCTTGATAGATTCTGTAATCAGTTAAAATAAAAATTTTATGTTTTTGAAACTTGACTGTACCATTAACTTTTCCCTTTTCTATGAGACAGAGTAGTCCAAGGTGGCCTTGATGACCTTGACCTCTTGATACTTACCGCCAACCCTAGAATGTTGAGATTACTTACAGGCAGGCACTATCATGCTCAGGTTAGGCAGTGGCATCAAAACCAGGACCTTCTGCATGTTAAGCAAGAATTTTACCAACTGAGTTACACCCCCAGCTATCCCCACCATTAATTATTCAAAATACCAATTACAAAGGAGCAGTTTTGAATAGGAATGTTCCCATAGTATTATAACAGAAAGGGTAATAAAATCTTAAACTTGTATAAAGGTCAAGGTGAATGCCATCTATTTCTGCTATGGCATCTAGAAGATGAAATGATATTAACATTCTGTGCATGACTATGTGTGCAGATGTATACATGTGGAGAGGCCAGGACCACCTCAGAAACTATTGTTTTTTGGGTGAGTATGTGTGTGGGTGCACACATGCCACAGTCCACATATGGAGGACCACTTTCAGGTGTTGGTCCTCACTTTGCACTTCATTTTCTAATTCTTCTCTTCCTTCCTTTCCCTTACCTCCCTACCCCTTCCTTTCTTTATTCTTTCATCCAGGCAAACCTGGAATTAAAAATGTAGTCTCAGGCTGGCCTTGAACTCACAGAGATCCTCCTACCTCTGCCTCCCAAGTGCTGGAATTAAAGGTGTGTGCCACCATGCCCAGCCTCATTTTCTAATTTTGCTGTTGGTGTTATTCACACTGTGCCCACTGCAAGCTTCTGGGAAATTCTGCTTCCGCCTTCCATCTTACCATCTGTGTGCTGGGATTACAGAAGCCTGCCATGGTCTCCAGGTTTTTGATGTGGATTCTGGAGAGCAAACTCAGGTGGCTCAGGCTTGAGTGGCAAGAGCTTTATATATTCAGTAGAATCCTCAGCCCCCATCTCATTAACCTGAAAGTAGGCTAGACTGGTTGGCCAATGAGCCCTGGTGATCCTCCTGTCACTGCCTCCCCAGTGCAGGGAATATGAGCATGCACCTTCAAACCTAACAGATTGAATCCAGGTCTTCATACTTGTAAAGCAAGCAATTGACCAATTAAGCTATCTCCCGAGCCCCTACACAGAAATTTATAAGCACAATGGGAGGGAATTATGATAAAAATTTATTATGTACATGTATAAACACTGTCAATAATTTTTTTTTAAAGGGCTGAGGAGTTAAGTCAGTGGCTAAAGGCACTTACTTGCAAAGCTTTCTGGCTTGGATTTAATTCCCCAGTACCCATGTAAAGCCAGATGTAAAGTGGTACATGTGTCTGTAGTTCATTTTAAGTGGCAAGAGACCCTGGTGCACTCATATATACATACACACGCATGAAAAATAAAGTCATTTTTAAAAGGTGCAATTAGGGCTGGAGAGATGGCTTAGCGGTTAAGCACTTGCCTGTGAAGCCTAACAACATTGGTTTGAGGCTCAACTCCCCAGGACCCACATTAGCCAGATGCACAAGGGGGCGCACACATCTGGAATTCATTTGCAGTGGCTGGAGGCCCTGGTGTGCCCATTCTCTCTATCTGCCTCTTTCTCTGTCTGTCGCTCTCAAATAAATAATTGTTTTTAAAGTTGCAATTATATTCTTCAACCAACAGTAAGTATAAAATGTTAGGAATAAGTGTTCTACACCTATCATAAGATTAAAGGAAGAGGTACTTCAAAGTTTTCCAAAAAGATCAAGAACAGTTAGAACACTATATGTAAAGAATGCATGTTTAAGGTTGGAGAGATGGCTTAGCAGTTAAGGCATTTGCCTGCAAAGCCAAAGGACCTCGGTTCGATTCCCAGGACCTATGTAAGCTAGATGCACAAGGTGGCACATGTGTCTAGAGTTTAGTTTGCAGTGGCTGGAGGCCCTGGTACACCCATTCTCTCTTTCTCTTTCGCTCTCTAAAATAAATAAATAAATATTTATTTATTTTTGGAGGCAGAGTGTCACTCTGGCCCCAGCTGACCTGAAATTTACTTTATAATCTACATTGGCCTTGAACTCATAGTGATCCTGCTACTTCAGCCTCCCAAATGTTAGGATTATAGTCATGAGCCATTTTTTTAAAGCCTTATAAAAGTCTTCTGTAATTAAGAGTCCCATAATAAAAATTCCCAAGATCAAGTGAAAAAGCACCAAAGATAAAAACTATGATGCAAAGTTGTCATTGTCAGTCAACAGGATAAAATAATACCCAAGTAACAATGCTTTAGCAAGAGAAAATAGCCTTTTCTCAGATTATTTAAAGGACATAATTTATAGTGAATAGTAAGATTAAACTCCAAGGTTAACCCAGATAAGATTAAAGCATCTTAGAATTCTCTGGATGCAATGGTTGGCCTAGGAGAAAATAAGATTCTTATTCACTCTGACTCTGGGACATCAGTACATAGCTTATTATTCCAGGTGTCTTATAACTAAGATGGTTTAATCCCAACACTATGGATACTCCCAAGTCAACCCTCCACCTTCAACTTCCTAGTCTGTGGCATGTATAGTACAGTACTGTTGGGGCTGTGACTAACTTTAAACTGAATGTGCAGCAACAAAGCACTGATATGATCTTCAGTTTTTGTTTCTATGTGGCATCTTTTGTGCAGTGATGGGAATAAGAAATCTAAAACAGTTGTTTGTTTTTATGGTTGTTGTTTCCCTCCAGTCTTCCTTTCTAGTATTAACTATCACATTCTAATCTTGAAAGAGCTGAGAAAACAGACATTATAATAATTAAGTCACCAGACCTCTGAAGTACAGACAAATCTGAAAACTCAGGAGCACAGACCCATGTCCAGACCTATCAAAACGACAGTGAGACATTCACAACTTCTTACATATTAAATGATAAGTAACAGGGTTTAAAAAGCATCTCTAATAGCTCATGGCAAGTAAAAGCTGCTCTGCAGATTCAACATAATATTGCAGGACTTAGTAGATGCTGCTGTAAATAGGTTCTGGCAAAACTAAAAAGTTTTGTTTACAGAAACAGAACAAGTATCTTCCCAATACATTTAGTAATATTTCTTCCAAACTTACCTGGGATAAACTTGATGTAACCTAATTTTATGCAGAAAAATTGAGCATTTAAGAATCTCTAACATATACATGGATGGCTAAAACACAGTGAAACATACCATGCTAAGATTTCTAGTAATATATGAAAAATTCAAATATCCTAATTTACAAGGGTTTTAGAAGAACCTTGTCTGTAACCAGAGGCAAGCAAGTTTTTCACAAATCAATCACAAACACAGCACAGCATTTTAAATATACAGTAGGAACATTTATTTTAACACTTCTACAAGGTATTTCTCCCATGCCTGATGATTTGATATAAAAATCAAACCCATCATACTTTTCCCCATCAGTTTCTCTACATCAAGGGTAATAAGAAATTTGTACAACATATTTGCTTTTTGAAACAAAAATTACAAATTAAGTGGTAACAAAAATACACAACTCAACTGGACCCTAAGCAAATTTCTAATAAATTCCTTCCTTCTTTCCTCAATCACCTAGAGCTTCTTTCTTCAGTCTCATTCTGCTCCTTTTCCTTTCTCTGCTTGGCCATGAACCTCTGTTAAAAGCAATTTTTAACATGAAACACTTATTAGATGTTGCTTTGTATATAAGCCTACATGTATTTTATTACATTTACAATTTAAGACAGTGCCTTAATTAACCTGCCTTCCTTTGTTAATCAGTCTTCTGATATTTTATGACATTCCAATCATTAAGCTTGATACTTAAGGATTCAGTGATCAAAAAGATACATACAGCAATTTATAGCTCAGTGGTTATAATGAAGAGAAACCATACACAAGATGCTTTGGGGTGGTAGTAAGCACACTAAAGGTGTAAGAAAAATGTGGTCTGGGGTGTACTTCAGTGATAGAGCATTTGCCTAGTATGTACCTGGCTCTGGGCTCTATCCTTAGCACCATAAAATATAAATCAGAATTCCAATAGAGGGACTGATTAGGTTGATTTTTCAATACAAGTAAATAGTCCATAGTAGCATTTTTTTCAAAACAAAATGTGTTCATTTGGAGAGAAAGGGGGGGGGGGAGGGGGAGGAAGGGAGGGAGGGAGAAAAAATGAGAATGGGGGCTAGAGAGATGGCTTAGTGGTTAAAGCCAAAGTACCCAGGTTTGTTTCCCCAGTATCCTCATAAAACCAGATGCCAAGAGTGGCCCATGCATCTGGAGTTTGTTTGAGGTACTTAGAAACTCTGGGGTGCACATTTCTCCCTCCCCTCTCCTCTCCTCTCTGTCTTGTAATTAAAAATAAAAGAATGAGAATGGAAGTGCCACAGCCTCTTGCCAGTGCAAACTAGATCCATGAGCCACTTTATGCATCTGACTTCATGTGCTAACTGAATCAAATTCATCCCTACTTTAGCATTCTTTTCCTCAGCACCCACGTAAAAGCAGGAAAATTGATGCATCCCAGTGTGCCTGTGTCAATTGGAGGTAGACAAGAAGCACCAGATTCCTTCTGGCCCTGTATGCCACAGACCACTGTAAATGAACTCCAGAGGCAGGTACCACTTTTCTGAGCATCTGGCTTTATGTGGGTATTGGGGGAACTGAACCCAGGCCTTCATGTTTTGCATCTTTCCACCCTTAAAATTTTAATATGCCTTTATTCCCAGCACTTAGGAGGCAGAGGTAGGAGGATCACTGTAAGTTCAAGGCCACCCTGAGACTAACTACATTAGTGAGTTACAGTTCTGCCTGGGCTAGAGTGAGATGCTATCCCAAAAAAGAAAAAAAAATTCACTATATTAGCATGTACATGACTTTATAAGAAACTGCATATCGTAATGTCCTGTTGTGAATGTTTTATGTGTCCGCTGGTCTACAAAATCCTCTCTCTAGCAAATGCTATTGTTCCAGTAAAAGGAACAAGGGCTAGAAATAACAACTTAAAAAAAAAAAAAAAAAACAGTGGAAGAGAAAAATAGGCTCTTAGACTCGAGAAGAATAAAGTGGCATAAAAATACAAAAGTTTCCACAAAGGGAAAAGAAATACATACTTTGGGTAGAATACTTGAAAACAAAAGACAGTAATAACATTTGAAGATTTTTCACTTGAGAAATTTTGAAAAGTTACCTCGGTGTTTTGCTTATGAAGTGTACTCTTGCAGTGATTTATCATTGCTTTTTCACCTGAATAGAAGAGAGAGCAAATTGGACAGAAAAATCCAGCCTTCGGTACAAGAAAGTCTAAATCTAAAAGACAGGAAGAAAATAAAAAAAAATTATCAAGTTATGATAATCAGTAAATATATGAAGCATACCATATGTACTTCCATACAAGCATAATATACACTACTATATACTTAGGGATCACAAGAGCAATAATTTTAATCACAAAACCTACAGCCTTATTTCTTTATCAAATCCTGTAATACTCCAGAGCCTCCAGGCTGTCCCTCCCTGAACTCCCCCTCCTCCTAAATGTGGGTATAGAAAATGAGATTTCATAGAGTTGCTTCTGTTCTCTACTCAGTAAGTAAACCTAGACTCCAGCCTGGGACCCTAGACTCAACACCTTCTATTATGGTAATTCCTAAGCCCTTCCTCATGAAGATAGAGGAGAAAATAGCCCCTTCTCTTGGAGCTAACAATTGAGAGATCAAAAGCTCACCTTAAAAAGATTGAGACACCATGCATGGCACCAGCATGATTTCACATCTCCATGTGAAACAGCCTTTGGACAACCCATGCAGCCGGAGCTTTACAACCTATTACACAGAGCCCTAACCTTTCCTATCTAATCTTGCCCCCAAAGACCTTAAGAACCCTCTTGTCCTCTTCCTAGACAACTCAGAGCCCCTTCCTGCTTTTTCTCTTAGTTCTCAGTCCTACTAGCATCCTGATTGGCATTAAATATATACCATGGGCCCCAAAAGAAACCGTTTCTATGGTTTTCTAAATTCCAAACTTCACACAGGCAATGCCAGAATGCCACTGCACAAGCTGAACAGGTATCTACAGTCTTCAGGTAATAAAGAACTGTTCAGTTCTCAAAAGAGCAATTCACTGGATAAGAATCTGACAGCATCTAAATAAATACCTCAGGAATACCTTAAAGCAGAAGAGGAAGGCAACAGCAAATTGTGTACGTGGAGTACTTGGCTGTTTAAACAAATAAAGTCTGTACAACTCAGCTTACTGGTCATGAGCAGTTTGCTAGTTAAGCTTTTCAGCATATTCTACCTAGCTAGAGTTTATGCACAGGCAAATATAACTTAATTCTCACCAGGGCAGAAACGAAAGCACACGAAAGGAAAAGGGAACTGTATCTTAGACTTCCAAAACACAAGTATAATAAAAATATCTTTGCCAGGTAAAAAACAGCCTAGTTAAGCTGCCTTCAATAAAAGCAATGAAGATTACTCAATTATTCACATAAACAACAAAACAAAAATTATGGTATTACGTGACTGTATGTCCCCCATTGCCTGTTCAGGGTAGCCTTGGCTATACTCCTACTACCTCTGCCTCCCAAGTGCTGGGAGATTAAAGTTGTGCACCACCACGCCCGGCTAGCCTCAGGGATTAAAAAAAAAAGTATTTTCTTTATTTATGAGAGAGAAAAAAAAATGGGTGCACTAGGGCCTCCAGCTGCTACAAATGAACTCCAGATACATGCACCCTTGTGCATCTGGCTTACGTGGGTACTGGGGAATGGAACCTGGGTCCTTTGGCTTTGCGGGCAAGTGTTTTAACCATTAAGCAAGCCATTTCTTCAGCCTCTCAGTGAGTTTGATTAAGGTTAAGCTTACTGAAGGGTCAATGCCTTCTCTGAAAATCAAAAGGCAACTAAAGAGTTAATGGCTATCCCCCAAGGCTCAAGGTAATAAAAGAAACAACAGAGGCATTCAGCCCCATAAGTACACCTTTCCTGACCGACTACTCCCCTTAGCCTAGATGGCCTTGAAGGACCAGAGACCATCTGAGTATCCTCCCTTAGACATTCTGGACTGAAGAAGCCTATTCTGAACAAGGACACAACAGCTATAAATTTTCTTATCAGCTGTACTTGGTACAGCCTGGCTTTTGCTTAGTTTTCCTTTTTAAAAAAAAAAATTTTTTTTTTGATTTATTTGTTGACAGAGAGAGAAAGAGGGGGATAGAGAGAGAAAAAGAGGGCATGCTAGTGCTTCCAGCCACTGCAAACTAACTCCAGATGCATGTGCCCCCTTGTGCATCTGGCTAACTTAGGTCCTGGGGAATCGAGCCTCGAACCGGGGTCCTTAGGCTTCACAGGCAAGCGCTTAACCACTAAGCCATCTCTCCAGCCCTCCTTAGTTCTCCTTATAAACTCATACCCTAGTCTGGTTCAGTGTGTCAGTCTTCATCCCGCAGGAAAACTGAGGCCCCTCGCTGTTTTCTCTCAATAAAACAGTCTTGTCCATAGAGATCAAGCCCAGTGTTCTCTTTTTTGCTTTTCTTACACTTTCATTATACTTACTAGTTAAGTCTCTAGTTGCCTGCTGAAAGAGGTATCACTGGGAGTGGATCTTTCAGTGCATATGCCTAAGGTGCATAAACAGCTGGTTTGAGCTCTGAATGTTCATGTTTGCTGGCTGTTGGTGGTGTCACTCTGCTATGGATCTATGGGAGTAAGACAGCATCTTTTGCCATGATGCTTCCCCTGGAATCTGTAAACCTGAAATAAGCCTTCCCTAAGCTGCTTCATCTGGTCAGCAGAAAGTAATTGCAACAGAAAAATTGGTACAAAGAGTGAATTTGTTGCTGTGATGATCTGATCATGTGGGTTTTGGTCTTTTGGAACTTTTTGGCATGGGGAATGTGGAAGGATTTGGTAGTTTAGACTAAAGAAGTCTTGTGGTAGTATAAGCAAAGCTTGATGGACTACAATGGTGATAGTTTGAAAATGCTAAAAACAGGGAGAATTGTGGTTGTAGCCTGAAGGCTTAGCTTATAAACTTCAAAGGGAAAAAGAATTTTGTTGGAACTGGGTTACTGGCAAAAAGCATTCTACCCATGCCCAGAGAGTATAATCAAAACTGAATTTAAAAGTAATGGAAGGACTGGAGAGATGGCTTAGCAGTTAAGCACTTCTGTGAAGCCGAATAACTCCAGTTGGTGGCTTAATTCCCCAGGACCCACATTAGCCAGAAGCACAAGGGGGCGCATGTGTCTGGAGTTTGTTTGCAATGGCTACAGGACCTCGCACACCCATTCTCTCTCTCTGTCGCTCTCAAATAAATAAAATTTTAAAAAGTAATAGAATCTGGGCATGGTGGCACACACCTTTAATCCCAGCACTCAGAGGCAGAGGTAGGAGGATCACTGTGAGTACAAGGCCACCCTGAGACTACACTGTGAATTCCAGGTTAACCTGAGCTAGGGTAAGACCCTACCTCACCAAACAAACAAACAAAAAAAAGTAACAGATGGGCGTGTTGGTAGTAGGTATGGAACAGAAGGATATGAAATACCTATGGTTCATCCCAGGAAAAATTCGTGCAAGTTTAAAAGTTTCAGGCTCAGTGACTGGTTTTAGGTTACTGAAGCTGCAAATGTTAAGCTGATTATCACCATCAAGGGTGGGTCAACTGCGAAATGATTCCTGAGGGTGAAATCCACCCTTCAAAGGCTCCAATGAGTAAGAATATAAACTCATTTGTGAGGAGGAGGCTTCAAAGAAGAGTTCTAAAGAACTAACCTGCCTTTGAAGGCCAAGAGGTTTATCCCCCCTTCTTGATTTACAAATTTGTCTGTACTAGTTACCTGGTATTGGTTTTGGAAGGATGAAAAATGTAGAGAAGTGGGTCATGAAGTGCACAAGCTTGCAGAAGCCACTGCTGATATATGGCATGTGAAGCAGGGTAGAAATCCCTGTATGGAGACCAAGTAAGGCCGCTGTATGGCGCCATGGAGATGAACTGTGGTTTGCAGTGTAGACCCAAAGATGTTTTGGATGTACCAGGATTATGAAATGGCTGTCATGAAGAGCTACTGCTTGGCACAGCTGGAGGGTAAAACTGGAAACCCAAAGACTTTCATCACTAGTTATGGATGTTGTACTTGAACTATAGATGTTTGCCTACTAGTTACTGATTTTGTATTGGTCTTGTCTCTCATTGTTATGCCTTTTATGCAATGGGAATATTTACTTTGTGCCATATGTGTTGGAAGCATGTAACTTGCATTTTGGGTTTATAGGGCTCACAGAGACTGTCCTGAATCTCATATAAGACTTAAGACTTCTGAACAATGTTAAAGTTGCTAAGATTAAGGGGGACCTTTGAAGCTGGTCTAAGTGCAATTTGCATTATGACAAGGTCATGAGTATATGGAGGTCAGGGGTGGAATGTGGTGGTTTGAATGTACGTACATGTATGTCATTCACAGCCTCAGGAATTTTTTTTTCCTCCCCCCACGCAGGGTCTCACTCTAGCCTAGGATGATCTGGAATTCACTCTGTATTTTTAGGTTGGCTTTGAAGTCATGGCAATCCTCCTACCTCTGCTGGGATTAAGGCATGCACACCATGCCCAGCATAGATATTTTTGATTAAGGTTAAACTTCTTAGTTAAATCTCCAGCAACCTGTGGGAGGAGGTGTCACTGAGGTGGATCTGTTAGTCCAGCCTCAGGGTGTATTTGAAGAGCAGTTTGAGTTCTGACTCTTAGTGTTTCCTAGAGGTTGATGGTGTCTCTCTGCTACAGACCTCTGGAAGTGATGCCATGATGATGCTTCCCCTGTAATCAATAAACTGAAATCAACCCTTTCCTCCCATAAGCTGTTTCTAGTCAGGTATCTGTCCCAGCAACACAGTGTAACTGCAACAGTGCTCAATTTTTATTTCATAGGATTAGAAAAAAAAAGTCATTTTCATTTTACCTTCAGAAACATCAGATGCCACAGACTTTCCTAAAGAGTCTTCAGTCTTCTGCTTTTCATCTGGTTCTGAATCCTTTAATTCAGATTCTTCATCAGCTAAAGCCACAAATTTTCCAAGGAAAAATTAAATTAAATTATTTTAATATACCTCAAGGAACTATCCCCTTGGTTAATGATTTGATTTAGGACATTGAATGCTCAAATTTCTTTAGACTTACAGAATTTAAGGGCACAAGGCTAGTCAAAGGAAAATTTTACTAATATTTCAGATTTAAAGGGTAATAATAATTCATTTCTTAAAATTAGCATAAAAACAATGGGTTTCATTATGACACATTTTCACACATTATATATCATTTTACCTTGCTCATATTGGCCTCCAGGTCTTCCTTCCCCTCAATAGTTCCCTTTCTGCTTTTGTGTTATGTATATTTAAAAACTAGATTCCACATGAGAATTTTGTCTTTTCACCATTATGTTCTTTTGTCCCTCTACTTTTTTTGTTTTTCAAGGTAGGCTCTTGCTCCAGCCCGGGCTGACCTGGAATTCACTGTAGTCTCAGGGTAGTGGCCTGTAACTAATGACAATCCTACTACCTCTGCCTCCTGAGTGCTGGGATTAAAGCTATGTGCCACCATGCCTGGTTTATCCCCCTACTTCTGTTAACCCCTTTGATTCCCCCATCTCCACAACCCCCATTCTGAGAAGTCAAGTAATAAGGTTACTCGAAGTTAATTTTACATGTAATTCAAGGTGCTGGGTTAAAAAGAACATAAAAGTTAAGAGGAAAAGGATACCAGCAGAGGGTAATTCTATACTGACTCTACACAGATATCTTAAGACAATCAAAAGTGTGTGGTGGCACATGCCTTTAACTTTAATCCCAGCACTCAGACTTGAGTTCAAGTTCAAGGCCACCCTCAGACTACAGAGTGAATTCCAGGTCAGCCTGAGCCACAATGAAACCCTACCTGGAACCCCCCCCCCCGCCAAAAAAACCCAAAAAACCAAAACAAAACAAAGAGTACAACGACAAATCTTAAAGCCTAGCAAAGGAAATTATAAGTAAAAAGTGCTTAATGTTAGCAGACTCTGTATAATGAAAAATGTAATTTCAAGCAAGTTTAGTTATCTTCAGTAGCTCAAAAAAATAGCCATTACAAAATACCTTTAAAATCCCTTTTACCTATTATTCACTTAGCTTTTATCTCATTGGAGATTTTAAAAAAGGATAAATCATCACTACTGTTACTTCTTCAACAAATGCAAATCGGTCATGTCTATGACTGTAGTTAGTAAGGAGCAGAGGTCAAACAAAGACTTATGACTTTAAGGTCTATGCTCTCTAGAAACTTAGGCTAATCTGAGGGGATGGCTAGAATTTGGAAATTATTACTTTTTCTTATTCCTTACATTTTAATGGACATTAAATCCTAAGCCTATAAAAAAAGCTAGACTATCCTTTTTTTGTTCATTTTTATTTATTTGAGAGTGACACAGAGAGAAAGAGAGCGAGAGAGAGAATAGGCGCGCCAGGGCTTCCAGCCACTTCAAACGAACTCCAGACGCGTGCGCCCCCTTGTACATCTGGCTAGCATGGGTCCTGGGGAATTGAGCCTTGAACCAGGGTCCTTAGGCTTTACAGGCAAACATTTAACCGCTAATCCATCTCTCCAGCCCTAGACTATCCTTTTTGAGTTACAATAACCTACTTTGCCTGTCTTCAGTTCCTTCCTCTTATTAGGTATAATAATAATATAATATATATTACATTATATAATTATGTAATAATTATATAATGATATAATAAATAAATAATAAACTGTTGTTAATATCTGTTCCTACTACTCCAAAGGCACAGTTGTTTCAACAATGGACTGCATTATAGTATATATTAAGGTTACATAGTAAGGGCCAGGCGTGATGGTACACACCTTTAATCCCAGCATTTGGGGGGCAGAGATAGGCAGGTGGATCACTGGGAGTTTGAGACCAGCCTGAGACTACATAGTGAATTCCAAGTCAGCCTGGGCTAGAGAGTGAAACCCTACCTCAACAATAAAACAATAAATAAATAAACAACAACAATAAAACAAACAAACAAATAAATAAATACAGTTATATTGCATGGAAAATTGATTCATTCTTAAACTCTTATAATCTTGGACAATAACCAATCATGTTAGGAACCATTAGTTAGATGTAATGATTAACTATAGCACAGTGTCAAGGATTTTTTTTTTTTTTTTTTTTTTGGTAATAGAAAGTAAGAGACAAGGAAGAAGGATTACTCACTTGATCATGGAAAGTTCCAAAAGGGCATGATCAACAATAACAAGATTTAGAAAACCCAAGGCCTTAAGAGGAAAAACACTTTTTTTTTTTTTTTTTTTTTTTTTTTGGTGGTGCTAGGGATCAAACCAAAAACCTTATGTATGCTAGGCAAACATACCACCACTGATCTCTGGCTCAGAAAAACACCTTAAAAATCATTTTTGACCAGAACCTTACCAACTTCAAAAGGTAATAAGAGGAATAAGCCAAAAAAAACCCACATCTACTTCAATGGAAAATGAACACCTAAGAATAGGTAGTTCCTTCTAAAAGCTCTGCTGTGGAGCTAGAACGATTCTAAGGGAATGGTGCTCATCCCTCTCCCTCTCTGTAATGACCAAGACTAGGTTACATTTTATGCATAAGTAGTCAAAGAAGGTAAAATTCAAATTGGTCAGCAGGGGATATTTATTTCCTCTGGTAAATAGAGACGAAATTAGTGAGGAATTGGCTAGGTGATGAAGGAAGACTATTTTACCTCATCGGGAAAATAAGGTCACTGGATGGCATAGAGATCAGATTCAAAGAACATCATGGAGTAAATCAGGGCCATTTTTTTTCTTAGACAAGACAGCAAGGAGGGTGCGACAAAGAAAGGTGTATCTTCAAGGTATTCTGGGAGTTGATGCTTTCCTCTACCTCTCTGAATCAGTAAACTCACTGAGATCAAAACTATGAAGTTTTTTGTTGCTGCAATTATTCTTCTTTAAGATTCAGAACCATCACTGCATCCCCAAGGCTATGTTGTGTCTGCACTTGCACAGAGTGAATAATAAATGTTCAGGAATCATATGAGGTAGTTCTCCAAGCATGAGAGGAGTGGCTAAGGACTTCCCTTCAACACTCACAGGTAGTCTGTGGTAGTTTGAATGGATGCCACACAGTATATTTAGGATTTCATTAAAGTTTGCAGTTTACATTTCCAGCTACCTGGCTGGAAGAGGTGTCATGGTGGGTGGATTCTAGGGTCCAGCCCTAAGATGTGGGAGTGAATTTGGAATTCCATTCTAAAAATATGCAAATTGTCTGAGCTTTGCCTGGAGGTCCTGAAGTGTGTATGTTTGCTTGTGGTGGCTTTTGGTTTTCCTCTCTACTTGGTTCTGTGAAAGGGGGCCCAGTTTCTTCTGTCATGAAACTTCCCCTGGATCTGTAAGCTTCATTAAATTTTCTTCCTCCCACAAAAAAAAAAAAAAAAAAAAAAACTATGAAGTTTTGGGCAAGAGAGATGGCTTAGCAGTTAAGCGCTTGCCTGTGATGTGTAAGGACCCCGGTTCGAGGCTCGATTCCCTAGGACCCTCGTTAGCCAGATGCATAAGGGGGCACATGGAGTTTGTTTGCAGTGGCTGGAAGCCCTGGCACGCCCATTCTTTCTCTCTCTCTCTCTCTCTCTCTCTCTCTCTCAAATAAATAAAAATGAACAAAAATTTTTTTAAAAAAAACTGAATTTTTTATCTATCCACTTTAGCACAGACAGTATCTAGTCTAATAACACAGTGGCAAGTACCATTTCGATGTAAATATTTTTCCTCACTGGACATCATTTGCTTCAACTTATACTAATTCTACTCAGATACTTTAATTTATTGGCAGGATGCTTGGAAGTAACCACAAATAATAATTAATAAATGATTGCACTTTTATGCTGCACAATGGTCAGAATAACCTTTTATGGATGATTTCCACATTTCTCATTCTGTATCCACAAGTCTATTATCTCTCTAAACTACAATGATAAAAATCGGATCCAGATCCTGCATCTTTTCTACTTTTATTAAATGGTCACTTCTGAGACCTTGATTTCATCCATCTAATTCTTTCCCTCCCAACAACCCATTTTACCTTCTTCACTCATGTGGAAGGCCTCTTCACCTTTTGCTGGTTCTGCTGCAACAGCTTTCTGTGAGAGTAATGCTTTCCCAATCCTAGCTCTCTTCATTGGCGGTTTATCTTTGAAAAGAAAGCCTAATTTATTGCTCCAGTAGCAGTATCTAAATTGCCTTAAGTTTAACATATTAATCTATCAAAGTAACAACTTTAATACTTGTTGCAAAAAATATTTGGAAAGAAAGCCTTTTATTTTCCTTTTGAAACAGTATCTTGCAATGAAATAGAGGCTGATCTTAAATTTTTATGTTCCTGCCTCAAGTCCAGAGTGATGGGATTACAGGTATTTGCTACCACACCTTCCAAAGAAACCTATTCCTAAGTAGAAATCTATTTTAAAATATTCATTTTAATTGAAATATTCTATGTGCCGTTGAAAGTGTTCTACAAATTAATCCTTTACAATCCCCCCCCCCCCCAAGTCACTATACACATTTCCCTAGCTTGTTCCTAAATCAGTGGGATTATTATTCTTAGCTTGGTTACATTTTTCAAGTATCCTTTTTTATAACTATGTATATGCTGTGTGTGTATGTTTATATGCATGTGGGTGCACATGTACGTGAATGTGTGTGCCGAGGACAAATGTTGTCTTCCTTAGTCATTCTCCACCTTTTTTTTTGGTTTTTAGAATGGGCATACCAGGGCTTCTAGCCACTGCAAACCAACTCTGGACGCATGTGCTACAAATGTTGTCTTCCTTAGTCATTCTCCACCTTACTTTTTTTGGTTCTTTTGTATTTTATTTGAGAGAGAAAGATAAAGAATGGGCATAACAGGGCCTCTAGCCACTCCAAACCAACTCTCCGGATGCACGTGCTACTTTGTGCATCCACCTTTACATGGGTACTGGGGAATTGAACTTGGTTCCTTTGGCTTTGTAGGCAAGCACCGTAACCACTAAGCCATCTTCCCAGCCCCCACCTTAAAACTTTAATTTTAATTTTTTTTTAGTTTTTTTTTTTTTTAGAAACTTACCAATTTTCTTGACCTTTTTTTAAAATTTATTATTTATTTATTTATTTATTTGAGAGTGACAGACACAGAGAGAAAGACAGATAGAGGGAGAGAGAGAGAATGGGCGCGCCAGGGCCTCCAGCCTCTGCAAACGAACTCCAGACGCGTGCGCCCCCTTGTGCATCTGGCTAACGTGGGACCTGGGGAACCGAGCCTCGAACCGGGGTCCTTAGGCTTCACAGGCAAGCGCTTAACCGCTAAGCCATCTCTCCAGCCCTTTTTTTAGTTTTTTGAGGTAGGTCTCACTCTAGTCCAGGCTGACCTGGAATTCACTAGTAGTTTCAGGGTGGGCTTGAACTCAAGATGACACTCCTACCTCTGACTCCCAAGTGCTAGGATTAAAGGTGTGCACCACAATGCCTGGCTTAAAAGTTTAGTTTTATTTTTATTTGATAGAGAAAGAGGGAAGGAGGAAGGGAGAGACAGAGAGAATGGGTGCACTAGGGGCTCTTGGCATTACAAACGAAATCCAGGCCCATGCACCACCTTGTGCATCTGCCTTATGTGGGACCTGGAGAATCGAACCTAGGTCCTTAGGTTTTACAGGCAAGTGCACTAACTGCTAAGCCCTCTCTCTAGCCCAACCTTAAATTTTTTGAGACAGGGTCTCTTACTGAACTTTGAGCTCACTGATTCAGCTAGATTAGGTAGCCACCAAGTCCTATTTTTACCTCTCCAGTGCTGGGAATACAAATGCATGCTGCCATGCCCATCTATCTCTTAAGTGGGAACTATGGATTCAAACTCAGCTCCTAGGTTTTTCTTAGGGAAATTATTTTTATCTCCTCAAGCCATGTAAGTGAGCTGCTCTATTATTCCATGCATCACAACATTACAATAGACATGGTGACTCATGCTTATAATCCCAGCATTTAGAAGGCTGAGGCAGGAAGATTGCTGCAGTTCAAAGCTAGCCTGGACTACATTGAGTTTCAGGACAGCTTGGCTTTAAGAGCGGAGATATTGTTTCAAAAAAAACTTTATTTTTAATTCCCATCCCCACCCAGCTGTGTGTTCTTGGGAGATTCTAAAGTATATAGGAAGTGAAAGATTAACTGAAAATGGGACTCCATGATACAATTTCCATGAGGTTATCATCCATGATAGGGTGGGGTCCATGCTCCTATAAAGCAAGCCAAATAAACTCACTGATTCACCAAGTTGGACTCTAGTGGTCAGTCACCAGTTCCCTTTGTAGGGATTAAAGGCGTGCCATATACATAATTGTTACACAATATTGTTAAGGGAAAAAAAAATCAGCTGTATTTAGTACAAACAGTTTTTTTTTTTTTTTTGTTATGTGTGGTGGCTCATACCCATAATCTCAGCATTTAAGATTCGGAGGCAGGGGGATCATCATGGATATTCCGAGCTGCAGAGTGAGATTTTGCCTCAAAAAAAAAAAGAAAGAAAGAAAGAAAGAAAGAGGTCTGGAGAGATGGCTTGCTTAGCAGTTAAGGCACAAGGTGGTGCATGGTCTGGAGTTTGTTTAGAGTGGCTAGAGGCCTGTCATGACCATTCTCTTTCTTTCTCTATCAAATACATAAATAAAAATATTTTTAAAAAAGAAACAAAAGAAAAAATTTCTTGACCTGTAGTTGTTCAAACCTATGAATGAAGAAACTATACAAATGAAGGATTATGCTTTTTCCTATATACAGCTCGATAGTTATCACTTTAATTTATAAAGTAAGCAATTATAAATTTATAAAGTAAGAAATTAACGATAATTAAGAACATGGGCTGAAGAGATAGCTTAGTTGTTAAGGCACTTGCCTGCAAAGCCAAAGGACCTAGATTTGATTCCCTAAGACCCATGTAAACCAGCTGCACAAAGAACCATGTGTCTGGAATGTGTTTGCAGTGGGTGGAGGCCCTGCCACGCCCATGTTTTTTCTCTTTTCAAATGACTGAATAAAATACTTAAAAATAAAAGAATAAAGCAGATCAATCATAGCAATATGCTCTAAGGAAAGTTGTGTGAATGTGTGAAAAAAATAAAGGAAACCAGGAACGTGTCAAACATGAAGACCTGAGTTCAAATTCCTAGCATCTATGTAAAAAATGAGGTGTGGTCTTAGTGTTGGGGAAATAGGAAACAGAAGAATCCCTAGGGTTTGTTGGTTGACTAGTATAGCCAAATTGGTGAGCTCCAGGCTCAATGAGAAACTCTCTATCTTAAAATAATAGTAATAATAATGTGGAGAGCAACTGAGAAAGACATCTGATGTCAACCACTGGCTTCTGCATATACACACATTTGTATCCATACACACATGAACATGCATACATGCAAGCACATGGCACCCACACACTTACATTAAGCTGGGAGTGGTGGTGTATGCCTTTAATCCCAGCACTCAGAAAGCTGAGGTGAGTTTAGGCCAGCCTGGTCTAGAGTGAGACCCTACCTCAAAACAAATTCATTAAAGCAGTACCTTGATGATTTGTTCTATGGTCTTAGGTTTGATTTGTTCTAAGTCCTAAGTTTAAGTGGTGTGAATATCCTTTTGCTCATCAAAAGCCATGTTTTCCCTATAATACAAATATACATTTTCATTCTAGCTCTAAATTGGCTATTTTAGTTTTCCTTTTTATATTGTCGATATTGTCATCATTTCTTGAGGTATAATATTTGGAACAATTTCTATTCTGTAAACTAAGAGAAACCTGACATTTGCACATGTTCCTTTGGAAAAAATACTGATTTGTTGGCTTATGTAATATCACTATAGTAAAATTACTGGTAATGCTATAACATGCTCAAATTAATTTTAAATGCAATCCCTTCATGAAATAGAAAAACTACCACTTCCAAGTATCTACCTGCTAAATGTCTTTCAATCATGGCTTTCATATCTTCTTGCATAACAGTCTCACTGACAGGACCCACTTGGGACAAGGATTCAAGTTTGGTCTTCTTTGGATCCACAGCTTTCCTCTTTCTATCCCCCTTTTTATCTGTATGATGGTCAATTCTGCTTTGTGCTATCTCAACTTTTGAATCATCTCCATCTTCTTCTTCTCCAACTTCATCCACAGTAACAAAATTCAGCTCTTCTTTAAGGCTGTTAAAATCAGCCAGAGAATCTTCATCCTCTTCAGTTACTTCATCCAAAGTCACTAAATGCAAATCACTGCTATCATCCTGTATTTCATCTACAGTAACTAAGGTAGAAGGATCCTCAGGCATCTGAGAAGAAATAAATCCAATGGAATCCCTTACAGTATTTCCTTCATCTCCTTTAGCATTCAAAGTGGCCAAAGTTATGTCTGCTGACTCATTTAAAGGGAGCTCTTCTACTTCTCCAATTTCATCCACAGTTACCAAGCGTTCCTGTTTAAGAAGATCTTGTTCTTCAGCCACTGACAGAACAGTGACATCTTTAGGTTCACTGTGGGAAATGCAATCATCATGGTCAATTAATTCATCTAATGTAAGGAGTGAATTTGCATTTTTTACCATTTCTTCAACATTGAGCTCTTCATCAACTACTTCATCCACAGTGACTAAAGCTTGTGCAGCTGCATCTTCCTCTTCCCCAATCTCATCTAATGTTACAAAAGATAATTCTCCTTCAACACCACGAGGAACAGAAACTTTCCCCTTCTTCTTTTTCAAGTTAAGTTCAGAGGAAGGAGAATTTCTGAAAGCTTCTTTTCTTTTCCCTTTTAATGGACTCTGCTTGGCTTGAGGATTTACTTCTTCTATAACTTCATCCACAGTAACAAATTCATCCAAATTAAATGTAAATAATGGTTCCTGTTGGAGAGTTAAAAATCAGTGTTGTGAATGACTACTGACCACTGGCTAGGTTCCAAATAGTCACAATACATGCGCATACACACCATTTGTGAGAATTTCACTGCAAAGTCCTTTAGTCCTAAGACTAAAATAAAATTGCTGTTATTTTTATTTTTATTTTTTTAGTTTTTTTGAGGTAGGGTTTCACTCTGGTCCACGCTGACCTGGAATCCACTATGCAGACTCAGGGTGGCCTCAAATTCACTGTGATCCTCCTACTTCTGCTTCCCAAGTGTTGGGATTAAAGGTGTGCACCACCAAGCCCGGCTGCTATTATTTTTTAAAAATAAATTGGTTGATAATTCACACGTTTAAATGATAAAGGTAGCTGACTGGTGGCGCACACCTTTAATCCCAGCACTGGAGAGGCCGAAGTAGGAGAATCGCTGTGAGTTTGAGGCTAGCCTGAGACTACATAGTGAACAGTGAATTCCAGGTCAACCTGGGCTAGAGAGAGACCCTACCTTGAAACTCCCCCTCAAAATCATATATACATATATATATATATAATATGCGAAAAGTAATCCTATCATTCTAATTCTATTTATACTTAATTTTAATACTATTTTGTAAAATGTTTTGAAGTATATTGCACAAAATATTATACTTAAAGCACTTGTCAATAAAGAATTTAATGTTATATTAAATATCTAGCAAGTACTTTAAACAAAGAGCAAATAGCTTACTAGATGATCAATTTATTTAATATATATTTTAACTTACACAGTGCTAAGGAATAAAGTTTACATTTTGACAAATTTATCTGAGGAAATAATTAGTAAGATTTAACAGCCAATATGATTGTACATTATTTGATAAATGATACCTACATAAGAAAAATAAATTCCTAGTGAAGTTTCTGCATTTGGTATGCTAATAGTGACTCACTGCTAGTACACATAAAAGTGAACTATTTAGTCTACCTCAAAATTAAAAAGAAAATTAATGGCAGGGTCAAAACAAAATATTTCTTCCTATCCCTTGCTATGTACCTCCAAACTAAATGGATGTTAAGTATGATTTGGCCAACACAAGTATAAGATAGATCAGTATCAGTGATTTACTGTTTACCTCTTTAGATTTGGAACTTCTACCAGTAGTGCTTTTAGAATTCTTACTGTTTTGCCCAGCCAAGGCCTGAAATATTAAGTAAGAAATACAGAAAAACAGAATTTACAACTAGGTTATTAATGTTCTTTAAAAAATAAAAAAGGAGAACTTAATAAACAAATATATGAATAAGTAAAGTACGCAAATATTCAGCAACTATATAAACTAAATCAGTAATTGTTTAACAATATATGCACAATTTCTCAAAGTTGTACCTAAATTCAGTTTTACCATTCTTTACTTCCCCAACACCCACAATATCTAAGTTGGGCAATCAGTGAACTGATAAAGGAAGCTTCAATTTAAGAGAAAAGTTTCCTATTCAGAAAGAGAATACTAAATCATCTTAAGAGATGTATTACAGACTTTTCCTTTGGATTACACTTCTGATCAAATTTTGTTCAATTCACAGTTACATTTTTTTAAATCAAGTTCTATTTTCCAAACTTGTTGGTAAATACAAACTTTGAGCTTGATATTCCAAATCTACTGGCTTAAATCAATGAAACTGTTTAAGAAAGGGAAATGGGAGTTTGGGGGCTAGAGTGAGGAAATGAAGTATGAACCAAGACTATGTCTCCTACTCCACAGCTACAGCAGCAGAGCTAAGCACTTCAAAGACAGACTGAGCCATTCTTCAACTCTCCTCACCTTATTGTTGCTGTCATCCCGTTTCATGATGGAAGGTCTAGTCTCTGTTTCCTGAGACTGCTTTGTTAAGTCCTTATAGTCCAGTTTAGAATCCTTGCAATCCAGTTTAGAATCCTTACACTGCAGGGCTGAAACCCTTCCACTGCCTCCTCTGTTAACACCACTCTGAGTGGGTTTGAATTTATTGCTACTTTCTGCCAAACCTGATCTGGTACTTTTAAGTGGACCAAATTCTTTGGTTGAAAGTTTCTTTTCAGCATTTATTTGATCTCTGGGCACAGATTTTAGGCAACTTTTCTGATTTTCAGTTTTTGAAGCTGTAGCTTTTGCCTTAGGAGAAGAGATCAATGCAACCTTGACACTTGCTTTACTGCTAGACACATGTGATGCTGTCAGCACACTAACTTTACCAGTTTCATCAGGCTTACTGGTCTGACTCACTCCTTTATTTGGGTTTGCCTTGATTACAGCATTTTCTACAGGCTTTTCTTTCATTACTGCTATAAAGTTCTCCATGTTTTCTTCAACCATCTTGGCTTCATTCTTCTCAGCATTCTCTGGTTCTATTTGTAAATCCACTCTGGTTTCCTTGTTATTAAATTCATTTTCCTCTTTTTCATCCATGCTACCCTTTTCAGAAATACCCCTTTTACTCACAATCTTCTCCTCTTCAGTACAAATTCCTGGAACTACAGCACAAGCAGGTGGAATTATTTCTGAAACAGTTTCATGTTTGTCCGCATCAGCAATAGCTTCAACAACAGTCTGTGTAATACCAGACAACAAATCTACTTCAGAAGGAGATTCCTGCAGAATTCCCTTGATGTTTGTTTCTTCTATGAATACACTGTCAGGTACCGAAAATTCTGTGTCAGGGTTCGTAATTTGTGCTTCTTCTTTCTCAAAGTCACTGGTATAAACTTGCTGATTTAAAGCAGACTCCTCTATATTTTCAGTCAATAATTCAATACTGGCTGGAGTGGAGGCTACAAGAGGAATTTCTATGTTGACCTCCTCTCCTTTAGTTTCAATTTCCAATGGTTCAATAGCAAAGTCAGAGCCACACAGTGATTTTTCAGGTTCTTCCTCACAGAGTTCTTCCTGCTGTACTGAAGTTTCTGTCTGAATACTGGGAGTAGTTTCTTCTTCAGCCTCACTAGGTTTAACAGAGGGACTATCAGCTGCTGTCTGTACCCCACTTTCATCAACAGGACTGTTTTTCAAGTCAGAGCTAAAAGTATTTAAAAACAAACAAAAAAGAACACAAAAACAAACAAAAATCAAACTATGATGAGAATTCAATCATTATAAATAATCCTGTTGATGCCAATTGTAAAGGTTTCCTGTGCATAAGTAATAAACATTGAGAAATTAAGCCAATCAGCATTAAAGTGGTAATGATATTCGGATATAAATATGAAAATGTCAAAACTTAAGAGATCCTTCATCTCATTGAAGATTTCTCTTTAATTCAAAGAAAATAATGGCAAAATTATATTGTTGACATGTTTTTACTCTTGTGGAGTTACAATTTTTTCACCCTGTTAACTTTGCACCTGAATCTAAGCTTGAGATAAATTACTAGGTCCTATCTTTAAAAACTGGTAATTGAAATAAGAAAATGTGTACAGTTTTAGTGATGCATGCATTAAAATTTAAAATTTGTAAGTGAACCTTATTTCAAAAGAATTTGAAAAGAAAGTGGCAAAGGGGGGTAGTAATACCACCAAACCATATAAGCTCTTTATATTTTTGGATGTGAAATTGACAGAATCATATTAACATGAAGATGCAGGCTTATTACAAAACATCTGCCTTTGGTTAGAATAACGGATGCTACAAAGAAACCTTTCAGTTATCAAGAGTAATTTCAAGCCAGGTATAGTGGTGTATGCCTTTAGTCCCAGCACTTGGATGTTGAGGTAGGAGGATCCCCATGAGTTTGAGGCCACCCTGGAGCTACACAGTGAGTGCCAGTTCAGCCTGGGATGGAGTGAGACCCTACCTCGAAAAAGCAAAACAAACATAAAAAATAGTATTTCACTTTTTCAGAAGAAATGGAGGAATTGCACAGCCAACTGTATATAACTGATTTTATTTCACCGTGTTCTTCCCAAATCTGAAGTACTGAGTGATTTTGTACTTCTACAGCTTTCTCTGAGGAAGAGAGAGACTAAGCTATTTGAAATCTGTGTTCCATATTAAGAGATTTATCTTGGAATAAGGAACATCTTACTGTCTGAAAAAAATGTCTACCACAAACTTTAACAAATAACAAATATATCCATAATTATGTTAGGAGCATCAGGTAGGAGGAAAACCTAGAAAGTAATTACACCATATTAAAACCACACAGTAAGGAATATTAACATTTTTCTATTTTTCAAGAAAGGAAAGGAGCTATCCCTTTGACACGCTTCATAAAGAACAGCACCATACACTTTAGTTCATATTGTAAGATGACATGAACCTATATAATGAGATATTAATTTTATTTCAGAAATTTGGAAAAGGTGTTAACACAACAGGGTCTAGTCATCCGAGTCAATAAATTGGTTCTCTCACAAGGATAATTTTAGTTCATGAAGAATATTTCTACCAAACAAATGAAACATACTGCTTGAAGGTTGTAAAGTTTGAGGAGCTTAAGATGAATAGCTAGGAACTTGACACCTTAATAATATATTCTGTCTGTCTAAGCTACTCTGTATGCTAAAAGGGTTCAATCTGAAAGGCTTACATTGAAAACATCAAGGGCTCAAATTAAGCATTCAAAATTCTTAGGAATACTCAAAGTAAAATTGATAGCCAAGCACAAATATTTAATAGAAACAACTGTGGCACTCAAGAGCTGTCATGTGGGTATTTCTCAAAATATAAACTAGAATTAAAAGATTCATTTTAATAACAAACTCAAAATCTTGCCTCATAGTTGAGCTTCATATTAACCCAAAGGCTTTATAAATTAGTTATATGAAAAAATTTATGAGGCTGGATGAATTAACACAAAGATTATCTTGGATGTTGAGCTAATAATCTCAGCTAATGGATATAACAAGATTTAAAGTTCCAAGATATATTTTATATAAAATGAATAACTACACATTTCACACTCAGAACATAGACCTATTTGGGAAAAGGCTTTAATTTCATATATTCCTTGGAGGTCAGTCTTTAACAATTATATGTTTTTTTTTATAGAAGCCATTTAACAAAAATGGGTATCAGTTTTCTGGAAAGTATAAGGAAAAGCCTCAATGCTAATTTATTTTGTAGTATCAGTTTGAGATACTGAATAAATGACATTTTTAAACTCCAGAGTAAAACAGCCTTTTTTCTTTTTTTTTAGTGTTTAAAATTTTTATTTATCGATTTATTATAGACAGAGAAAGAAAAAGAAAGAGAAAATGGGCACACCAGGGCCTCTAGCCATTGCAAATGAACTCGAGACACATGTGCCACCATGTGCATCTGGCTTAAGTGGGATCTGGAGAATTGAACCATGTCCTTAGGCTTCTGCCTTAACCACTAAGTCATCTCTCCAGCACCCCCCCCCTTTTTGTTGTTGTTGTTTTTATAATGATTAAATGAAAGCACAATCATGCTCTGGGAAATGGTACAAATGAATTCCAGGAATGCATTTGGAACGCAGGCAATCCATTCCCCACTCCCCTTTCCCATCCCCATGCTCCATGAATTCATAATCTTACAACCTTCACAAAAGACAAACCATAAAAGCTGGGCATGAGAATAACTGTTAACATTTAACAATGCACACATCCCAAGACATTTTAAAATGGAGCTTCACAATACTGAAGGTTAAAATTTATTTCTGAGTCCCATCAGGTACTTCCCAATATAAACAAGCCAGGGAAATTTTATCTAACATCTTTATTTGGAGACTTGACAAATGTAATTTGCATGGGAAGGACAAACAGGCATAATGAGAATTCCTCATTAAATTTTGAATGTGAGGTTTCCTCTAAGTAGGCAACCTTCTTCTATACTTTACATTAATTATAAGTGAAAGCACCCATAAATACTTTAAAAAAATTATTTGCGTGTGTGTGTGAGTGTGTTTTCACGTGTGTACCTACCAGAGAGCCTCTTTCCTCTGCAAATGAACACCAGAGGCTTTTATCAGTTTTGTGTGTAGGTGGAAAGCTTGAGAATTGAACCTGGACCTGGATCATCAGGTATTGCATGCAAGCACTATTAAACACTGCACCATCTTCCCAGCCCCATAAGTACTTT
Source organism: Jaculus jaculus (assembly GCF_020740685.1). Lineage (NCBI taxonomy): Eukaryota > Metazoa > Chordata > Mammalia > Rodentia > Dipodidae > Jaculus > Jaculus jaculus. Next base: position 64,052,230 of record NC_059107.1, read on the forward strand.
TAAAATTGCAGCAAACACTAGTACTTATTTCTTGGCACAAATTACTACCAAAAATAAAGTATCTTACATCTTTTTCTGAAATGTCATATAAGTCAGAAAAAAAAACTGATGACAAAATGGGAATTAAGTTATAGTAGAATTTTAAAAATTAACAGGACCAGAAACTTAAATTTGTTAAAATTTCTGATTTTAAAAAGTGTAAGCAATGAAAAAAGAGAGAGACAACAACCGATTGTTACTCCTCCAAACAAGTTTTTCTTGCATGTTTTAAAAAAAAACTTATTAAAATATTATAAAACATTAAAAATGACTTTTTGGTTGGGTGTGGTGGTACATGCCTTTAATCCCTGCAATCAGGAAGCAGAAGTAGGAGGATTTCTATGAGTTTAAGGCCAGCCTGGAATGACAAAGCAAGTTCCAGGTCAGCCTGAGCAGGAGAGACCCTACCTCAAACAAACAAACAAACAAATAAAAAAAACACCTATTTACTTAACAGCCAAAAAGAGTTTTTTGTGGGCAAACTGTAGGTCTCTTTAATACAATACATAGCACTGTTATATGTTATGTACTCTGTAGGCTTTCATGAAAAACATTATTGCTAATAATTGGTTTAAGGACAGATAACTCAAAGTGTATGATGATACAGTACAAACCAGCAGATATAGTGCTCATAAGTTACCAACATATTTTAATAATCATCATTATCACCCAGAACTGTTTGGTTTTTATAAAAAAACAATTACTGAAAAGAAAAATTCTTATGACACCGGTGTCCAGGCATTTAAAAATTAGTCCACCAAATAAACACTTCCTATATTTAAACATTTTAAAACCATATTTCACTTACATGATTTTACAAGATAGGTTAACAAATAGCAATAATTAAATAGTACACATTGTGACTTAAGGTTGTGAGTCACTAATTTAAGCAGATGAAAAATCAAGTTTTCACCTGCTAGATACAAAGCAGTATATATACCTTTTTTAAACAAATATTCCCTTTCCCCACCCCAACTGTTCTAAATATGTACCATTTAAAAATATATTAAAATTTTCTTTTTGCTTTAATGATATTTTAAAGATTGAAATTTTATAATTTGTATCTAATTATACTAGAACTGAAAAATCTAACAAAAAGAATGTCATATTGATTATGGATTTCAACTGTTCAAGGGTCTTTACAAAATGTGAAGAAGTAATATCTGCATATTTAACTCAGATGGTTTACACAGGCAATTTCTTTAGATAATCAATAAATAAATGAATAAAAGAAAAACCTAACCAAACAAACAAAAAAATAACTTGCCACCAAACCCCCAAGGCCAAGCAAAACTCAAAATGAAAACCACAAAGTGGTATATACACAAAAAAATCATGTAAAGTAGGAACTTCTTGCTATATGAGAATAATTACTGGAAAATATGGAAATAAAATATAGTAACTAAATAACAGACAAAATGTTAGGAAACTTAAATCAACATACCTTTCTTTTCCTAGATTTGGATCGTTCTCAGTTTGAACCTATAATATAATGCAAACTTTATTAAAGGTTATTCTACTAGATTTTTCAAAATTTAACCCATCAGTTCTGAATTTTCAGTTAAAATATAAACTAACAAAAAAGGGGGGGGCTACAATTTAAACATAAATGGAAAAGGATTCAGTGGAGTAGAACTTGAAAGGGGAGAAGAGAGGGTGGTAGGAAAGGATTATGATCATGGAATACTGTATATATGTATGGAGACTGTCAATAAAAAGTTAAAAACAAATCATGCTGGGTGTGGTGGTACACGCCTTAGATCCCAGCAGAGGCAGAGATAGGAGGATCGCAGTGAGTTCAAGGCCACCCTGAGAATACATAGTGAAATCCAGGTCAGCCTGAGCTAGAGCAAGACCCTATTTCAAAAAAATCAAAAAAGTAGAAAGAAAAAGTTAAAAACAAAACAAAACTGAAGCTTAAAAAATAAATGGAGTTAATCAGCAATCATTGATTCTAAAAATTTTTTTCTCATTAAAGACCAATGCTAAATTATGTAGAATAACTTAAATACAGCAATTAATGAAATGATGATCTAAGCAACTGCTAATTTTAAAACCTATAAATACTGTATTTTGTTGATAATAAAATAAGCCAGATATAGCAACATCTTCCTTGTGGAATTCTTTTTTAAAGACTTCTATTTATAAGGAAGATTTTTTAAGAAGTTTCTCACTAAACTGGACATAATGTACCATGACTGCAATCTTAGCTACTTGGGAGGCTGAGGTAGGTGGATTCCTTGAAGTCAAGAGCTAGAGACCATCTGAACATTAGCAAAACATCTACAAAAGCAAAACACAACTTCTACTCAAAACATCTAGAAATAGGGCTGGAGAGATGGCTTAGCGGTTAAGCGCTTGCCTGTGAAGCCTAAGGACCCCGGTTCGAGGCTCGGTTCCCCAGGTCCCACGTTAGCCAGATGCACCAGGGGGCGCATGCGTCTGGAGTTCGTTTGCAGAGGCTGGAAGCCCTGGCGCGCCCATTCTCTCTCTCTCCCTCTATCTGTCTTTCTCTCTGTGTCTGTCGCTCTCAAATAAAAAAAAACATAATAAAAAATAATTAAAAAAAAAAACATCTAGAAATGCTATAGGGAAAATGAAGCATCAAAATGTTGTGCGAACTAAAAGGTCAGTGCCACTGTACTGCACTGCACTAGGCACTCAAGGATGGACTATCTACCTACTTCTCTACCCATCTATCTGTATCAGTGAATAAAATGGCAAAAATATCTACCCTTTTGTGTTTATACATAAGACAGGGGCCATTTTTGAAGTAAAGTTTATTTTAAAGAAAAAGTAAAAGAAGCAGAGGACATGGACTCCTCCTGGAGGAGAGGGTTCCAGAGCTGGAGATCTCAAGAGGTCCTTTTATGTGGGAATCATGTCTTCTCTGGGTTAAGACTTTCAAGAAAGATGCTATCAAACTAAAAGCAAGGCATTTGGGAGGAAATGAACAATATGTCTAGAAACAATTCCTAGTTCAGGTGTTAAGGGTGCTAGACTAAAGGCCTCCTTTACTGGAGTATTTGACGCGAAGTTTGGATACATCCTAACATAGAAAAAAATAATGTGGATTACAGTTGGTAAATTACATCAACAGATAGTATTTACAAGCAGTCTGCAGTCTTCCCAATGATGAAGAGGCCTTTTAGTGAACACAATCTGAATGACAACAGAGAATGTCTGTAACAGATAGCTATATTAGCTAACCTGTTTCCTAATTCATAGTGAAAAATATATGGAAAAGCATACAAAATTTGTTGAAGACATTTTAAATAATTACAGAGCTTTTTAAAAATGTTTAAGAATGTTCTCAAAAAATTCAATCAAATATACCATATACAATGTAAATACAAGTGTTATTTCTAGAAAAAAAAAATGACTAAGCTGAAAGTGGTGGTTCACGCCTGTAATCCCAATAGCTAGGGGACAGACGTGATCACAATTTCCAGGTCAGCCTGAGTTACACTACAAAGCATTCAAAGCAAAACATTAAAAATTGGGTAAGGTGGGGGCTGGAGAGATGGCTTAGCGGTTAAGTGCTTGCCTGTGAAGCCTAAGGACCCCAGTTCAAGGCTGGATTCTCCAGGACCCACGTTAGCCAGATGCACAAGGGGGCGCATGCGTCTGGAATTCGTTTACAGTGGCTGGAAGCCCTGGCGCGCTTATTCTCTCCCTCTCTCCCTCTCTCTCCCTCCCTCTCTCTCTCTCTCTCTCTCTCTCTCTCTCTCCCCCTATCTGCCTCTTTCTATCTCTGTCACTCTCAAACAAACAAAAATAAAAAAATTTAAAAAAATAAATTGGGTAAGGTGGGCAGGATGGTGCATGCCTGCTAAGCCAAAAGACCCAAGCTCAAGTTCCTGGGACCAATGAAGGGCAGATGCACAAGGAGGAGCATGCATCTGGAGTTCGTTTGCAGTGGCTAAAGGCCCTGGGGCGCCCATTCTCTCTCCCTGCCTGCCTCTTCCCCTCTCTCACTTTCTCAAATAAATAAATAATAAAATAAATTTTTAAAAAGTTATAAAGATTGGGTAAAGTATAGGAGACAGACCTTGAGGATACTCAACACCTACCAAAGCAGAGATCCAGAGGCTCCTAAGAGCTCATCACTTCAGTAGACTAAAACTCCCACACCACAGCTCAGGGAATTTTACAAAAGAGGGGCAGAAAGATTGTAAGAGCCACAGGTTGAGACATCATGCCCAGAGGCAACCCCACTAAAGAGTGTTCCCAAAGGAAGGGGGGAAGAGACAAGGGAAAAGAAGGTACCAACATATGATGTACTCATACAAAATGTTGTTAATAATAATTTAAAAACATTAAAAAAGGGGATGGGGAGATGGCTCAGTGGACAAAGCTTTTGTCAAGCTACCATGAGAGCCTGAGTTCAAATCCCCAGAACCCACATAAAGCTGGACTCTATAATGCTAGCACCTGTAACCCCTGCACACTTACCGTAAGAAGGAAGAGGAATCAAATATACTAGTGAAAAAGACACTCTCATCAAACAAGATGGAAGGTGAGGACCAACATCGAAAGTTGTCCTTTCACCTTTACATATGTGCTGTGGGACGTTGCATACATGTGCATGCATCCCTGCCCCCCAAATTGAATAATAATCAAAAGAAGTAACCCAGCGTGGCGGCACATGCCTTTAATCCCAGCACTCAGGGGGTAGAGGTAGGAAGATCACTGTGAGTTAGAGGCCACCCTAAGACTACATAGCCTGGGCTAGAGTGAAACACTACCTTGAAAAACAAAGAGAAAAAAAAAAAAAAAAACCAGAAGCAAAACAAGAACTTTCCTTGGGCAAAGAAATACACTAATCTGTAAGAAAATAAAATTACTAAGTGTTCCAAAGCAGGATGTAAGGAATGAGTTCCAACCCAAGACAGTGTGGTTTACTGGACTAGACATACTGCTCCTTCTTAGAAATTCTTGACTCAATAAATATATCCCTAATTAGGATCATTGTCTTTGTGTTTCTGGGTAAAAATCTCTTTCTTGGTATAGACAGAACTTACATTTTTATTTCCTGTTCTAAAAACACTTCTGCTATGGGGTAATAATTGATCATTTTAATATACTTATTTCCTATGTGTCACTCCCCTTTTTTAAGAGGGCAGAGTACAAGGGGGATTAACACAAGGTCTCATATTATCCAGGCTGGCCTTGAATTCCTCATTTTCCTCCTCAACCTCCCAAGTGCTTCATAACACTTTCTATTATCATTAACTTATTGTTCATTAAATATAACATGGCTTTAGATAGGGGATTTTTTTTTCTGTTTCCTTAGTTAGTGCATGATTTTGTAAAGATTAGCAAAAAAACACAGGGGGCTACGGAGATGGCTCAGCACTTTAAATTCACTTACAAAGCCAGCCAGCCTAGGTCTGATTCCCTAGTACCATGTAAAGCCGGATCACAAAGTAGCACATACATCTGGAGTTCATTTGCAGCAGCAAGAGGCCCTGGCAGATTCATAACTCACTTTCTATTCCTTCCCTCCACAAATAAAAACATTTTTAAAAAGAGTAGGAAAAAAACAGGTACCGAATATAATTTACCTTTTGTTATTAGCATATAAGTGAGCTATTAGAAAAAGCAAATATCTCAACTTTCAAAGGTGAATTATTTATAGCTTTTCTAGGTGCACAACAGTGTGCTACTATGTAAACCAAGAATATATAAATTTACTTTCTTATACAAGAGTTTTAATAAATGTAATTAAAAGCCAATAAACAATGGGAAGAAACAACAATGAGTTAAAAGCAGCAATTATGTATCTCAAAAATTACTATATATATATGGAGTCAATCTATATATTGGTATTGGAATGCCTATGTTACATGTTTTAAATTTACCTTAATTTATCCTCATTAAGCAAGTTTACATCATGCCCATTAAACCACCAAAATTCTAATATGACTGCAAAACACATTTAAAAAGTAACCAACATCTAATGTTAGAACTAGTTTGACTACCACATGAAAATAATTCTTGATAGTACATTAAAAATATATCTTCTCAATTTTCATAAAATGGCCTTCATTCTTTTTTCATTTTACCTCTGAATCCATCTTTGGAGATAATGTGCAGGTTAATACATGGTCTCCTATGTTTTGTGGATTCTGTTTCAGAAAGCTGTACATTGTCTGGGCAGACTCAGGACTCTCAAACTGAAGAATTGCCTTTAAATAAGATAGAGTATGTATTAAAAAATTAAAAGTAGAATTGGCATATGATCAAGCAATTCTTTCTTTTCAATCCTTTTTAAAAAAAATATTTATTTTGATAGAGATATAATGGGTGCATCAGAACCTATAGATACTGCAAACACTCTGGACACATGTGCCATCCTGTGCATCTGGTACTGAGGAACTGAACCGGAGAACTTTGGCTTTGCAGGCAAGCAACTTAACCCCTGAGCCAGCCTAAATTCTACTTTTTATATACCCAGAAGAACTGAAAGCAGGGACCCAAACATTTATTTGTACATTTATGTTCTAAGAACCATTACTTACAATAGCCAAGTGGTCAAAGTAACACAACTGCTTTTTTTTTTTTTAACTTATACTTATTTGTTTAAAGTCCATTCATTTACTTATTCATTAATATATTTTTGAGTGTAAGGGTGCACATGTGCCTCTCATCACACACGGAGGTCAGAAAACAACCTTAAGGTGTCCTCTCCTTGGCTGGCACACAATCTTCCCACTTGTCGCTCCACCTCCCACTGTTGGAGGAGTGTTGAGATTGCAGACAAGTGTATTATTTTGTCAAGCTTTCTGTTCTGTGGGTGCTGGGATGGATTAAACTCTGGTTGACAGGTATACAAGCAAGTCTCTGAAACTGCTGAGCCATCTCCTTAGCTCTTAGTAGACATTTAAAATGTAGTATATGCACATAATAGAATATTATATAGTCCTATAAAGAAAGGAATTCAGATATTCTATAACATGAATGAACCTGGAAGACATACTACAAGAAAAAAAGCCTAATCACAAAGTTGGCTTTATTTATAATTCCACAAATATACGGTATCTGAAGTAATCTTATTCACAGAAACAGAAGTAGAGCAGAGGAGGGTGGGCTGGGGGGAAAGAATGGGGAGTTCTTTTCAATGGACAGGAAGTTTCAGTTTGACAAGACTGAAAAAATTCTAGAATTGGATGGTGATCATAATAGCACAGTGAATATGCATGATACCAGTAAACTGACACTTAAAACATAACTAAAATGGTAAATTTACGATAAGTGACAAAACCTATTTTATTTACCAAAACAAAACTTTTTAAAATTTTAATTTGTTGTTTTTTTTTTTAACTTATTTACTAGAAAGAGAACATGGGTGCACCAGGGTCCCTAGCCAATGCAAAAAAAAAAAAAAACTCCAGATGCATGTGCCACCTTGTACATCTGGCTTATGTGGGTTCTGGGGAATGGAACCTAGGTCCTTAGGCTTCACAGGCAAGTGCCTTAACCTTAACCACTAAGCCATCTCTCCAATCCCCACAAAAATCTTTACAAAGAATTTAAATATCATGGTTACAAAAGCATAGTAAGTCTGTTATTTCAAGAAAATAAGAAATTTTAATTCTTAGAATATGGTACAGACTAGACAAAACAAATGGATAATACACATTATTTAAAATAGTGGGTTAAGAGCTGGAGAGATGGCTTAGCAGTTAAGGCACTTGCCTGCAAAGCCATAGGACCCAGGTTTGATTCCCTAGGATCCACGTAAGCGAGATGCACAAGGTGGCACATGCATGTAGAGTTTGTTTGCAGTGGCTGGTGGTCCTGGTGTGGCTGTTCTCTCTTCCTCCCTCCCTCTCTCTGAAATAATAAAAGAGGATTAAGGGAGAAATGTCTCAGTAGTTAAAGATGCTTGCCTGCCTAATGGTCTAGGTGGGATTTCTCAGTACCAATGTAAAACCATATGCACAAAGTGGCACAAGAATCTGGAGTCTGTTTGCAGTAGTAGGAGGCCTGTGTGTGTCCATTCATTCATTTTTTTCTCTCTTTGCTTGCAAATAAATATGAATTTAAGAAGAAAACAAGCCAGGCATGGTGGTACATGCCTTTAATCCCAACACTCAGGAGGCAAAGTAGGAGGATCACTGAGTTCCAGGCCAGCCTGAGACTACATAGTGAATTCCAGGTCAACCTGGGCTAGAGTGAGACCCTATTTCGGAAAAACAAACTAACTAACTTTGACTTCTAAAGAGAGGTCAGCTTTACTTTTTTGGTCACAGTTTAAGAGAAAATGTCTATCACAGATGCTTCTGAAAAGCTGAGTTAAGATACAGAGCTTAAGAATGCAGGGTTCAGGGTGGGAAGATGGCTCAGCTGTTAAAGGTGTTTGGCTTGCAAAGCCTTCCATTTCAGGTTTCATTCCCCAGTGCCCATGTAAACCTAGATGCAAAAGTGGTGCATGCATATATGGAGTTCATTTGCAGTGGCTAGAGGTCTTGGCATGCCCATTTCATGTTCTCTCTCCCCCATTTGCAAATATTTTTTTTTAAAAAAGATTGCAAGGTTTAGTTATATATTTTCTCTACAACAGATAAATTCTGAAATAGGAAGGAACTTATTACCTTGTTTTTATTATTCATGAATACATGGTGATCCACTTTCCCAAACTGAAGTCCAACACAAAGTACACACTGAAGTCCATCTTCTGGTAAATTATCAAGATGGACAAATCGGTTGTAAATTTTATCAATATTTGCCTATATTTTCAAGACAGCATAGGGAAAAAAGGTTGTAAAATCAAACCATGTAACAGATTAATAGTAATTTAACATACATTCACCAAATGATAATTTCTTTTGTAAGAAAATTACTACATAGATGGAAATATCTCTTCCCTTAATCAAATGCTGGGGATCGAAACTAGCGCCCCCTACATGCTAGGCAAGCCCTTTATCACCAAGTCCTAGGCAATACTAAGAGGTCTTAATTTTAGATCTAAGTAATCAATATAATAAAAGCATTCCTATTATAAACATAATGTTTAGTTTCTAACAGGGTACTGAATTATTTCACATCAGAGATAATGAGAACCTTTTAGTTCTCATTTTTACCAAAGGTCCACCTGACATCTTGAGCAACACAATAGCCTGAAATTGCCACTAAGGTCTTCATTAACTCTTATAAAAAAAAAACCAACAGGGCTGGGGAGATGGCCTAGCGGTTGAGCGCTTGCCTGTGAAGCCTGAGGACCCCAGTTCGAGGCTCGGTTCCCCAGGTCCCACGTTAGCCAGATGCACAAGGGGGCGCACGCGTCTGGAGTTCGTTTGCAGAGGCTGGAAGCCCTGGCGCGCCCATTCTCTCTCTCTCCCTCTACCTGTCTTTCTCTCTGCGTCTGTCGCTCTCAAATAAATAAATAAAATTAAATAAAAAAAAAACCAACAATTTGGGGCTGGAGAGATGGCTTAGCAGTTAAGGTACACTCCCTAGTACCCACATAAGCCAGATGCACAAGGTGGCACGTGCATCTGGAGTTTGTTTACAGTTGCTAAAAGCCATGGCACAACCATTCTCTTCCTTTCTCTCTCTCCCTGCCTCTTTCTGTCCCCCCCCCACAAATAAATAAAATAAATTTTTAAAAAATTGGGCTGGAGAGATGGTTCACTGGTTACAGCAACTTGCTTGTAAAGCCCAATGGCCTGAGTTTGATTTCCCAGTGCCCACATAAAGCCAGATGTATAACAGTACAGAAGAAGAACAAATAAATCAGCAAACAAAAACATTTAAATGCAATACTCACCTCTGGGTCACTTTCTTGAATCAAAGTCGTAAACAGAGCTTCCTAAAAGGACAATAATCGACAAAGGCTGAGGGTATTAAGCTCTTTCTCATGCATATACTTAGTCAAGATTTGTAATATAATAACCCACAGAAACATGCATTACCCAATATTAAATAAAACCAGGCAGCAAAGGTTCTGTTCCTCTTAAAAATGTCACCTATCTTGGGCTGGAGGGATGGCTTAGCAGTTAAGGCATTTGCCTGCAAACCCAAAAGACCTAGGTTCGATTCCCTAGGACCAACATTAGCCAGATGCACAAGGGGGAACAAGTGTCTAGAGTTCATTTGCAGTGGTTGGAAGCCCTGGTGTGACCATTTTCTCTCTCTCTCCCCCTCTTTCTCTGTCAAATAAATAAATAAATAAACATAAAATATTTTTTAAAATGTTACCTATCTCTCCAAACATGTTATTTCAGTCTCACCCTATCCACATAACTCAATTCATCCCATCTTTCCAGTTTCATTAAAGAGAAACAAGATATTAACATTTAGATAAGATGCTTCAATTCACATATAAGGAAGAAACTTGGCCTTATCTTATGGGATTATGGTTCTTGAACTTTTTCCCTTTAATACTAACTGAAATGTATAAAGCCATCCTACTAATTACATCAAGGTAGAGAGATTCTCAGTAAAGAATTTCTAAATTATCATCATTACTTTCTTATAGAAATCCTAGTGTCTCATTACAGGACATAAAGACACACTGAAAGATTTTTACATCAGTGGAAGCTGATTTTAAACAGATTTACATTTTATTTCAGTCTCAGGGCTTTATGGTGAAAGTACTTAAGGGAGATAAAAGCTATGAAGAACAACTCTACCATTTTAGTGCTCCATTATGAGTTAAAAGGTAAACAATAGTAGATAGAATGAAGCAGAGGGAATAAACTTTGTACAATCAAAATAGAGATCTACTAAGAGACTTTGTGTGAGAATTGAGAGGAAAAATAAATAATAACCCCCAATATTTCCATGATGACAGTGAGGTAACAATAGTGAGAAGTCTGTTCTCAATTTCTTTTTCTCAACCAAAATATACACATAGGATATGAGAGGAATTTTGTTGCTTGTTAGTTTGTTTTTTTGGGAGTAGGATCTCACTCTAGCCCAGGCTAACCTGGAACTCACTATGTAGTCCCAGGCTGGCCTCAAATTCACAGTGATCCTCCTCCCCCACCCTCCCAAGTGCTGGGATGAAAGGCATGTGCTACCACACCCTGCCTTGAGAGGAATTTTGAATTAGTAGGTTGAGTGATTATTGAAAGGACAGTAAAAAGCTAAGTGCTTGGGGGGGGGGGGGAAATGAGACTTAAAGAATCCATATAACACAACACAATAAATCTCAAGAAAAATTTGGTAAGATCTAATAAAAATGGAAATGTAAGTCTATGTTTACCTCATCTTTTATGTCCATGTTTTCAGGAGCCAAACTTATGGAGAGCTGATTTCCATCCATGGATATTGGGAAGCAGGTATAAAATTTTACCATAGAATCTGCAGATTTTCTATTTATTTCTATATATGCCTTTTAAAACAGAAATTATACAAATGAAAAAATAAAACTTATTTTTATTTTTCTTCATATATGCATGTGCATATGTGAGGCCAGAGGTAGATGCCAGGCATCTTTGGCTAGATTAGCTACCTAGCAAGTTTCAGGGTACCAGGTGTGTGCCATCACATCTTATGCCCTCAAGCTGGCACACCAAGTACTTTTTATCAGCTGGCAATCTCCCCAGACCCTACTTAATATTCATGAAAAACACTGATAGTTCAGAGTCAAATGATTTTGACAATTTAGTAAACTATTTCTATGATTTAAAAAATGCACTATTAGGTTGGAGATACAACTCAGTAAAGTGCTTACCTATCAAACAATATATCCAAGTTCAATGCCTAGCACCCACAATAAAAATGCCAATCATGGTAGTTTGCACCTAAAATCTTAAGAACTGGGGAGGATGATACAGGTGGGTCTTTGGGGCTTGTTGGCTACATAGTATAACCTAATTGGTACGCTTCAGGCCAATGAGAGACTGTCTCAAAAAGAGGTGAATAGTGTACCTGAGGAATGAAAAATGAGGTTGTATCTGATCTCTACATGAATGAAACACATGCAATGCACATGCACGCGCCTGAATAAAACCATAAGCAAGGGCTGGAGAGCTAGTTTAGGAGTTAAGGCACTTGCCTGTGAAGGCTAAGGACCCAGGTTTGACTTCCCACAACCACAGAAGCCAGATGCACATGGTGGTGCATGTGTCTGGGGTTTGTTTGCAGTAGCTACAGATCCTGGCAAGCTAATTTTCTCTTTCATCCCCACCCCCTCAATAAATAAGTTAAAAAGAAAAACATAAGCAAGAAATAACAACTAAGGGGCTGAGGAGATGGCTCAATGAATAAAATGTTTGGCTCCTGGCATAAAGTCCAGGTGTGGTGGCATATGCCTATAATCCTAGCACTGGGGAGTTGGGGACAGAAGGGTCTATGGGTTTGCTGGTGAACTAGTCCAGCATAACCTAAGTTTGACAACAGACAGTCTCAAAAAGTAAAGTGGCAGCTGGGCATGGTGGTGCACGCCTTTAATCCCAGCACTCGGGAGGCAGAGGTAGGAGGATCACTGTGAGTTCGAGACCACCCTGAAAGTACATAGTGAATTCCAGGTCAGCCTGAACTAGAGTGAGACCCTACCTCAGGGGGGAAAAAAAAGTAGAGTCAGGCATGGTGGTATATGCCTTTAATCCCCAGCACTTGGGAGGTTGAAATAGGAGGAACACCATGAGTTCAAGGCCAGCTTGGGGCTACAAGATAAGTTCCAGGTTAGCCTGGGCTGGAGTGAGACTCTGCCCTGAAAAATTTTTAAAAATGAATAAAAAAGAAAAGGTGGAGAGTAATTGAGGAAGGTACTTCACATTGATTGCTGTTCTCCATACATACATCCATTCAAAGTTAATACTAGCCCTCAAACTAATTCACCTTGCATTGTTCCATTTCTAAATAACCAAAACCCTCACATATTTTTCTATGAGCCTCGTTCTTTAACCCACCTGCAATTACTGAAATCAAAGGAAACATTGTTGTCAATTTGATACTAGAATATCTGTATAGGAGGCTTAATCAACAGCCTGGGTTATTTCTGCTATTACTCTGTGGGTAATATAGGTTCCACACTAGGCACCACATGCTCCTAGTCTAAAGATAGAACTTCAGATTTACATGTCTAAGAATACAGAAGACAACTAGAAAACCCAAGCATTATTTCAATGCAAACATCTCTATATTATAATACAAGAAACACAAAAAAAATCAAGATAATATAATTCCTCCAAAAATTATAAATCCAAAAAATACCTCCAGCTAGATTGCTTTGCAAGAAATACCAGAAAAATAATTCAAAGAAATTATTATGAATATGTTCAAAGAAATCAAATGTATCAAAGAAAAGAAGCTGCTGAAGAACACAGGAAACCAACTTAATAAAATAAGGAAGTTGGGGCTGGAGAGATGGCTTGCTGGCTAAGGCATTTCCCTGCAAAGCCAAAGGACCCCAGTTTGGTTTTCCAGGACCCATGCAAACCAGATGCACAAGGGGGCACATGTATCTGGAGTTCATTTGCAGTGGCTAGATGTGCTGGTATGCCCATTCTCAATCTCTCTGCCTCTTTCTTTCTCTCAATTAAATATATATATATATATGCAGGAGGTTAATACAAGATAGGAGTAAGGAAATAGAAATACTAAAGAAATACCAATCAGAAATACTAGAAAAAAAAGTAAATCAAATAAAACCTGTAGAAAGTCTCACCAATAAAATGCATCACAACAAAGAGAAAGACAAACTAAAAGGAAGGCATAAATGGAAATTTCAAGGCATATGAGACACTAAGAAGAGATCAAATTTAAGAATTCAGGGTATGGTAGAAGGAGAAGAAATTCAGTCTAAAGGAACAGTATTTTCAAGAACATTATAGAAGAAAATTTCTCCCAAGTAGGGAAAGAGATGCCAATACAAATACAGGAGGTATTGACACCATCAAACAAACAAGACCAAAACAGAACTTCTCTTTGCCATATTACAAACTACTAAATATACAGACCAAAGAAAATATATTTAAAGCAGTATAAGAGAGAAGCATCAAGTCACCTATACAGGAAAGTCTATCAGGATGACAGCAAATGACTCAACACAAACTTTAAAAGCCAGAAGGGCTTGGAATGATTGAAAAACAACAACTATCACCAAGTTTACTACATCCAGCAAAACTATCTGTCATAACTGAAGGAGAAATAAGGACTTTCCATAATAAAAACAGGCTAAAGGAATATATAACTACTAAGCCAGCTCTGTAGAAAATATAAGCTGGAGAGAAAAAAAAGCACATACATGAGAAAACAGGGAAAAAATACATACTATGTTCAAATAATAGTTAATAGAAGAGTTAATAGTTAATAAAATCAAGAGAAATGGCAAGAATAAATAAACACCTTTCAGTAATAACTCCTAGTATCAATGGCCTCAATGCCCCAACCAAGAGACACAGATATGGAGACTGGATTAAAATTAGGACCGGGCTGAAGAGATGGCTTAGTGGGTAAGGCACATGCTTGCAAAGCCTAAGGACCCTGGTTCAATTCTCCAGGTCCAATGTAAGCCAGATGCACATGGTGATGCATGTGTCTGGAGTTTGTCTGCAGTGGCTAGAGGCTGGTGCACCCATTCTCTCTCTCTCTCTTTAAAAAAATTAAAAATGCAGGATCCTTCAGTTTATGGCCTCCAAGAAACTCATCTCATCATAAGAGACAGACATGACCTCATGGTGAAAGGATGGAAAAAGGTATTTCAAGAAAATGTGCCTAAGAAACAAGCAGGTGATATTCTAATATCTGACAGGATAAACTTCAAATCAACATTAGAGGATTTATAAAAAGGTCACTTTATGCTGACAATCAAACAAAGGGGACATTACACTCTTAAGACATATCTTCAATGAACATGGTGCATCCAATTTCAATAAATACATGTAAAGTCACAGATTACCCCAAGCATAATAGTAGTAGGCGACTTTAGATGACCCACTCTTACCAACTAACAATTCACACTAAGAAAAAGCATTGAGGCATCTGGATTAAATGACAACATAGAACAAATGTACCTGATAGACATGTACAAAACATTCCATACAAATGCTGGATACACATTCTTTTCAGCATCACATGAACATTCTCTAAAATTGACCATATATTAGGATACAAAGCAAATCTCAAAAAATACAGGAAAACTAGCTGTGCATGGTGGCACACGCCTTTAATCCCAGCACTGGGGCGGGGACAGAGGTAGGAGGATTGCCATGAGTTCAAGACCACCTGGAGAACAGAGTGAATTCTAGGTCAGCCTGGGCTAGTGAGACCCTACCTCAAAAAACCAAAAATAAAATAAAATAAAATAAAAAAGATCAGCACTCAGAAGGCAGAGGTAGAAGGATCACAGGTGAGTTCAAGGCCACCCTGAGACTGCACAGTGAATTACAAGGCAGCCTGAACTAGAATGAGGCCCTACTTCGAGAACTCCCCCCCTCCACATTGCATGATTGTGTATATCCTCATGGAAACTAAATCAAAAAGGAAACAAAAAATTCATGGGATCAAATGACAATGAAAGCACAACATACCAAAACCCACTGGATACAATGAAAGCAGACCTAAGAGGAAAAGTTATAGCTTTAAGTCCCTATATTAAGAAATTAGAGAGCTGGAGACATGGCTTAGCAGTTAAGGGGTTTGCTTACAAAGCCCAAGGACTCAGGTTTGATTTCCCAGTGCCCACATAAGCCAGATGCACAAGGGGGTGAATGCATTTGGAGTTCACTTGCAGTGGCTAGAGGCCTTGGCATGCCCATTCTCTCTCTCTCATAAAGAAATAATAAAGATCAGGGCAGCAATTAATGAAATAGAAACTAAAAAAAAAAAAAAAAACTCATAGAATGAATGAAAAGAGTTGGTTTTTTGAAAAAATGAACACAATTTTTCTCAGGGACAAGTCCTTAGCAAAACTGACTGAGAGAAGAGATGCAAATTAGTATAATTAGAGGGACGGGAATAATATCTTTGTCTCATGAATACAAGCTGTATGTTGTATCTGTCCTTTAGTGTTACTAGCACTAGTGTTTCAGTAACCCTCCTATATAAATGATGGGCCCAAAGTAAAACAGTAGTGAGGCTGGCAATTCAATAAGCACCAAAAAGCAAAATTGACTTATATGCTGGCTATTAAAATTTGTTTTATGAATCAATCTTCAATCTGTGAAATGAAGATTTAAAAAGAAATTTTTGGTAGTTTCGCTTGGACTAAGTTTGCTGTCATACTTCAAACTGCAAAAAATTACAGTTGCAAAAAACTTATGAATGCTTAGTTATGACAAATGAGACATTAAATCTGTATATGTACAAACTTGAAAAAATATATTATACACAAGGTTTGGTACTACCCAAAGAATCTACTGGGATCCTTGAAACACATTTCCCATGGATGAAGAGCAAGTACTATGAGTGAGTATGGAATTTTTCCATATAATATCTAGAAAAATATTAAATACCCAAGTCTTTAATCTATTCAACACCAATCAATACTGGACAGAAGCTGGGCATAGTGGTGCATGCCTCTAATACCAGCACTGGGGAGGCAGAGGTAGGAGGAGTGCCACCAGTTCAAGGCCACCCTGAGAATACATAGTTAATTCCAGGTCAGCCTGAGTAAAACCCTACCTCAAAAAAAACAAACTGGACAGATAATAAGGTAGGTTTATTGGCTTAGATTTTATATTTATGTAATCTATGTATCTAATACATAGACTTTGATATATATCATAAACCTACCAATTTGAATTATTTTTAAAAGCTCAAAACTTCCCATTTTAACAGTGTTATATAAAAAACTGTAAAAAATGCATTAGTCTCTATTCTTATCTTTTCTAGAAACATCACAAATAATCTGTTTTGAAAACAAGCTTTATTGAGATATACCATCTTAAGTTTGCCTAATTAAAAGTTTATAACGCATGGTTCTCTAGTATATTTAGAGTTTAGCAATTACTCAAATAATTCACTTAATATGTGAAACTTGTACTCAATTCTCCTCTGTTCTCTTAAGCACACTGGTTGCTTGTCCTATTCCATATATCCTACAATTCTTAAAACATCTCTGGTGACTGTCAACTCAGTTCTATCATAAAATTACATCCCACCAAAGAGTAACACTTTCAATGTTTAGACCCTTCCCTGAAATCTCACCTCCTGCAAAACTTCTAATAATTAACAAAGAATTCAACTGAGCTGTTTTACATAGCTTTAAATATTTAAAAACTTATAACCCCAGCATAGAACTAACTGAAGGTTCAAGAGCTACAGAATGATTTTGAGGCCAACATGGGTAGTTGCACAGTAAAATCCTAGCTCAAAAATCAAACACTTACAACATAAAAATCTAGGTTTTTCTCAGTATTACTGACATCATTAGTTTGGGTTTGGAACTGTTTCTTACCCATTTGAGTATCACTGACAAAACAGCAAAAAGAATAAGAAACACTAGGAAAAGAGTGATCTATAAAAATATAATCAAATTATATTATTTAAAACAGAGTTGGGAAGATATTTCACTGGGCAAAGTACTTGCTATGTAAGCATGAGAAAATGAATTCATATCCGCAAAACTGACATAATGATGGATGTGGTGGTCTATAAAGTGTTCCTGCAATAAGGTAGATGGCAGAAAGAATCCCTAGAAGCTTGTATGCCAGCTATCTTGGTATATGCAGTGATATATAAAAGACCCTGAATCAAACCAAGTGGAAAGCAAAGACACACCTAAGGCTGTCCTCTGACCACTGCAGGTCTGCTTTGGAATATACACACATAAACACAGATTTAAAAAAAAAAAAAAATCTGGGGCTGGAAGGATGGCTTAGGTTGGTTAAAGTGCTTGCCTGCAAAGCCAAAGGACTCAGGTTCAATTTCCCAGGACCCACATAAGCCAGATGCACAAGGTGGCACATGTGTCTGGAGTTTGCAATGGCCGGAGGCCCTGGAGTGGCCATTCTCTGTCTGTGCCCTCCCTCACATAAATAAATAAAAATTTTAATACTTTAAAAAATAAAAATTTCAAAACATTCTCTAGGGCTGGAGATATGGCTTAGAGGTTAAGGCACTTGCATGCAAAGGCTAAGGACACAGATTTGATTCTCCAGGTCCCATGTAAGCCAGATGCACAAGGGGGCACAGGTGTCTGGAGTTCATTTTAAGCGGCTGGAGGCCCTTGCACACCTATTCTCTCTCTCTACCTGCCTATTTCTGTATCTCTCTCTCTCAAATAAATACATAAAAATTAAGTTTAAAAAACTCTCTAGTAATCTGAAATTGTGAGTTAAACTGATAAAAATGATGTCATTTCTTCTACCTCATTAATAGACATCCAATTTGCTGGGCGTGGCAGTGCATGCCTTTAATCCCAACACTTGGGAGGCAGAGGTAGGAGGATCGCCGTAGGTTTGAGGCCACCTGAGACTACATAGTGAATTCCAGGTCAACCTAGGCCAGAGTAAAATCCTACCTCAAAAAACTAAAAACATCCAACTAGGACAATAATAACAAGGAATATCTATCTCTGTTTTGCTTTTAAATCCTTCAGTGGCTCAGTGGTAGAGTACTTAACATACATAAGACCCCAGGACTAATGCCCAGCATGCACACCCCTCCCCCAATCTCTCTCGCACAAATGAATCCATAAATAAATCCATAAGCCATGTAGCATGACCCAATCTTAAAATAAAAAATTAATGACAATAATAAGTAATAAAATCAATACAAGTTGAAAAAAATCTCTTAGAACAGTTTAATTTTGAGATGCTCTTTTAAGTCTTTACTGGTTTTTTTTTTTGGGGGGGGGGCGATTTCTAGGTAGAGTCTTTGCTCTAGGCCAGGCTGTCCTAGAATTCACTATCTAGTCCCAGACTGGCTTTGAACTCACAGTAATCCTCCTACCTCTGCCTCCCAAGTGCTAGAATTAAAGGCATAAGCCACCACATCCAGCTCTTTACTAGTTTTTTTGAATTTAATGTTTTATGTGATTGTAGACAATATAAACAGATATTATCACTTCTTACCTTTTTATGAGATGACAAAATCAAAATATCCTTCAAACCACCAAAAGGTTTTGCCAAGTTATATATTTCTTCTAATGAATATCCTTTAGTAGGCAAATTAGAAATAAGTACCACACACATTTCTTCCATTTCCTTCAAAACAAATTAAGAAGTTAATTAGTCTTTAAATTGTACTAACTCCTGAGGTAAACTAGATATTTAGAAAGCTCATTTGAACCTCAAATTAAAAATCCTTGTAATTGCAAATTTACATTTTTCAAATATGTAATTATAGCTGCACCATCTGTCATCTAGTCCAGGTCTCTGATTCTCTTTTTGGCTTACTGTTTTATTGTTATTATTGTTGTTTGTTTTCTAACACAGGGTGCCACTCCAGCCCCTGCTTGGCCTTGAACTCACAAAGATCATCCTACCTCAGCCTTCCCAGTGCAGGGAGTAAAGGCACGTGCCATCATGCCTAGGCTCTAGATAATTGAGATTTTAACATGTTCATTAATAAAAGATATTATCACAAGAAAGCAATGAAATTTATAGCCTTCAAATATATCTGGAAGACCTATTTGCTCTACAAAAACTGCAAAACAATTTTTAAAAAGTCCTGGTATTCTAAATATTAGAAAAAAGACAAGGTTTCACAAAAGTATACTGAGGGCTAGGAATGTAGCTCAGCTGTAGAGTATTTGCTTTACATGCAAAAACACTGGGTTCCATCCCAAGCACTGTATAAAACTGGTGTATTCCTATAATCCTAGTACTCCAAAGGTGAAGGCAGGAGGATCAGAAGTTTAAGGTCATCCTTGGTTACATGGCCAAATTTGAGGTCAGCTGGGATACAAGGCAGTGAACGGATTCTAATTTGACAAGTTGGTATCTACTCCTAAACACATTTTTTCTTCATATGTGCTGAGGGAAAAGTAATCATCAGAAATACATAATTATGAAGAATAATTCAACAGTTTTGAACTGAAACTACAAAGAGTTACAAAATAATTGTCAACATGCCCAATACTGCCAATTTACCTGAGTTTTATAAGAAAATATAGTTAGCCAAATAATTTAAATAGATAAAATACAAAAACTGACCTTGTTCACTGGTTCATTTTCTGTGGCCTCCAAAGTAGTGTCTTAATAAGAAAAAATAATGAAAACTTAATTTTTAAGTTTCTGCAAAACATGAATAAAAGTCCTATTCTATTCCATAACAGATTAAATAAGTTATATGAAAATGCATGTGCTGACAGAAGCTGAGAGAAAAACTAAGTGTAAGCATGACAAGGCATTTAAATAATACATTTAGTTTATTCCTTCTGAAAGTAAACCTTCAGAATAATGTGGTAATAGGATAAATAGTTGAATCATAATGCTTTTGACTCTTAGGTATGACCTAGCATTGGAAAAATACACACAATACAAAATGAAGTACCTCTTTCTTAAAATTTTAATTTTTTCAACATTACATGCAAGTGAACACAATAAAATATGAACTGGCCTACCTGAAATATCTTTAGCATTCTTTTCGGTGGCTTCAGTTTCTGTATTGCTCTTTAGTTCAGTATCTGCTGCATGAAACCACAGTCTGCTTTAGTTTTCTAAAAACACTACTGTAATTAAACTAATGAATCATAACCATAATTTAAGCTAATTATTTCATTACTTCAGGCGTTGTCATGCTGGCCTGACTTAAGTAAATGTCATTTTAAAAAACAAAGTGACTGGAGCTGGGAACATGGCTTAGTGGTTAAAGGAACACGGTTTGCAAAGCCTGTTGGCCCAGGTACAATTTCCCAGTCACCCACGTAAAACCTCACAGACATTCATTTGCAGCAGCAAGAAACCTTGGCATAACCCCTCATTCATATATGTACTTGTGTAAAATAAGAAACAAATACAGCCTGGGCTACATTAGACCCTGTCTCTAAATGATAAGAGTTTGAACTAAAAAAAAAAAAAAATCCCCTTGAAGATCTTTAAGAAAGATGTCAAAGTGTACTCTGAAAGTTCACAAAGAAGACTGAAAGAAAACACTATGTGATAGCATAAACTTACCTGGCTTAGTCACAGGTTTACTGGAATCTTTGTTTTTGATATTCCCAGCCTTTTTAGCTTCCAGAGCCTTCTTCACAAATTTTGCTTTTGAAAGTAAAATTTAACAATTATTTTGAGTATAGGCCTGCTCAGTTACTTAGCACATTTTATATTAATGCTGACAAATGTAAGTTCAACTTCATATGCAACACATAATCACAAAAACAAAAGGAATTTGTATTTTGAAATCTAAGCCAAGTTCCTTGGAATTAGGAAAAAGGTAATCTTTTTATTAATAATAAGCTGTGGAAGGCAATATGATATGACAGTTCTGAAAAAAAAAAAAGATTAATCCGTGACAGTTCTGGGAAAAAAAGATCACATAACAAACTGTAGTTATATAGTTATATATGTGAAACTATTAATATGTATCTGCATGAATCTTTTCAAGACAGTAAAACAATACAACAACAAATAAAAGTCCTATATAGTGAATTATCAATATCAAAGTATCTAAACTCTTAAGATGTTATCAGACAATAGAAATTATATGAGTTCAAAACTTGCTTTTGCTAATCTATTCTTTAAGGAAGAATTATAAACTTAAAGCCTCTTTCTCTAGTAGTCTTACCTGCTGTGATGGAAGCTTTACCTTTAGCAGCTACTGTTATCACAGATTTTACAGAACCCACTGATTTCCCTAAATCACAAAATATACAGTCAATACTGGTTTCCTCAACCAGTGTCAATATCCAAGGAACCTCACAGAAAGATAGTGTAAGATTAAAAGATGATATTTTATTCAAAACACATAATGCTATCAACTTTGGGAGCAATATATTTTCTCCATCCAGCAATAATGATAATTTCTTGAGGGTGGAGAGAAAATACCAATGATTTCATCTCTTGGCTAGAGCACTATAAAAGTAGCATTCAGGTAAGTTAAATAACTCTCTGAATGTATGGATCAAGTAGAGTCTAAATCACAATTTTTAAAAGGATTTTGTTTAGTTTTTGTATGCTTGTATGTATGAGCAGAAAGAGATATAAGAGATATAGACAGAGAGAATGGGCACGGCAGGGCCTCCAGCCTCTGCAAATGAACTCCAGGTGCGGACCACTTTGTGCATCTGGATTTATATGGGTACTGGGGAATCAAACTTGGGTTGTTGGGCTTTGTAGGCAAGTGCCTCAATCTCATGTTCTTATTTTCAAAAGAAGTTATACTGAGCCTTCCAATCCATTACTCCCTGGATTCCACTTGATTGAAAACATTCAGGAAGTCATACAAAGATGGCCTTCATTCATTGCTAGTGTCCCTGCTGTGCAAGATTCTTAAAATTGATCTGACTTTTATCCACATATATCTATGATTGTCGCCCATTTTCCATGATGATTCAACTTATAAGCACCACGCTCATTAAACTTACCAAAATCCTATCTACACTGACAGCCATTGGAGAATTAGCTCTGAAAAACTGGATTCAAGCCAGGAGTGGTGGTGCACCTTTAATTCCAGCACTCAGGAGGCCAAGGTAGGAGGATCACCATGAGTTCAAGGCCAACCAGAGACTATATACTGAACTCCAGGTCAGCCTGAGCTAGAGAGAAACCCTACCTCAAAAAACCAAAGTAACTTAATTAATTAAAAAAATAATAAAATTAAAAAATTTTGGGGATTCAAAACAAGTAGCTAGAAAGTATTAGGGGAGGGCTAGCTAGGGATGTAGCTCAGTTGATAGTGTTTGCCTAGCATGTGTTAAACCCTGGGTTTGATCTCCAGCATCACATAAAAGTGGGTGTGATGGCACATTTGTAATCCCAGCACTACAGACATGAAGGCAGGAGGATCAGAAATTCAAGGTCAGCCTAGACTACATAAGACCCTGTCTTTAAAATTAAAAAAAAAAAAAAAAAAAAAGGAAGAACAGTCCAGAGTCAGAAAGACTCGAGTACTATCTTATTTCTGTGTACCTTATGAGACTACAACTATACTTCAGAAAATTAAATCATACAAAAAGAATCATTGGCAAGCATTTAAAAAAAAAATCTACAGATCTTCCCTTTATACAACCATTGTTGAAAAGAGCAATGCAGGAGCTACTCCATTATTGGAAGTTTCACTACTTAAAGTTTCAGTTACTCACAAGTCAGAAATATTGAAAGAACTAGGCAAGGTAGCATACACCTTTAATCCTAGCATTAAGGAGGCAGGAGTAGGAGGATGGCTGAGAGTTCAAGGCCAGTCTGGGACTACAGAGTAACAGTTCAGCCTGGGCTAGAGGGAGACCCTACCTTGAAAAAAAACAAAACAAACAAATAAAGCTGTCCTGTGCATCATCCTGTCTAGGACATATAGAGTATAATATATGCATGTTGCCTGCTCAGTAGTCAAGTAGCAGCCAGCCACCTGTTATCACTCTGAAAGTTGAAATTTCACAATGCTTACATTCAAGTAACTCTTGTTTTACTTAATTATAGCCCCTAAGAATGAATAGTATTGCTAGCAACTCAAGTATGCCCAAAAGAAAGCATAAGTGATTCCTGTAAGTAAAGATGAGGCAGTCCAATATCTGATATTTGAAAGACCACATTCATATAGTATATTATTTTATTTATTTACGGTATTTTTGTTTCATTTCGTTTTGTTTTGTTTTAGCAGCAGCAAGGTCTCTAGAACAAACTGATTTGGAACTTACTCATACAGTCTAGGCTGGCCTTTAAAATTCACAGTACTCCTACCTCAACCTCATGAGTGCTGGAATTAAAGGTGTGAGCTACCATGTCCTACATAAAACATTATTATATTAACATTGTTGTTAACTGTTTACTGTACTTAATTTAAAAATTAAACTTAAGCTGGGCATGATGGCACACGCCTTTAATCCCAGCACTTGGGGGCTGGAGAGATGGCTTAGCAGTTAAGCGCTTGCCTGTGAAGCCTAAGGACCCTGGTTCAAGGCTGGATTCCCCAGGACCCACGTTAGCCAGATGCACAAGGGGCGCATGTGTCTGGAGTTTGTTTGCAGTGGCTGGAAAACCTGGCGCGCCCATTCTCTCTTTCTCTCTACCTGCCTTTCTCGTTCTGTCTGTTACTCTTAAATAAATAAATAATGAACAACAACAACAAAATTTTTTTTAAAATCCTAGCACTCAGGAGGCAGAGGTAAGTGGATCGCCATGAGTTCCAGGTCAGCCTTGGCTAGAGTGCGACCCTGCCTCAAAAAAACAAAACAAAAAAAATTAAATTAAAATTAAATTTTATAACAAGAAACATGCATCTACCTATGTAGAGTTCAGTACTATCTGTAATTTCAGGTATTTACTGTGAATCTTGGAATATATCCCTGTCTATAAGGAGGAATGACTATACCAATCCAAAGAAATTTCATCACCTAACTGGTCAATTTTTAGTGTTTTATAAGTTCAGCACAGAAGTAAGTAAAGTAAGTAGGTAAGTAAGCCCCTTAGGTATTTCTTTTTAGTATTACTGTTACTATCATGAGTCAATTCACTTTACTACTTCTATGTGGACACAACTACTATTTAAGGAAAAACTACCTAGCATTTGTCACCAGCAGTTAAGCGGTAGCTCCCAGTCCTCCAAAATCTGTCCACGTGACTATCATATACTTATCACAATGTCTGCTAAATAAATGCAATTTCAAAGTTAGTCATTTAAGAGGACGACTGCTAAGAAACTACTACATTAAATTCTGAGTATGCCTCCAACAATGGTCATTTCCCAATTAAAAGCTGCTTCTGGTCAGGTATAATGGCACATGCCTCTAATCCTAGCACTTGAGAGGCATAGGTAGGAGGATCCTCCTGAGTTCAAGGCTACCCGGAGATGACATAGTGAATTCTGGGTCAGCCTGGAATAGAGTGAGACCATACCTCAAAAATACAAAATAAAATAAAATAAAGCTGCTTCTTTCCCTTTTAATTTAATATACTGTTCTCTATCCTTTAATGATGATGTAACATCTGCATTGAGCAGAAATGGGAGGGAAAGGAGGAAAGAGGACTTATATCAGGGTAGAGAAAAAAAAAAATCAGTCATGATTTAAAAACCCAATACAATGAATGAAATAGGCTTGGAGGTGTACACCTGTAATCCCAGCATTCAGGAGGTTAAGGCAAGAAGATAAAGTCCAGGCCAGACTTAGCTACTTGACCAGTTCAATGCCTATTTGGGCTACATAAGATCCTGTCTCTAAACAAACACACACACACAAACTAACCAACAGCAAGAACAAAATAAAAACAACTACTCCAGCTTTAAAAAAAAAAAAATCTGCAATATCTGGACTATTGTGTAAAAGAACAGACCTCAATGAGAAGGAAATATCTGTGACATTCATCATCATGAGATACTTTCTCCAGTTATATTACTTTCCTTTGATATTATTAGAGCATTCTAGGTTAAATTTCATTTCTCAAAACTATTAGGTAACTATTTATCTTAAATATTAGTATACATGTAATACAAACTATTATCACATGAAATCCAAAACTGCTCTCCTCCCTCCCTTCCTCCCTCCCTTTTTTCTTCCCTCCCTCCCTTCTTCCCTTTTCTCCTTCTTTTTCTTTCTTTCTTTTTTTAATAGGGTCTCACTCTAGCCCAGGCTAACATGGAAATCACTTTGTAGTCTCAGGCTGATCTCAATCTCACAGTGATATTCCTACTTCTGCTTCCCAAGTGTTGGGATTAGAGGCATGCACCAGTATATAAGCTTGGCTTTATGTACTTCTTAAATAATCTAAAGTTAGCTAGTGTCTAGAATCCTAATAAAAATACATCTGCAAGACAAGAGAGTGTACCTCAGTGGTAAAGCACTAGCATAAAATGTGCAAGGCCCTGAGTTGAATTCTCAGCATCACAATAAACAAAACAACAAAAAGGCCATATACCTGCAGATTTGTTTATTTTGGCTGCTAAAGCCTTGGTCTGTCCAGTTTTGCCTACGATAATGGGAAAATAATATTTCAATAACACATAACAAGTAACATTTATATTTAGGTAATAGTTAACCTGGCAATAATTTTCATAGAATACTACACAAAAATATCATTATGCTCACCTCTTCTGTCCAGGGATGTTCCTGGGGCAAATTCTTAGGCATGAACTTGATGTGTTAAAGGCACTCCTTAGCCTCACTATGTGTGGGATCAAAAGTGTGAGCCTCCAATCCCAGCTTTTTCACACATTTAAATTTTAGCAATTAATATTAAACATCCCCCCCACAAATCTGTACTAATATTCCTTCCCATCAATATATGAATAGGATACCTCCATTTCCACACAAATACAGTGTTATGATGTCATCATACTATCATGATTAAAAAAAAAAATCAATCTTTCACTATGAGAAGGATTATTTTCCTTGTTTCAATGGAGTTCTAGCAATTTTCACATTTAGAAGTCTTTCTCTGTGTAACCTACTTGTTCTACTATTCAACAAATGGTTTTTTATTGTATATTCAATAATATATTATAGTTAATATTAATATAGCAAATATTACATTTATTTATTTAAAAGAGAGAGAGAGAGAGAGAGAGACAGAGAGAAAGAGAGGCAGATGGAGCAAGTATGGGCATAGCAGCGCCTCTAGCCATTGCAAACAAACCCCAGATGCATGCACCACCTTGTGCATTTGGCTTACATGGGTTCTGAGGAGTTAAACTTAGGTCATTAGGCATTGCAGGCAAGTGTTTTAACCACTAAGCCAGTCCCTTTTTTTTCTTAAGTTTTTAAATACTCTACTTATTTGAGAGAGAGAGAGTGTGTGTGTGTTTGTGTGAGTGTGAGTGAGTTATGGGCACGCCAGGGCCTCCAGCCATTGCAAATGAACTTCAGACGCATATGCTACCCAGTGCATCAGGCTGACGTGGGTCCTGGGGAATAGAACCTGGGTCCATAGGCTTTGCAGGCAAATGCCTTAACTGCTAAGCCATCTCTCCAGCCACCAAATTATTTTTTAGATTGTTCACATGTTTCTCACTTATTGTGTATCTTTAAATATTAAAAATATTACCTATCTGACAACACAGGTAACAATTTGTAGAGTTAGACCAAATGTTTTTGCAAAATACTTTTGTGTAATAAATATTGTTCTGTTGGGGAAAGACTGTAAATACCTTTGCTAGCCTATGTACCAATCTTCGCTTCATTTGTAATTCATTTTTATATACAAGTTTTACTTTTGTCAGAGCAAAGTAGTCAGTTTAATGAATTGCTCCTCCCCACTACATGAAAAATATTCACATTTAATGATTTATTTATGATATTAGTAATGATATATTTGGGAAAATACCCCCAGGCTCTTTTGGTCCTAGTAATCTGTCCATTTGCGAAACTATCAAAATATTCTCAATCTTTTTTTTTTTTTGAAGTAGGATCTTACTCTAGCTCAGGATAACTTGGACTTCACTATGCAGTCTCAGGTTGGCCTCCAACTCAGTCATCTCTGCCTCCCGAGTGCTGGCATTAGAGTTGTCCAACATTATGCTTGGCACAACCTTTTAACTTTGTTACACTCAATGTTATTTTCCAGTCAATGAATACCATCTATATAATTACATAATTACAGTATTTGCTAGGGATAGTCCTTTTTTGTTTGTTTTGTTTTTGGTTTTTGAGGGAAGGTCTCACTCTATTACAGGCTGACCTGGAATTCACTATGTAGTCTCAAGGCTGCCTACAACTCAGTGATCCTCGTACCTCTGCCTCCCAAGTGTTGAGATTAAAGGTGTGTGCCACCACACCCAGCTCCATTAAAAAAAAAAGTATATACTTCATTTATTTGAGAGAGAGAGAGACAGACAGACAGATAGAGAATATGGGTGTGCCAGGGCCTCTAGCCACTGCAAGTAAACTCCAGACACATGTGCCACCTTGTTCATCTTGACTGGAGAACTGAATCTGGGACCCTTAGGCTTCCCAGACAAGCACCCTAACCACTAAGCCATCTCTCCAGCCTCATTTTTTTTTTTTGTTTGTTTGTTTTTAATTTATTTATTTTAGAGCGACAGATACAGAGAGAAAGACAGATAAAGGAAGAGAGAGAATGGGCGCGCCAGGGCTTCCAGCCTCTGCAAACGAACTCCAGACGCGTGCGCCCCCTTGTGCATCTGGCTAACGTGGGACCTGGGGAACCGAGCCTCGAACCGGGGTCCTTAGGCTTCACAGGCAAGCGCTTAACCACTAAGCCATCTCTCCAGCCCATCTCCAGCCTCATTTTTAATAAAATATTTATTTGAGAGACAGAAACAAAAAGTGAGTGAGTATGAACATGCCAGGGCATCTGGCCACTGCAAATAAACTCCAGACACACGTGCTACTTTGTGCATTTGACTTTACGTGACTCCAGGCTGTCAAGCTATGCAATTAAACACCTTTAACCACTGAGCTATCTATTCAGTCCACTTCTTTCCATTTTTATGCCTGTTAATTTGTATTATGCTGGCTAGTAGTTTTAAGTTTTAGAAAAATACTTTTATTTTTACGGGAGACAGAGAATGAGAATTGGCATGCCGGGGCCTCTAGCCACTGCAACTGAACTCCAGATGAGTATGCTAACTTGTGCATGGCATGATCGTGTGCGAATGTATGGTCTTGTGCGTCTGGTTTTGGGTTCTGGGAAGTCAAATCTGGATTGTTAGGCTTTTCAGACAAATGACTTAACTGCTCTCTCAAGCTCTAGAAAAATACTTTTATTTAAAACTTTTACAAAAGTACTGTATCTTTAGTTCCCAAGCTTAACAGGAATGTGTCTATTGTTTTATTATTAAGCAAATATCCTATCTTGTGATTTGATGTGCCTATATTTTTATATGTATGTTACTGCATAAATAAAAGTGATCCCTAGAACCACAATGTACATATGCACACAGTATAGTTAATGAAGTAGATAACTATTTTAAGGATTTTATTTTAACCTTAGTTTTTGTTAAATGTATTTGTGTGTGCATGTGGGGGAACATCAGGGTTTCATGACACTTTGGTATCTGGCTTAGGAACTGACCTGGGTTATCAGGTTTGTAAGCAAGCACCTTTAACCACTAAGCCATTTTCCCAGTCCCTTATTTTATTCTTTGCTACCATTTATTTTGCGAGTGTGGGTGTGTGTCTGTACAGTGTGCATGTGTACATATATTCATGTTGTGTATGGAAGCCAGAGGTCAATTTCAAGTGTCTTGAGTTGATCTTCATTTTATTCTTTAAGACAGTCTCAATAAACTTGGAGCTCACCAATTTGGCTAGACTAGCTAGCCAGCAAACACTATGGATCTTTCTGTTTTATATCCCCAGCACTAGGATTACAGGCATGTGCTGCCATAACTGACATCTCACATGGGTACTGGAGATTAAAATTCTGGTTCTCATATTTGCACAGCAAGTACTTTACCCAGTGAGCCAAGGATCGGGATTTTTAATGGCAAAAATGGATGTTGAAGTTTACCAAATATAATTTTTTAGTATCTGTGATAGTTAAGGTGTTGTTAACTTGACCTGTTTAGTAATTCAGTCAGGTGGATCTCTGAGGTTGCTTCCAGGAAGGATTAACTGGAGGAGGAAGTCTTTCCCACAGAGCAGGTGGGCCCCTCCCAGAAGGGGACTTTATATAAGGAAGCTCTGGGGGAAAAGACCCCCTTCCTTCTTCCCACTCAGCTGCTATAGCAGCTTGCTGCCTTCCAATGTGGATTGAAGACCAATGCGGACTGAAGACCCATGTGGATTGAAACCCAGAGGCTCCTCAGGAAGCCTCCAGGCCTTCAGTGTCAGATTGGGACTGCTGAAACATCTGGCCACGTGAACTGGGCAGCTACCAGTAATTCTCGGGCCTTCAACTGCTATTGGACAACCATAAACTAATCCAATGTATTCCCTTTTTTAAAATAATTCATTCTAGCAGTTCTGTTCCTCTAGAGAACCCTAGTAGATTTTGTTACTGAGAGTGGGGTTGCTGCTATACATCTGACTATGTGGCTTTGGCCTTTGGCAGCTGATTTTCAAGAGGAATGTGGAAGGATTTGAAACCTTGGCCAAGGAGACGCCTTGCAGTGCTGCAAGTACAGCTTGATGGACTATTCTGGTCAGAGTTGAAAGACATGAATGCAGAAAGAACTATGGACTGTGAAGTTTGGCTTATGAGGGTGTGAAAGCGCTATTCCTAGACTGGGCTAGCAGTTTGTATAGGAAGTTTTGTTATGCCTGGGTTCTGAGAAGCAGTGCAGGGTTGCTTTGGTAGAAATGAACTGGTGTGAGCAGAGGGATATGGCACAGAAAAAATAAAATCTTTGGGCCTAAATTGCTGTCCATTCACCTGCAAATTGTTTAAGAGATTATAATCTTTCAGATTGGGCTACTGACCTGCACTGGGGCAACATGAAGAAAATGTACTCTTTTGGAGGGGTCTGAGTGCTCAAGAAGTGTCCTGTTCTTTAAAATCTGCTTTATTCCCCCCCCCCCCCCAGATTAACAAATTGGTACCCTACCGGGTATTGTAGAGTATAAGAAAAGCAGGAAAGAGAGGGTCATTGAGTTTACAACATGGTCTTGTGTTCTGGAAATGACCATGAGCAGTGAGAAGCAGGTTTTCTGGATGCCTGCATGGAGAGCCAATGGGGCCATGAGTGTGGAACCACGGATTAAAGTTGGACTACTTGCGTTGTATTTTACATCATGAAATTCATGTGGGAACTGTTTGTGTAGAATGCTTTTACTGGAAAAATAATTGACTTAGATGTTATCTTTGTATGGTATAAATCACTAATTAAAACATTTTTAAGTTATTTGAACTTTTAACAATAAGCACTTATTACTTTTTAACTACGTTTAAAAGAAAGTTAATTTTCATTTGAGAACTGAAAAAGTAAACATTTCTCTAGAGTTTGTAGTGGCTAAAGACCTTGGCACATCCATTCTCGTTCTCTCTGCCTCTCTCTCACATAAATAAATAAATAAATAAATAAATAAATAAATAAACAAACAAATATTCATTAAAGCAAAGAAACCAGAGATTTTATGCATTGTGTGTTTTTCCAATGGATTCAATAAAACCATAATGAGTTTGGCTTGAATATCCCTGTGTTTTTCTTCCTGCACATACTTATTCATTAAATTCACACAGTATATCACACATTAATGGATGGAAAATTTAACAATTAAACTACAAATATTCCCTATTATCAACCAAGAAAGGGAAATAGGCTCATTGACAAACTATAATACCAAATGACTTAAATCACAAAGAACAAAGTTGGGAGATTTCAACAGGCTAGGAGTTGTCACACCCTATCCCAGAAAAGTCTTATTTTACTTTGTATCTTTAATACCTAGCATGGCACCTATTAAGTACTTAGTAAGTGAAGTTCACTGGAAGTTAAGACTGTGTAACTATGAATTAAGGAATATCATAACAAGTCACAGCTAGAAAATACTGTTCTGAGTGGTTGGAACATAACTTCTACTGAGAGGAAGAAAAAGCCATGTAAGAACAAAGGGTAATTTGTGTACAATTAAAGAATTAGGGCTTTAATTAGGGCTGTACCAACAAGAAGGATCAATCATGTGCAACATAGACAAGGAATCACAAGAACATAAAGAAAATAAAAGAATGAAAAGGAAAGGAAAAGAAAAAAAGGATCACTGGGTATAGTGGTGCACACCCTTAATCCCAGCACTTGGGAAGCAGAGGAGGATTGCTGTGAATTTGAGGATATCCTCAGACTACACAGTAAATTTCAGGTCAGCCTGGCTTAGAGTAAGACTCTACCTCAAAAAAAGAAAAAGAGAGAGAGAGAGCGCGCGAGCGAGCAAGAGAAGAATGTAGTTGCAATGCCCTTTCCATTAAAGCCCAGTAAATAATATTCCTAGTATCATCTTGTGAGAAGTTTCTACTAAACTAACAAAATACATTCATTTGGAGGAGTATAAAACTTAAAAACTCACCAGTAGAAGCTGTAGAAATTTTAGCAGTTTTTGAAGCATCTGTCTCTTTTCTATTCAAAAGAAAAAAGTTAGAACTGAAAAGTAATTCTAGGCTGGAGAGATGGCTTAATAGTTAAGGCACTTGCCTGTGAAGCCTATGGACCTGTGTTTGATTCCCAAGGACCATGTAAACCAGATGCACAAGATGGCACATGCACCTGGAGTTCATGTGCAGTGGCTAGAGGCCCTGGCACACCCATTCTCTCTCTGCCTCTCCACCCCCCTTTCTCAACTAAATAAATATTTTTTAAAAAGTAAGTCTAAGTTTTACACGATTCTAACAACAGAATGTTTAAATCTAAAAATGTTTAAATTCAAGCGGGCATGGTGGCATATGCCTTTAATCCCAACACTTGGGAAGCTAAGGTAGTTCTCGATGAGTTCCAGGCCAGCCTGAGACTACACAATAAATTCCAGGCTAGCCTTGGATAGAGAGAGACCCTACCTCAAAAAAACAAAAGTTTAAATTCAATGCAACAATTTAAGTTATAGTTATGGTGATTAAAGATGTGGTTTAAAAATTTACAAATCAGTGCCAGGGAGATGGTACAGTGCTTAAAACATGCTTGCTTACAAAGCCTGATGACCAAGTTTTAATTACCCAGTACCCATTTAAAGCCACATGTGGTATATGTCGAGTTCATTTATAGAAGCAAAAGGCACTGGCACATCCATACACATTTTCTCTCTCTTCCCTTAACTCTCAAATACATAAATAACAGAAAAAAGTTAACAATTCATATGTTCAATAATTCTCATACATGAAAACACAAAGATCCACTTACTTCGAAGTAGATGCAGATAATCTCTTTGAGTCTAGCATCTTCTTCCTTACTTCTTTGTTCTAAGAAAGAAAAATATTTTGAACAAAAAAAAAAAAATGAGCTTTCTGGGTTGGAGAGATGGCTCAGTAGTTAAGGCACTTGTTTGTTAAACCTAAAGACCTGGGTCTGATTCCCCAATACCCAGGTAAAGTTAGGCACACAAAGTGGTGCATGTGTCTGGAGTTCATTTCTAGCAGCTAGAAGCCCTGGTACGTCCATTCTGTTTATCTGTCTCTCTCTTCTCTCTCTCTGCTTGCCAATAAAATTTTTAAGAAATAAGCTTTCCCTAATTAAAAAGGCAATATAGACAATATAGAAAAATATATGGAATCCAACAACAAAACATTTAAATCTTCCTACTTAAAGGCTTATTTATTTCTACTATAGATAGACTATTCTCTCCAATTTGAATTCATATAATTTTAATATCCTACCCTTTACTGATAACGTACATTTTTTTCTTTCAAAAACTTTTCTCTGGGCTGGAGAAATGGCACAGTAGTTAAAGGTGCTTGCTTATTAGGCCTGACAGCCTGAGTTTGATTCCTGGTGTCCACGTAAAGCACAAAGTAGAGTATGCATCTGGAGTTCACTTAGTAGCAAGAGGCCCTGGCGCACCCCTTCTTTATCTCTGCTTGCAAATAAACAATATAGTATTTTGAAAAAGAAAATTTAAAGACCTTTAGTGGATGACTACAGATAGCATTAATATTTTTTTCCTATACATACATACTTATGGTAGCTGAATTTATAAATTAGGTACAAAACCAGATTAATTATAATAAAATACATCAACTAAACTGTAAAGTTAAGTGGATGTGGTCTTTGCAATGACTTTTGTTATATTTTTCACTTAAAAGTTGTATTTAATGGCTTCTCTTTGGCATATACAAATTACCAATAGACAACCTGAGGTCTAAAATGAGCAAAATAAGTCATCTGAAAAAAACCACCATCAGACTTCACTAGTCAGTATGATAACAAAAACCACTACAAAGTAACTAGAGGGCACCCAGTAGTGAATACAGCATGCATATACTGGAAAAACAGACTTCACATTCTGGAGAGAATGAAGCAGGACAGATGGGAAATTTATCAACTACTCAACTTAAAACTTACAAACTGCTTACTTCTAGAATTTTCCTGTAGTATTTTCATTTGTTTTGAGGCAATGCCTCACTCTAGCCCAGGCTGACATGGAATGTACTCTGTAGCACAGGTTGGCCTCAAACTCATGGCAATCCTCTTACCTCAGCCTCCTTGGTGCTGGGATGAAAGAAGCGAACCATCACACCCAGCTGAACGTAGTAATTTTTGACCTCAGATGACCTTGGGTAACTGAAACTACTGCACTGACAATGGTGTCTGAGAGTTTATATCACATATTCTACCTACTTTCCACCCTCAAACCACCATATATCTTCTTCCTATATACCTCCACACTCAGTCCTAATCATTCCTTATGCTTGAGACCTCAAACAAGCTATGCAAGTGTGGAACTGATTTATTCAATAGTTTATCCTTATGTCCAAAATTTTGCTTGGCAATTAGTGAACATTTAGTGGTATTAGTTAAGTTGATGTGAATTTCATAGTAATTGTTCACATAACTTTTTACTTTCTTTTCTTTTGGAGCACTCTTCCTAATTCCTTCTGAACTATAATGAGATTTAATTCCAAATGCCTTACTTAACCCCAATAATTTCAAAGATACTTATGGCTACTTTCAATTTTAAGAAAAACTTGGATGTTTTTGCTTGTATTTAAGTTAACAATTTTAGCCCTTACTACTTGGCTATGTTCTCATTTTTGATAGTATTTCAAGCCAAATTACCTTTTCATAATATTACCATTTTCTGTAATTTAATGCTATTTTATAAGTCTGTACTTAGATTTTACTACACTTTTTTTTATATCATTCTCTACGTCTTAGTTCTTTCATTTTGTACTAATATTTTGGAAAACATACAAGTGAAATACTTTGTGAGCGCAGACAGGTCTGAAAACAACTCTCCAAATAAACATTAATATTTCACCTGAAATGAATGTATTAAATTACAGTGTTATAACTCCCCCCCCGCCCAAGGCAACTGACAATATGTTGCTCTGCTTCCTAAGGCCCAACTATTTTTTTATAATTATACTATTTCTACCTATATCACTATAGGTTGTACATTCATGACTATGAAATATAAAATCTTTACCATTATTTATACGATGCCAACTTTCTAGAATTCCAGCTATGTGTAAATTCAATCTCTTAGATATATCCACTATGTCTTTCCTTTTTCATCAATTCAGCTTTTTACTTTTCTCTAGATCAAGACTGATAGGACCACACTTGGTTTATCTAGTTTCATTAATAGACAACAGAATACTTAAGAAGTTTGATTAATCTCTCCCATTTGAATTCAGAGCACATGTGAATTCATCAGAATTTTCTGTCATCAAATGTTCATATCTTCCCAACATTATTTTACATTTCAAAGCAATCTTCTTCCACCTTAGTTGACTGCTTAGTCCAGTTTTAGATGCATCCCCCCATGAACCTTGCTGAAAATACTACACTGAAAAATTTAAAGCTTTGCTTATTTGTGCAGAGTTAAACCAAAGCAGTATTTCACAGCTGCAAGAGTTCTGTTTGCTAGAAAATTATGATCATACTTTTTATTTACTTTTTTATATCAAGGGCTCATACTATTTTATAGAAAAAAATGAGTTTGGGCTAGTGGCTACTTTTTTATAGGAAAAAAGGAATGTATGTTTTCATTAAATTATTGGTAATGATAAGAGTTGAGAATTGCTCAATTGAGGAATGAAGTTTATGCTAGCCTTCTTATACAGATATGAGAAAGTTTTACTTTTTCTCTAACATGTATTACTTCTGAAAAGAAGCAAAATGGAGAGAATGTTGTATGGATCATAGCCAGATTCAGACTCAGTCCAACCATTAAATGCAGGCAAGTTAAGTATCTTCTTTGTTTTGGCT
Source organism: Jaculus jaculus (assembly GCF_020740685.1). Lineage (NCBI taxonomy): Eukaryota > Metazoa > Chordata > Mammalia > Rodentia > Dipodidae > Jaculus > Jaculus jaculus. The sequence goes on from NC_059107.1 coordinate 64,088,077, forward strand.
ATCCATACCAAAAATCATTATCTATACCATACTGCCCTTGTTTCCTGTTTGGACTACCAGTTTTACTTTTCATTTGCTGTTGCAAACTTTGCACATTCCATTCACTACATTAATATGTCAAAAATGATTGTTCAGGTGCTTCCAATGTGAAGGAGATATGGCTAGTGTTCCGTTGGGAGATCCCTTCCAGTTATTCCCTAATGTGCTGTTCTATCATCACAGAGGAGTCAGGAGTTCACTGTTTAAGCTTCCTTCCCTCCTCCCTCTCTTCCATTCTATACATTCAACTCATATCTGACTGAAGAACATCAAAGTCTGTGACAGGTACATGGTATGTATAGATAGCTCTCCCAATTATATTTATGAAAATCATGATAACAAGCTATTAATATAGTTGGACTCTTGAACTTATGTAATCTTGTCAAACTTATCAAAAAGTCACCCAGGAGATTTTAATCTACTTGAAACACTTTAAGTTCTTAAACTTTTAAGAATTAAACAAAAATGGCTTTTCTAGTTCTCCAATTTTAATGATTAGATAGTTCATACTTGATAATAACTGATATAAGCATGTTAATCTACCAAAAGCTATTACTATTATCACAAAAAATTATATGAATTAACTGAGTTTCCTCAACAGACTTCAGTACCCATGCCTTCTCTCCACTTAAATCAATCTTCTAGGCTTTCTTTGCCTTCAGAGTGATTAGCTGGTCTAATTTATTCTCCAAACCACTTTCAGATAAGTCACTAATTAATGCTTCCCATTATGTTTAAACTCTTGAATAACACTGACTTGCCAACATGATAAAGCTTAAGTTCTCAAATTGTGTATGTAGTTCTTGCATCTCTTTAACTTCCTTCCCAACTACATGGCCACCTGGGGTAGTTCTGACAGGAAAATATCTCTGGGAAACTCATTCTTTCAAATCCATGCAGCAGGCATAAACTAGGATGATGAGTTACCCTAGAAGTAAAGTAACTATGCATACAAAATTAGAAATAAAAACTGAAGACCCAAAGACCCTTTTTCAAATAAGTATTATGTGTGCATTTCAATATAAAATTAATGTGCACGCATGCATACAGCACACTAAATAAATAAAACTTTTACAATGATTACCTGAGGGAGGATATAAGGTATGGAAAGCAGCAGCAGAGGGGCTTCCTAGGGTACTGTCAATGTTCTATTTGGTGAAGTTTGCTTATTTTGTATCTCATATGTAAAAAAATGATGTGTTGTTGCTCATCATTTAATACTACCTGTATGGTATATATGTGCCTGTATATAAAATTTTTAATCTGCTAGATTAGTATTTAACAATTTCTCTACATGTGTGCCAATGGCTTAAAAAGTTAAACCACCACCAAAACATCTAAATTCAATTTACCTGTGCTTTTTTCTTTCCTGGAATACATATTTTCACACTTTTTCCATTTATTACAAGAGGCATTGTTTCAGCATACTTCATGACTGCAGTAACTGTTTTTCTCAATTCCATTTCCAAGTAAGCCTAAAATGAAATTTGTTTTTTGGTGAAAAAAAAAAAAATCCTTTACTTCTTTCCTTTACCTTCATTTCCTTGTCCCCACTCTTTCTTTTTTTTTAAGGGACAGGGAGCCATATAGCCCAGGCTGAACTTGAACTAGCTATTTAGCCAAGGTTAGCTCTGAACACTTGATTCTTCAGTCTACACCACCAAAGTCTTGTGATTACAGCTGTGCATCACCATGTCTAGCTTAAGACTCTGTGTTTAAAAATAAATTTAGGGCTGAAGAGATAGTTTAGCAGTTAAAAGTGTTTGCCTGCAAAGCCAAAGGATCCCAGTTCGATTCCCCAGGACCCACGTAAGCCAGATACACAAGGGGTGCATGCGTCTAGAGTTCGTTTGCAGTGGCTGGAGGTCCTGTTGCACCCTCTTCTCTCCCTCTGCCTCTTTCTCTCTCTCAAGTAAGTAAAATATATTTTAAAATAAATAAATAAATTTAATACTTCTTTGTGGATCATAAAACATAAATGACCATAAGAAAGATCTGGTGCTTTTCCCTCTCTCTGTTTTACACTTTAGTGGTATAAACTATGGTATGTTCAGATGGTTTATATCTATAAATTTGATAGGACCTAAAATTGCTTGTGAAGGATTTCCTAGATTATGTTATCCTCTGGGGAGTATCTTGATTAGGTTGAGGTGGGAAGATTCACCTTCAGTGGGCAGTGCCATTCCATGAGTCATGATTCAGAATTATATTAAAAAAAAAAGAGCTGGCTGAGCACCAGCATGCTTCGTTCTCTGCTTCTTTCTTGCTATGATAGAATGCAATCTGGAACTGAAATAAGCCCTTCTTCCCTTAAGCTTTTTGTTCTGACAAAAAAAAAAAAGGTAACTAATACTCATGCCATTTATTTATTTATTATTTTTTTTTCCCAACACAGCCATGCTCTCTCATTTACATAATGGCTACTTTTATACTATTGTGGCAAACTAGTTGTGGTCCCAAGGACAGCCTACAAAAGTTAAAATATAATCTGGCTTTTAAAAAAGTAAAGTGTGGGCTGGAGGGATGGCTTAGCAATTAAGGTGTTTGCCTCAAAGCCAAAGGACCCAGGTCTGATTCCCCAGGACCCACGTTAGCAAAATGTGCAAGGGAGCACATGTGTCTGGAGTTCGTTTTCAGTGACTGGAGGCCCTGGCACACCCGTTCTCCTTCTCCCCCTTCTCTGTCAAATAAATAAGTAAATAAAAATTAAACCAAAATATCAAGAAACAGTAGTCTAAGTGTATTAAAATTAAAAAAAAAAAGAAAAAAGTTAAGTGTTACATTCCCTAGGATTTTGCTCATTCACAAGGGTCTTTTGCCTAGTCACTGTGAATACAGTGAAACACTTATTTAACTATCAATTATATATGAATATTACATGAATATGAATTACATATGAATACATGAAGTACAAATGGCTAGGAAACAACAGCTTTTACTATCACCAAAGCTACAACTCTGCATGAAATTTTACAATAGACTGAATGACTTACCTCCTTTCTACTAGGTACAATAAGGACATCATTAATTTTTCCAAATGACTGAAATACTTTTCTAATATCTTCTTCAGTACAGCCATCCTCTGGTAGTTCAGATACAAGGAGAATTGAATTGTAACTCAAAGATGGCTCTTTTCGAGGCTAATTTTGGAGTGAAAATTAAAAACAAATTAATTATGCATTAACCATAGTAATAATTATTCCATATATGACATCTACTATCAGTCTTTTAATGGGTCTTTTCTAAACATTATGGCTTTGTTCATTCTATGTTCTACTAATCGAAGATGGCATCTACATAGGTATAGTATTTTTAAAGATTCATATAAGCAGGGTATGGTAGCACATGCCTATAATCCCAGCACTCGGGAGCCTGAGGGATGAGGACTACAGCAAGTTTAGGTAAGACTAGCCTGGGCAATATAGCATCTACAAAACAAGTATACAACTTGGATATACTATAATATTAAATTTACCATTTATGTTAAGAAGAAAATCCTTTTGAAAGTTTCATGGCTACCACTAGATGTATTTAAACAAAATAATTTTACACAGCAGACTAACTAGAAAAATTATCTATACTCAATACTTCTTCCTAACGACTTTCAAAATTTTGTAATCACAGCCAGGTGTGGTGGCGCATGTCTTTCATCCCAGTACGCGGGAGATAGAGGAAGGAGGATTGCCATGAGTTCAAGGCCACCCTGAACAGTGAATTTCAGGATAGCCTGGGCTACAGTCTGACCCTATTTCAAATAACAAACAAAACAAAAAAGAAAAGGGCTGGAGAGATGGCTTAATGATTAAAGCACATGCCTGAGAAGCCTAAGGACCCAGATTCAATTCTCCAGGTACCATGTAAACCAGATGCACATGGTGGTACATGCATCTGGAGTTAGTTTGCAGGGGCTAGAGGTCCTAGTGTGCCCATTCTTTCTCTCCCTCTCATTAATAAATAAATAAATAAATAAAAACAGATTTAAAAAATTTGTAATCACATGTTGACTATAACTTTTGGAGAAGGAACACAATTGTTGAGTCTTAATTTATCTAATACAATTTAAAAAATCAAAAAAAAAAACTTCAGTATGGCAGTGAGTTCTAGTCAAACTATAAAGTAAATCTGTAACAGAACACAAACTACACCACTACAGAGTACTTAACTTCCAATTGTATCACATAAAATATGATATAGACTGGAAATGAGCAATTCTAACTTCTGGTTTATTAACAAAGGTTATAAAAACTCACTAATGCTGTTGTTTACATCCACTCTATAGCCAGCCAAGTTTCACCTCACTGATCTGCTTCTGAAGGGAGCAAAAAACTTCATCATTTACCACATTGGTTTGTTTGGTTTTAAGATATTATCTCCCTCTGATGCCCAGACTGGCCTCAAACTTACAATCCTCTTGCTTTAGTGCTAAATTCATGGTGCTAGATTATGGTGCTACATTTGATTGCAATTCAGGTTTGACATATCAAATGCCAAATATCTGGCATTCTTAAGGTGTTAAGGCTGAATAACACTTATTATTCATAAGAAAAACTAGTAACACAGTCTGCATTAAAATAACAAAAAGTCATGATTTCAAATTAAAAGCTTCAGACAATTAGTTTTTTGGTCATAGTAACAAATGCACTAATATACTAAAGAATTACTGACCTTCCGCTGGAGAAAAAAAGCTTTACCAGACACCTGTTTACCTTCTTGTAAGGTGTCATCTTCAAGATTCTTAGATTTACGAGTAGAATGTCCTACATTTGCATCACTCTTTGTAGAGCTTGCAGATTTAACTGATGGCTTTGTTCCACTGACATTTTTAGGCTTTTGTGCTGGTGAGAGTCCTTTATCAACTGTTTCATGCTGCTTCTGTTTATTAGAGTCTGTCCCATGTCCAGACCGTTGTACATCTTCTAGTGCTTTCTTTCTATCTATTAAAAAGGATATAAGCACAAGTTTAATTAAAAAGAACTTGAGGGCTAGAGAGATTGAAGGCTGGAGAGATTTCCCAGTGGTTAAGGCCTAATAACCCAGGTTCGATTCTCCAGTAACCTAAAGCCAGTTGCACATGAATCTGGAGTTTGTTTTCATTGGCTAGAACCCCTGACATGTTTATTCTCTTTCTTTGCTTGCAAATATAAATATTTTTTTTAAAAAAAGAAAGACATAACCATCCAAAATATGAATAATTTCTTCAAGGCTTAAGTGAATTAATGTAAATCTATAATCAAGCCACCAAGTATATCCATCCAGCCCCTAAAATTATTAAAGCAAACTACAATGTGTCTTCTTTTGAGATAGGGAAACCTTGAACTCTATTATGTCACCTCTGCTTCTCCCATGCTAAGATTATTGGTGTTGTGCCACCATACTCAGCTTACATCCTTGGATTTTTTTTGTTTGTTTGTTTTTTTCAAGGCAGGGTCTCACACTAGTTCAGGCTGACCTGGAATTCACTATGTAGTCTCAGGGTGGCCTTGAACTCATGGCAATCCTCCTACCTCTGCCTCCCAAGTGCTGGGATTAAAGGCGTGAACCACCACACCCGGTTCATACCCTTGGTTTTTAAAGCTGATGCTAATGAATGGACACACTATTCATCCATCTTCTCAAAGTAACAAGAATAATGCACTTTGGGATATGGGTCACATCTCATCTATAAATTTTATGATTTAATAACATAAAACATCTAATTTCTTAAAGTCCAAATAAAAGGAATGAAAAATTTAGTCAAAACTAGAATTATGGTTTCAGGGTGATTCGTACCTGATGACCTCACTGATCTTCTTGAGGCTCTTTCAGGGCTAACTGATCGGTGAGATTTTGGACTACCTCTAAATGGGTTTCTGCTTCGATATGGCGAACGGGATCTGGATCTTGATCTGTATCTGGAAATGAACCGATGGCAAATTCTTGGACTTCGACTTCGTGGCCTATATGTATAGCGAACTGGACTTCGAGATCTACGGAACCTGTGACTTGAGCTTGACCTCCTAGAATGTCTAGGACTGGGAGAATGAGAACGTCTTCTTGGAGTTTCATTTTCATTCCTATTGCCTTCATTTCTACAAAGTAGAAAAAAACAAACTTAGCAAATTACTATAAACTTAAATTTTATTAGATGACAGAAGAAGCTTTTAATTTTTTTTTTTTTTTTTTTTTAAAGACAGGCAGTCCCTGAACTTGTGGCAATACTACTACCTCAGCTCTTTAACTGGAAGGATTATAGGCATGACCCACCTTGCCTGGCTAAGAAATAGTTTTTTAAAAACAAACTACTAACACCAAACTCTGGTCACAGATAATAACTTAAAATGAAAACTAGTCCTATTTGTTATAATGTATCCAGCCTTATAGGTATGGAAGTAACAATCAAAACACATGATTAGTCCTCTAGTTGGTTTGAATCCTTTTCTTTTCTAGTTTTCAATCTCTATTTTGGATACTCTAATGAAGTATATTTGTTCATTTATTAGTCTTTCCCCTACCATTTCACAAGTATTATGTTTACATAAAGAATTTAGGGAGCTGGAGAGATGGTTTAGTGGTTAACATGCTTGCCTGCAAAGCCAAAGGATCCAGGTTCAATTCCCCAGCACCCATGTAAAGTCAGATGCACTAGATGGCCAAGTGTCTGGAGTTCATCTGCAGTAGCTAGAGACCTGGGTGCACCCATCCACATATATATACATTCACTCTATCTGTCTTTTTCTCTCTCAAACAAACAAACAAATAAATAAATAAATAATATTCTTTAAAAAAAGAATTTAGGGGCTGGAGATATGGCTTAGCAGTTAAGGCATTTGACTGGAAAGCCAAAGGACCCAGGTTTGATTCCCCAGGACACATGTAAGCCAGATGCACAAGGGGGTACACACATCTGAAGTTTGTTTGCATCAAGGCCTCCAGCTGCTGCAAACGAAATTAAAAAGAATCATAGAAGGTTCTTATTCCAACTGCTTAAATATGGTTAAAGTAGGACATAATTTTAAAAAGTACCAATTAAAAAATAGCTATTTACTTCTAAAAGGAAACCAAGGGGTTTTTTTGTTGTTTATTTTATTTATTTGAGAGCAACAGGCAGAGAGAGGAAGGGGGGGGGGGAGAATGGGTGCTCCAGGGCCTCTGGCCACTGCAAACCAACTCCAGACACATGCACCCTCTTGTGCATCTGGCTAACGTGGGTCTTGGGGAATTGAGCCTTGAACCAGGGTCCTTAGGCTTCACAGGCACATGCTTAACCACTAAGCCATCTCTCCAGCCTGGAAATCAAGGTTTTTTAAAAAATATATTTAATTTATTTAAGACAAAAAGAGAAGAAAATGAGCATACCAGGGACTCTTGCCACTAAAGACAAACTCTAGATGCACACTTTGTGCATCTGGCTTTATGTGGGTACTGGGGAACTGAACCTGGGCCATCAGGCTTTGCAAGCAAACACCTTTAACTACTAAGCCATTTCTCCAGACCAGAAATCAAGTTTTAATAATAACACTACTGAAAGAACATTACCTTCTTGATGGCAGGATCTCAGGATTCCAGTCAGGGTATCTAATTTGAAAATAAAGAACACCAAAGAGCAGTTTAAATTAAGACCAGAAAGACTCAGTTAATCTTTACCTATAACATATCAATACTATTTAAACTTCTTTTTTTTTTTTTTCCAAGGTGGGGTTTTTACTCAAGCCCAGGCTGAACTGGAATTCACTATGTAGGCTCAGGGTGGCCTCAAACTCATAGCTATCCCTCCTACCTCTGCCTCCAGAGCACTGGGATTAAAGGTGTGTGCCACCACCATGCCCAGCTAAATTTCCATTTTTATATAAAATGATTTAATAATGTATTAAAATGTAAGAATTTTCTTGGAAGTAAAATATTTAGTTAGCTCAGTATATAAGCAAGGTAAAATGCTAACAGATGTGTAATAAAATGTTTCCCAAGACTTCAAAATTTATTTATGTAAAGTGGACAGTACAAACAAAAGCATTCAGAAATACAAGATAAAAGCTTAGGAAGGGGTTTACATATCTAATTCTAGCAGTGTTATCTCCCTATGATAAGCTAAGATTGTGCTATCTAAGAAGCCAATCCCACTTTTTATTCTGTTTTGTTTTTAAATTTTATTTGCACATTTTTCTCTCTGTGTGTACATGTGCCAGGAAAATGCCAGATGCATGACACCATAAGTGCAATAACCTATTACCAAAACTACTACAACTGCTTTAGAGATGGACAATTTTCCCAAAGTAGATCAAGAGAGTCAAAACAAGGACCACTGCAGGAAGTTCTGTGAAAAAGGGTCCAAGAAAAAGAAAAAGAAAGAGCCAGGTATGATGGTGCATGCTTGCAATCCCATGAGTTAGGAGGCTAAGGCAGGTGGATCAGGAGGACAAGGGCACCCTGGTCTACATAGGGAATTAAAGCCTAGCCTGATACGTAAGACCCTATCTCATAACAAATCAAAGCAAAACTGAAACAAAACACAGCTCCTGAAAATAACCAGCTATACAGATCACAGAAGTCCAGAAGTATATAGGGGCCATTTTGATATACCTGAGTTTTCATGAAGCCACACAAGAGCCAGGAAATGGGAAATATTCATGATAATGATGTTTGCTTGATCATCAAATATAAGCTGTTTCTTTTTCTTTTTTTAATTTTTTTGTTTATTTTTACTTATTTGAGAGTGACAGACAGAGAGAGCAAGGCTGACACAGAGAGAGAATGGGCACACGAGGGCCTCCAGGTGCTACAAATGAACTCCAGATTCGTATGCCCCCTTGTACATCTGGCTAACATGGTTCCTAGGGAATCGAGCCTTGAAGGAGGGTCCTGAGGCTTCACAGGCAAGCGCTTAACCACTATGCCATCTCTCTCCAGCCCAAATTTAGCTGTTTCTAAAAGTAGAATCACTCCCTGAAGTCTCCCAATTAAATGAATTAATAATCTCCATTTAAAAAAAAAGAAATATTTTGGCTAGGTGTAGTGGCTAATGCTTATAATCTCAGCACTTAGGAATTAGGAGAATGAGGACGAAGAGTTTAAGGCTAGCCTGAAGTACACAGAAAGTTCACAGCCTAGCCTGGTTGCCTAAGAGACTGTCTCAAGTACTAATGACAATGCAGGAGGAGGGCAGTAGAGCAGAGTAAAAAAGAAGGGGGAGGAGAAGAAGAGAAGAAACTGGGGCTAAGAAGATGACTCAGCAAATAAAGGTGCTCATTTGCAAAGACTGAAGCTGGGGTTCAGTTCCTAAACCACCCATATAAGTCAAATGCAAAAGGTGGCACATGTGTCTGGTGTTTGTTTACAGCAGCAAGAGAATCTGGTGCACCCATATATACCCCTAACACACACAAACACACACACAAATAAGTATTTTCAAAACGTAGTAATAAATTGGATTTATGGCCTAAATTGGAAGAGTCCTGAATAACTTTGAAATTCAAGATGTTATCAGTCTGTTGACTAGGAACTTATTTAATGATGTTGAAAACCAATTTAATTTTACATTACTCTAATATAGGAGGAAATGGTTATTTCCCTTCTATGACTGAGTAGGCCAGGTGTTCTGCTTACAGAAGGGAAAAGAGCTGAATCAATGCACCTCTGGCTTAAGATTTACTATGAAAACAGGTTTTGACTGAGTTGGTTTTTAGTTACGTAATCTCTGAAAAATAGGTAAGATAGTAGAAGGGAACGATGTTTGTTTGCTCTGAAACAAGTCATTCTGAGAAAGGCAAGCCTGCAAAGAAAAACAACAAAATAAATAAAAATTTAAAAAGGGCTAGAGAAATGGCTTAGCAGTTAAGGCACTCGTGTACAAATCCAAAGGACCTCAATTCGATTCCCTAGGGCCCATGTAAGCCAGATGCACAAGGGGGCGCAGGCATCTGGATTTCATTTGCAGTGGCTGGAGGGCCTGGTGTGCCCATTCTTCTTTCTCCCTCTCAAAAAAATTAAACAAAATTTTAAGTTTAAAAAAAAAATTTTTTGTTGTTTATTTATTTGAGAGTGAGAGAGAAAGAATGGGCGCACCAGGGCTTCCAGCCACTGCAAACGAACTCCAGATGCCTGCGCCCCCTTGTGTATATGGCTAACGTGGGTCCTGGGGGAGCCTCGAACCAGGGTCCTTAGGCTTCACAGGCAAGTGCCTAACCACTAAGCCATCTCTCCAGCCCTAAAAAGGTTTTTAAAAAAGTCCACCTACTAGGGTTTATGTTAAGAGACACTAAAGGACCACACTAAATTGTCTATGTAGAAACAAATAGTAAACACATTTCTGGAAGATTACTATTTTTCAAAAGGCAGTTAACTTCAATCAAGCTAAATGTATTTAATAATTACATCTGAACATTATTTCATAATTCTGCCACCTATTTAAAAAGGAAAAAAAATGTTCTTACTGTTGACGTAACTGTCGACAGCTCTCAATATGAGTAGAAGTGTTCTGATGCTGAATCCAATCCTATTGTAAAAAAAGAGAAGTGCTGAAATTAAAATATTCTTCACGATGAGCAATGAATTAGGCTTTTTTAAATGACAAAGGATATTTTAAATTTTAAAAATATAGCTGTAAATAGCATTTGGCTATAATAAATTTTTAAAACAAAAACTAGAATCCCCCAACAAAATGTACGCAATTCCACACCTTGATCCCATTTTAAAATATTTTATATAAAAATACACTTAAAATCATACACCACTGACATTTTGAAAGTTTTAATTTGGAGAAAATAAAAGCATGTTCCAGAAAATAACTTCTCAAATTTTCCCAAACAGCAAAAAAAACAAACAAACCCTATAATGTGGAATTTATGTGACTTCTTCAAAAATTCAGCATCTGAGACTAGAGAGATGGCTCAGCAGTTAAAGAAGCTTCCTTGGAAAGCCCAATGGCCTGGGTTCAATCCTCCAATACCCACATAAAGTAAGATGCACAAACTGGTGCATGCATCTGAAGTTTGCAGTGGTAAGAGACCCTGTTGCACCCATTTTCTCTCTGCTTCCAAATAAATAAAATATTTTTAAAAAAATCAGTATCTCAATGACTTATTCTTCTAAATTTCAAATTAATATTACCCACCAAAAGATATTACTTTATGTACTTCATTCCAAATAAAGTACTCACTATATTGAGAAAAAAGTCAGTAAAATTTTCATGAAAAACTTCTGTTGACCAAATCTAATTTATTTTCAAGGTTTAAAGGAAGGTAGCATTTCAAAAAGACACGATATCCTTTACATATAGAGCTTTACAATTAAAATGCTTATATACTACTTCATTTACAAATAAGTTTGCCTTGAAATTACAATCCATAACAAATAGTTCCTGGAAGATACATTTTGAGGGGGACGACGACAATACAGTTTTTAAAGAAACAGTCTCCAAAGTCAAGCAGTTAGTTAAAAGCAACATGTATGTTACTCAATGTGTTATTGTTCCTCCAGCATCTGGAAAGGTAAAAAATTCTGTCTTAATCTTCCCTTAAGAAAAGATTTTATTTATTTCTACTTCCACAGTTATACTATGGTTGACACTAACTTTGGACTCTGCCTTAGTACAAACTATCTCAAAGTGTATGCTATTTCCAACATTGAGCAACAAGTTATGCCAATAAACTGTTTCATTATAGCTTAATTTTGGCTACAAAAATGGAGTAACTGCATACCCTCCTTACTGCTGTGATCAAAAAGCAAGAAGACATTAGCAGTTAAGCCTTTAATAGTGCTCAACCTACATCTTTTGATACAGACATTGCTTATACCAAACAGATAGACTAAGAGGCAGGAAGTTGGGCATGATTTATTTTGGACCATAAAGTATTTTATTTGAATAAGTTGTCACATTTATAAATTCAAAGATTTTACACCCAAATCCAATTTCCAGCTTTTCTTGAAAAACATACAAAGAAATTATAATACTAGATATGCATTCCTGGAGCAACCATTAGCTGAAGGTAACTGTTGCCTTAATTAAGGCATCATTTTCTCCAAAACACACACCACGTTACTGTCTCTAAGAGGCTTGCTTCACTTACAGTATTTAATCTAAGCTCAGTAAATATACCTACGCCAGCTAAGTTGAGATTCACTGGTAAAAGTACCCAGACAATAGTTCAAAAAGCTATAAAAACACTGCTTTTATAGGAAAAAGCAATAATTATCTATGAAGCAAAAGATATTCAGTACTAGCACACCCATTCTTGCTCTATCTGCCTTTCTCTCACAAATAAATTAGTAATTCACACTTACTGGGTACATTATTTATAATGTCATATATATGTACATTTACAAGGTATCAAAATACATCACAAAATAGGGAGTTTGTATATCTAAATCCTAGTTTGAATACTTTAATTAGATGAGCCCCTATGTGTTTTCTTTAAAAGGCGTTTATAATGGCAATTTTTATAAAATCTAATGATCTGATGACTGATTTATATGTTCGCAAATTTATTTATTTATTATTTTTATTTACTTGAGAGCGACAAAGAAAGAGGTAGATATAGAGAGACAGAGAATGGGTGCTGCAGGGCCTCCAGCCACTGCAAACAAACTCCAGATGTGTGCGCCCCCTTGTGCATCTGGCTAACGTGGGTCCTGGGGAATTGAGCTTCGAACTGGGGACCTCAGGCTTCACAAGCAAGAACTTAACCACTAAGCCATTTCTCCAGCCCCCAAATTTATCTTATTAATACAAATTCTACCACTTAACATTTGAATAACTAGGGAAGCTTCCAATTAGATGCCATATGGCATCTTTCTTCTCATTTCTATTCACCTGCACTTAGTCATTATCTCCCTAGAAACACTTTCAACATGGTACTTCATATATCAAGAAACTCAATTACCTTCCCAATGCCTCTGGTCTCAAATCTAGCTCCTTATGCTAGCATTTCAAGACCCTTTAAACTTACTTCCAGTATGTTCTTCATTGCATTCTATTGTAACAAGATCATTAAGTCTTGCCTCAGAACCTTTTCTCATCTGCATGTTGGTGCTCCTCCTCAGATATCTAAACCCTACAAACTATTCAAACTCTTCCATGAAGTCTTTCTTCCTATATATCCTTCTAGTCTACAAAATTAGTATACATTGTGTCATTTCATTACCCGCTTCTGACTAGAAAATGATACTAGGATGCATATTTATATGCTTCATTTTTACCCCAAACTTCTATAATACACAATAGGCATTGTTAGGCTGATAATGCTGGCCTGACTGATACAAATCTAAAGCCAAGAAACAAACAATAAATAGCTTTGCCCTACAATATATTGAAACAAGTTATATCGCCAAACCATTTTTTTGTTTCAAAATTTTGAAATTTCTTTAACATATATTTTCTTCAATTCATTGACTTGGAAAAATTGGTGGTTATACTTTTTGCAGTAACATGATGGAGCCCAACAATGCCCAATTTAGTACTAAGTCCAGGGCTAGTCACAGATTAAAGTGCTATGATTTTATTCATAATTAAAAAAAAAAAAAAAACAACCTTTGAGCCAGGCTTGGTGGAGAATGCCTTTAACCCCAGCACTTGGGAGGCTGAAGTAGGAGAATCATGAACCTACACAGTGAATTCCAGGTCAGCCTTGGCTAGAGTGAAACCCTACCTAGAAAAACAAACAAACAAAAAAAAAAACACCACAAAACTGTCTTCTCTGATGGGATAAGTCAACTATCATTTTATTAGAATGTAACCTGGATAGAACATGACTTCCTGATCCTTTTTTTCTCTCCCTGGGTACTGAGAATTAAATCCAAGGCCTGGCGCGCGTGCTCATGCGCTCTCTTTCTCGCATGCGCGATCTCACGCTCTCTCTTTTTGCTGGATTAAACTTTTAAGAAAACAGCAATAGTTCAAAGTTTCAGATTCTTTCTGACTGAAACCTGGTGAAGAATAGACAATAAAATGGCAGCATGTAAAGGAGAAAAAACTCAGGGAGATTAACACCTTTACATTTTTTTGTTTTTATTTTTATTTATTTATTTGAAAGTGACAGACAGAGAGAGGAAGAGGCAGAGAAAGAGAGAGAAAGAGAGAGAGAGAATGAATGAGCACACCAGGGCCTCCAGCCACTGCAAACGAACTCCAGATGCATGCACCCTCTTGTGCATCTGGCTAATGTGGGTCCTGGGGAATCAAGCCTTGAACTGGGGTCCTTAGGCTTCACAGGCAAGCGCTTAACTGCTAAGCCATCTTTCCAGCCCACCTTTACATTTTTAAACCTTAAAGAGGTGCACAACCAATTCAAGAGTAAGGCCTTTAATCAAAACTTATTGAGATATATTTCCCTTCTCTTCCCCACTTGCCATGTAAATCTACAAAGTACATTAGTAAACAGAAGGACCAGTGCTTTCCAAACGTATGGATATAATGGAATTTCCTGCCAAATCTATCAACAATTATTATCAAATACTATATATTCTATATTAACCGTAAGTATCTGAGGCATGTATTTTAATTTTCCTATCCAGGTATTTAGCATTTTACTCATTTTCTAAGCCCACAGTTGGTTCCATAATAATCAGTTCATCCTGACTCATTTTGTTATGAAAGTATTTTAGGAAGCTTCTCAAGAAACACTGAAAATCAGCATTCTATACAAAACTCAGAGACAATACAACATTAAATGTTTTTAGCTCAAAACAAGTACATGCAAGACTAAAAGTACTGTTTCTTAAAAGTGTGCATTACAAATGGATTATACCAAATTTTTATATCAGACCTGAAACATATCACATGTAACATTGTATTATGAGTACAATTATATAAGTTTTAAGTTGCATAAGTGGGAGAACTAAAATTTCAAATAAATGGGCAAATTATTTGATATGCCCAGAAACAGGAATATTAAAACACCTAACACTCGATTCACCACTAGGGCCACTTAGCTAAATAATATCACAACTGTTGATAAAGTATCAAAATTAACTTCTGTTATCACTAAATGTCTTGTTAACACAAGCATCCATATCAGATTTCAGAGAAAACTTGGGGCGCTGAGCATCATTATACAGTGATCTTTAAAAACACTCACCTTCAAATGACTACATTCTACGTTACACAGAGAACACAAATGTGGAAATATTCTTGGAGATGCTGCATAATAATCATTCATCATAGAAGGAGTTGGAAGTCTCTTCATCTTCTGGGCATCAGCATGTGAAAATTTTGGTAGCCATGATGCTTTCACAATCCCAAAGGGAGACTGAATGGGAATGTCATCCTCTGATTGGTAATTCTTTTTACTTCCTCTAGGTCCAATGTGTACATTCGCTGAATTAATTACAGGTTTATGTGGGATCCGTTCTGGCTGGCTTAAAGCTGAAATTAATTCAGATGAAAAAGGTTGTTGGATCACAGACGGAGGAACCAGAGACTGACTCATTGTCTGGCTAACTGTTTGGCTAATAGATTGGCTGATGGATTTAACAGGCTGAAGGACTGACTGTCCTGATATGTGTAAGCCTGACATCTTGGTTCCACTCTCAACTGGAAAAAAAGACCGATTAGAGGACTCACCAGGGAAGTCCATCTGACGAAAGACATCTTCAACAGGAAACATAGAATTACATATCACATTTGGAGTGGGAACAGATGCAGAAAGGCTCTGCTGTGACCGAAATTCATTCTTGACCTCATCAGTTGGAATTTCGGGATCATAAATACGTACTTCAAGTGGATCTTCTGTATAGCCATATTTACTTGCATGACCATAATCAATCACATTACTTGAAACTGCCTCATTACCAAGAGTTTCTTTATTTCTGCTGTGAGAAGGTAAATTAGGTAATCGGCGCCCCATTTTTCGCATTCTTATATCCCTCAATATTAATGGCATATTTTCAGGAGTTAGCTGTTCATCAGGATAGCGACTAAGTTCTTCTAGGTCTTCATTAGATAATCCAAAACTTGCTAAGATGCTTGAGGCACTCTCTTTTGTATAGCGACTCTGTACTTTAGGGCTTGGTTCTGTAACCTGTGTTATAGAACTTTGTTTCACGCCTACCGATGGAGCTATATGAGGTTCATCATCCCACCGGCTACCATGAGGCTTCCCCTTCTTCTGCTGTGCTTCCTGGAAATCCAGTTTTTCTTTGGTCAATCTTGGATCAGTTCTATGCTGAGTCACCTGAACATTCAATCTCTGTGGTCCCATGTTCTGGTAAGATTCATGGCCAGCAAATCTGTGTGGAATTCCACGGGCTCTCCCTGCTGGGTAAAATCTTGGAAGACCCATAGATCCAGGCCTAATAAATGGTCCTGGAGGCCTCATCCCAGAAGGGTTAGGTGCTCGTGGCCTTTGAAGTGGAAAGTTTCCTCGAGGATTGAACCTGGGTCTTGACATGGCTACTTTCAAGAATGACTGACTTAATACAGTGTAAGGTCCTGTGGAACCATGGGAGGCAACGGCATTC
The DNA here is from genome assembly GCF_020740685.1 of Jaculus jaculus. Taxonomy (NCBI): domain Eukaryota; kingdom Metazoa; phylum Chordata; class Mammalia; order Rodentia; family Dipodidae; genus Jaculus; species Jaculus jaculus. Next base: position 64,104,544 of record NC_059107.1, read on the forward strand.
AGCTGCTGAAGCGCCAACTGAGTCTTAATGTGAGCAAAGTACAAATGAGATTGGCCCAAAAGAAGTGGGTTTGCAATGCCCAGGCTCAAGGAATTCACAAGTGGTGCGAAATTTTCCAAGAATAACACAAAGCTGAAAGTTAAAACACAAATATTAGATCATTTTAACTCAAACCACTTCATGAAGTGGGTTCTACAGCCAGTGTAAAACATTTTGAAATCAAGCCATGAAACAATTTGCATTCCATATACTTTCAGAGTAAGGGCTTAAAAAGATATTTAAAACATCTCCTAAAACTTTCTCTTCTTTTCTGAATCCAGAACACAAACCCCAAACCTCAAGCTAGAGTTCATGTACATTGTGTTACATAGGGTGCTGTGCTGGGTGCTGTCCTAGGTGCTGGGATGTAATTACGAGCCCTTTTAAATAATCTTGAAAAGATTGAGGATTTATTTTATGCTTTTATACTGGGGGAAAAAAGATGAAGGTATTAAGATACTTACAAATGTACACTTGATGTAATCAGACATACAAAGAATGAGAGAATTGTAACATTCAAGTTTTATTTAGACCCACTTCTGTAAGATAAATTCTTCCTTGAAATCAACCTTCATATTTACTAACTTCCACATGGCAATTAAACTATAATCATATTCCTGTTGTTTTACCTGTTATCAGTTGTTTCTTGTAAGATAAATATTTGTCACTAGTAATATGACTAAAAAGCAGATGCCATCGCACAGAACTGGTTACAACATAATGTATAGCAAAACCAGTCACCCTTCTCTTGAATGTCTTCATAGTGAGAAAAAAATACATAGATAATAATTAATTTTACAGAACAATGTCCATGTGTCAGCTACTGTTCTAAGCACTTTGCATGAATTGAGTTATTTAGTTCTCATAACTCCCAAGGAAGGCAACTTTACAGTAAAAGAGGTAAGAAGTAACAGAGACACGCACAATGCTAGAATTTGCATTCAAGCTAATTTAGCCCATGAGCTATGCTCTTAGCCACTAACAGACATAAACATGACCATCCTATAGTTCAGACACTGTAATAGTTAAAAATGGTTGCTGACTCTTTTTAAGTAGCCCATCATATTGATATGCTACCCACTTCACCCAACTTTTAATTTCAGCTAGCATTCAGGACCAAGGTCAACAGCCAAGAAGCCATCTTCCCTCTTTGATATTTAAGTATTCATTATGCCTATCAAAGCCCCATTTCTACACCTGATGGGCACTGAGAAATCTTGAGATATCTATGACTACTAATGGAAATCTATACTATGCATCTTATTTGCTGATCATCATATAATGATTTAAGCTATGATTTCACTCATCACAGCAATATATTTTTCTTTATTGAAATGTCAATTTATTTGGTACAAAGGCTTGTCTGATTAATTTTGTCCTTTTCTTTCTTTCTTTCTTTTTTTTTTTTTTTTTCCGAGGTAGGGTCTCACTCTAGTCCAGGCTGACCTGGAATTAACTATGTAGTCTCAGGGTGGCCTCGAAATCACGGCAATCCTCCTACCTCTGCCTCCCGAATGCTGGGATTAAAGGCGTGTGCCACCACGTGTGGCACTTTCTCCTTTTCAACCCTTCTGTATGCTACCAACATATTTCATCTTTGCAAAAGGACATTTTTACTACATCATTCCTGTTCAAAGATCTAAGAACATTTCATTCCTCTTAACTGCTTGCTTAATGTGTAAGGTCCATCAATCTAGTCAATCTTTACCCTTCCCGGGATATGTATGTGTGGCACATGTGCATATGCACACACCTGTGCAAATGACGACAGGACAAAGACAGGTGTCCTCTTTCAATGCTCATTCTACTTTCTTTGAGACAGGGTCTCTCAACTTAACTTAACCTGGAGCTTACAGTTCCTCTACTAGACTGGAGCTAATAAGCCCCAGCAAACTTGCCATCTCCGCCTTTCTCAGTTCTAGGGTTACAGGTGGGCAAGGCCATAGCTAGCTTGTAATGTGGACATTGTATATCAAGCTCAGCACCTCATGCTCATACAGCAAGCACTTTCATCTAATGAGCTACCACCCCCAGCCCTACTTTTATAATTTTACCCAACTCTTAGCTCAGCTAGGCTTTTGCACCTAATCTCTTCCTATCAAAACAAGTCAACTTGCCCTGAATGTTGATTTATTTGACTTTACTCATTCTGCATGGTCAGTTTCCATCAAATCTTCCTTGAGAACCATGGCTTAGTAAATCTCCCAACAACCTTTCTTGATTATAGCCTGAACCATTTTTTGGATTCATATCGCTCATGTTTGTGTTAATATGCAAGCTGTTTTTAAAGTATTGAGTGTCACGTGAAGTTATAAACCTACTCCTCACAAAACCCTCAAATATTTGATAAAGTATCTGAGAGACTGCAGAATCATCATTATTAACGTGCATAATTGTTTTCAAATTAGAATGAAACACAAAAATAAAGGAAACATACACATGCTTTGAATTTACCAGCTACAAACTAAAGACCCAAATTCACTATTTAAAAAAGTTCATTTATAACGAACTCCAAGTGTCTTTGTCTTTATTCACTTCTTTAAAACAAATACTTCTTAGGAAAGCAATTTGTCTCCTCTTTCTGCACCTTTTTCTCTAACTGGTAAAGACTCTGTATAACATGAGGAGCATAAACTCTTCCAAATACTGTTTTTTCCTCCAAGTAAAACACAAATGGAGCAGATTTCAATTATGATATGTAACTGTGAACAATTATCAGTTGGGAAGAACTATACTTTAAGTTTACTAAAGGAAAAATGTTGTGCATTTCCAAAAGCACCTAGTAGCATGGCATTACACCGATATTATACATTTAGAGAATATATGAGGGCTGGAGAGATGGCTTAGCGGTTAAGCGCTTGCCTGTGAAGCCTAAGGACCCCGGTTTGAGGCTCAATTCCCCAGGTCCCATGTTAGCCAGATGCACAAGGGGGCACACGTGTCTGGAGTTTGTTTGCAGAAGCTGGAAGCCCTGGTGCGCCCATTCTCTCTCTCCCTCTATCTGTCTTTCTCTCTGTGTCTGTCGCTCTCAAATAAAAAATAATAAAAAAAATTTAAGAAGAAAATATATGATAGTAGCCTTTGAACAAGCTGCATTGTTTAAGACCACTAAGTAAGAACTAAGCTATGCACCAACAAGAAACTAAATTCTATTTATTTTGAGGATAGTGATAAAACCTGAAAATATGACAAAAACAGGACAGCCCCCACAAAAAGAATAAATTTGGCATTAACACCTAGAAAATAACCAAACAAATTAAGATAGCCACTATAATTTTTTAAAAATTAAAACTAAGGGTTCTACACAAAGAGGCTTGCCTATCCAAAAGAATTTATAGCTACCTTACAAAATCATTGAGCTTAGAAAAACCTAAACTCTGAGTTTCATTTGAAGTGTGTACATGTTACGTGTGTGAGTGCAGGTGAATGTATGACACAGTGTGTGTACGGAGGTCAGATCAGGGTTCCTGCTCACTGTCGGCATGAAGTCTTTTAACATTTTATATGGGACTGTGCATGGAATTCAGGTACTCGTACTTGAGCAGAGGAGTGCTTTATCCACTGAGCAATCTCCCAAGTCTGAGATCTTAGCTTTTAATTAACTACTCTGAAAATAAATTAGGAGGCTGGAGAGAAGACTTAGTAGTTAAAGCCACTTGCTTGCAAAGCCTGAAGGCCTGGGTTTCACTCCCCAGTACCTATATAGAGCCAGATGCACAAAGTGGCACACGCATTGAGTTCCTCTGAAATGGCAAGAGGCCCTGGCCCATTCTCTCTCTCTCTCATTTCAAATAAGTAAAATTTTAAAAGAAAATGGATGAAATTAAATAGTATTAACATTAAAATTTTTATTCATAATTATGTAAGTAATGCATGCTTATTATACAAATAAAAGGTAGCAAATAAAATATTTAATAAAAACATTACCCAAAGATGGCTAGTGATGCAGGCAGGTAGTCCCAACTACTTAGGATGCTGAAGCAGAAAAACAACTTGATCCCAAGTGTATGAAGCTTGTATGAGTACCCAAGAACCCATCTCAGACAAAAACATATTAGGTTGGTGGCTCACACTTGTAAATCCAAGACTCAAGTAGAAGAACTGCCACGAGTTCAAGGACTACTTGAGTAGCACAGTGAGATACAGGCCAGTATGTGCTACAGTACAACCACCTCTCACTAAATAATAAAACCTTCATCCTGAGTAATCTAGTATTTTGTTATTTTCTTCTCTCTCTCTTTTTTATATGCATGTGGGTTTCTGTGGTTTGGGAAGATCTACACCAAATGTTTTGTACAAAAACTAAACTAAGCTATTTACCTTTTGTTTTGTTTTGTTTTGTTTTGTTTTTGAAGCAGGATATCATAATAGCCCAAGCTGGACTCAAACTCATACCAATCTTCTTACCTCAGCCTCCCCAGTGCTGAGATTAAAGGCAGGTGCCACCACACCAACCCTATTTACTCTTTCAAAACAATGTGAGGACCAAGCCCAGAGCCTTGGGCATTCAAAAGCTGTAGCATCAAAGTACTGTATTCCTAGCCAGTTGCTACTTTCGACTGACATTTTATTTTCCTACATTTAGTATTTTTTTTAAATTTTTTATTTATTTGTTTGAGAGCGACAGACACAGAGAGAAAGACAGATAGAGGGAGAGAGAGAGAATGGATGCGCCAGGGCTTCCAGCCTCTGCAAACGAACTCCAGACACGTGCGCCCCCTTGTGCATCTGGCTAACGTGGGACCTGGGGAACCGAGCCTCAAACCGGGGTCCTTAGGCTTCACAGGCAAGCGCTTAACCGCTAAGCCATCTCTCCAGCCCAACATTTAGTATTTTTCATAAGCAAGACATTTAATGGTCACAGCATTTCAACTTATTTTGAGAAATAGAAATTTAAAACTCTTCAATATTCTTTTAAGACATATTCTAAAACAAAAATTCAGTATGATGTCAATTAAAAAAAATATTACAAGCTGGCATGGTGGTTCATGTCTTTAATCCCAGCACTCGGGAGGCAGGGGTAGAAGGATCTCAGTGAGTTTGAGGCCACCCTGAGACTCCATAGTGAATTCCAGGTCAGCCTGGGCTAGAGTGAGACCCTACCTCAAAAAAAACAAAAAACAAAAAAACCATTCTTTTACAAAGAGCAGAAACTACGTTCTTGATGCAAGCATGAAGGAATGGTTTAACAGATTAAGAAGATATTGTCAGCTGGCCACGGTGGTATACTCCTCTAATCCCACACTCAGGAGGCAGAGGTAGTATGATCACTGTGAGTTCAAGGACACCCTGAGACTACATAGTGAATTCTTCCAGGTCATACTGGGCTACAGTGAAACCCTACCTCGAAAAACAAAAGGCAAAAAAAGAAGATATTGCCATTAGATTTCATGAGGTATTTCTGAGATGTCCACTTTCAAGGAAAATCAAAACCTGCCTATTATTTTAATTAGGCCTTCAGAATGAAATGGGCCCTTGTTTTCTTTACAGGTATTTACAATCTCTTAGAATCTAGAACCCCTATCAAAAATTAAGTCAACCAGATCAAGTTGGTACCACTGGATCAGTAATAAAAAGGTTTATATTAAGCTCTACTTCCTTAGACTATATATGCAGTATCTCATGGTTTATGAGGTGGCTAAATACTCATCTCATTTGAGATTCTCTAATACCCTGAGAGTAAAGGGCTTCCCAATTTACAGATTAAGTAAAACCATGTAACACAGCTAGGAAGTAAGAAGAATTCCAGGTATAAGTGTAAATTATCTTACAGTGCTATTCTAATTACAAGGAAAAAAGTATGCTTTTTAACCCACTACCATCACCAAAAAAGGGAGGGGGAAAACCTATTGATATACAACAAAATGGGCCAGGTGTAGTGGTACATGCTTTTAATTCTGTGAATTCCACATCAGCCTGGGCTACCCTGCTTCAATAAACAACCCCCTCCCACTGTCCTCGAGGTCTGACATACACACAAAAAAGGCAGAATGAAAAGTTGGCTATAAACTTACCACAAAGGGGAAAATATTTTAACATTATTTTATAGATATATACCCAAACATCTCATTTGGTATTGCCTTATTAGAATACAATCTTAGAATATACAAATTTAGATAGTGAATTCTAGGTCACCCTGAGCTAGAGTGATACCCTACCTCCAAAACCCAAAAATAAAGGGCCAGGAGTGGTAGCACACACCATTAATCTTAGAGCTCAGGAGCAGAGGTAGGATAGCTGTGAGTTTGAGGCTAGCCTAGGACTATAGAGTGAGTTCCAGGTCAGTCTGGGTTAGAATGAGACCTTACCTAGAAAATGACAAATAAGGCTGGGTACCTTGAGAAACAAAAACAAAACAAAACAAAACAAAAGGCTGGGCATGGTAGCCCACGCCTTTAACCCCAGCATTTGGAAAGCTGAGATAGGAAGAGCACTGGGAGTTCAAAGCCAGCCTGAAACTACAGAGTGAGTTCTAAGTCTCCTTGGGCTAGAGTGAGACCTTACCTCAAAAATAAATAAATAGCCGGGCGTGGTGGCGCACGCCTTTAATCCCAGCACTCGGGAGGCAGAGGTAGGAGGATCGCCGTGAGTTCAAGGCCACCCTGAGACTACAGAGTTAATTCCAGGTCAGCCTGGACCAGAGTGAGACCCTACCTCGAAAAACCAAAAAAAAAAAATAAATAAAATAAATAAATAAAAAAGAAGATACAAATTGATTTCAGTACCTAAGAACACAGCTATTTCAACAGTCAGTTAGTATAATTGTTCAATTAATCATAAAAACTAGTATGCATCCTCTGATTTCCTTGGTTTGGCATTCAATCTGTTATTCTCTCCTACTGTGTAGATAGATTCTATCAACACTTTCCTACTAATTAATTCTGTTCTGTCATGTCTCACAACACAACCAGTCACAATTCAGGTGCCAGAAATGTGGTTAGACAAGTACCCCACTGGGTGTTGCAAGGCCTGAATGGGTTATCTTTTAAGGAAATGGTCAGATACAGCAAAAACAGACACAATTAGAAATATTACTTGGCACACATGGCACAGGCTTTACTGTTACTTGAAAAGATGATAAACCTCATGATTTTCAGATATGATAAAAATGAAAGACCAACTAATAACATGCAAAAGACAAACCACCTTGAGATATTAATAACCCGAAATAGCAAAAATGAAATAGTTATTTCCTAGAAAACAACTTTTTGAAAACAATAAGTTAAGTTTAGTAATTGTATAAGCTTTTTAGGAACATATGCACTACATGCATCCCGATAGCAAAACATTGTATTCATTGAAAAAGATGCTATCCTGGACACAGTCTTATCTACCTTGCCACCACTTAATATGGTGGATTAGCTCAAGAGACACCACTGGGATCTGATACAATTTAAAAAAACAAAGCAGGGTGTGGTGGCGCACACCTTTAATCCCAGCACTCGGGATTCAGAGGTAAAAGGATTACCATGAGTTTGAGGGCAGCCTGAGACTACATAGTTAATTCCAGGTCAGCCTGAGCTAGAGTGAGACCTTACCTCGAAAAACCAAATAAGTAAATAATAATAAGAAAAGAAAAGAAAATTAAATTAAATATTAAAAGTGAGGGAATGGGAGAAGGAAAGAAGAAAACCCATTTATCTGCTCATAGTTCAAAAAGGAAAGACAAAGCCGGGTGTGATGGTGTACACCTTTAATCCTAACACTCCAGAGGCAGAGGTAGGAGGATCACCATGAGTTTGAGACTACATAGTGAATTCCAGGTCAGCCTGGGCAAAAGCAAGACCTTGAAAAAAAAAACAAAAAAAAATTTAAAAAAGGGAAAGGGCTGGAGAGATGGCTAAGCAGTTAAGGCATTTGCCTGCAAAGCCAAAGGACCCCGGTTTGATTCACCAGGACCCGTGTAAGCCAAATATACAAGGTAAAACATCCATCTGGAGTTCATTTGCAGTGGCTGGAGGCTCTGGCACATTCATTCTCATATTCTCTTGCTCTCTGTCAAATACATATATAAAAATATTTAAAACGATAAAGGAAAGACAATGATAATAGAGAAAACAAAGATAATGGTATAGAGAAATATTTCATTTTATCCAGTTTTGACCTTTGAAGGCATCTGAATAATATGCAAAATTTTTATTTATTTATTTATTTATTTTTGGTTTTTGAGGTAGGGTCTCACTTTGGTCCAGGCTGACCTGGAATTAACTCTGTCATCTCAGGGTGGCCTTGAACTCACGGTGATCCTCCTACCTCTGCCTCCCGAGTGCTGGGATTAAAGGCGTGCACCACCACGCCCGGCTTGAATAATATGCAAAATTTTTAAAAATTTGGAAAGATATAAAATTAAATTGGGCTAGGGATATAGCTCAGTGCTTATCTAGTATACCAAGAATCTTGGGCTGGAGAGATGGCTTAGCGGTTAAGCGCTTGCCTGTGAAGCCTAAGGACCCCGGTTCAAGGCTCGGTTCCCCAGGTCCCACGTTAGCCAGATGCACAAGGGGGTGCACGCGTCTGGAGTTCGTTTGCAGAGGCTGGAAGCCCTGGCGCGCCCATTCTTTCTCTCTCCCTCTGTCTGTCTTTCTCTCTGTATCTGTCGCTCTCAAATAAATAAATAAAAAATTTAAAAAAAAAAAGAATCTTTATGTTCAATCCCTGGTGCTACATAAAACTGATGAAGACAGAAGAGCCAAAAGTTCAACAACAAATGCCAGGTGTGGTGGCGCATGCCTTTAACGCCAGCACTCAGGAGGCAGAGGTTGGAGGATCACTGTGAGTTCGAGGCCACCCTGAGACTGCATAGTGAATTCCAGGTCAGCCTGGACTAGAGTGAGACCCTCCCTCAACCCCCCCCCCCCGCAAAATAATCAACATTATTCTAAGCTACATAGCAAGCTCCAGGACAGTTTGAGCTACAGGAGTATATGAATTAAAAAATAACTAATTAATTAAATCAGTGAGGTGGGGAAGGAGCAGGTTAAGTATTGAAAACTAAAAAAAAAAAAAATCACATTTCAAATGATGATCACAATACACTTAAGAAAAAAAAGAAAACTAAAGCACTTTGAGTGTACTATTCAAGTTAAAGTTCATTTAAACTTTTTTTTTAATTTGTGCACACACCAAGGGAAAGAATATGTTATGAACGTGTCAGGATCTTTCACCAGTGCTGCATATGCTGTTACCAACTAATGCCAGTCTGGCTTTACATGGGTGACTGAGTTAATGAACTCAGGTAGGCTTTGCAAGCAAGCACCTGTAACTAAGGAGCCATCTACCCAGCCCCTAATCTACTACTTCCTTTTTTTGTTTCTGGTTATTCTAGATAGGGTCTCACTCTAGCTCAAGCTGGAATTTACCATGTAGTCTCAGGCTAGCCTCCAACTCACAGCAGTTCTTGTACCTCTGACTCCTGAATGCTGGGATATAAACATGTGTGCCACCACCACATCCAGCTTATTCTATTTCTATAAGCTTAAGGAAGAGAAAAAACAAGATTTCACTCTTTCTAGTTTTTTTTTGGGGGGGCGGGTTGAGGTAGGGTCTCACTCTAGCCCAGGCTGACCTGGAATTCACTATGTCGTCTCAGGGTGGCCTCGAACTCACAGCAATCCTACCTCTGCCTTCCGAGTGCTGGGATTAAAGGCGTGCGCCACCACACCCAGCTAAGTATTTTTATGTATTTGAGACAGAGAGTGAATATGGGCCCACCAAGGCCTTCTATTTTGTGCATTTGGCTTTACGTGGGTACTGGAGAACCGAATATGGGCCATTAAGCTTTGCAAGCAAGCAAATTTAGCAGCTGAGCCATTTCTCCAGCATTTTTTAGTTTGTGTGTCTTTAAAGTAATATGGACAAGTCAATTCCAAAACACTTTATTATGATGAGTGAATAAGCAGGTGATTTCATGGCATTAGAAACAAGGCTACTTACTTTAAAGTATACAAATGTAAAATGAGAGAAAACAAAAAAGAATGCATAGTAACAGATTATAGAGCACTAAAAAAAAAATAGATTGTCTATATCAGTAAGTTCATCAACAGAGGAGTAGAGTAGGTTCTCCCTGAGTATTGAATAACTGGAAACTGTAGAGAAGAGCTGGAGTTAAGAAAGTTATCACTTTCAATCAGTAAAGAATACTTCACCTAAGTCTTTGCTAGCTAAAAAATATATGTCAAAAAAGAAGAGTTTGAGTAGAGTAACCTGTGGTAGAGAATACTGTACCCAGTAGTCATAAATGCTACAAGAAAAATTTAATATTGGGGTAAGACACCTTCCATGTTGATCAGGGTTGTCCCTGATGCTCCCAAAGCATTACAGGCCAATTGCCAAAGGCTCTTGGCTTCCCACCAAAACTAGATGGTTAAACACTGCTGTGGAAGACACTACATGCTTGGGCTGTAGGGCACTGAAAAATCAAGCTGAAGCTGAGCTGGAGGCCTTCTCCCTGACCAGCTGTCAGGATGCTTGAAAGACCTATGCAGCCAGTTGGGGAAGAAAAGTCATCAACTGTATTAACCAGCAGTAGACTCTGCAAGCTTCATGCCAGGCCAAATGTGCCTGCTGATGCCAAATGGCATGTCTGTTATATGGGGTGGGGGGCGGGGGGACCAACTGCTCTCTCACTGTACTAGAGGCCCACTATTTTGGATGGAATTCCTGCTTGATACTGAAAAGCCTGCGGCTGGGGAGGACATGAGCTCCAGCGGGTAAACTTTTGTTTGGCTGTATGGATATATTATGGCCACCAAACTACCCTCTAAATATTTATGTTTATTACCATATATTAATGCTACTTTCACTTTGGGGTAGGGAAGCTTCTTTTACAAACCACTGAGGTGACTCAAAACTCCAAGTACAGGGCTGGAGAGATGGCTTAGCGGTTAAGCACTTGCCTGTGAAGCCTAAGGAACCTGGTTCAAGGCTCAACTCCCCAGGACCCACGTTAGCCAGATGCACAAGGGGGCACACACATCTGGAGTTCATTTGCAGTGGCTGGAGGCCCTGGCACGTCCATTTTCATTCCCCCCCCCCCTCTCTCTCTCTCTCTCACCCACGTTAGCCAGATGCACAAGGGGGCACACACATCTGGAGTTCATTTGCAGTGGCTGGAGGCCCTGGCACGTCCATATTCATTCTCTCTCTCTCTCTCTCTCTCTCTCTCTCTCTCTCTATCTATCTGCCTCTTCCTCTCTCTGTCACTCTCAAATAAATAAATAAAAATAACAAAAAAAAATTTTTTTAAGTTAAAAAAAAAAACTCCAAGTGCTGTTAGTGGAATGTTCAGCACTAAATGAGATCTCTCTGTTGTATTCTCCAAGGCTCAGGAACCATTGTGGAAGAAGTAGTACAAACAATGTAAAAGCCAAAGAAAGAAGAGTGCTTTGCAATACTGTCTTCTAGACACAAAGTGGCTGTGGCACTCATGACCTAACAGTAGCTGATACTACCTACACAAGACCTGTATAGGAGAGAAAAAAAAATGTTAACAGGAGCTAGTTGAAAAGAAGGGATTCAGCCAGGCGTGGTGGCACACCCTGAGCCTACATAGTGGATTTCAGGTCAGCCTGGGCTACAGTGAGACCCTACCTCAAAAAAAAAAAAGGGGGATTCAGTGGAAAGGGAACAGAGGGGAGACAAAGGAGAATGTTGGGAAGGGATTATGATCATGGTATGTTGCATACATAAATAAAGGGTGTCAATAAAAAACTAAAGAGCCGGGCGTGGTGGCACATGCCTTTAATCCCAGCACTCGGGAGGCAGAGGTAGGTGGATCGCTGTGACTTTGAGGCCACCCTGAAACTCCATAGTGAATTCCAGGTCAGCCTGAGCTAGAGACCCTACCTTGAAAAACCACAAAAAAGGATTCAAAATTTTTAAAAAGGGCTGTAGAGATGGCTTAAAGGTTAAGGCGCTTGAAAGCCGAAGGACCCAAGTTTGATTCCCCAGTACCCACGTAAAGCCAGATGCACAAGGTGGCACATGTACTTGGAGTTTGCAGTGGTTGGAGGCCCTAGTGGGCCCATTCTTCCCCTTTCAAAAAATTAAATAAAAATAAAAAACAATTACCTCAGAGAATAATAATGAGCAGGTGTTACACACAGAAGGAAACCATATATATTTATATAGTCTTAAAAATCTCTCTCCACTGCAAACCAAAACAAAAATATATAATCAAACAGCATCATCCATGAAGGACTGACAGATATCATAAACTTCTAAATCAGATACTCTGTGAACATATCACATGTGATTTTTCTGCCCAGTGATATGTAATATGTACAGTGGTTAATAGAGAGAAATTATCAGATAAATCCAAAATGAAAAATGTTCTTTGAAAATGTTCCAGATTAAGAAAGTCTAAAGATACATTCCAACTGAATACAGTATCTCACCCTAATATGATCGTAGTGGCAGAGGGGGGACTGTTATGAAGAACACTACTGGGTGAAATGACAAACTAGAATATAAACAAATTCGAGAATATTAGCAATGTTAAATTTACTGAAGTTGGTAATTGTACTCTATGAGGAAGTGTAGTCGTAGGAAATTTATTCTCAAGTATGTAGAGATAAAGGAGCACAGTGTATGTAACTACAAACAGCTCACAGGAAAAGTGTGTGTGCATACACACACACACACACACACACACACACGCGCGCGCGCACGGGAAAGAGAAAGAATCCATTCCTTTGTCACTCAAAGCTTAAATTATTTCAAAACTAGCTACTGACCCAATATTTTATGTTCAACTCTGGCTCATGTAGCTTAACTGTATCTGAAGCCAAAAAGACTATATAAGCAAGTATGACAAGAGGCAGGAAACTTGCCATAAGATAAGCAGTATTAGCTCCATAAATTTTTTAAATAATTTTTTTATTTTTATTTTTTAATTTATTTATCTGAGGACGACAGACAAAAAGAGGCAGAGAGAGAGAATGGGAGCGCCAGGGCCTCCAGCCACTGTAAACAAACTCCAGACACGTGTGCCCCCTTGTGCATCTAGCTAACGTGGATCCTGGGGAATCGAGCCTTGAACCAGGGACCTTAGGCTTCACAGGCAAGTGCTTAACCGCTAAGCCATCTCTCCAGCCCCTCCATAATTTTTTTAAATTTATTTTTATTCATTTATTTGAGAGAGAGAATAGGCACATAGAACTACAGATGCAGGTGCCACCTTGTACATCTGGCTTACGTAGATACTGGGCAATTGAACCTGGGTCCTTTGGCTTTGCAGGCAAGCACTGTACCAGCCCTCCATGAATTTTTTTATTTAGTCTTTTTCTACATCATGTACTCTGCCTAAATATTGACTTCTAGCCGACTCATTACAAAATTCATAATAATCTAATCTTTGGGAAATTTCCACTGAATTAAACATACCCACCCTACAAGGAAGGGTGCCAGTGAATGACTTCATACAAAATTGGTTTACTCCCATAAATAAAATTTTACACTACTATCTCAACTTTTGAGACAAGAGTACAGCAAATGTTTTTAAGAATTTAAACTGAGGGGCTGGAGAGATGGCTGAGCAGTTAAGGCACTTGCCTGAGAAGTCTAAGAACCCAGGCTCAATTCCCCAGTACCTACTTAAGCCACATACACAAGGTGGCACATATGTCTGGAGTTTGTTTTCAGTGGCTAGAGGCCCTGGTGTGCCCATTCATTCCCTCCCCCTTCTTTCAAATAAATAAAATAAAAATAAATTTAAAAAAGAATTTAAAGTAAAAATATATCTATATAAAGAACATGGGGGCTGAGATGACTTATCCTGCGCAAAGCCAAAGGATCCTGGTTCGACTCTTTAGGACCCACGTAAGTCAGATGCACAAGGGAGCTCATGTGTCTGGAGTTCCTTAGTAGTAGCAGTAGCTGGAGGTCCTGGTACACCCATTTTCTCTCTCAAATAAATAAATAAATAAATAAATAAATATTTTTTTAAAAAGAACCTACTTACACTAAGCAAGCTGACTAACCCAAGCCTACTTCACTATTTGAAAATGGAAATAAGAATAGTACTCAAGCATGTACTATAAAGATTAATTAGAGTCATAACTCCTGGCATTCAGCAAGTGCTTAAAAAATGTTAGATGAGTAAACAAAATGCTCTTAAGAGGAGGTTGGTGTTTGTCTCTCTTACTAACATGAATAACTTCTGAAAACTACAAATTAGAAATCAGAATTAGTACATACTTCCATCTTTCTTTCAATGGTTTATAAATTGAGATCTTGTCATTCTTGAATAAATTAATTTTTGTTTTGCTTTATAAAGCAGGGTCTCACTCTAGCCCAGGCTGGCCTTAAACTCATGGTGAGCCTCCACCTTAGTCTAATTCTGGAATTAAAGGCATGCACCATGCTGAGTACATTTTTTATAATTTAATTTTATTTATTTATTTATGAGAGAGAGATTGAATTAAAGTTACATCAAAATCTATGTTGGGCAACAGGGCATGGTAGTGCATGCCTTTAATCCCAGCACTTGGGAGGCAGCAGCAGGAAGATCACAGTGAGTCTGAGGACACCAAGACTACATAGTGAATTCCAGGTCAGCTTGAGGTAGAGTGAGACCCTACCTCGAAAAACCAAGAAATCTACGTTGAGGGCTGGAGATGGCTCAGTGGATAAAAGCACTTACTTGCAAAGCCTGACTGCCAAGTTTGATTTCTCAGTACCCATGTAAAAGTCAAGACAAAGCACAAAGTGGTACATACAGCCAGGAGTGGTGGCATATACCTTTAATCCCTACCTCGAAAAAAAATAAGTGGCACATGAATCTGGAGTTTGTCTGCAATAGTAGAAGACCCTGACCTAGTCATATTCTCTCCCCCCTTCTCTAAAATAATTTTTAAAAAATTCTCTGTTAATGAAGCAAGGCATTGTTTGTGTACACACACAGATATATTCTAATGTATAAGAAGAAAAGTTCAACAATTAAAAGGTAGGTAGAAAGCTTATATATAGACTGAAGAAACATATCAAGCAATTACAACTAATTATAAACAAATTGTTGATTATAAATCATACTGGGGCTGAACATGGTGGTGCATGCCTTTAATCACAACACTTGGGAGGAAGAGGGAGGAGGATCGCCATGAGTTTGAGGTCACCTGAGACTACATAGTGAATTCCAGGTCAGCCTGGGTTAGAGCTAAACCCTACCTGGAAAAATAAAATCTTACTTGGATCCTGAATCCAACAAATTTTATGTATGCACGTATAGTATGAGATACAACTGGGGAACCTTGAATACTGTCTGCCCATCAGATATTAAGGAATTACTTGCCTTTAATGCTAGCACTTGGGAGGCAAAGGTAGGTGGATCACTATGAGTTTGAGGCCAGACTGGGACGAGAGTTCCAGGTCAGCCTGGACTAGTGTGAGCCCCTATCTCAAGCATAATAATTAATAAATAAGTATTCATTAGTAGCTAATGATTATTTTAGTTTACGCTTTTTAAAATATTTGCAGGCAGACAGAGAAGAAAGAATGAGGAAGGGAATGGCCAAGCCAGGGCCCTCTGCTATAGCAAACAAATTTCACCCATGCTGGCCCACCCTCTCTCCCTTCCTTCCTCTTTCTACTCTCTCCTCTCCCTCTCTCAAAAACAAACAAACAAACAAACAAAACTTTAAAGAGCATCAAATTCAAAAGAAAAAAAAAAGCTGGCTTAGCTGGATATGGTGACACACACCTTTGGTCCCCGCACATGAGAGGCTGCAGTAGAAGGATCTCCATGTAGAGTAGAGGCTAGCTTGGAGCTACAGAATGAGTTCCAGGTCGGCCTGGAATAGAGTGAAACTCTACCTCAAAAAACAAAAAGGCTGTCCACTTTCATTCAGCAAGGACAATAGAGGGACTGGACAGATGGCTCAGTGATTAAAGACACGTGCTTGCAAAGCCTGATGGCCTAAGTTGGATTCCCCATAACCCAGGTAAAGCCAGACGCACAGAATGGCACATGTGTCTACAATCAGTTTATAGCAGCAAAGGCTCTGGAGTGACCATTTTTCTCTTTCTAATAAATAAATATTACTACAAACAAAAACTATTTGAAAGTTTAATGAATACAAGAGGAAAGTATGAAATCAATGCCCATGAGGTCCCCAAAACGATGTGGGCAATTGCCAAAGCACTTGGTTACCCAACAGATCTAAGTGGTAAGATCCTATTGCTCAAGACACCACAGGATACAGCCCCAAGATATCCAGAGATCATGCTGTTAATGACATAGAAACCAGCTCCCTGATGGCTAGCTCTCATAGTGCCAGAAAGTGCCATGGAGCTACTGGGAGATAATGGTCACTAACAGTATGAAGCAGGGGTTCCTGCAAGCTACAAAATCAACCAGCCAGGCAAGATGTACACACAGCTGATGGGGGTAATCCTCTGCTCTGACTGGGTATGAGGCTGACTCAGTGGGAGGGAATTCATATCTGGTACTGAGAACCAAGTCAGAAGCCCTGGAAGGTCATACACTAGAAGGAAGCTTCCTATGTTCTTTGGCTAAAAAGAGAGATTATGACCATCAAAAGGTCTTCAAAATGTCTATTCTGCTCTATGCCCTTGAATCCATGCAGCTGTCACTCTTGGCCTGAGAGAATCTGCTTTTACAGATGTCAGCAAATACTATGAAGACCCAAGACTCATCAGTGCAACAAGAAAAGAAAGCTGACTGCCTAGGAGGAGATGAATCATCTCTATCACATCTGCCAGGGCCCAGGAAACACTATAGAGAGAAGTGGCACAATAAATGAGTGCTGCTCTGCTTAGTGCTAAACTGAGAACCTCCTCCAAGGAGATGGTATTAGACCCTGAGGAGACTCAAAACTCATCAAAGCAGAAAATCAGAGGTTTCTGAGAGCTCAACACCACGAGCCTTATAACAAGCCAGCTAAGGCTCAGTGAATGATGCAAAAGAGAAAGCAAAAAAATACAAGAGCCATTAGATGGGAAGGTGTATTCTGAGGCACCTCACTCCCAGAGACTGACTAAAGTATTCATGACCCCACAGTGAATACTATGGGCCCACTTAGGAGGGCCCTCAATGGAAGTGTGGAGAGGGAATTTAAGAATATACCCCTGGGCTGGGCGTGGTGGCGCATGCCTTTAATCCCAGCACTCGGGAGGGAGAGGTAGGAGGATTGCCATGAGTTCGAGGCCACCCTGAGACTCCATAATGAATTCCAGGTCAGCCTGGGCTAGAGTGAGACCCTACCCCTCGGAAAAAAAAAAAAAAAAAAGAAAGAATATACCCCTGGGCTGAAGGGATGGTTTAGCATTTAAGGTGCTTGCCTGCAAAGCCAAAGGACCCAGGTTCAATTCCTCAGGACACAAGTAAGCCAGATGCACAAGGTGGCGCAGGCATCTGGAGTTTGTTTGCAGCCCATTCTCTCCCTGTCTGCCTCTTTCTGTCAAATAAATAAAGAAAGAAAGAATACAACTCAATGGGACTATGACCAGTATGGAATATGTTCATACAATAAAGTTTTCAAAACAAAAAAGCAGGACTGGAACATTAAGCAGTTTGGTCAAGGGATGAAAAATTATCCAAAATATGTATGTGCCCCAAAATAATCACTAAGAAAATATATGCACCTTGGGCTGAGAGATTGCTCAATAGTTAAAGGCACTTGCTTGTAAAGCCTGAATACCTGGAACTTGATTCTCTAGTACCCAGGGGCACAAAGTGGTGCAAATATCTGGGTTCGTTTGCAGTGATTGGAAGTCTCGATATACCCATACTGTCTGCCTCCTTGACTCTCTCAAATAAGTGAAAATATTAAAGTATATGTACATTAAAAGCTATCTTTTCTATGTTCTCTGAAGTTTCTCTTCAATCTGAAACCCTCATTATTCTTTATATATATTTAAAATATTTTTCTTTTATTTATTTGAGAGATAAGAGAGAGACAATGTGCGCACCAGGGCCTCTAGCCACAGCAAATAAACTCCAGACACATGTGCCACCATGTGCAACTGGCTCACATGGGTACTGGGGACTCGAACCTGGGTCCTTGGGCTTTGTGGGCAAGCACCCTAACTGCTAAGCCATCTCTCAGCCCATATTTTTTTATAGTTATTTGCAAACTAAGAATGAATGGGCATAACAATGACTTGCCTCTGCAAATGAACTTCAGACACATGTACCACTTTGTGCATCTGGCTTTCTGTGGGTACTGGGAAATCAAACCCAGGATAACCGAGGCTGGCAGACTTTGCAAGCAAGCACCCTTAGCCACTGAGCCATCTCTCCCACTCAAAACTGCTACCATTTTTGACTCCCACTAAACCTACATAGCTATGGCATTTATTTCTATACCTCACTTTCTCATTGTTTATTCCTATTTTCTTCTTTTCCTTCCATTTTCATTTTTAACCACAAACTTTAAACAAAAGTTGATGAAAGGAAACAAGTTGGATATAAATGAGGACTTTTAGCCATAAACACACTTTCCATGCGTAAGATCTCTAACCCATTACATTTCAATATTTATCAGCTCCAGTTTTGGTAAAAGCAGCCTTAACAGCTGGGTGTGATGGTGCATGCCTTTAATCCCAGCACTCAGGAGGCAGAGGCAGGAAGATCATTGTGAGTTAGAAGCCTCCCTGAGGCTACACAATGAATTCCAGGTCAGCCAGGGCTAGTTGTGAAACCCCATGGGGGTGGGGGGGGGGAATAACTTTGGTATTTGGTATTGGGTACCTATACTGGAAGTACTGTTTCTTAGTATGAATAGCATTTCATTAAGAATAACGGATTCAGTCAAACCTTAATAAATGGTAAGGCACAATGTAATAAGCATGATCATCCACGCTCTGGCAACTATAGCTGAGTACAATTAACAACCAAGCATCCAATATTTACTTAGACATAGAATAACACAAGCATTTAAATAAATTATTACAAGGCTCATGTTTGTAATCTCAGCACTCAGGAGGCAGAGGAAGGAGGACAGCTCCAAGTTCAAGGCCAACATGGTTATCTAAACATTAAAGTTCCAGGCTAGCCATAACTACACAATGAAACACTATCTGGAAAAAATTAAAAAAGGAAATGAAGAATAAATTACAATATATTCCAGTAAGTAAAATAAGAGGTATTTATAAAGCATACAGAAGATGAAATTATTTTAAAGTTTAATGATTTTCAACTCTGAAAATCTATTAATCTGAATTCCAAAAACCTACACACACACACACACCCCAAAATAGAAGTTGTATTATCACTATTGTACAGGTAAGGAAAAGTTCAGAAAGGCAAGTATAACCAAAGTTTCGGATATATATTAAGAGTTTCTTACAAGTATTCAAATCGGATCTTTATATCCTGGTTGCAAAGCCTATTCTCTTTCCACTGAAGTATTTGTCTTCCATTTTCTTCTACTATGTAAAATAAAATCTTCAGGGATTGCCTTAAGAGCACCAAAAGAAAAACTCTTAAGAGAAGCAGTGCTTAAGAAAACAAAACATCCAGAAAGTGATGACCAACTATGAAAATCATTTTCAAAACTAGAGTTGATGGTATAAACGCCCGCCATAACAAAATACAAAGAAGCATTTATATAAAACTTAAAAAAATACGAGATAATTTATGTGTACATATGAATACAATTTGAAAAATGGTTAATAAAAATGAATAAATATGAAGATTTTTGCTATTTCTTCCAACAGTTTTATCTTTATCTTTACTTGTTTCCAACACAACTGACAAAGGAAGAAACAGCCTAGTCTACCTCACTGTGTTCACATGTTGGACTTTACATACTGTACGTATAGCAGAATATAGAAATGCAAACGTATTCATGAACTGCTGTCAATATTTGCAAAACAGTGCAACGTAAGTCCACTGACTTAGAATAACCATTAACGTTTAAAGTAATTTTGAACGTACAAGTTTATTCTTCTAAGTAAACTTCCCTATGGTCTTTTTTTTTTTTTTGTAAACTTTTCCAGATTATCATTTTAAGATTGCGAATCTCAAGCAGCAAACACAACATTCCTAAAAACTAAGTTAATCCTTTCCACACATAAAATGATGGAAACAAGGGAAGGCTTGTGTGTGTGTGTGTGGTGTGTATGTGCGCGCGCGCAGCTCCAAAATTGGTCTGGTTAAGAATTTGAATCAGTATGAGCCAGTGATGACAAGCTTTTCTTTATAAGTTTGTCACATTGAGTATTCCTTCCCAAACCCCCAAATTTCGCTTCAGGGGAAAATTTAAATAATAAAAACAGCTTGAAACTGAAATCACGGTCCAGCTCCAAAGATTTGTAATAGTGAGAGTCGCAATTACTATAAAGGATGTTTCAAATATCACGTATGCGCGGCCATTGTATTCACACCTCGGCCTCTTCAACGCGGCCAAGCTAGGACTCACGCAAACAGAGCCTGTACCCTCCGTCTTCTCGATTCTTCGTACGTGGAACTGGCACCGCCGTCCCACCAAGGCGACGCTCCGGGGTCGAGCGCGCCCCAGCCGGCGGGGAACCGCGGCCTGCGACGTCGCAGGCAGCGCACAGACGCGCTCCCCGCGCCGCCGTCCGGCTCACAGCGCGGCCTGGGGCCCGGCCCAGCGGCCTCCGCGGCTGTCAGCCCACGGCCTCCCCGGCCCGCGCCGCACGGGAAGAGGCCGCCGAGCCTCGCACTGACACGTCTCGGTCCTCGGCCCGGTGCAGCGGCGTCCGGCCGGCGGCCGAGGGAGGCCCGCCCGGGCCAAGGCGCCGAGCGGCCGCTTCATTCCTCGGGGGTCCCCAGCTCCTCCGCCCCCGCTGGCGCCGCCGCCATTTTGTGCGTAGCCTCTGCGACACAGATACAATAGTCGGCCGCCACCTCACGGAAGGACTCGGGACCCCAGCGCGGCGCGTCTCTGCCTTCCAGCCCCATGCTCCCCACAAGGCAGCGGTCCTACCTATGCCTACCGACTAACAGCCGGATCCCATTTGCGCCCCACAGTTTAGCACTCAGCCTCCAGTCGCGACGCCAGAGCTACCGCCTCCTCAGAGCTGCACGCATGCGCACTTCTCCACCGGGCGCCCCGGTCTCCTCTGCGCCTGCGTGGTTCCCGCTGCGCACTCTCCAGAGACGCCGTGGCCATCTGCGGCCGGAAGGGGGCGCGCGCCCACTGTGGCTTGTCCGGGTGCCCCTGAAGACCCAAGTCCGTCTGTACCCCTCTGGGCACCCTGGTCCTTTTAGACCTGGGTCTCTCCTAATTACTGTTCCCTCCAGCAGCAACAGTGAAGGGACACCAACCTGGCTAATGGTTTGTATACATAAGGTGTTGCCTGCCTTTATACAAGGTGAGCGACCTTGTACTTATATTCCCATTCCAATACCAATGACCACTCAAAATGTTAGAAAATAAAACCTCTATGAAAATCTAACCTGCTAGAAATATTTTTACAAAACATTTTATAATAAAAAGCCTAGTGTAGTAGACACTTGTAATAATTTTATCCATGAATAACCTTCGGTTGAGAAAAGTTCAAGAATTGTTTTCTTCAATGTTCTGTCTCCTCAAGTTGACTACTGTGCGGTTAAAATCACCGGACAAAACCTGGTGAAACTCGCCACTCTTGTCTCCTCGGTGCCACACAGGTGACACCATGCATCTTAAAATGCACGTATTTGTTTTGCCTGCCACGATATTTACATTAAAATAAGTATAGGAAAGTCTTAAGTCTTTTTAAAAAGATATCTTAGCCTTAGCCAGGCTTGGTGGCACACGCCTTTAATCCCAGCACTCTGAAGGCAGAGGTAAGAGGATCATTGTGAGTTCGAAGCCACAGAGACTACATAGTTAATTCCAGGTCAGCCAGAGCTAGAGTGAGACCCTTCCTTGGAGGGAAAAAGGGGAGGTGGGACTGGAGAGATGGTTTAGCCATTAAGGCACTTGCCTGCAAAGCCAAAGAACCCAGGTTGGATTCCCCAGGTCCCACCTAAGCCAGATGCACAAAGCGACCAAGTTCGTTTGCAGTGGCTAGAGTCCCTGCTATGCCTATTCACACGTTCATATTTTCTCTCCCTCTCTCTCTCTCTCTCCCCCAAATAAATAATAATAATAAATCCTTAAAAGGAAGAAAAGAAAACTGTCGTACTGAATTTTGACAGAAAAAATAAAACATCCTGCTTGAGGAAACAAGTCAAAAACAACCAAGAGACCTTTTGCTCTGGCTTCCTGGTTGACCTGCCCCTGGGTCGGGGAGGTTGAGAGCAGAGTGAATAACCAGACCTCCCTGTTCCCCACATCCCAGGTCCCTGGCCAGGCTACCTCTGCTGCTATCTTGGGGAAGCATGGACCTTGCCTGACTGCTGCAGAAGCAGGCCTTTTGCTCTGGCTTCCTGATTGAGGGTTAGCTGGGTCCTCAACTCTGGGATCCCCTGTGCCAGAAGGTGCCAGCACTGAAAGGTAGCTAGATCCCAGGAGATAAACCACCTCTGGCATTTCAGCCAAGGCCCAGGAGAAAACACAGAGAAATTCTGGAGACAAGTACCAGGGCTGCTTCCACAGTGAGCCTGACAATCAGCACCTGAGGACACTCAACACCTACCAAAGCAGAGATCCAGAGGCTCCTAAGAGCTAATCACTGAAGTAGATTTAACTCACCCACCACAGCTCAGGGAATTGTGGAAGAGGGAGCAGACTGTAAGAAAAAAGAAAAAATTGGGACTTCATGAGCACAGGCAATGCCTCACCCCCCCCCCTTATCTACTGCTCCCACAATACATAACCCACAACCCCAAGGGGAATACCATCAACCCCACTGAGGAGGCCCCCAGCGGAATGAGGGCAGGAAGGAGGGAAAAAAATGGTACCAACACATGATGTATCCATACAAAGTATATTCCTAATAAAAAGAAAATGAACTAAAAGCCAACAGGCTCTCCCTAAACCACAAATAACCAAATGTTAAACTTTGATGAGCTTCCCTCCATACCATTTGTATAGTCATACAGATGCATTAGTTATGTAACAGGAAATGTTCCTCTTTCCTCCAAAAGGTACAGCTAGCCTGACACTTGCTTTTTCACTGATTACAGGACACGTCTCCACATAAACAATAGATCTTCTTTTCTCATAGTTGCATAATGCACAGTACAGGTGCACCATCAATTATTCAACCTGATGTGAGACACTGAAGTTGGTCGCAATCTTGCTGGTACCACAAATGGGCAGGAGGCAGCATGTGGTGGTTTGGTTCAGGTGTCCCCAATAAACTTAGGTATTCTGAATGCTAGGTTCCCAGCTGATGGAGATTTGGGAATTAAAGCCTCCTGGAGGCAGTGTCTTGTTGGTGGTATGCTTATGGGTTATAGCCAGTTTCTCCTTGCCAGTGTCTGGCACATTCTCCTGTTGCTGTTGTCCATCTAATGTTTGCCAGGAGGTGATGTCCACCCTCTGCTCATGCCATCATTTTTCCTGCCATCATGAAGCAGACTCTCAAGTCTGGAAGCCAAAATAAACCCTTTTTTTCCCCAAACCTGCTCTTGGTCAGGTGATTTCTGCCAGCAACCTAACTGCAACACACGGCATACACAAACCATCTTACTAAATAATGCTTTAATGTCAGCCGGGACTAAAGTGAGACCCTACCTTGAAAAACCAAAATAAATAAATAAATAATATATTTTAATAGGTATTGGTAGAATACTTCCCAAAAGGCTTACAGAGAGGTAGAACTCAGTGATAGAGCTCTTGTCTGGCATGTGCAAGCCCTGCCTGATGCCCAGAACTGGGAGGAAAGGAAGAAGGCATATACAAATTTCCACTTCCACTAAATAAGTAAAATAACCATTTTACTTTCTTTTAATTTATTTTTTAATTTGGATTTATTTGAGAGATAAAGTACAGGGCATATCAGGACCTTGTGACACTGCAAATGAACTCCAGAGGCATGTGCCATTTTGTGTGTCTGGCTATATGTAGGTATTGAGAAATCAAATAGGCCATCAGGATTTGCAAACAAGCACCTTTGACCCCTGAACCATCTCCCCAGCCCCACAAACAAACTCACTTTCTCCTCTAAACTGTTAGGAGAGTTTGAATACCACTGGTCTTGTTTGTTCTTTGAAAACTTAATAGATTTCATACTTGAAATATTTTGCCTGATACTTTTTACTGAGATAATTTCAATAATTTTCTCTAGATATTTTATAATACTTCATTTGATAAGAATTTAGCTCACCTCTACACTCAATTTGGGCATTTATATTTTTCTAAGGAGCACCTTAAGTTTTCAATTTTCTTTTTGTACATGGGGCAAAGTGACCTTTTAAATCAGTTCACATTATGGCAGCTCCTTATCTGGTCTCATCCCCATCTTATCATCTGCCAACATACCTTTTTATTTGTCCCTTATCAATGTGCCTTTCTCCACTAGAATGTGAGCTCCATGAAGTCAAGGGATTTGTGCTTTCTTCACTGTATGCCAAGACAGTAGAAAACAAATAAATATTTGTAAAAAGCATAAATGACTGATAGATTAAAAAACACTTTCTACATGCACAATTATTAAGCAGCATTTTATATCTACTAGCCATACAGATTTCTTCATTTAAAAAGCTCCTTCTGGGGCTAGAGAAATGGCTTAGCAATTAAGACACTTGCCTGTGAAGCCTAAGGACCCAGGTTCAATTTCCTAGGACCCACATAAGCCACATGCACTAGGTGGCACATGCACCGGGAGTTTGCAGAAGCTGGTTGGAGGTGCTGGCATGCCCATTCTCTCCCTCTCTCTACTCTGCCTAAAAAAAAAAAAAAAAAAAATCCTTCTTAGGGTGCTGGAGAGGTGGTTTAGCAGTTAAGGTGCTTGCCTGCAAAGCCTAAGAACCCAGGTTTGATTCCCCAGTATCCAGGTAAGCCAGATGCACAAGGTGGTACCTGCATCTGGAGTTTGTATGGCTGGAGGCTCTAGCGTACCCATTCTCCCCGCACCGCCCCCCCTCTCACACACACACACAAATAGATAAAATAAAATAAAACAAAGATTAATTTCTCTTCATTAGTATCTTGAGTGTCTTTGTAATCAAATTTATTATTTTGCCGGGCATGGTGGCACACACCTTTAAAATCCCAGCACTCAGGAGGCAGAGGTAGGAGGATCACTGTGAGTTCAAGGCCACCCTGAGAATACAGAGTGAATTCCAGGTCAGCCTGGGCTAGAGTAAGATCCTACCTCGAAAAAACAACAAAAAAAAAGTGTATATACATATATATTTTTTTTCTTTATGACTTTTGAGCTTTTTAGTCTAGGAAGCCTCACCCTACCCCCTAGAAAGTATATCAAACAGTTGTTTGCTTACAATATCACAGCTTCTTAAATATATTTTTAATTTATTTATTTCCAAGGAGGAGGGAGCAGGAGAAAGAATGCCAGGGCTTCTAGCTGCTGCAAATGAACTCCAAATGCATGTACCTCTTTGTGCATCTTACTTTATGTGGGGACTGAGGGATCGAACCCGAGTTAACTATTGAGCCATCACTCTATCCCCACAACTTTTTCTATACTTAAAGATCAGACAGGGCTTGAGATGTGGCTTAGCAGTTAAGGCACTTGCCTGTGAAGCCTAAAGACCAAGGTTCATCTCCCTAGTACCCATGTAAGCCAGATGCACAAGTGGTGCATGTGAAAAAAAATACAAAGAAAAAAGTTAATCTAACATTATCTTTATACTACAATATCTAGCTTCATTCATTTCTGCCAAATGAAAGTTCCAACTATTATGCAAACTATCCATTCCCCATAATTAAAATGTATCAAAATAAGCAAACAACAAAAACTATTTAATTCTTATGTATAATAATAGATTTGTGGACCTTCAAATCTGATTTGTCATGGGTCAGTACTATGTGGTCATTAATCAACTGATCGAATACATGAATATATATTGTACATGCTTTTAATTTTCTATATTATCGTTATTATTATTATTTTTTTTTAGTTCTTTCAGGTAGGGTCTTGCTCTAGCCCAGGCTGACCTGGAATTCACTATGTAGTCTCAAGCTGGCTTCCAACTCACAGCCTCCTACAATAGTCTACTGAGTGCTCGGATTAAAGGCATGTGCCACCAGCTTATGATTTTTGACATCCTAAAATAACTGGCTTAGAAGAAACTCTTTCTCCTAGAATTAGTTAATTCTTTTAAGCTAGCAAAGGGCTCAGCAGTAGCATCTCCTTGAGAAGCACACTAACCTGTCTAGAGCCACCCTCCTTCATGGACTCTTCAACCCAGAGGGCCATATTCCTCAGCTTAGAGCCAAGTATCAGGCAACCAGGATGTCTAAAGCTAAGAGCCTGCCTATGTTATTTAAGCTAGCCAATCCTCAGATGCTAATCTTGCCTTCTTCAGCCCAGACTCCCCTCATTTCTGCCCCTGTTCTATTTACATGAATGCTTTCCTTTTGGCTCAGTGCAGCACGGCATGCCTGTCTCCAGGCCCTGTGAGTGTAGTAAATTCTGTTTTCCTGGGCTCTGCTATGTCTTCACTTGTCTCAGCCCCTGACTGACCATCTCATAAAAGAACACAACAAACTGATCTTGTGCTGGGAACTGTTATAGACATCAAGGAGCCAGTATCAAACCCAAAGGCAATACTAAGTCCTTCCCTCAGGGCACATATGGCCTTGCACCAAAAGACAACAAATAAAGACCAGTGGCGGTAACTGCTATAGAGAAAACCAGGCCACAGAGGCATCATCGAGACCTGAACTATTAAGGAAGACAGAGTTTTAGCAGAAAGCTGACTAACAGTGTGAATAAACAGCAGATGCATCTGAGAGGGACAGGACTCAAATAGAAAAGGCTCTGAGGGGAAAGCCAGCTTTTCATCCTTGAGAAACAGTGAGAATCCAAAGAGACTGGGACAGCATGAGTAAGAGGGATGTAAGAGGTGATATGGAGAGGAACTATAATGTGGGAGCTGCCATAACAAAACGATGAATGGCTTAGCAGAATTAGAGTCATGAGCCACAAAATAACTTTTCAGTCAACAATAGGCCACATATTTGACATTGGACTTGAAAACTTCTTATCACTTAGTAACATGGCAGTTGTAGGTGGCATTGAGCACAACATATGATTCAAATATTTGCAGTAATACTTGCATAAATCTGCCAGCCATATGAAAGTATGCAAACTTTGGTACAGTACATAATATGATAATAATTAGCTATGTTACTGGTTTATGTACTTACTATATGTGATGGTTTGATTCAAGTGTCCCCCATAAACAGGTATTCTGGATGATAGGTCCCTAGCTGATGACAACTGGAAATTAAAGCCTCCTGGAGGTGGTGTATTTTGATGGTGGGCTTATGGGTGGTATATCCAGTTTTCCTGTGTCAGTGTTTGGCACATTCTTTTGTTGCTGTGGTCCATCTGTTGTTGGCCAGGAGGTGATGTCCACCCTTTGTTCATGCCATTTTTTTCTCCTGCTATCATGGAGCTTCCTCTTGAGTCTATAAGCCAAAATAAACTTTTCCCCCCACAAGCTGCTCTTGGTCCAGTGATTTCTGCCAGTAAGGGGAACTTGATTGCAACAGTAAAGTTGGTACCAGAAGTAGGGTCATTTGCTGCTAGACATCTGTGTGGCTTTGGCCTTTTGGAGGTGATTTTCAAGAGGAATGTGGAGGATTTGAAACCTTGGCCTAAGACACGTGTTGAAATGCTGTTAAGTACAGCTTGATGGACTATTTTGGTAAGAGCTGAAAGACCTGAATGCAGTAAGAAGTATGGACTGTGAGGTATGGCTTATAAGGGTGAGAAAGAGCTTTGCTTGGACTGGGCGACAAGCAGTTTTTGTGAGAGGCTTGCTGTTATGCCCGTGTCCTGAGAATTTGTCCAGGGTTGCATTGTGTAGAAATGGACTGGTGTGAGTAGAGGAATAAGGCACAGAAGTGAATCTTTTGGGCTGAACTTTCTGCCCATTCAGCTGCAATTACACAAGAGATTACAACCTTTGAGATTGATCCAACTGACCTGCACTGGGGCAACAGGAAGAATTTAGACCCTGTTGAAGGGGCCTGAGGGCTCAAGGAGTGTCCTGTTCTTCAAAGTCTGCTTTATTCCCCCCTGCATTAACAAACTGGTACCCTACCTGGTATTGTGGAATATAAGAAACATAGGAAAGACAGGGTTATTGAGTTTGCAACACAGTCTTGTGTTTTGGAAATGGCCATGGGCAATGTGTAGCAGGTTTGCTGGATGTCTGCATGGAGACTCAATGGAGCCGTGAGGATGAACTGTGCATTGCTGTGGAGATCCAGTGGAGATGGCAGGATCATGAGGTAGCTGCTAAGGAGAGCTGCCAGCCCTAGATGAAGTTTTCCAGGACTGTGAGTGGCCTACCTGGAGGGACAGAATTGGAACTCCAGAAACTTATTGCTGGTTAGAATTATCAGACTTGGAGATTTATCACTGACTAGAGTCTCTAGACTTGAAGCTACAAGTTTTGATGTTTGCCCTGTTTAAATCTTGTATTTGTTGAGTATTTCTTTGCTATGCCTAATGCTATCTTTTGTAGTGTGAATGTTTATACTGTGCCATTATGGATTTTGGGAGTTTTTTTGGTATTATGGCTCAGTTAAAAGACTTGGTTTATGGGGAAGTTTGAACATAAGGATTGATAAAA
Source organism: Jaculus jaculus (assembly GCF_020740685.1). NCBI lineage: Eukaryota > Metazoa > Chordata > Mammalia > Rodentia > Dipodidae > Jaculus > Jaculus jaculus. The sequence continues at coordinate 64,133,213 of NC_059107.1, forward strand.
ATATGGGGACTTTTAAAGTTGAATTGAATGCATTACATTTTACATCATGGATGGTTATCAGTTTATGGGGGCTGGGGGTGGAATGTGATGGTATGATTCAGGTGTCCACCATAAACTTATGTGTGTGGAATGTTAGGTCTCCAGCTGATGACAATTGGAGATTAAAGCGTCCTGGAGGCGGTGTGTTGTTGGGGAAGGGCTTGTGGGTGTTATAGCCAGTTTCCCCATGCCAGTGTTTGGCATACCCTCCTGTTGCTGTGGTCCATCTGTTGCTGGCCAGGAGGTGATGTCCACCCTCAGCTCATGCCACTGTTTTCCCCTGATATCATGGAGTTTCCTCTCGGGTCAGTAAGACAAAATAAACCTTTATCCCACAAGCTGCTCTTGGTCAGGTGATTTCTGCCAGAAATGCAAACCAGACTGCAACACTGTACTACACTTATCATTATATTATTTGTTAATTTTTGGTTTTCAGAGAAAGGTTTTTGTTATGTAGGTCAGGCTGGCCTCAAACTCAGGATCATCCTACCTCAGCCTCCCAGGCGCTAGGATATTGAGTATGATGGAGGCAAGGATGCAGAACTAACGAGGGCTCTATTACACAAGAGAACCACACTCTGCCCTGCTCTTGTTGTCTTAGCATGCACTCCTGCTGTACAACTGCTTGCTACATGCACCAGCAGCAGCCTCTGCCTCATGCTGATGTTAAGAAGTTTCCTAAATTGATTGACTGATATCATCTATGTTTGTGCAAATGTATTCTGTGATGTTTTACATAATGATGAAATCACCTAGAGACACATTTTTCAGAATGTCTTCCCATCATTAAGTAATACATGGCAATTTTTCTCAGTCTGGAAACTACAAGATCGAGGTATCCTAAGATATTTCATTAATCTTTATGAACCTTAAAAAAAAAAGAAGAAAGGATGGAAGGAAGGAAGGGAAGGAAAAAAGAAAGAAGAGCTGGGCATGCTTTAATCCCAGCACTTGGGAGGCAGAGGTAGGATATCCTGTGAGTTTGAGGCCTACCTGGAAATAATGAGTAAGTTCCAGGTCAGCCTAAGCTAGAGTGAGATTCTACCTCAAAAAAAAAGAGCGGGGGTGGAGGGATGGCTTAGCAATTAAGGCATTTGCCTGCAAAAGCCAAAGGACCCAGGTTAGATTCCCCAGGACCCACGTTATCCAGATGCACAAGGGGGCACAAGCATCTGGAGTTCGTTTGCAGTAGCTCTAAGCGCTGGCGTGCTCATTCTCATTCTCTCTATCTCTCCCCCTTTTACTGTCAAATAAATAAATAAATAAACAATATTTTTTTAAAAGATCAGACTGTCAACAGGTTTGATTTTTCCTGAATCCTTGGTTTGTTATTGGATCTGTCCTCACTGAGCTGTCATGTGGATTTTCTTGATGCTCAGGTATCTTCAGTGTCTTCCTCTTCTTACAAAACCACATAGTTTTAGAGTCATACCTTTAATATATCACTTAATTCTAACCACCCTTTTAAAAGTCCAGTTCTCCAATACAGACAAACACATTCTAAGGAGTACTGAGGGTTGGAGTTTCCATATGTGAATATGGGTGGGGACACAACTCAGTTTATTTATAACATAGAACATTTTGGGCTGGAGAGATGGCTTAGCAGTTAAAGTGTTTGCCTGCAAAGTAAAAAACCAAGGTTTAATTCCCCAAGACCCATGTTAGCCAGATAGATGCACAAGGTGACACATGCATTTGGAGTTCACTTACAGTGGCTAGAGGCCCTGGGGCACCCATTCTTTCTACCTGTCTGTCTGTCTCTCTCTCTCAAATAATAAATAAATAACTTTTAAAAATATTTTATTTATTTATTTATTTGACAGAGAGAATGGGGGCGGGAGGGGAGAATGGGCATGTCAGGGCCTCCAGCCACTGCAAATGAACTGCAGACTCATGCGCCACCTTGTGCATCTGGCTAACGTGGGTCTTGGGGAATCAAACCTGAGTCCCTTGGCTTTGCAGGAAAACTCCTCAACTGCTAAGCCATTCCTCCAGCCCTAAATAACTGTTTTTTAAAAAACCTAGAACATTTTAAAGGATTTTTTCACTGTTGTTGCTTTTATTTAACTCATTTCCTTTTTAAAAATTTTTATTTATTTATTGTTTTGGTTGTTTGAGGTAGGGTCTCACTCTAGCCCAGGCTGACCTGGCATTCACTATGGAGTCTCAGGGTTGCCTTGAACTCACAACAATCTTCCTATCTCTGCCTCCTTAGTGCTGGGATTAAAGGCATGGACCACCCCACCCGGCTATCCTGTATTTTTTAATTTTTTAAATTCTATACATATTATAACATGATATGTTCTTATATCCCCTCATCCCAGCTACCATTATCCTGGGGGCCCTCTTCCATGGGGTTTTGGTATTCATTGTAGGGTCATGAGGGCCTTAGTCAGTCCCTATGGGTTGCTAGAGGGACTGTGCCTTACAGTATTCCTCCCCATTCTGTGGCTCTTACTGTCTTTCTTCCCCCTCTTCTGCAACACCAAGGGTTTTGTTTGTTTGTTTGTTTACTGTGAATGAGAGAAAGATTTGGGGCAAATGAGTAACATAATTTGACCTACATTACATTGAAAACCCAACTCTATGCCACTATTCTAAGCTCTGAAAAATAGAGCAATGAGCAAAACTAAAGGCTTGCCTTAAAATAATTTACCCTTGTAGAAGGGTGTGGTGGCACATGCCTTTAATCCCAGCACTCGGGAGGCAGAGGTAGGAGGCCACCCTGAGACTACATAGTGAATTCCAGGTCAGCCTGAGCTAGAGTGAGACCCTATCGTGAAAAAAAAAAAAAAAAAAAAAACCCTTGCTAGACATAGTGGCGCACACCTTTAATCACAGCACTCAGGAGGCCGAGGTAGGTTTGCTGTGAGTTGGAGGCTAGCCTTGGACTACAGAGTGACTTTTAGGTCAGTCTGAGCTACAGTGAGACCATACCTCAAAAAAAATTACCCTTCAGTGGAAGGAAACAATAATCAAATAAGTATATAATGTGATGATGTAACAGAAAACTAATGCAATAGGTAGTGTAGAAAATAATGAGCACAGGTAGAGAATGCTGTAGATATGGAAGCCTTCTCTGATGAAGCAACATCTGAGCAGAGAAAAAGGAAGACAAGGGAAGCCAGACAGACACCTAGAAAAGCTTTGGAGCCAGAAAAAACATCAAGTGCTCAGGCCCTGAGGCTAACAAGGAGGCCAGCTCAGTAGAGGAAACGTGATCCAATAAATCCCTATCCTCTTCTTTCACCCACCCTCCTTTCTGACTAGCCAGACAACAGGGATGGAGCAGCTCCCTCCAGAGCTCAGCTTCTGCCCATTCTGCAGTCACAGTTCAGTGCCTCAAAGTGTCATAAAACAGAAGTCATTACAAACTTCCACAAAAGGAACGATTAACATAAATGTGTTTTGTCCTGGTGACAAAAAGCATCTCATTATCCATTTCAGCTCAAGTGCAAATATCTTAATAAATAAGGTTTGGGGAAACTACTATCCTTCATCTATCTTTAGAATCTAGAGTTCATTTACAGCAGCTGGAGACCCTGGCATGCCCATTCTCTGTCTCTCTCTGTTTGCAAATAAATAAATAACATTTTTATTTTGTTAATTTTTTGAATTTATTTATTTGAGGGCGACAGAGAAATAGGCAGAGATAGAGAGAATGGGTGCACCAGGGCCTCCAGCCACTACAAATAAACTCCAGACGCATGCACCCCCTTGTGCATCTGGCTAACATGGGTCCTGGGGAATCGAGCCTCGAACCAGGGTCCTTAGGCTTCACAGGCAAGTACTTAACTGCTAAGCCATCTCTCCAGCCCATAAATAACATTTTTAAATGTTACTTATTTCCACATGTGTGTATATAAGTATGTCAGGTCTCTGTGCTTTGGTTTTATTGTGGGTGTTGAGAAAGTGAACCCACCTGACAGGCTTTGCAAACATGGGCCTTTACCAGCTGAACCATCTTCCAGCCCCACTAATTTCTTTGAACTACTTAAGAGATGGGTACTAATTTTCTTTCCCTTGTAGAGGAGAGAGACTTGAAATACTGTTTTTAATAAAGAAAGCATGGTAGAAGTGACATTATGTGGCTTTCTAGGCTATATCATACAAATGAGAGCTGCTACCTGGTGCCTCCTGCCTTGTATTGCTTATTTGAGGGAAAGCCAGCTGCCATGCACGATGACATCCACAAAGCATGTAAGCACATAATGGGAAAAATAAAGAAATGCCATCGCCATCTATCAACAGCCACCATCAAACTGCAAGCCATTTCAGTGAACAACTTTGGAAACAGAACCTCTAGCCCCAATTATTGTGGGACATGCCCATCAAAGAACTGCCTAGCTAAATTGATCCTGAATTCCTGATCCATAGAAATGGTAAAGATAAAAAATGTGTATCATTATAAGCCATTAAACTTTGGGGTATCTTTTTATACGGCAATATATAATTAAGACTCTTATCTGAATGATGAGAAATAAATTCATAATTTCATTAAAACCATGATACCTCAATTTGTTGAGCAAAAGTCTGGGATTTAGGAACAAGGATTTTTTTCTTATCTTTCCTTTTTTTTTTTGTTTGATTGGTTGGTTACTCTAATGGGCTGCTTGGGGCAAAGGATGCAAGTGGGTGGGGCCTGGGGCTCCAAGAAACCCCAGCACAGGCCACTGCATCTCATACGCATGAGCTGCACACATAATGATGAGGTTTTGAAAGATGGAACCTACACATGAGGAACACAGTTGTGAATTTTATATACTGAGCAGTCTGTCACTGGCAACCAGGCACTATGAAAAACTTGGGATTCAGCAGTGAGCAGATCCTAGTACTTCCTCCTAGAGTTTATTGGCTAGCTGGAAAACAGAAACATATCATTACCATAATGTTTGGGTGTGAGCTGCATTATGTAATTAATCTATACTTAAAAGTGCTACCTGCAATTGGAAGACCAGTCAGATACACTCCCCCAGATGGCAGCTGGGGTGGGCAGTGGTAGTTGGAGCTTTTATTTCCATTGGCTTCTCTTATACATTTCCCAAATCCATCCCTGTTTCCTTTAAAGAAATGGGGGGCATATTTAATTTATTTCAATATGTTTATATTCAATATAACTATCTGTTTTCCAACTAGATAATAAACTCTAGGAGGAAGTGCTAGACTCTGTTCACTATGAATCCTAAGTCTCTCACAATAGCTGTTGCCAATAACAGACTGCTGAATATATAAAATTCACAGTGTAGGGCTGGAGAGATGGCTTAGCGGTTAAGCGCTTGCCTGTGAAGCCTAAGGACCCCGGTTCGAGGCTCGGTTCCCCAGGTCCCACGTTAGCCAGATGCACAAGGGGGCACACGCGTCTGGAGTTCGTTTGCAGAGGCTGGAAGCCCTGGCGCGCCCATTCTCTCTCTCTCCCTCTATCTGTCTTTCTCTCTGTGTCTGTTGCTCTCAAATAAATAAATAAATAAAAATTTAAAAAAAAATTCACAGTGTAACATCATGGATAGCCTCCATCATGCTGTCTGTCAAGGATGCTGGACGTCCTATCAGCAGTCCCCTGTGAATTAATATGGAAGCTATCCAGTTATGATGGCTGGGTGCTGCTTGTCTGGCTATGGCTTGATTGCAGCTTCTATCTGTAACACTGTACAGAAACTTTTCTTGTGGAGTCATTGAAGGTCTTGGGCTTGCCATCAACTTGAATCTGGCTCTGACTATGACTGGGAAGTATTTCTACAAAAAGTGACCCTTGGTTGAGGAGATGTCTCAGTGGTTAAAGGTGCTTGCTTGCAAAGCCTGCTTGCCCATGTTCAGTTCTCCAGTACCTACATAAAATCAAATGCACAAAGTGGCACATGCATCTGGAGTTCCTTTGCAGCGGCAGGAGGTCCTGGAGCATGTCTATGTCTGTCCCCCCTCTCTATCTTTGCAAATAAATTAATAAAAATATTTTTTTAATTTTTGTTTATTTTTATTTATTTATTTGAAAGTGACAGAGAGAAAGAGGCAGAGAGATAGATATATATATAGAGAGAGAGAGAGAGAATGGGCGCAGCAGGGTCTCCAGCCACTGCAAATGAACTCCAGACACGTGGGCCCCCTTGTGCATCTGGCTAACGTGGGTCCTGGGGAATTGAGCCTTGAACCGGGGTCCTTAGGCTTCACAGGCAAGCGCTTAACCGCTATCTCTCCAGCCCAATAAAAATATTTTTAAAGGGACTCTTGGCCAATGAATTTACCATGTCTGGCAGCCCTGTGGTCCACTCTACCCTGGTCCCCCTCAATCAGACTTTCTTTGGTATCTTTAGCTGGAGAGGAAGTTTTCTAATTCTTGGAGGGGGGCCTCCTGCTAACCTGTTGTGTAGTTGGTAGCTGATGCCACCAATAGGTCCCAAGCCAGCAGAGGCAGAGAAACATAAGCCCATATCTCCCTGGAAATGTGATCATGTTTTTTTGGATTGTGTACTCCTTTGGTCTTTCTTAGTAGTTAATGGCAAGTGTCAGAATTTTTCCAGTGAGAAGTCAGCTTTCCTTCTTTCCACCCTGGCTTTTGTTGATATGGTAGCCAGACCTTCTATGGGACTTCCAGCCAACACAAAGTGGATAAGGCCTCAAATCCAGTATTTCTTTGCTGCTGCTGTTATTGCAAATGGAGCATGCCATTTGCTAGCACCTTTATCCACCAGCTATGCTGGGTTCTCTGGACTTGCCTTTGGATGCCTTAGCTCTGTATTATTTGAAACACAGATGGACCTCATGGGACCCCAGAGGTTCTCCAGTACTGTAGGATTAGTGACCATTGTGGAATGCTGTTCTGTCCTCCTGAAGCCACCACTACTAGGCTCTCTCAGTATGAAGACTACAAGTGCATATAACTGGGCTTGTGGCATTGTCCTCATTATTGCAGGTGTCTACCTCTTCATTAGCATGGGCATCAATTACCAACGTGTGGCAAAAGAATAGAAAGCAGAGGAGGAAGAAGAAAAGGAAAGGAAGAGGAGAAGACCAGTATACATGCTGAAGAGAAGTAAAGGAAGTAACAGAAGGAGCACAGCCTCCATGGCAGAAAAGCCCAAGCACCCCACAGAGGAGAAGAGTCCTGTTTGGCCTATGGGTGGAAGCATGCATAGATAGTTCGTAACCGAAGACATCTGAAAACAACCTACTGCTCTCTACTCTACCAGTGGTGCTCAATGTAAACAATGGACATGTGTGTGGAAAATCCATGGAATTTTGCCTCACTCCTTACCAATGTCTGAATTTAAAATTTCCCATGCTATGGATAAGGAGCAGTTGGCAAAGCATGTGGGGAAGCGGTTTTTGTTTTGTTTTGATCTTAGCTTTTAACAGTGTCTTTAGTCCTTAGAACTATTTAGAAAGCCTTAACTTTGAAAACCACTCTGCTAAATCCATCTGTTTCTAAAAAATATTTTATTTTTTTATTTGCAAGGAAAAAGAGAGCATGCACATATAAGAGAAAAGGGCGGGGGGAGATTGAGAATAGGTGCCCCAGAACCTCTTGCATATGAACCCCAGACGCATTTACCACTTTGTACATGTGGCTTCATTTGAATACTGGGGAATTGAAGCCAGGCCAGCAGGATTTGCAAGCAAGTGGCTCTAACCACTGAACCAACTCCCCAGCCCTGAATTCATCTATTTTAAAGGTCATGTTAATAGAAAACACAACTAAATTCTTGAGATAACTCTAAAATTTAAATGTTCTTGCTTTGTTATCTGAAATGTGTTGACAGGTGTTACTGGAATATTTATGAATAAAAATATTGTCTAAAAGTTGGAAGTTTTATAAAACACTAAGGTATTTTTCTAGCATCAACAGTTGCCTGGTATATGTGCCTGCTAGCTGTGAATTTAAGAAATTTAAAGTAGAAAACTTCAGAGGTAGGAGGTGAGCACCCATGGAAGGTCATACTTGATCTCTACTTCTACAGAGATCTTGAAGAAGCTGAAACAAGAGGTACAGCCACTGATGCAAAGGAGTCATTTTAGGGTAAAGAGAGTGACCCACTTGCTAGTTCACTGCTCAGCTATGATGGCACATGGGTTTGTGGGCACAGAGGTGCCCTCAGCCTGCTATGCAGTTCTCTCCTGAAGACTGAAGTGCAAACAGCTACCAAAGACTGGTTTTCAGCTAAGGACACCGAATGGCAGGAGCAACCACAGAGTGAACTTCAGCAGTTCTTCCACAGACACTTGGGCTAAATGAAAATAACCTTGGTAGAAAAGAAACTAGTTTTGTGAAGAAGAAAAAAAAAAAGAACAGGCATGAAAAAATTAGTCTCTCACATATTCTCATGGAAACATGTGTGCAGCCCGGAAATCTCAGTTCAAACAGGCAAGCTGAGAAGATCAAAAGCTCTACCCAAGACCAGAGCCTGCTTACATACCATACCAGGGTTTTCATTTCAAACATGGACCATTATCCTCAGCACCAGATCTGGAGTAGTGGCTCAGAGACATATTTTCCAGAGAAAGAAGCAGCCCATAAGCACAAAACTCAAGCTCTCAGGTTGGAGAGATGGCTTAGCAGTTAAGGCACTTGCCCGTAAAGCCTAATGACCCATGTTTGACTCTCCAGATCACATGTCTCCCTCTCTTCCTCTCACTCTCTAACAAAAAACAAACAAACAAACAAAAAACTGAAGATCTCTTTGAGTGAATAAAAGGGAAAATGATTTCATTTAGAACAAAGTATGAAATAGTTGCAGCCTAAGGTCAGTCTCAGAGATATAAAGAAGACTGACAGCTTTATGATATCAATGAGCTATACTATAGGCCAGTAAGTTCACCAGTGAGAAAGAACCATGGGAAAGATACCATGTACCTGAACAAACATCAAATACTGTTCTCAAAAAATTATCCATGTAAAGCCAGAAGTTTAATTGAGTCAGCCACGGAGAAATATGTGCTTCAGGGCACACTCAGATATAACGGAAAAATCACCATGCAATTAATGAAGCATCAAAGATGAATGTGAACTTAGGAAGGAGTCAGACAAAAAGAGAGAGCTGACAAAACATTGTTATCCTTAGGTGACTGTGTGCATCTAAACCAGAGGCTGTCCATTCCAAAGGAAACAGATTTCACTAAAACAGTTCTGACAAGTCACTCAACAAGGAAGTAAACAACAAACAGTCCCAGGGAGGCAGAAGAATCAGTAACCAGATGCCCAGTTTCAACAACAAACATTAGAAGACAGCAGAGAAACAAACAAAAACATGACCTTTAAAATACATGAATTCAGGGCTGGGGAGTTGGCTCAGTGGTTCAAGCCACTTGCTTGCAAATCCTGCTGGCCTGGCTTCAATTCCCCAGTACCCAAATGAAAGATATGAAACTTACAATGAGTGGGTCCAATGAAGTTCTTATCAGCCACTATGAATATAGTGAAGGCGGGAAAGGAAATAGCGATAAATGATCCTTAGAAAAGTGTATGACAATAACTATGCAACAAGTACAGACTATCAACAAGGAGGAAGAAATGATTGTGAACTTCACCGTCAGAATTTCTTATTCATAAATCTGGAGATCACAGATTGAGAATTACTGTCAACTGTCAATTTACCAGGACCTAGAATTACTTCTGAGGGATTATGTAGATTAGTTTAGTGTGGTGGTTCCAATGTAACATGTCCCCCAGTGCCTCTCTTGATACCCAGCTGGCGGAGCCTTTGCAGGGTGGAGTTTTGCTACAGGAAGTCTGTCACTGGAGGTGGGCCTTGAGGTTTATTAGTCCAGGCTACTGGATATTCAAAGTTAGCTCACCATTGCTTCTCTCTCTTTCTGCTGAGGTATTAAGATGTGAACACTCTTAGCCCCTATCCCAGCACTCGGCAGGGAGAGGTGGAGGCAGAGGTAGGAGGATCACCATGAGTTCGAAGCCACCCTGAAACTACATAGTGAATTCCAGGTCAGCCTGGGCCAGAGTGAGACCCTACCTTGAAAAAAAAAAAAAAAAGATGTGAACACTCTTGCTGGTGTCTCTCTCTCTCTCTCTGATGATATATGAAGATATGAACATTCTTGCTGTTTTCACTCCCCCCCTCTCTCTGCTAATGTATGAAGATGTGAGCCAGGTGATATGCCTCCCCTATGCTTCTTCTGGTTGGGTGTTTATCACAGCAAGAGAATGTAACAGGGACAGTTAGCCTCTTGGTGTGTCTCTGAGGGACAATCTTGATAGGCTATTTAACTTTAACTTTGGCAGCACCTTTTCACAGGCTGGAGTGCTGGACTGTATAAAAAGGAGAGAGCTGGCTGAGCACCAGCATTCATCACTCTGTTTCTTTACTATGGGTTGAATGTGATCAGCTGTTTCACAGTCCTGCTGCCATGCCTTACCCACCATGATAGACTGTATCCTGTAACTGTAAGCTCAAATAAATCCTTCTTCCCTTATACTGATTTTTGTCCCATCAAGACAACTAAGACACTGCCATAGCCAATTTGACCTCATTTGAACTGCTAAAATACGAGGGTGGAAGGAGTTGATCTTTTTGTTTTCTCAGCATTCATCCCTCTTTCTTTTCATAACTAAACTATTTTCCAGAAGAAAAGGGCTTTTAAGAAGTTTAGGTGTGGCTAAACTGCCTATACCCACCACATGTAACACATGACCCAGGGCTGGAAATCAGAATATTGTATTCTCATGGTCACAGTAATTGAGGGATGAGAAGGCAACCAATCAGAATGCTCAGGACTTTTCCTGACAGAGTTATGAGAGAGAATATTCTTTCCACCAAGGTTGCTAAACTGATGAGATGAGTCTTGGGCTTCTGGTGGCCCTCTTGATTACTAAATGGATAAAACCTGTTGAAAAAGGAGGAACTGGTTGATATCACTTGAGTCTTTAGATCCAGCCATGCCCAAGGCCAGACTTCCAAAATCCTTTCCTATTCCCTTACCAACCAATTTCCATTTAGCTTAAGCCAACTTCCATTAAGACAGAATAGCTACTTCTAACTTCTATCCAAATACATCACCAAATCTGTCTCTGTCATCTATAGATAGTAGCTATATAGTTCTATAGCTGTACTTTGCAGTCACAAGAAGCCAGTCTTAGAATGAATGATGCCTCCATTAAAACTAAAAGAGGGCTGGAGAGATGGCTTAGCGGTTAAGCACTTGCCTGTGAAGCCTAAGGACCCCGGTTCGAGGCTTAGTTCCCCAGGTCCCACGTTAGCCAGATGCACAAGGGGGCGCATGTGTCTGGAGTTCGTTTGCAGAGGCTGGAAGCCCTGGCATGCCCATTCTCTCTCTCTCCCTCTATCTGTCTTTCTCTCTGTGTCTGTTGCTCTCAAATAAATAAAATTATTTTTTAAAAATTAAAAAAAAAAACTAAAAGAATGAAGAGACAAATGAACATGATGATATAACTGGGCCACTGGTGGTCTTCACCAATCTGAAGCCATCTTACTTCTACACTTCCCATTAGGGAAGGCATTATATTTTATTCGGTAATCTAGTATCAATAACTGGCTTCTTCCTTTTTTTTTTTTTTTTCAAAGCAGGGTCTTATTCTAGCCCAGGTTGACCTGGAACTCACTCTGTAATTCAGGGTGGCAATCCTTCTACCCCTGCTAGAATTAAAGGTGGATGCCACCATCCTAATGGGCTACTTCTGACAGCTAAATTTTGCAAGAAGAAACAAGCCTCAATTCAAATAAGTCCATCTGAAGACAAGAGGAAGACCATAGAGTCTCTCAAAGAAGTGCCTTTAGACAAATGCATATGTGACTCAGATAATCAGGAGCTTTGCTTAGCAGCAAACATTAAACTTTCTGCCAAGCTAAATTAAGGAGGAAGACACCTGGAGATATGATCAGGATCCAGGAAGACCCAAAGAACCAGAATATCCTGAAGGGCTATGATTCCTCTTGCCTCTTCACGCTCACTTCAAATCACACTAGGTCAAACAAAAGTAAATATAACATAATGAATCATTCCCTGGGATGCAAACTGGGTACAAGGGATAGATCAGCTTTTCCTTTCCATCTCAGGTATGTCCAAGACTTAGGCCAAGGACTGGGGAGATTGCTCAATGGTTAAAGGTGCTTGTTTGCAAAGCCTGGTGGCCCAGGTTCTATTCCCCAGTACGCATGTAAAGCCAGATGCACAGTGGTGGATGCATCTAGAATTTGTATTCAGTGGCAAGTTTGTATTCACTAGTGTGACCATATTCTCTCCATCTCTGTCTTTCTCCTCAAAATAAATACATAAAAATATTTTAGGATAGTTTTTAGAAAAATCTGAGCCAAGACTGAAGCAGTTTAATTTTGGGAAGAAAGTAAATGAAAGGCCTACTTCAAAGGAAGAGAAATGGCACTCATAATCAATATTGATGGGGATGGAATCTTTCTGGAAGGCAATTTAGTATAATAAAACCTTTTGGAAATGCCTCCAGCATAGAGATAATTCTGTGGTTGGGAACTAACCTACGGAAATGAAGGCATAACTATAGTTATACTCACAAAGACACAAATTGGCAGTTGTGTCTTTCATTACATTAAACATCTTTTGTATACAAGGCAATGCATTAAGCTTTGAGGATACAGTGATAGGCAAGAATCAGATGTGTATGTTTTCCTCCAGTATATATTGAGTGAAAAAACTCAGAGCAAGTTTTCAGAACTTTTATATCACTTTGGCAGAGATGTTCTTTACCTGTTGGATCTAATAATGAAACACTGAGGGCTGGGGAGATGGCTCAAGAGCTAAATGGGGCTTTTTCGCAAAGCCTGATGATCCCAGTTTAAAAATGTAAAGCCATGGGCTGCAGGGATGGCTTAATGGTGAAAGTGCTTGCCTACAAAACCCAAGGACTAGCCGGGCGTGGTGGTGCACACTTTTCATCCCAGCACTTGGGAGGCAGAGGTAGGAGGATCGCTGTGAGTTCGAGGCCATCCTGAGACTCCATAGTGAATTCCAGGTCAGCCTGGGCTAGAGTGAAACCCTACCTCGAAAAAAAAAAAAAAAAAACCCAAGGACCCAGGTTCGATTCCCCAGGTCCCACATAAGGGAGATGCATAAAGTGGTTCATGCGTCTGGAGTTCGTTTGCAGCTACTGGAGGCCCTGGTGCACTCATACTTATTCTCTCTCTCTCTCTCTCTCTCTCAAATAAATGAATAAAAATAAAAAAGTAAAGCTAGGCATATATGGCATTCATTTGCAATGGGATAAGACCCTGGCCCTCCCATACATACACCCCCAAACCACACATGCTTGCAAATAAAATTTTTAAAAATATTCAATAATAAAACACTGAGGTTTGTATGTTTGCATTGCTTCTGCTTCATTTTAGGAAAAAATAACTTTTGTGATTTGTTTATAAATTTATTTTTATTATATTGTATAAAAGTATTTGTCTATAGCCAGTTGGAAAAATTACAATACCTAGTCCTTTACCACAGATATGTTGAGACACTGCTGTAGAGAAATTACAAGATGAGGCCGTAGCCAGGGGCTGAATGTGGTAGTTTGATTCAGGTGTCCCCCATAAACTTAGGTGTTCTGAATACTAGGTTCCCAGCTGATGGAGTTTGGGAATTAAAGCCTTCTGGAGGTAGAGTACTGTTAGTGGCAGGCTTATGGGTGTTATAGCCAGTTTCCCCATGCCAGTGTTTGGCACACTCTCCTGTTGCTATTGTCCACTTTATGTTGCCCAGGAGGTGATATCCACCCTCTGCTGATGCCATCATTTCCCTCTGCCATCATGGAACTTCCCCTTGAGCCTTAAGCTAAATAAACCTCTTTTTCCCACAAGCTCTTCTTAGTTGGGTGACTTCTACCAGTAATGCAAACCTGACTGCAACATTAAAGTGGTGCTGGCAGTGGAGTTGCTGCTGGATACCTGACTGTGTGGCTATGGCCTTTTGGAGCTGATTTTCAAGAGGAATGTGGAAGGTTTGAAACCTTTGCCTAAGAGATGCCTTGCAAGTACAGCTTAATGGACTATTCTGATCAGAGTTGAAAGACCTGTATGTATTAAGAACAATGGACTGTGCAGTTTGGCTTATGAGGGTAAGAAAGAGCTTTGCTTGGGCTGGAATAGAAGCAGTTTTTATGACAGGCTTGCTGTTATGCCTGTGTCTTGAGTTGTGCAGGGTTGCTTTGTGTAGAAATGAACTGGTGTGAACAGAGGGATATGGCACAGAAATAAAATCTGTGTGTGAACTGTTGCCCATTCAGCTGCAATAGAGATTACAACCTTTGAGACTAGGCTAGCTAACCTGCACTGGGGCAACGAGAAGAATATAGACTGTTATGGAGGGGCCTGAGTGCTCAAGAAGTACCCTGTTCTTCAAAGTCTGTTTGTTCTCCCTTGGATTAACAAATTGGCACCCTACCTGGTACTGTAGAGTGTGAAAAAAGAAGGAAAAAAAGGGTCATTGAGTTTGCAACATGGTCTTGTGTTTTGGAAATGGCCATGGGCAATGTGTAGCACGTTTGCTGGTTGCCTGAATGGAGACCCCATGGGGCCATGAGGCTGAACTGTGGATTGCAGTGGAGATCCAGAGGACATGCTGGGACCCTGAGATGGCTGCTAAGGAAAGCTGCTGGCCCCAATGAAGTTTTCCAGGACTGTGAGTAGCCTAGCTTGAGGGGCAGAATTGGGATGCCAGAGACTTATTGCTGGTTAGAATTGGTGAACTTGGAGATTTGTCACTGGCTACAGTTGTTGAACTTGACGTTATAGAGTTTGATGTATGCCCTGGTTGTTTTAAATCTTGTATTGGTTGTATATTTCTTTGCTATGCCCAATGCCATCTTTTGCAGTGTGAATGTTTATTCTGTGCCATTATGGGCTTTTTTGAGGTTATTTTTTGGTATTATGGCTCAGTTAAAAAGATCTTGGACTATGGGAATGTATGAGCATTGGAACTGATAAAAACTATGGGGACTTTCTTTCTTTCTTTTTTTTTTTTTAACTATGGGGACTTTTAAAGTTGAATGAATGCACTGCATTTTACATCATGGGGAGCCAGGGGGAAAATGTGGTGGTTTGATTCAGGTGTCTCCCATAAACTTAGGTGTTCGGAATGCTAGGTTCCCAGCTGATGAAGATTTGTATTGTTGGGGGCAGGCTTATGGGTGTTATAGCCAGTTTCCACATGCCAGTGTTTGACACTCTCCTGTTGCTATTGTCCACCTTATGTTGGCGGGGGTGGGGGTGATGTCCACCCTCTGTTCATGCCATCGTTTTCCCCTGCCATCGTGGAGCTTCCCCTCAAGCCTGTAAGCCAACATAAACCTCTTTTTCCCAGAAGCTACTCTAGGTTGAGTGATTTCTACCAGCAATGCAAACCTGACTGCAACAGAGGTGAACTGGGAACTCCATAGTGAAATCCAGGCCAGCCAAGGATAGAGACCCTACCTCAAACCCTCCCCGCCAAAAAAAGGTATAAGTGGATCGTGGCATATAATCTGTATTTATGAAAATATCAGTAATAATTTTTAAAAATAAAACAACTGTTTTATTTATTTTATTTATTTATTTATTTATTATTTTTTTTTTTTTGGTTTTTCGAGGTAGGGTCTTACTCTAGCCCAGGCTGACCTGGAATTAACTATGTAGTCTCAGGGTGGCCTCGAACTCACAGCAATCCTCCTACCTCTGCCTCCCGAGTGCTGGGATTAAAGGCGTGCGCCACCACGCCCGGCAAAACAACTGTTTTAGAATGTAGGTGGTGAGCACTCAGATTCCCACTTAGAGAGTAAATATAATTTCTATGGAAAGCAAAGTGGTAATACCAATTATTTTATTTAATATTTTTGGTTTTCTGAGGTAGGGTCTCACTCTAGCTCAGGCTGACCTGGAATTCACTACATAGTCTCAGGATGGTCTCAAACTCATGGTGATCCTTCTACCTCTGCTTTCCAAGTGCTGGGATTAAAGGATGTGTGTCACCATGCCCAGAATTTTTTTATTTGATTGGTGGGGGGTAATGCTAATTAAAAGCACAAAAGTACCCACTCTGACATAGCAATACTGTTGTTTATTATTTATTTATTTTTATGAGAGAGAGGGAGGAGAGAGGGAAATAGGGAGGGAGAGGCAGGGAGGGAGGGAAAGAGGGAGAGGGGCAGGACTGGCATGACAGGACCTCCAGCCACTGCAATTGCACATCAGACACGTGTGCCACTTTGTACTCACAGGTAACCTTGCATGATTGTGTCACCTTGTGTGTCTGGCTTACATGGGACTGGCAGAGTTGAACATGGGTCCTCAGGTTTCACAGGCATGTGCCTTAACCGGTAAGCCATCTCTCCAGCCCTAGGTATTTATTTTATAAGTATACTTGCTGATTGTTCACTGAATAATACTTATAATTACAAAACAACATCCTAAATCCCAGTAACAGAAATTAGTTTAATAAATTATTGTACAGAAAACCAAAAAGTATTACGAGGTTGTAAAAATGCATAAGAAATCTGTTTGTAATGGTCAGGAATGATTACTGAGGTACATTTAGGGCAAGCAAAAACAAAAAGAAAGCAGAATAATGAATAGTGGGTGGCTAGAATACACCCTCTGGCACACAATTGTTGCGGCATGTGTTTGTGTGGGGAGAGAGATGTAGAGGATGTGTGGTATAGTGTCTGATGCGTATGGAAGGTATGCATGTGGGTAGTGGCCAGTGAAGAACAACATCTCATGTCTTTTCACTCATCTTCCTATTTTCTTGAATCAGACTCTAACTCATCACAGAGCTGCTGTTTTCACTGTTTTTTAGATCAGCAAGCCACAGTGATTCTGTGATCTTCAGCCCTCCCCATTTCAGGACTGGGGTTACAGATAGGCATGACCACACCTCACTGTTTATGTGGGTGCTAGGAGATTGAATTCGGAAGCTCTCAACTGCTGAACCATCTTCTCAGCCCCAACATTTTTATTTTGAATGATGTGAATGTACTATCTATTTAAAATAATTTTTAAAAATATTTATTTGGGGGCTGGAGAGATGGCTTAGTGGTTAAGGCGCAGGCCTGAGAAGCCTAGGGACCCTGGTTCAATTCTCCAGGTCCCACATAAGCCAGATGCTCATAGTGGGGCATGTGTCTGGGGTTCATTTGCAGTGGCTAAAAGCCCTGGCATGCCCATTCTCTGTCTCCCTCTGACTGTAATAAATAAATAAAAATATTTAAACTATTTATTTCCATGGAGAGAAAGAGGTGAGGGGGAACTGAGCATGGGTGCACCAGGACTTCCTGTCACTGCAAATAAACTCCTGATGGATGCTCCATTTTGGGCATATGACTTTATGTGGGTATGGAGGAATCAAACCTGGGCTGTCAGGATTTATTTGCAAGCAAGTCCCTTTAACTGCTGAGCCATCTTTCCAGCTCCTATTGAAAGTAATTTAAAATAAGTACTATGATAATTTTCAGGATCCCTCAAAGTCAACACACACATAATAAATAAGTTATAAACAATACAAAAAAAGACAAAGTTGTCCATTGGATTCTGTTCCTACAACTGAAAAAGCCACTGAATTATCAGAGGTGGGTGACTTAATACCACAGAAATGTATTCTCCTACAGTTCCTTAGGCCAGGGTGTTAGCTCTGGTTCCTTCTGGATGCTCTGAGGAAGAAGCCATCTGCTACATACCTAGCTGAAGGTGCTCAGTGGCTTGCAGATATATTACTCCACCCTGCCTCTCTTTAAAAAAAAAACAATTTCTTAAAAATATTTTTATTGCTCTCAAATAAATAAATAAAAAATTAAAAAAATATATTTTTATTTATTCATTTATTTGACACAGTAAGAGGGAGAGAGAGTGAGAGAACAGGTGCACCAGGGCCTCCAGCCACTGCAAATGAACTCAAGATGCATGTGCCCCCTTGTACATCTGGCTAGTATGGGTCCTGGGGAATTGAACCTGGGTCCTTTGGCTTTGCAGGCAAGCAATGCCTTTACTGCTAAGCCATGCCTCCAGCCCAAAAAAACCTTTTTTATTGACAACTTTCATAATTATAGACAAGATACCATGATAATTCCCTCCCCCACTTTCCCTGCACAAATCCACACTCCATCATATTTCCTCCCTCCCTCCACTAGTCTCTCTTTTATTTTTTAAATATTCATTTTAATTTTTTTATTTGATGGAGAAAAAGAGGGAGAGGGAGAGAGAATGGGTGTGTCAGGGCCTACAGCCACTGCAAACGAACTCCAGACACATGCACCACCTTGTGCATCTGCCTAGCGTGGGTCCTGGGGAACACATGAAAATAACGTTTTTAAAGAATCTGCACTCAGGATGCAAAGGCAGGAGAATCACTGTGTATCTGAGGTCAGCCTGGGACTACAGAGTGGGATCCTGAGCTAGAGTGAGACACTACCTTGGAAAAAAAAAGTAAATAAATAAAAGAATCTGAATATAAAATCAAAATAGCAAGACAAATGCATTTCTATATGCTAAGAAAAACTAAGAAAATATTAAAGTAACTTTTTAGGATAGTAGAATAGTAAGAAACAACAATAAATCTGTAAAGTGATATGAAAGATTCTATATAGAAAAGTTGTAAAGCTTTATTGATACTTTATAATATAAATACATCTATATTGATAAGAATATTCAATATAATAAGTATAAATTATTATCCAAATACATGAATAAATGCAATGGAATTCCAACCAAAACTTCAAGTAGACATTTTCTTGAATGTGATAAGGTAATTCAAAAATCTTATAAGGGAATTCAAATATTTATATGAGAAACTGGTGGATCAAGACTGAACAAAACTGGATTAGAGAGATGACTTAGTGGTTCAGATGCTTGCCTGTGAAGCCTACAGGTTTTATTCCCCAGAACCAATGCAAGCCAGATGGACAAGGTGGTGCATGCATCTGGAGTTCATTTGCAGTGGCTAGAGGCCATGGCTCCCCCACTCTCTTTCTCTCTAGCAAATGTATAAACAAATGTATAAAATATATATATTTTTTAAAAAATATGTTTTATTCATTTACTTGAGAGAAAGAGGCAGAGAGAGGAAGAGAATGGGCACACCAGGGCATCAAGCCACTGCAAATGAACTCCAGACACATGCACCCCCTTGTGCATCTGGCTTACGTGGGTCCTGGAGAATCAAACAGGGATCCTTTGGCTTTGAAGGCAAGTGCCTGAACCTCTAAACCATCTCTCCAGCCCTAAAAATATTTTTTAAAACAAAAACATGGACAAAACTGCTGGGTGTGGGGCTGGAGAGATGGCTTAGTGGTTAAGCACTTGCCTGTGAAGCCTAAGGACCCCAGTTCAAGGCTCGGTTCCCCAGGTCCCACGTTAGCCAGATGCACAAGGGGGTGCACGTGTCTGATGTTCGTTTGCAGTGGCTGGAAGCCCTGGCTCACCCATTCTCTCTCTCTACCTGTCTTTCTCTCTGTGTCTGTCACTCTCAAATAAATAAATAAATAAATAAATAAATAAATAAATAAATAAACTGCTGGGTGTGGTAGTACATGCCTCTGATCCCAGCTGGAGCACCTGCCCAAGATGCCCACACAGTCCGAGGTGGGCAACATGTTTGACACAGGCTTATGGGATATGATGCCCTACCTATACAGGATCTTTCATATCAGTGTTGCCCTAGGTACCACCTCCATCACCACCACCATGAGCCGTCTTGTCAAAGGTACCCTTGTCTTGTAGGCCTCACTGGAGCCCTGGGTGCTCTTTGATGGCTCCCAGATCTTGGAGTCTAGAGGTTGTATGACTGGGCCTCTGGGGCTCTGGAACATGCTCTAGGCCATTGGTGAGACTTGTAAGGGGCAGCACTTGGCAGCTTTGTTTTGGAGTAGTCAGCTTCTCCTGGCAAGTCCTGCTTGCAGGCTTTCCACATCACTGATGGAGTCCTCCTTCCTTATGTACTGTACAGGATACCATCTGGGTGGTGAATAAAGTTGAAATGTGAGTTTTGGCTCAACAACAAAAAGTTATCATATAGGAAAAATAATAAAATATAATATAGGCATTGTACAGAAAGAGCAAAACTATGGAATTGAAAAAGAACTTCACATAATCTCAGCTACTCAGGCCTTGCAGACTCCTTCCCTCTGAGCAGACAGTCCCCAAATTTCTAGAAATGAATGACAATGAGAGCACAACATACCAAAACTTATGGGACACAATGAAAGTAGTCCTTAGGGGAAAATTCATAGCACTAAATGCCTTCATAACAAAGACAGAGATCCCAAAGCAATAACCTAACCATCCACCTAAAAGCATTATAATAACAAGAAGAATCCAACCCAAAAAGCTGGAAAGAAAGAATTAAGAGCAGAAATTAATGAATTGGAAACTAAGAAAACAATTAAGAAAGTTGATGAAACAAAGAGCTGGTTCTTTGAAAAAATAAAAAGATTGATAAACCCCTGGCCAATTTAATCAAGTGAAAAAAAGAGATGCTTCAAATTAACAAAATCAGAAATGAAAAAGAGATCACAACAGACATAAGTGAAATTGGGAGAATCGTCAGGACTTATTTCAAAAGCCTCTACTCCACAAAACTGGATAATATGGAGGAAATGGATGAATTCCTGTACATAAACCACCTAACAAAGCTAAACTCTGAGCAGATTAATCTCCTAAACAAACTTATCACATCCATTGAGATTGAAAAGGTAATAAAAAACATCCTCAAAAAGAAGAGTCCAGCCGGGGGTGGTGGCACACGCCTTTAATCCTAGCACTCGGGAGGCAGAGGTAGGAGGATCACCGTGAGTTCAAGGCCACCCTGAGACTACAGAGTTAATTCCAGGTCAGCCTAGACCAGAGTGAGACCCTACCTTGAAAAACCAAAAAAAAAAAAAAGAAAGAGAGAAAAGATAAGAAAAAAGAAAAAGAAGAGTTCAGGACCAGATGGCTTCTCCGCTGAATTCTATCAAACCTTCATGGAAGAACTGAAACCAATTTTTCTCAAATTGTGCCACACAATCAGAGAACAGGGAAAGCTACCCAACTCCTTTCATGAAGCTAGAATCACCCTAATACCAAATCCAAGCAGAGATGCCACAAGAAAAGAAAACTATAGGCCTACTTCCCTGTTGAAATTAGATGCAAAGATCCTGAACAAAATCCTTTCAAACTGAATTCAACAACACATCAAAATCATTATCCACCTTGATCAAGTAGGCTTCATCCCAGGAATGCATGGGTGGTTCAACATATGGAAATCTGTCAATGTAATAAACCACATAAATAAGTTTGAACACAAAAAAAACCACATGATCATTTCAATAGATTCAGAAAAAGCCTTTGACAAAATACATTACTTCATGATCAACACATTGGAGAGAATAGGCATGGAAGGTTTATATCTCAACATAATAAAGGCTATGTATTAAGCTCCTAAAGCCCAAATAATACTTAATGAGGAGAAACTGGAGGAATTCCCATTGAGATTAGGAATAAGACAGGGATATCCACTCTCACCTTTGTTCTTCAACATAGTACTGGAAGTCCTAACTCAAGCAGAAAGACAGGAGAAAAAAATAAAAGGGTTACAAATTGGAAAGGAAGAAGTTACGTTAGCCCTATTCACAGATGACATGATTCTATACACAAATGAACTTAGAACCTCCATCTCAAAACTCTTAAAGGTGATTAACTCTTTCAGCAAAGTAGCTGGATAAAAAATCAACACACAAAAATCAGTTGCCTTTCTATATTCAAAAGGCAAAGATACAGAGAAAGAAATTAGTGACACTGTCCCATTTTCAATAGCAACAACAACAAAAACCTTGAAATAACATTAAGCAAGGATGTGAAAGACCTATACAATGAAAACACAAAAACATTCAAGAAAGAAATAGAGGAGGACTTGATAAAATGGAAATTCTGGATAGGCAGAATTAACATTGTGAAACTGGCAATCTTACCAAAGGCAATATACAGATTAATGCAATACCAATAAAAATCCTAACATTTTTATTCATAGAGATAGAAAAAATGACCTCAAAATTCATATGGGATGGTGGAAGGCCATGGATATCCAAGCACATCCTCAGCAAAAGAAACACCTCTGGAGGCATCACCATACCTGATCTAAAGCTATATTACAAAGCCATAGTAACAAAAATAACATGATACTGGCATAAAAACAGGATTATAGACCAATGGAACAGAATCGAGGACCTGGATTTTGGGTCAAGTAACTACCGCTACTTGATAACTGACAAAGGCCCTAACAATGTAAACTGGAAAAAAGACACCTTCTTCAACAACTGGTGCTGGACCACCATATGCAGGAAGATGAAACTAGATCCACACATCTCACCATGCATAAAAATAAAGTCCAGGGCTGGAGAGATGGCTTAGCGGTTAAGCGCTTGCCTGTGAAGCCTAAGGACCCCAGTTCGAGGCTCGGTTCCCCAGGTCCCACATTAGCCAGATGCACAAGGGGGTGCATGCGTCTGGAGTTCGTTTGCAGAGGCTGGAAGCCCTGGCACGCCCATTCTCTCTCTCCCTCTATCTGTCTTTCTCTCTGTGCCTGTCGCTCTCAAATAAATAAATAAAATTTAAAAAAATAAATAAAGTCCAAAATGGATCAAAGACCTCAATATAAGACCAGAAACTCTGCTACTACTGGAAGAAAAAAATAGGAGGAACTTTTCATGATATAAGACTGGGAAAAAACATCCTGAACCCCAGTAGCTCAGGAAATTAAACAATCACTCAAACATTAGGATCTCATGACACTGAAAAGTTTTTTCACAAACATACAATAAGCAGAGCCAATAGATTTTCCACAGAGTGGGATAAAATATTTTCTGGCTATACAACTAACAGAGGCCTAATTTCTAGAATCTACAAAGAACTCAAAAACCTAAACAATAAAAAGTCAAACAACCCACTCCACAAATGGGGCAGAGAGCTGAACAGGGGGTTCTCAGAGGAAGAAACAGAAATGGCAAACACACACTTAAGAAAATATTCAACATCCCTAATCATCAAGGAAATGCAAATTAAAACAACTGAGATCCCACCTTACCCCACTAAGAATAGCAAACATTTAAAAAAATCAAATGCTGGCGAGGATGCAGAGAAATAGGAACCCTCATTCATTGTTGGTGGGAATGATGGTACAACCACTATGGAAAGCAGTATGGAGACTCCTAAAAGGTTTGACTATACAGTTACCAATAGACCCTGTTATTCCCTTACTGGGCATTTACCCTAAATAAAAACTCCATGCCTCAGTTCAGAGAGATTTGACCAACCAGGTTTATAACTAGTCAATTCATAATAGCTAAGAACAAGAATTAACCCAGATGTCCATCATTAAACAAATGGATAACCAAGATGCAGTATATCTACATGATGGAATTCTACACAGCAGTAAGGAAAAATGACACAATGAAATTTGAAGAAAAATGGTTGAACTTGGAATAGATCATTGTCAGCAAACTCACCCAATCACAGAAAGCCAATTGTCACATGGTCTCACTCATCTGTGGCTCCTAACCTGAATATGTCTGATATGCTGACATACCTAATAGGTATCTCGAGGACCAGGCAATATGGAGGGTGGGGCAGGAGGGAAGGGTAAGAGGGGGTGGGAGACAAAACTAGACCCAAATTGCAATAGTCCTATAAAATCCTATATCCTGAAAGACAAACTAAAAGGTTGAATCTTCATCAAGTCCTTAGAGGGAACTACCTGAATCAAAGGGCCCTGGAGAGAGTATGATGAAGACTAATCTTAATCTCCTGTTTCTCTCTCTCTCTCTCTCTCTGTCTCTGTCTCTGTCTCTCTCTTCTTTCTTTCTGTTTTATATGACCTATATTTTTCTTCATTTTTTTCCTCTGGCACTGGCGCTGGCCTGTCACTCCCAGTACCAGGGTATGGTTAACATTCCCAATGAGCTACTGACCAGAGAGGCCTATAAGGTTTCCCAAAAGAAGACAGATTTCTCTCAGAGCACTTGAACACCCACCAGTGGTTAATGGTAAGACCCTATTGCTGAAGATACCATCTGCTATTAAAACAGAACATGGAGAGACCTGGCTGGAATCTGGAAGAGAGTCAGTCCCCAGAAAGTTAGCTTGCCTAGTGCCAGAAGGTGCTACATGAGCAACTGGGGGAAAATGACCAACATCTGTCCAAGCAACTCAGGGTCTAACCTACTCAGCAGCAAACAACCTGACGTGATGCTCAAGTGCAATAGTGGCACACAGCCATGGTGGGTAACTAACTGCTCTTGAATTGGCTAACAGATCTGCTCAGTGGAATGGAACCCATAGCTGGAACTGGGAAACAAGTAAGAACCCTATCCAAAAATCAAGTCCGCCCTCCAATATCAAGCTCCCACCAATCTTGGGCTACAAGAAGGCCTATACCTATTAAATGCCCTCTAAAATAATAATGGATGGGTTGGAGAGCTAGCTTAGTGGTTAAGGCACTTGCCTACAAAGCCCAAGGACCCAGGTTCAATTCTCCAGGTCCCACGTAAGCCAGATGCACACGGTGATATATGTGTGTGAAGTTTGGTTACAGTGGCTAGAAGCCCTGGTGTGCCCATTTTCTCTCTCTCTCTCTCCCTCATCATCTCAAATAAAAATAAATTTAAAAAATAATAAAAAAAATAAAATAATAATGGTTATCTCATTTATCTGGTGCTGCCTTCACTCTCCATTGGAGAATCTGCCTCTCTTTTTCAGATGGACATAGAACCTGAGGAGAGATTCAGCCCATTGCACCTCACCAGTGCCCCAGCTGAAACCATAGAGTAATTAGGGAAATGAGCAGGAGTGTTACTTTCTTGGTGAACCTGGTACCAGCATAAGGTTGAAGGACATAGACACAGAGAACACTTAACTCCCACCAAACCAGATATCTAGAGACTTAGAGGTTCCCAAGACCACATCACTGAAGTAGGCCTCATGTGAACCCAACATGGCTCAAGGAAATTTGTGGAAGAGGCAGTGGAAAGATTGTTAGGGCCACAAGTTGGGACATTACACAGAGACATTGCCTCTTCTCCATAACTGATGGCTAACCCCACAATGCACAACCCACATTCCCCAACGAGGAGGGTCCCTTTGGAGAAGGGAAAACAGGGAGGAGGCTAAAAATGGTACCAACATGACTGTTTACACACTGAGTTTGTACATGACTAATAAAGAAAAAAAAAAGCACTGGGAAGCTGTGAGGAGGATGGGCTTGCCAGTGAGTAATTTCCACAGAATGTCCCTGCAGATGGAAACAGAGGATTCCTACCTCAGGTCATACCCCAGAATTATTCCAGGCATGTCAAACATAGAGAAATGACTATGACCTCCGGAAACAAAAGTTTCTTATACAATATTCAACACAAGAAATATCAATGAACTTAACCATTTAAAAGTATTTATCAAAATACAAAATTGCTGGGCATGGTGGCACCAGCACAGAGGAGGCAGAGGTAGGAGGATCGCCATGAGTTTGAGGCCACCATAAGACTACACAGTGAATTTCAGGTCAGCCTGGGCTAGAGTAAGACTTTACTTTGAAAAACTGAAAAACAATAGCAAAACAAAATACAAAAATTTAAAGTTTGTTATACCACAAGGCATGTTTATATGTTAATTTTAAAAAGATTGTAATATGAATTTTGAAGGCTCCTACAAATCAATAAAAAAGTATTGAGGGCTGGAGAGATGGTTTCACATTTAAGGCATTTAACTGTGATGCTTAAAGACCTAGGTTTGAATCCCTAGAACATGGTGGCATGTGCATCTGGAATTTGATTGCAGTGGCTACAGGCCCTGGCATGCCCTCTCTCTTTCTCTCTCTCTCTGTCTCTCTCTGTGTGTGTATGTGTGTGTGTGTGCCTCTTTCTCTCTCCCAAATAAATAAATCTACAAAAAGTTTATTAAAAACTTACTGAACAGTCCAAGAGAAAAATACATAAAATATTTGAGTAGGTATTTCACAGATGAGGAAACATAAGTGCAATAAAAATATGACTTGCCTCTTTAATAATAAAAAGTACAAAAGGAATTTCAATGAAAGTCATTCAATCCAGTCAACAAATATATATGTATATGTTTTAGTTTTACAGGTAGGGTCTCACTCTAGCCCAGGCTGACCTGGAATTCACTATGGAGTCTCAGGATGGCCTCAAACTCACGGCAATCCTCCTACCTCTGCCTCCTAAGTGTTGGGATTAAAGGTGTGTGCCACCACACCTGGACAACAAATATTTCTTAAGTACACTATGGATCTATGGCCATACCACTGTTAATACACCTGATCTTGTCTGAAGTATGCTAGGGGTTTGGCTGTAAGTTCTAGGGATACAGTGTGCTAAATGCACAAGACTCCCTGTCTGTTCCTGTGGGGAGAGGGACAGATATGACATGTGCTCTGAAGAAGATAAAGCAGCAAAAAGTACAGGAGCAGGAGAGGAGAATGTCAAATTTTAAAAGGGTTGGATAAGGAAGGCCTTATAGCCAACCTCAAACTGAGTCGGAATGAGGTGAGAAAGCAAGCTATGGGGATGTCAGTGTGAAAAATATTTGTTGCAGTGAACTTCTTGTTGCTGAAAATACCTGTTTCACACTTCCCATGGTCATTTCCAAACTAAAAAACCATGTTGCAAATTCAATGACCCTCTCTTTCCTGCATTTGTTTTACTCCATAGTACCAGATGGGCTACCAATTCAGGGGGAACAAAGCAGACTTTGATGAATAGGATGCTCCTTCAGCATTCATACACCTTCAAAAGTCTTCATTCTTCCTGTTTCCCAGTGCAGGTCATCTGGCCCAATCTCAATAGTTATGATCTCTCAAACAATTGCAGCTAAATGAGCAGCAGTTTTAGCCCAAAGATTTCATTTTTTTCTGTGCCATATCCTTCTGCACACACCAGTCCATTTCTATGCAAAGCAATCAATCCTACACAAGTTCTCAGGACACAGGCATGACAGAAAGCCTCTCACACAAATTGCTTCTAGACAAGTCCAAACAAAGCTTTTTCTCGCCCTCATAAGCCAAACCTCACAGTCCATAGTTCATATTGCTTTCAGGTCTTTCAACTCTGACCAGAGTAGTTCATCAAGTTGTACTTACAGCACCACAAGGTGTCTCTTAGGTCAAGATTTCAAATTGATCCACATTCCTCCTGCAAAGCAGTTCCAAAAGGCCAAACCACAGAATCAGTTTCTAGTAGTAATTATTCCACTTCTTGGTATCAATTTTACTGTTGCAGTCAGGTTTGCATTGCTGGTGGAAAACACCTGACCAAGAGTGGCTTGTTGGAAAAAAAAGAAAAGAAAAGGTTGATTTTGGCTAACAGACTCAAGGGGAAGCTCCATGATGGCAGGGGATAACAATGGCATGAGCAGAGAGTGGACATCTCTGCCTGGCCAACATCAGGTGGGCAACAGGAATAGGAGAACACTGGCAAGAGGAAGCTGGTTATAATACCTATAAGCCCATCCCCAACAATACACTGCCTCCAGGAGGCTTTAATTCCCAAATTGCCATTAGCTGGGGACCTAGCATTCAGAACACCTAAGTTTATGGGGGACCCCTGAATCAAACCACCATAACACTCTAGGCAGAGGAAAGGCAAGTTACAAAATCTGTTAACCCAATGGAGAATAAAGCCAACTTTGAAGAGCAGAACACTCCTTCAGTATTTAGGCCCTCTACTTTCAAAAGGGTCACCATTCTTTCTGCTGTTTCAATGCACAACAGCTGGCCTAAAACCAAAAAGAAAACCTAATCAAAAGCCTATGGCTGGAGAATACATAAACCCAATGGAGGTAACTAAATGCATATACTATGCCCACAGAAATACCCTCTAAACAGTTATTTTTATACCCATATGTTAATGCTACTCTCATTTTCAGTTAGAGTAGCTTTCCTTTTCAGATGGTAGCAACTACTGGGAAAACTCAAAATTTACCAAAGTACTGAGAAGAAATGAAAGCGGAGTGTTCAGTACTAAGTGATACATCATTATCATCCTCTAAGGCTCAGGAACCATTGAGGAAGAGGAGGCAGAAAAAAATGTAAGAGCCAAAAGAAGGAGAGGAGTACTTATAATACTGTCTTTCAGACGCAAAGTGGCTGTGGCATTCATGACCTCACAGTAGCTGATGCTGCCTACATAAGACCTGCATAATCAGAGGGAGAAATGATGACATCAAAATAGGAGAGACTTAGTTGGGCATGGTGGTACATGCCGTTAATCTCAGTACTTGAGAGACAAAGGTAGGAGGATCGCTGTGAGTTCAAGGCCACTCTGAGACTACATAGTGAACAGGTCAGCCTGAGCTACAGTGAGTGAGACCCTACCTCAAAAAAACAAAAAAACAAAAAAAGGAGAGACTAGCTGGAAATAAGATGTCTATAAAAAGTTTTAAAAAACAGCTGAAACCCCGCGGGCTGGCGGGCGGGCGGGCGCCGAGGCCGAGGCGCGGTGCCGCCGCTTCCCAGCAGCGAGGGCGCAGCGGCAGGGCAGCGCGAGGCTCCCGGCCGCGGCGGCGGCGGCGACGGCACCGGCACCAGCGCAGTTTCCCCTCTCCCCAGCCCTGACCCAGCGCGCACATGCGCACTGCGCCCGCAGCCCTGGACCATTTGTCAGGACTACTCGTGAGACGGAGAAAAAAAAAGAGGGAGAATTTGGGGATCCTTAAGAAAAGACGTGGGATTACACAACAGTTGTGAAGGCCACCAGACAGCTGTCTTTCATCATCACCACAAGATTAGCAAAAAGAAATCATGTCGGAATCTGCTTCTAGCACAAGTGGTCAAGAGTTTGATGTCTTCAGTGTTATGGACTGGAAAGATGGAGTTGGTACCTTACCAGGAAGTGACTTAAAGTTTCGGGTAAATGAGTTTGGAGCTCTGGAAGTTATTACAGATGAAAGTGAGATGGAGAGTGTTAAGAAAGCAACCGCCACCACCACTTGGATGGTACCAACTGCTCAAGAAGTCTTTTCAGAGAAGACTGGAGTACCATTCAGGTTGAAGGATCCAATGAAAGAAGGGCTTCCGTTCTGTGAGAACTGTTGTCAGTATGGCAGTGTAGATGAGTGCCTTTCTACAGGAAACTGTTGCAGCCACAGTTGTTCTCGACATTCCAAGGACAAAGACCAGAAGGAAGAGAGGGACGCAGTTGATGACGAGGAGGAGGATCCGAAATGCAGTCGGAAGAAAAAGCCAAAATTAACTCTGAAAGCTGACACCAAGGAAGATGGAGAAGAGTGAGATGATGGCATGGAGAGCAAACAAGATGGAAGGATCCTGAGGGGTTCCCAGAGAGCCCGAAGGAAAAGACGAGGCGATCTCGCTGTCTTAAAGCAGGGTTTGCCGCCTAAAGGCAAGAAAGCCTGGTGCTGGGCCTCGTACCTGGAGGAGGAAAGAGCCGTGGCAGTGCCTGCGAAGCTGTTCAAAGAGCACCAGTCCTTTCCATATAACAAAAATGGATTCAAGGTTGGCATGAAGTTAGAAGGTGTGGACCCTGAGCATCAGTCTGTGCCTCACTGTGGCCGAGGCTTGTGGCTAGCGGATAAAACTTCACTTCGATGGATATTCTGATTGCTATGACTTCTGGGTAAATGTGGATGCTCTGGATATCCACTCAGTTGGGTGGTATGAGAAAACTGGCCATAAACTACATCCTTCCAAAGGATATAAAGAAGAAGAATTTAATTGGCAGACCTATCTTAAGACATGCAAAGCCCAGGCTGCTCCCAAGTCATTATTTGAAAATCAGAATATAACAGTGATCCCATCAGGCTTTCGAGTTGGAATGAAGCTTGAGGCTGTAGACAAAAAGAATCCTGCATTCATCTGTGTTGCTATGGTAACAGATATGGTGGACAATCCTTTCCTGGTGCATTTTGACAACTGGGATGAGAGCTATGACTATTGGTGTGAAGCATCTAGCCCTCACATCCATCCAGTGGGTTGGTGTAAAGAACACAGGAGAACACTCATCACCCCACCAGGTTATCCAAATGCAAAACACTTTTCTTGGGATAAATACTTAGAAGAAACCAATTCTTTACCTGCTCCTGCAAGAGCTTTCAAAGTGAGACCTGCGCATGGATTCCAGAAAAAAATGAAGCTTGAGGTGGTAGACAAAAGAAACCCTGTGTTTATCAGAGAAGCAACTGTAGCAGACACAGATGATCACCGGATCAAGGTTCACTTTGATGGCTGGAGTGCTTGCTATGACTACTGGATTGATGCTGATTCTTCTGACATTCATCCCGTCGGCTGGTGCTCTAAAACAGGACATCCTCTTCAGCCTCCCCTGAGCCCCATAGAGTTAATGGAACCTTCAGAAGATGGGGGATGTACAATCCTAGGATGTAAAGGAATTGGCCATTTTAAGAGCTAAGCCTCTGGGCCTGCAAAGTACCTCCAACTGTCCCTATTCAGAAATCAACTTGAATAAAGAGCGCATTTTCCCAGACCGCCTAAGTGGGGAGGTGCCTTCAGCTAGTCCATCATTTCCAAGAGAGAAAAGGACAGACACAAATGAAAGTTCCTCATCTCCAGAAACCAGAAAACACCATGCTGATGACATCAGAGAAGATTTTGAAGAAAGAACAGAAAGTGAAACGAGGCCGTCACAGGAAACCAGAGGTGCCCGGGAAAAACCTACTGTCCAGCAGGCTCAGCGTCGATCAGCTGTCTTTCTGTCCTTTAAGTCCCCAATTCCATGTCTGCCCTTGCGCTGGGAGCAGCAGAGCAAACTTCTTCCCACTGTTTCCGGAATCCCTGCTAGTAGAGTCTCAAAGTGGAGCAAAGATGAGGTGTCAGAATTCATTCAGAGCTTACCTGGGTGTGAAGAACATGGAAAGGTGTTTAAAGATGAACAAATTGATGGTGAAGCATTTTTACTTATGACCCAAATGGACATTGTTAAAATTATGAGCATTAAACTGGGCCCGGCTCTTAAAATTTTCAACTCTATCCTGATGTTCAAAGCCGCAGAGAAGAACTCTCACAATGAAGAGGCGGGCGCTGAGGAGTGTCTTCTCTCGGCGGTCAAGCTCATCGTTTAATTCAAAGCACAAGACGGTCATCACTCCCAAGCGAGAGGTCTCCAAGCTCAGAAGAGCAGCACTATGGGATTATTTATATTCCTCAAGAGACAGTATGTCTGAATTCTCACAAGAGTGCTTGAGCTTTCTACCAGGTACTGTCTGACAACAGTCATCTTTTGGTTCTGTTCACTGAGCTAAACTTATCTTTGTAAATCTTTTTGAGGCGGGAGGGTTGGGGAAAGGGAGGACTTCATTAATTATTTATGGATGGGGGCAGAATAAGAACTTTTGGCATTTTGTAAACATTGTTGAACTCTATTTCATGTACACTTTGTTTTTCAATACTTTAAGAAACCTTTTTATATAATTGAATTTCAACTGAAACCAAATTAGTCAAAAGCTGGCTAGGTTTAGCCGGTGGACCGTTAATCTGTATTATTCATTCGTGCCATATTTTGATTGCAGCAGTATGCTAAGCGTAACTTTGCAAATCACAATATTGCCTAACTGCTTGACAACACTCGTTGGGCCTGACCAGTTATACATATTATCTTTCTTTGAATCAGTGTTTTTACTTTTGCACGCATTATGAAATGTTAAGCAAATTACCTTTCACCAGCATCTTTACTATACTTACCAAAAGAATGTATATAGAAGAATGAAATTGAAAAATAAAATATATAAACCTAAATAAATGAAAAAGAAAATAATAAACTAGTATGTATCCCTAGTAAAAAAATTCTACTTAGTCATGGTATATGTTTCTTTATACTTTGCTGAACCCTATCTGCAATATTTTGCTCAGAATTTTTGCATATATAGTCATGAAGAACATTGGTCTATATTAATTTTTATAATTTTCATTTATTTGCAAGGAGAGAAAGCAAGTGAGCATGGGCACTCTAGGGCCTTCCACCACTACAAATGAACTCCAGACACATGTGCCACACTGTGCATCTGTCTTCACGTGGGCACTGGGGAATCGAACCCAGAAACACCTTTAACTGCTGAGCCATCTCCCAAGCCCTGGTCTGTATTCTGTATATAGCTTAGGTATCACAAAAGTGCTGATCCATAGGATAAAATGAAGGAGGAGGGGAATGTGCTTATCTCAATACAAAAATGTGTGTAACAAAATTTATCAGTTTTTTATGATAAAAACAAACTGGGAATAAAAGCAAAGTGTCTCAACATAATAAAGGCCACCCTTTTGTGAAAACCTCATAGCTAACATACCCAAAGGTGAAATACAGAAACATTTTCCATTGAGAGCAGAAACAAGACAAGGATGATCACTTTTGCCACTTCTACTTAACACAATGATAGAAGTTCCAGCCAAGGAAAAGTACTACATGAAACAGGGCATGCTGGCACACGCTTTTAATCCCAGCACTTGGGAGGCAGAGGTAGGAAGATTGCTATGAGTTCAAGGCCACCCTGAGACTACATAGTAAATTCCAGGTCAGCCTGAGCTAGAGCAACTCTACTTCAGAAAAAAAAAATAAAATAAAAAGTGCCACATGAGATGCTGGGGGAAAATGGCCAGCAATCTTGTGAGCAAGCAGGGGACATTGCTATATGAAAGCCTGACAAGATGTACACACATGTGCAATAATGGCACCCAGCCCAAGTGGGGAACCAATAGCTCTCTGCTTGGCTAGGAAATCTACTCTGTAGAAAGGAACCTATAGTTGAAACTGTAAACCAAGTCAGAATCTTGTGGAAATGAAGATTATTTACTCCAGTGAGAAGCTCTCACTAGTCTTTGTCCAAAAGCGAGACTCTACCTCAAAAAACAAAAAACAAACCCACAAATCAATCAACAAGATAAGAATACATAGCTGAATCCCTGGGCAGGAGAATAACCACCTCTAGTACAGCAGCTAGGGCCCAACTGAAATCATAGAGGATTTGGTGATGAGTAAGTGTGCTGCTTCCATGGCCTGACAACCTGAGTTGGGGTTACAGAGAAAGACACTGAGGATATTCAAAACACACCAAAGCAGGAATCCAGAAGCTGCTGAGAGTTCAACACTAAAATAGGCTTAAAAGCATACCCACTGTTGGAGTCAAGGTTCACATTGCTGGTAGAAATCACCCAACCAAGAGCAGTTTGTGGGAAAAAGAGGTTTATTTTGGCTTATAGGCTCAAGGGGAAGCTCCATGATGGCAGAGAAAACAATGGCATGAGCAGAGGGTGAACATCACCCCCTAGCCAACATAAGGTGTACTGTAGCAACCAGGGAGTGTGCCAAACACTGGCTTGGGGAAACTGGCTATAACACCCATAAGCCCAACCCCAACAATACACTCCTTCAGGAGGCTTTAATTTCCAATTGCCATCAGCTGGGGAACCTAACCTCCAGGACAACTAAGTTTATAGGCAACACCTGAATCAAACCACCTCCCCCACCAAGGCTCAGGGAATTTTGTGGAAGAGAGGGCAGAAAGAATGTAAGAGCCACAGGATAGGAGGGTATTGCCAAGGCATTGTCCCCCTCTCACTTCAATGACTGCTCAACTCATAACCCACAACTCCATGGTGAATACCATGAATCCCAATAACTGGAACGCTCAATGGAGTGGGGGCAGTGGGGATGGAAATGATGGTACCAACACATGATGTATCCATACAATATTTCTACTTAATAAAAAAGAAGAAGCTCTAGCCGAAGTAATGGGAAAGAAAAACAAAAGGCATCCAAACTGGAAAGGAAGAAGTAAGATTATCACTATGAAAACTCTAAAGAACACACCTATACACCTCCTTTTGTTTTGTTTTCAAGAGAGTCTCATGTAACCCAGGCTGGCACCAAACTCACTACAAAGCTAAGGCTGATCTTGAATTTCAGGTCTTCCTGCCTCTACTTCCCAAGTGCTGAGATTACAAGTGTCTAGCGCCACAGGCGGCTATAACGAGCCCTTTTCCTTGATCTCTTTTTTCACTTCCAGTACTCAGTATTGTACATAAGATCACACACATGCTAGGCTAGCACTCTACCCCTGAGCTACATCCCAGCCCTCACACTTATGTGTTGAGCTTCATAAAATTAATTAATTAGTCGCTAGAAAGATTGCTCTGTGGTTAAAGGTGCTTGCCTGCAAAGTCTAAAGACCTGAGTTCAATTTTCCAGTTCCCACATAGCACCAGATATAAAAGGTGGTACATGTTTCTGGAGTTTGTTTATTCTGGCTAGAGGCCCTGGTGTGCCCATCCTCCCTCCTTCCCTTCCTCCCTCCCTCCTTCCCTCCCTCTCTCTCCTTGTAACTAAATTATATATATATATATATATATGTATGTATGTATATATATATACACATATATATACACACACATATATATATGTATATATATAAATTAAAAATTAATTAATCAAAAAAGTTGCAGGATAAGAAAAATCAACAAATCACAAACCAGTTGTGTTCCTATATATAAAGAAGAAGCAGTTTAGGGCTGCAGGTCATGAAGAAATCAAGCTGGACCTCAGCTGTAAACCTCCTCCCTGTTGACTAGCTGTCAGGATGCTGGAAAGAGATATGTGGCATGCAGCCCTTCAGAAGAGAGAGAAATTATCAATACTGTTAAACAGCAGTGGGCCCTGCAAGCCCTAAGATTGGCCAGCCAGACCAAACATGTCAGCAGTACAATAGTGGCATGTTTGTTATGGGGAAAAACAACCACTCTCTAATTGGACTTGAGGCCTGCTTCACCAGAGGGGATATATGCCTGATACTGAAAACCTAAACAAAAGTCTATGGTTGGGGAGTTAAGAGCCCTAGGGGAGTAACGACTGCTGTTGTCTGGCTAAATGCATATATTATGTCCACAAAACTGACCTGTATGTACTTTTTAAAATGTTTATACCCATATATTAATGCTACCCTCAGTTTTTAAAAAAATTTTTTGTTTATTCATTTATATATTTGAGAGCTAGAGAGAAGGAGGTGGGGGTGGGGGGAGAGAATGGGCGCACCAGAGCTTCCAGCCTCTGTAAATGAACTCCAGATGCATGCGCCCCTTGTGCACCTGGCTAACGTGGGTCCTGGGGAATTGAGCCTCAAACCAGGATCCTTAGGCTTCGCAGGCAAGCGCTTGACCACTAAACGATCTCTCCAGCCCTACCCTCAGTTTTTGTTAGAGAAGCTTCTATTTTCAGATGGCAGTGACCACTAGGGTGACTCAAAAGTCAAAAGCACCATAGTGCTGAGAAGTGACAGAGGCATCTCTACCACACCCTCCAAGGCTTGGGGTTCACTACAGAAGATGTGGCAGAAAGAGCGTGTGAGCCAAAAGAAGGGTAGGACTGTTTACAATGCTATTTTCCAGATATAAAATGGCTTTAATATCCATGATCTTGCAGTGCCTGAAACTACCTACACAGGCCTTCATAATAAGAGGAAAAGATGATAACATCAAAATAAAAGAGAGACTAATTGGAAGGGAGAAGGGACTCCATGGAGGGTGGATTTGAGAGTGGAGGGATAGGAGTAGAGGGAGGGAATTATCGTGATTTTACTGCTTATACTTATGGAACTGTCAATAAAAAGTTTAAAAAAGAAGCAATTTGAAAAGAAAATTAAGAAAACAATTACATTTATAATTGCATCAAAAAGAATAATAGAAATAAACTTGTTTGTCGATTTTTCTTATCCTGCAACTTTTTTGATTAATTAATTTTTAGGTAGGAGGATCATTGTGAGTTTGAGGCCAACCTGGGACTACTTAGTGAATTCCAGGCCACCATTGGCTAGAGTGGGATCCTACCTTGAACCCCCTCCCCCCAAAAAAGAGAAATAAACTTAAGCAAAGGGTTGAAATATGGGTACACTGAAAATTATAAAACATTGCTGAATGAAATTAAAAACAACACAAACAGGAAAGACATGGCTTAGAAGACTTAATGTTACAGTGAAACTACTACAATATACACACTACAAATGTAATGTACTCCCTACCAAAATACCAATGGTATTTCTGCAGAAATTGAAAAAAAAATCCAAAATTCATATGGAATTGTAAGGAATCTAGAACACTTAAAACAATCTTTAAAAAGATCAAGGTTAGAGGATAAAAACTTCCTGATTTCAAAATCTATTACAAAGTCACAGTGATTTTTAAAATTAGTGTAGTAGGGCTGGAGAGATGGCTTAGCGATTAAGGCACTTGCCTGCGAAGCTTAAGAACCCATGTTTGACTCTCAAGGTCCCACGTAAGCCAGATGTACAAAGTGATGCAAAAGCACAGGATCACACGTGCGCAAAAGGTGGCACATGAGCCTAGAGTTATATTACAGAGACTGGGGGCTCTGGCACACCAGTTCTCTCTCTCTCACTCACTCACTCACACACCAGTCTGATGGGCTTGCCTCAAAAAAAAAAACACTGGCCAGGCATGGAGGCACACTCCTTTAATCCCAGCACTTGAGAGACAGAGGTAGGATTGCTGTGAGTTCAAGGCCATCCTGAGACTACATAGTACATTCCAGGTCAGCCTTGGCTACAGCGAGACCTTGGAAAACGGAAGGAAGGAAGGAAGGAGGGAGGGAGGGAGGGAGGGAGGGAGGGAGGGAGGGAGGGAGGGAGGGAGGGAGGGAAGGAAGGAAGGAAGGAAGGAAGGAAGGAAGGAAGGAAGGAAGGAAGGAAGGAAGGAAGGAAGGAAACAAAGAAAGAAAAGAAACACATAAACATCAATATACTAGAACAGAACCCAGAAATAAATTTATTTATATAATCAAGTGGTTTTCAACTAGAATGCAAGATCATTCAATGAAGAAAATAGTCTAACCAAACCAGCTGAGCAGCTCCAGTACAACCCCAGACACCCTGTACAACCTCCATTCCCCTAACCACCAGTGACACGAACCAATGGAGAACTCATCCACCCCACAGTCAAGCAACATCCAACACAATCATTTGAACTCAGAACACCAGATCCAGTGACCCAAGCAGCCTAACAGAGTCCACAGTGCAACAGAGAGGGACTGAGGTGGGCACTTAGCATTGGTGAGATTGAAAGCCATTCCAAAAGGTCTGCATTGGAAGTGCTAATCTCACCTTCCATGTCAGGGTAGGTTATGTATTAGAGTTGATGTATTCTTTTCTTAAAAAATACATTTTACTTATTTATTTGAGAGAGAGAAAGAGGCAGAGAAAGAGGGAGAGAATGGGCACATCAGGGCCTCCAGCCCCTGCAAATGAACTCTAGATGCATGTGCCACCTTGTGCATCTGGCTTATGTGGGTCCTGGAGAATCGAACAAGGATCCTTTGGCTTTACAGGCAAATACCTTAACCACTAAGCCATCCCTCCAGCCCATGATATATTCTATATTTAAATATAGTATTTATTTATTTATTTGAGAGAAAGATGGGGAGAGAGAATGGGCACACCAGGGCCTCCAGCTACTGCAGACAAACTCCAGATGCATGCACCCCCTTGTGCATCTGGCTTACATGGGTTCTGGAGAATCGAACTGGGATCCTTTGGCTTAGCAGGCAAACACCTTAACCATTAAGCCATCTCTCCAGCCCTCATTGATGTATTCTTGATTGGCTTTACCAATCTCAAATAAGCTGTATTTTGGTGATGACTACTGTTGCCTTTGATGTTTTCTGATTTACAGGGCCTTTGTCTCTTTCTTCTGTCATTAAAGAGGGCAGGGTCTCACTCAGCCCCAGGCTGACCTGGAACTCACTTCAGACCAGAAATTTCAGCCTCTCAGGTGACAGGATTAAGGATGTGGGGCAACACACACCCTTAGAGACTTTGATTTTATTAGATAATGCATTTGTTTTAATCCTCACTCTTACATAAATATTCAGTGCTGGTTTTGATTGAATGGGCATATTGCTCAATTGGATTTTAGAATTTGCCAGTAATTTGCTCCACTCAGCTTACTAGAATATCATCGTAGCAGGCAAACTCAACACCTAGGATCACTTCTGCTGTTGTTCAGGGAATAATGTAAGAGCTACACCTGGCACCTTACACACCTACACTGAAGATATATAAAGTCAGTTTTACACAGCTAAGAACACTGCAGGTAATTAGAAAACCCAACCATCAAATTATCTCAAGATGCAAAAACATCTATATTATAATACAAGAAACACAAAACATCAAGACAATATAATTCCACCAAAAATTATACATCCTTCAGAAATGACCTCCACTGGGACTGATTTAGATGAAATGTCTCAGAAAGATTTTTTTTAATATGTTTTTTTAATTTTTTATTTATTTATTTAAGAATGACAGACACAGAGAGAAAGACAGATAGAGGGCGACAGAGAATGGGCGCACCAGGGCTTCCAGCCTCTGCAAACGAACTCCAGACGTGTGTGCCCCTTGTGCATCTGGCTAACGTGGGACCTAGGGAACCGAGCCTCGAACTGGGGTCCTTAGGCATCTCAGGCAAGCGCTTAACCACTAAGCCATCTCTCCAGCCCCTCAGAAAGATTTTTAAAAATTGATTATATCTTTGTTTGAAGAAAAGGAATTAAAAAAAAAAAAAACACCTGAAGGAATCCCAAGTGAACACGGGAAACCAACTTAATGAAATAAGGTCAACAGAAAACATAAGTAAGGAAATAGAAGTAATAAAAAATACCAATCAGAAATGATAAAATGCAAAACAGAGTAAGTCAAATATAAAACTCTGTAGAAAGTCTCACCAGTAGAATGGATCAAGGAGAGGACAGAATATCTAAACTAGAAGACCTGGTGGCAAACCTAATCAACAAAGAGAAAGACAAACTAATAGGAAGGCATGAATGCGAATTTCAAGACATTCGGGACACTATGAAGAGATCAAACATAAGAATTCAGGGTATAGTAGAAGAAGAATTTCACTCCAAAGGCATAGTAGGTATTTTCAACAAAATCATAGAAGAAAATTGACCCCAAATATAGGGAAAGTGATACCAATACAGATATAGGAAGCCTTGTGAATGCCAAACAGACAAAATCAGGAAAGAACCTCTCACTTCCATATTAAAACTAAACTACTAAACACACAAACCAAAGAAAATATATTGAAAGCAGTTAGACAGAAAAATCAAGTCACATACAAGAGCAAACCCATCACAGCCCATCACAGCAGATTACTTAACACAAACTTTAAAAGCCAGAAGGGCATGGAATGATGTATTCCAAGTTCTGAAAGATAACAACTGCCAACCAAGATTATTTTATCCAGAAAAGCTATCTCTCAGTATTGATGGTAAAATAAGAACAACAAAAGCAGGCTATCAACACAAACTTTTAAAGCCAGAAGGGCCTGGAGTGATATATTCCAAGTTCTGAAAGATAACAACTGTCAACCAAGGTTACTTTATCCTGCAAAGTTATCCATCCAAATAGATGGAGAAATAAAGACATTCCATGACAAAAGCAGGTTAAAGGAATATCTGAAGACAAAACCAGCTCTACAGAAAATACTTGATAGAATCCTCCATGCTGAACAAAAGGAAAAGCACACATATAAGGAACCTAGAAAAAACCAGCCATACTCAAATACCAGTTAACAGAAGAGAGCACAGGTAGAACAAGTAACACACACACACACACAAATGGCAAACATAAATACACACCTTTCAATAATATCTCTTAATATCAATGGTCTCAATGCCCCAACGAAAAGACATAGATTTGCAGACTGGGTTAAAAAGCAGGATCCTACAATTTGTTGTCTTCAAGAAACTCACCTTTCTACAAAGGATAGACATTATCTTAGGGTGAAAGGTTGGAAGACGGTGTTTCAAGCAAATGGGCCTAGAAAACAAGCAGGGGTTGCTATCCTAATATCAGACAGGGTGGACTTTAGTCCGAAGTTAGTCAAAAAAGATAAGGAAGGTCACTTTATATTGATTAAGGGCACACTCCAACAGGAGGACATTACAATCCTAAACATATATGCACCTAACATGGGGGCTCCCAAATTCGTCAAACAAACACTATTAGAACTAAGGTCACAGATAACACCAAACACGGTGGTGGTGGGTGACTTTAACACCCCACTCTCATCAATTGACAGGTCATCCAGGGAAAGAATAAACAGAGAGGCATCTGGACTAAATGAGGTCATAGAAGATATGGACCTAACAGATATATACAGGACATTTCATCCAAAGGCTGCAGAATATACATTCTTTTCAGCAGCACATGGAACATTCTCTAAAATAGACCATATATTAGGACACAAAGCAAATCTTAACAAATTCAGGAAAATTGAAATAATTCCTTGCATTCTATCTGACCACAATGGAATTAAACTACAAATCAGTAGCAAGAAAGGCTATAGAGCATACACAAAATCATGGAAGCTAAACAATACACTACTAAATGATGAGTGGGTCAATGAAGAAATCAAAAAGGAAATCAAAAAATTTATAGAGTCAAATGATAATGAGAACACAACATACCAAAATCTCTGGGACACAATGAAGGCAGTTCTAAGAGGTAAATTTATAGCCTTAAGTGCCTATATTAAGAAATTAGAAAGGTCGCAAGTAAACGACCTAATGCTTCGCCTTAAAGCCTTGGAAAAAGAAGAACAAGGCAAACCAAAAAGTAGTAGACGGGAAGAAATAATAAAGATTAGGGCAGAAATTAATGAAATAGAAACAAAAAGAACAATCCAAAGAATTAATGAAACAAAGAGTTGGTTCTTTGAAAGGATAAACAAGATTGATAAACCCTTAGCAAATCTGACCAAAAGAAAGAGAGAAGAGACACAAATTAATAAAATCAGAGATGAACAAGGTAACATCACAACAGATTCCAGAGAAATTCAAAAAATTATAGGGACATACTATAAAAGCATATACTCCACAAAGTATGAAAATCTGAAAGAAATGGATGATTTCCTTGATCTATATGACCTACCTAAATTAAATCAAAATGAGATTAATCACTTAAATAGACCTATAACAAACATGGAGATCCGAGCAGTTATCAATAATCTCCCAACTAAAAAAAGCCCAGGCCCGGATGGATTCACTGCTGAATTTTACCAGACTTTTAAGGAAGAGCTAACACCATTGCTTCTTAAGCTTTTCCAGGAAATAGAAAAAGAAGGAATCCTACCAAACTCCTTCTATGAGGCCAGCATCACCCTGATACCAAAACCAGGCAAAGATAGAACAAAAAAAGAAAATTACAGACCAATCTCCCTCATGAACATAGATGCAAAAATTCTCAACAAAATATTGGCAAACAGAATACAAGAGTATATCAAAAAGATCATTCACCCTGACCAAGTAGGCTTTATCCCAGAGATGCAGGGATGGTTCAACGTACGCAAATCTATAAATGTAATACATTACATAAATGGGTTGAAGGACAAAAATCACATGATCATCTCATTAGATGCAGAGAAAGCATTTGACAAAATCCAACATCCCTTCATGATAAAAGTCCTACAGAGACTGGGAATAGAAGGAACATATCTCAATATAATAAAGGCTATTTATGACAAGCCTACAGCCAACATATTACTAAATGGGGAAAAACTGGAAGCTTTTCCACTAAAATCAGGAACAAGACAAGGGTGTCCACTGTCTCCACTTCTATTTAATATAGTTTTGGAAGTCTTAGCCATAGCAATAAGGCAAGAGACACACATAAAAGGGATACAAATTGGAAAGGAAGAAATCAAGTTATCACTATTTGCAGATGACATGATTCTATACATAAAGGACCCTAAAGACTCTACTAGCAAGCTGTTAGAGCTAATCAAAACCTACAGCAATGTAGCAGGATACAAAATAAATACACAGAAATCAGTAGCCTTCATATATGCTAACAACAAACACACAGAGGATGAAATCAGAGAATCACTCCCATTCACAATTGCATCAAAAAAAATAAAATACCTTGGAATAAACCTAACTAAGGAAGTAAAGAATCTATACAATGAGAACTTTAAGACACTCAAGCGAGAAATTGCAGAAGACACTAGAAAGTGGAGAAACATCCCTTGTTCCTGGCTTGGAAGAATCAATATCGTGAAAATGGCAATCTTACCTAAAGCAATCTACACATTTAATGCAATCCCTATCAAAATTCCAAAGGCTTTCTTCATGGAAATAGAAAAAACAATCCAAAAATTCATTTGGAATCATAAAAAACCTCGAATATCTAAAATAATACTGAGCAACAAAAAAGAGGCTGGTGGTATCACCATACCTGATTTTAACCTATACTACAGAGCCATAGTAACAAAAACAGCATGGTACTGGCACAAAAACAGACATGTAGATCAGTGGAACAGAATAGAGGACCCAGATGTAAGCCCAAGTAGCTATAGCCACCTGATATTCGATAAAAATGCCAAAAATACTCATTGGAGAAGAGACAGCCTCTTCAGCAAATGGTGTTTTGAAAACTGGATAAATATCTGCAGAAGGATGAAAATAGATTCTTCTCTCTCGCCATGCACAAGAATTAAGTCCAAATGGATTAAAGACCTTAACATCAGACCGGAAACTTTGAAACTGCTAGAGGAAAAAGTAGGGGAAACCCTCCAACATATTGGTCTTGGCAAAGACTTTCTAAATACAACCCCAATTGCTCAGGCAATAAAACCACAGATTAACCACTGGGACCTAATGAAATTACAAAGATTTTGCACCGCAAAGGACACAGTGAAAAAAGCAAAGAGGCAACCTACAGAATGGGAAAAAATCTTCGCCAGCTATATATCTGATAAAGGATTAATATCTAGGATATACAAAGAACTCAAAAAGTTAACTAATAAGGAATCAAACAGGCCAATCAAAAAATGGGCTAAGGAGCTAAATAGAGAGTTCTCAAAGGAAGAAATACGAATGGCATATAAGCACCTAAAAAAATGTTCTACGTCACTAGTCATCAGGGAAATGCAAATTAAAACTACATTGAGATTCCATCTCACTCCTGTCAGATTGGCCACCATCATGAAAACAAATGATCATAAATGTTGGCGGGGATGTGGAAAAAAAGGAACCCTTCTGCACTGCTGGTGGGAATGCAATCTGGTCCAGCCATTGTGGAAAACAGTGTGGAGGTTCCTAAAGCAGCTAGAGATTGATCTACCATATGACCCAGCTATAGCACTCCTAGGCATATATCCAAAGGATTCATCTCATTTCCTTAGAAGTACATGCTCAACCATGTTTATTGCTGCTCAATTTATAATAGCTGGGAAATGGAACCAGCCTAGATGTCCCTCAACAGATGAGTGGATAATGAAGATGTGGTACATTTATACAATGGAGTTCTACTCAGCGGTAAAGAAAAATGAAGTTATGAAATTTGCAGAAAAATGGATGGACCTGGAAAGTATTATACTAAGTCAGGTAACCCAGGCCCAGAAAGCCAAGCGCCACATGTTCTCCCTCATATGGGGATCCTAGCTACAGATGACTGGGCTTCTGTGTGAGAATGAAAATACTTAGTAGCAGAGGCCAGTAAGTTGAAAAGGAGACATAAAGGGTGGAGAAAGGAAGGGAGGAGGATACTTAATAGGTTGATATTGTATATATG
Source organism: Jaculus jaculus (assembly GCF_020740685.1). Lineage (NCBI taxonomy): Eukaryota > Metazoa > Chordata > Mammalia > Rodentia > Dipodidae > Jaculus > Jaculus jaculus. Next base: position 64,176,787 of record NC_059107.1, read on the forward strand.
TAATTACAATGATTGTAATGGGGAGGTAATATGATTGAGAATGGAATTTCAAACGGGAAAGTGTGGGGGTGGGGAGGGAGGGAAAAAAAAAAAAAAGCAGGCTAAAGGAATATGACCACGACACAAGCTCTACATAAAATACGTGAAGGGATACTTCATGCTGAAAGGAAAGAAAAGCACACTTATAAGGTAAAAAATAAACCATACTCAAATAATAGTTAATGCAAGAGAATAAAGGAAGAACTACAAAACAACAGAAATTGAAAGAATAAATGTATACCTTTCAAAAATAACTCTTAATATCAAAAGCCTCAATGCTCCAACCAAAAGACACAGGCTTGCAGACTTGGTTAAAAAGAAATCTTCTATTTGTTGACTCCAAGAAACTCAGCTTCCACAAAAGACAGACATTAGATTAGGGCAAAAGGATGGAAAACTGTATTTCAAGCAAATGGGCCCAGAAAACAAACAGGTGTTGTTGTCCTAATATCTGACAGGATAGACTTCAAACCAACATTAGTTAGGAAAGATAAAGAAGGTTCCTTTATATTGATTAAAGGAACATTCCAACAAGAGGACATTAAAATCCTAAAGGAGTTTGTCTGCAAAGCCAAAGGACCCCAGTTTGATTCCCCAGGACTCATATAAGCCAGATGTACAAAAGGATGCATGTGTCTGGAGTTTGTTTACAGTGGCTGGAGGCTCTGGTGTACCCATTCTTTCTCTCTCTCTCTCTCTCTCTCTCTCTCTCTCTCTTTCAAATAAATAAATAAGAAGACATTATAATTCTAAACACATGCACCTAACATGGGGGCTTCCGGTTTCAGCAAACAAACATTATTAGACTTAAAGTCACATATAACACCAAACGAAAGTATGGTGACCTCAATATTTATTCCACTCTGATCAATAGACAGGTCATCCCAGCAAAAAATAAACAAAAGCACCTGTATTAAATGAGGTCATAGAACAAATAGACCTAACAGACATCTACAGAACATTCCACCCAAATGCTACAAAATGCACAGAATCAATATTGTGAAAATGTCAATCTTACCAAAAGCAATCTACACATTAAATGCAATCACCATCGAAATACCAATGGTATTCTTCATGGAAACAGAAAAAGTCATCCTAAAATTCATTTGAAAGCACAACAACAACAACAAAAAAACAAAACAAAACTGAAAAGCCAAAACAACTCTGAGCAACAAAAATAAGGCTGGCAGTTTCACCATACCTGATTTTAAGCTATATTTACAGAACCACACTAACAAACACAGACTGCCACATCAATGAAAAAGAATAGAGGACCCAGGTGTAAGTCCAAGAAGCTAAATCCATCTGACTTTCGACAAAAATACCAAAAATATTCATTGGCAAAAAGACAGCCTCTTTAACAAACAGTGCTGGGAAAACTGAATTATCTACATGTAGAAGGAAGAAAATAGATTTTTATCTCTCTCCATGCACAAGAATCAAGCCCAAATGGACCAAAGACCTCAATATCAGACCTGAAACTCTGAAACTGCTAGAGGAAAAAGGAGGGGAAACCCTTCATACTGGCATAGGCAATGACTTTCTGAATAAAACTTCAGTTACTCAGGAAATAAACCCACTAATCAACCACTCAGACCTTATTAAATAAAAATTTTAAAAAAAAACAACTTTTGTAGTGCTGGGGAGATGGCTTAGCAGTTGAGATGCTTGCCTGCAAAGTCAAAGGATCCAAGTTCAATTCCCCAGTATCCACATAAGCTATATACACAAGGTGGTACATGTTGTCTGGAGTTTGTTTGGAGTAGCAGGAGATCCTGGTGTGCCCATTCTCTACCACCCCCACCCCCCAGCACACGCTTACAAACACAAATTAAAAAAAAAAAAAAACTTGTGTAGCAAAGTACACTGTGAATAGAGTAATGGGTCAACCTACAGAGTGGGAGAAATCTTTGCCCAAGGATTAATATCCAGGATATACAAAGGACTCAAAAAACTAAATAATAAGAAATCAAACAACCCAATCAAAAAAATGTACCATGGAACTAAATGGACAATCCCCGAAAGAGGAACCCGAGATGGCCTATAAACATCTAAAGAAATGTTCTACATCCTTAGCCATCAGAAAAATGCAAATTAAAACTACTTTGAGATTCCATCTCAGTCCTGTCAGAATGATTACCATCAAGAAAACAAATGACAAAGGAGACATAAAGGGAAGAGAAAGGAAGGGAGGAGGGTACTTAATAAGTTGATATTGTATATATGTAAGTACAATGATTGTGATGGGGAGGAAATATGATGGAGAACGGAATTTCAAAGGGGAAAGTGTGGGGGGGAGGGAATTACCATGGGATTTTTTTAATAATCATGGAAAATGCTAATAAAAATTTTTTAAAAATGACAACAAATACTAGCAAAGATACAGAAAAAGAAGAACCCTTCTACACTGTTGGTAGGAATGTAAACTGGTACAGCCATTGTGGAAATCAGTGTGAAGGTTCCTGAGACAGCGAAAAATAGATTTACTATATGACCCAGCTATAGCACTCCTAGGCATATATTCTAAGGACTCATCTCACTACCTTAGAGATACTTGCACATCCATGCTTATTGCTACTCTATTCACAATATCTAGGAAATAGAACAAGGCTAGATATCCCTCAACTGATGAATGGTACATTTATATAATGGGCTTTTATTCAGCACTAAAGAAAAATGAAATTTGCAGGGAAATGGATGGATCTGGAAAGGATTATACTAAGTGAGATAACCTAGGCCCAGAAAGCCAAACACTGCATTTTCTCTCTTATATGTGGATCCTAGCTACAAATATTTAGACTTGTATGTGAGTTCGGGTTAAAATCAGCAGCAGAGACCAGTAAGCTAGAAAGGGAGGGAGGATGAGAGAGGACTTAAGGGGATGATAATGTATATATGTAAGTATATGAACAGATTAGTAAGGTTGGAAAAGCCTAGGTAAGGTCAGGAGAAGAGGTTGAGTAAAGGAAAGGTAGGGGGAGGGTTAGTAAAAATCTGAGAGGGAAGTCAGGCATGGTGGTGCACACCTTTAATCCCAGTACTCAAGAAGCTAAAGTCTGCCTGGACTAGAGTGAGACCCTACCTAAAACACCAAAAAATAAAAATTAAAAAAAAAGAGGGTATGAATAAGCCATATGGAAACCTACTTTTTTGGACAATGGTGTACCCAAAGCCAGATTGTTACTAGAAAAATTTTACTTCCAAAGATGGGATTCCTTCCAGTGAGCTGTTGGCCAAGGAGGTCCCTGATGCCCTGAAAACATTATGGGCCCTTGCCAAGGCTCTTGGTTTCCCACCACAAATAGAAGGTAAGACCCTTCTGCTGAAGATTCTATATGCTTGGGCTGCAAGGTCACTGAAAAACCCTGCTGGAGCTGAGCTGAAAACCTCCTCCATGTAAACCAGCTGACACAAAGCTGGAAAAAGTTATGCAAGCTATGCTACATGCAGTTCAATGGGAGAGAGGAAGAAAAAAAAAAACAGTGGTGATACTCAACACTGACACCTCAAGCCTTAAACTTGGCCAGCCAGGCCTAATGAGCCAACGGGTGCAATAGTGGTATGTCTGTTATGGGAGAAACCAACAACCCTCAAATTTGAAAGGAGGCCTGCTCCAGGGGAGGGAATACATCCCTGATACTGAAAATCTACAACAGGGGTAGTAGCCAGGAGCCCTAGGGATGTAATGTTTGCTGGCATCTGGCTAAATGTATATACTATTCTCACCAAACTGCCAAGTAAGCACTTCTCTTAATGTTCACACACATAATTTAATGCAACCCTCACTTTTGGTTAGAGAAACTTCTCTTTTCAGATGGCAGTGACCTCTGGAATGACTCAGAAGGCACCATATTGCTAAATAGAAGTTACAGAAGATTGGTCAGCACTGAAACATCTCTATCACACCTTCCAAGGCTTGGAGTCCATTGCAGAAGAGATGGCAGAAAGTTAAGAGCCAAAGGAAGGATAAGACTCTTTACAATGTACTCTCAGACACAATATGGCCTGGATACTCATGACTTCACAGTGTCTAGCACTACCTACACAAGACCCTTGTGGTGGTTTGATTCAGGTGTCCCTCATAAACTTATGTGTTCTGAATGCTAGATTCCCAGCTGATGGAGATTTGGGAATTAAAGCCTCCTGGAGGCACTGTATTGTTGGGGGTAGGCTTATGGGTGTTATAGTCAGTCTCCTCTTGCCAGTTTGGCACACTCTCCTGTTTCTTTTGCCCACCTTATGTTGGCCAGGGGGTGATGTCCACCCTGTGCTCATGCTATTGTTTCCCCCTGCCATCATGGAGCTGCCCCTCAAGTCTGTAAGCCAAAATAAACCTTTTACCCACAAGCTGCTCTTCGTCTGTTGATTTCTGCCAGCAATGTGAGTCTGACTGCGACAGTAATGTTGGTACCAGAAGTGGGGTCCTTTGCTGCTAGACACCTGAATATGTAACTTTGGCCTTTTGGAGCTGGTTTTCAAGAGGAATGTGGATGAATTTGAAATTTTGGCTCAACAGACACCCTGCAGTGCTACAAGTACAACTTTATGGACTATTCTGGTCAGTTAAAAAACCTGAATGATTCTCATCCACCTCTGATCAACAGTTCCTGGGATGCAAGAGCTAAGTGATTCCTCTGGAAGTATCTAAAGTGTCTAAGATCTCCTCTATTACCTTAACAGTTAATTATCACTCAAAGTACTTAACTATCACAAAGTCCTAGCCAACTAGGGCAAAAATCCACAGTTTGCCTCATAGTATATATTTATCCCAAAGCCCAAAGCAATGGGGAAAAAAGTAGGAAGATGCAGAAGAGTCTGGGTACCTTTAGGTTTCTATATGCAAATCCACATAGATGCAGTTCAGGTTAGACAGAACAGTAGCTCCCAAACTTCAATACTTATCAGAATCACCTGAAGGCATGTTAAAACACAGGATGCCACCCACAGCTTCTCATCAAGGAGGTCTAAGATGTGGCCCATGATTTTGCATTTCCAATAAGTTCCCAAAAGATCCTGTACAATTGGCCCAAGGACCACTTGTCTAGAACCACAAAGGAGAGTATTCAGAAACAGACCTAGGTGTGGTGGTTCCTGTCTATAATCCCAGTACTCAAAAGGCTGAGATAGGTGTTTACCACCAGCTTTGGCTACAGGGTGAGATCCTGTCCCAAATAACAAAACAAAGGCCAGGAAGATGGCCAGTAGGTAAAGTGCTTACCATGCAATCATGAAGACCTGCGTTTGAATCCCCAGAACTCATGTAAGTGCTGGGTATGGTGGTCTGTGTCTGTAATCCTTGTGCTGCGGAGGCAACAATACACTGGCCAATTAGATTAGCCAAATTAGTGAGTTTTGGGTTCACTGAGAGACCCTGTCTCAGTAAATAAGATGGAGTGACTGAGGAAGACATCTGATGTAGACCTATGGCTTCCACACCCACACCCATATTCCCACACACATATAAACTCACATGTACACATCACACATGCATATGTACACACACAAAAAAAAAAAAAAAGAAAAAGAAAAAATGTAACTCACACTGTACCTAACTGATCCCAAATAAAGACCAAACGGTAACAAGGAAAAAGTTGAATATACTGTCATAACTTAGTTCAGAATCTACAATTAAGATGTAGAAAAAAAGCCAGGCATGGTGGCGCACGTCTTTAATCCCAGCACTCGGGAGGCAGAGGTAGGAAGATCGCCATGAGTTCAAGGCCACCCTGAGACTACAGAGTTAATTCCAGGTCAGCCTGGACCAGAGCGAGACCCTACCCCAAAAAAACAAAAAAAAAACAAAAAAAAAAGTAGAAAAATATTTCCATTGTTCTTTCTGTTTCTCTGGGCAAGTTTGGGAACTTCAAGGGACTAAAGTTGGCTTTTTTTCACTGTAGTCTAGGCTTTAGTAGAATCTTTCATGTCTATATTTCCATGAAAAGGCAACACACAGGAAGCAATTGAAAAGAAAGAGCCATAGCTGCATTGGAGCCAGGATGAGGATAGTACTGCCAGGGAGAAGGGAGACAAGGCAGCTTCTCACAGGACATGGACATCTGCTTAAACCCAGAATCCCAATGATGCACAACAGAAACTTGGGCATTATTACAAAATCAACACAGACTGGGAATCACCTAAAATTTTCATTTCCAAACAGAATATATGTCTACTGACAAATCTCAATTATAGGTGAGATTTCAAACATTTGTCCTGAAGCCTTACCAGGAAAATCTCATGGAAGATTCTTCAGGGATAAAGAGAAGGGGAAAGGGGAAACATCATGGTATGTGACATTGGGCTAGTATGTATTTACAATGATGGAACATTTTCCAAGTTCATTTTGTATTAGTATGTGTGCATATGCATGTGGAGGCTAGAAGACAGCCTCTGGTGTCATTTCTCAGGCACTGTCCATCTCTTTCCAGACAGGGTCTTTCACTGACCTAGAACACCTCAACTAAGTTTCACTTGGCTGGCCAGCAAGCCCCAGGATTCTACCTGTCTCCACCTCCCCAAGGCTAAGATTATAAACCTGCACCACTATACCTGGCTTTTTGCCCTTTTCTTTTGTTTTCTTCTTTTCTTTTCCTTTCCTTTCCTTTTCTCTTTCTTTATTTCCATGGGTTCTGGGGCTCAAACTTAAGTTTTTGTACCTTCAAGACAAGTACTTTATGAACTAACCTTCCATGCTCATTTTCTAAAAACATTGTTATGAGGGCAGGGAAGACGGAGCAACAGGAGCAAGTTAGTTTTTATGGGCAACCAACCAGGAACAAGTCTCAAGGACAAGGAGATGACAACCAGCCTGCCCTGACAAAGCTAATATACCAGACTCATCCAGGATAGCCATGAATAATTCCTCAGCAACAGTGCCCCTACTTCTCCAAACTAGTACACCCGGGGGACATGGCCCTTCCAGGAGCCCACAGACCAATCAGGACTCTCCCTTACACACCTGAGTCTGACAACGGCCATCCTCATTAACTAAAAAGGGCCTGTGGCAAACATAACAACTCACTTGGATACCCATTCTCCTGGCTTCTGAATCTCTTGGTCTCTGCTTTGATAAGTTCTTCTCCCTTCCCTACCTGGCAAACCATAACTCTAAAGGTTAGGATAACACTTAACCTTAACCCTTTCCAGCCTGGCTGGGAAGCAGAAAGATCTGTCATTTGCCTGACATTTCTGTGCTCACTTCTTGCATGTATTTTGCTTTTAGATGCCTTCTCGCTCTGTTACATGTATGAATTTCCTGTAACTCTGGGTCTGCCAGTGTATTTTAACTCTCTTGGCTATGTTCTCCTAGTGCTGGACTCCTGATTCCTGCTCTGCTGCTCTCTTGTTCTGCTAAATGTGTGACCTTATTTAAGCCCTGAGTCTGTGCTATCCTATTTCTTAGTCTGTCCTAACCTCTACATGGTTGTAAGGGTGAAGGACCTGTGCTCACATGCTCCACTTCCCTTGTGTGTGTGTGTACGTGTGTTTCTTTTATATCTTTTGGCATGGGCTCTCAGGTTCTGCCTTCCACATGTGTGTATATATGTGCCAGAGGCTTTTTCTTGGGAGAATTTCTCTGTGAAGGAGATTTACTTCACCTCCTTTCTCTCTTTTCATCAGGGCAAGGAATTCCCTTCTGGCCTGCAAAGCCTGATGGCCTAGGTTCAATTCCCCCAAAGAAGCACAAAGCACAAAGCAGTACATGCATCTGAAGTCCATGTTCCCTCTTTCTCTTTCTCCCTCTGTAATACATAAATATTTTTTAAAAAATAAAATTAAGGGAAGGAGAGATAGCTTAGTGACTAACGCGCTTGCCTGAGAAGCCTAAGAACTAATGTTCAAATCTCCAGGTCCCACATAGCCAGACGCACAGAGACAAGAGTGTGCAATATCACACATGTGTACAAGGGGGCTCATGTGTCTGGAGTTCATTCTCAGCAACTGAAGACCCTGGTGTACTTATTCTCTCTCTCTCTCTGCCTCTTTCTCTCTCTCTCTCTCAAAATAAATAAGCATTTAAAAAATAAAATAAATATAGAGAAAATGACAGAGAAAGCCCTACATTGGCTGGCCCACTGGATGGCATTAAAGCACTTGGAAAGAACATATGATGGAAAATTAAATAAATAAGCAGTCTTAGTTTGTGATTTGGCTCTAAGGCTAATTATTATTTACCCAGTCATAATTAAAAAATCTAAGTAAGTTTCTCATTTAACCAAACAGTCTGGTGGTGCTAGCACTACAAGGAAAAAACTTGAAATTTTAATACAACCTATAAGTCTTCCACCCACTCACTCCCCAAACTGCACATTCCACATTATTCCAAATTTGGAAACTGAGCATGTAGCTATAGGTGAAGGCAAGCTTAAGCCAACTATTTAAAAAAAAATCCTTCAAGTTGATGAATGAAAAGACTAGGCATTGGGTTTTGCCCCCTGCAGTTTGCCATATTTCTGTAATGAAAATGATGCATTACCAAAATAAAGAAATAAGATTTCTAGATTTACTATTCGGTAAACAACATTGCAATGCTGCATTCAAATAGTTACTCTGATATCAAACATTGTTTTGGAAGAGATACAGCATACTCTACAATTCTAATCACAATGTACATTAAAAAAATTGTTTATTTGCAAGCAGAGAGAAAGAGAGTGTGTATGGGTAAGCCAGGTCCTCTAGCCACTGCAAACAGACTCCAAATGCATGTGTCACTTTGTGCTTCTGGCTTTACATGGGTACTGGGGATTCAAGCCCAGGTTGTTAGGCTTTGCAGGCAAGTATCTTAACCCTTGAGCCATTTCTCCAGCTCACAATGCATTTCTTTTTTTTTCTTTCTTTTTTTTTTTTTTCAAGGTAGGGTTTCACTGTAGCTCAGGCTCTCCTGGAATTCACTATGGAGTCTCAGAGTGGCCTCGAACTCATGGTGATCCTCCTTTCTCCGCCTCCCGAGTGCTGGGATTAAAGGCATGCGCCACCACGCCCGGCTACAATGCACTTTTTTAAAAGCAATCTTAATATATTCTTCAAAGCATTCTATTATCAGAAAGCATTACTAAGCTATCCTGGTCACTATAAGCCATTCTGAAAGGAAAGGAAATACTACATTTTTGTAACTTCCTTTCCTAAAATACACTTAAAATTTTAGTAGGAAGACTAAAAGTAATGTCAGCTAGGGGCAGCAAAATAGGACTTAAATCATTTAAGCATATGCCAAAAAAAAAAAGATAAATAAAAAATAAAAGTTAGGAATGTGTTTTGATGTCAGAGCAGCATTGGCGATTTTAAACTGTGTACTTAAGCTTTCCCTAATCACTGAAAGAAAAAAAAAATCAATAGCTGTACATTCTAGCTCCCCATTAAGAACAATAATTACAGTATCCAACAATCTGTAGTATGTGTTTGCTTAAAAAATAATTCTGGTCAGCCTGAGCTAGAGTTAGACCCTACCTCTAAAAACAAAACAAAAAATAGCTGTAATATTCTACTCCTTTGGTGAAGTCGGACTAAATTCTAGCACTTTTAAAATTAAAATTCTAGCACATTTAAAAACTCAGGATAAGAAATACGCACTTTTCCACCCAAAACAACTCATGGCTCGAGAAAGGGCAATGCAGGCTAGAACAACGACGTCACCAGATGTGACCCAAGAAGGATAGCATAACACCAGAGAGGTTCCCTCTTCAACGCCTCTCTCGCGTGCCGGCTGGAATACAGTGAGCTCACAAACACCTCAGGAGAGTTGGGCAGGCAGCGGGAATCCAAGATTCACTCCAATTCCTCCAAACGTCGCTCAGCCGGGTCCACCCAGCGGACCCTCAGAGATTCAAGACAGAAGAGTGGCAAAAAAGAATTGATGCTGCCACGAAGTGGCCCAAGGCGGGTACGCGGGCAGTGTCCGTCGTGACTGGAGGAGGACGCCGGAGGTCAGCTGGAGCCGCGGCCACCTGCTGTCCCTGAGCCCAGACCGCGGCCGTGGGCCGGCGCTGTCTACCCGGCGCAGAGCCCCGAACCTGAGTACAAAGCTGCGGGTGAAAGCACGCCTGAGCCCGGCGGGGAAAGAAAACCCACCCCTCGGGGCTCAGCATTCCAGCCCTGCGCCGGACTCTCTCGCCGACTCCGCAGACTTTTAGCAAGTCCTTTGGAGGGGCCGGGGCTCCGCAGCGAGCTCCCCGCCGCTGCGGCCCGAACCACCGAGCACCGCGGCCCCGCAGCTCACGCTCCCGCTCTCAGAGGGCGGCGCGCGCCGACCTTGCCCTCCAGCGAGGCCGGGCTGTACATCCGAAGCTATTTCTGGTTGCCACAGAGCAAGTTATGCAAGTCTCCGTGTAACATTTTAAAAGGAACCATCTCCAAAGCCGACATCACCTAAGCCATTTGGCCGACACGAGGCCGCCCTGCCACCCGCCGCAGCGAGGTGACGGGCTCCCCCCGCCGAGGCCCGCGCGGGGCGGCGCCGGGCGTGGTGCGGGGCTCGCGGTGAGCCCTGTCGGGCAGCCTGCGGTGACGGTCCCGGGCGCGCAGGCCGGCTTTCCCGCCACACTGGCCGGCTGCGCGAGCGCGGGCCGGGAAGAGGGGCCCCGGGGCCAGAAGAAGCGCTCACCGCCTCAGGGCGTCCGAAACCGGCGTCTGGGCACTCGCGGACTCCGGCCTCGGCGCCGAGGCCCCGGCCGCTGACCCGGTGCTGCTAGGGCCAGGAACGCCTTCCCCCGGCATCCCCCTAGCGGTCCACCTCGCCTGCCCGCGTCGCGCGCCGCCAGCCGAGAGCAGGACTTGGCTTGGCGGGGCCCGCCCACTGCCAAGGACAGCCAATGAGAGTGCAGCGCGGGAAGCGGGGAGGGGGCGGGGCGGAGCCCGCCTGCCTGCTGGGACTCCGGTGGGCTGTCCAGCGACGCTTACGCGGTCTGGTGTCTAGCTGTAGAGGGAGTTTCTTTGCCTGCTAGCCCAGAGCTGAGCTAGTGTACGGAAGTACATTCTGCAAGAGAAAGATCTATTACTGCATAAAGCGTTAGGGACATGCTTCTGATTTGGGGACTTATTCCTTTTGTTTTTGTTTTTGTTTTGTTTTACAAGGTAATGTCCCACTCTAGTTCAGACTGAGCTGGATCTCACTCTGTAGACCCCTGACAAGGGCCTAAGCTGGAGAAGGACATAAGTGACTCCATATTGTGAACTTATACAAGGAAGTCCAGTTTAGCTGGTACCTCAGGATATGGTCTCACCTACACTTGAACTTTATACTTGGCTTGCTTTAACACATTGAGGCACCACAAGACAAGATGTTTCTCGCTGTTGCTAAATACAATTTTTAGCTTCTATATTAACTGCTGCTTGCTTGCAGTTGCAGGAGAGGAAAATGCAGGGAGGGAGCATTCAGGAAAAGTTCCTGTTTTTTTCTAAAACCAACTGAAATTAACTCTTGTTCTTCTAAGATTATGATTACTGAACTTATGAACTGTAAAACTAAGATGTGAAATCTTATGGTTTTCTCCTATAAAAGTAGCCCTAAAATACAGCTTGGCACTGCATTCAGACTACTGAGTTCTGGGCATAGTCCCCAGCTGGTCAATAAAGATTCATTCCTACTACTTGGTGTCCAAGTGGTCTTCCCTGGGGATCCTCATCATAACGGTTCTAGGCTGGTCTTGAACTCACAGCAACCCTCCTACCTCTGCCTCCTAAATGCTTGCATTAAAGGTCTGTGCCACCATGTCAGACTGTTTTTTTAAAAAAAATTATTATTATTATTATTTGCTTTTTAACACATATGTCTTGTTCCATGCCTTAGTTAATATTGTCAACTTCTAGATTCACTTAGAAGCACCTGTGTGCATTACTGTGAGGAAATTTCTAGATTAGCTTTATTAGGGTTTCATGAAGACTCACCCTAAATGTGAGCAGTGCCATTCCAAGAGCAGGGTTCCTGACAATTTTGGTGTGGAAACTCTGGGCCAGTCAGTGGCCCAGCTCCAGGCCTGGTGGCACAAGGAGAATCGTGTTGAGTTTACCTATGAGAGGTGGAAAGAGTCGGCAGCATATATTCCATTTGGGCAGGGAGATTTTTATTACCATGCAGCCATTTTTTGGAAGAGCAACCATTCAGGTTCTCAGCCTCACCCAGAAGTGCTTTAAGGGAATCCTCCAAGACAAGAAAAAAGGCATAGAGGCTGAGTGGCATGATGAAAACCACCTAAATAAATATTTCCTTTTCAATGAACCCACCAAAATCTTATCTCAAGAATATTGCTGGGATTATCATATAGGCCTGCCTTTTGGTGGACAAAAAAGTATAATTTGGTTACTAAGAATGTCTGAAGCTGGGCATGGTGGCCTCCAGCACTCGGGAGGCAGAAATAGGAGGATCGCTGTTAGAGGCCACCCTGAGACTACATAGTGAATTCCAGGTCAGTTTGCAGTTTGAGCTAGAGTGAGACCCTACCTTAAAAAAAAAAAAAAAGAAGGAAAGAATGTCTGATGTTGAGTTGTGCCATTAGGTTCCTGAATTTAAGAATATTATTCTGGCTGATTCCTCAGAAAAGTAATGCTTCATTTTAATTTTAAAAATACTAACAAAACACCAAAGTGGCAAATGCATACTATTTCTCCTTATAACTCTGAGCCTTGTAATAAGTGAGAGTGAATCTATAGTAATCAGATGTAAATTCCCAGTAATTTCTTTTTTTTTTTTAAGGTTTTTTGGTTTTTTTTTTTAATATTTTTTTGTTCATTTTTTATTTATTTATTTGAGAGTGACAGACACAGAGAGAAAGACAGAGGAAGAGGGAGAGAATGGGCGCGCCAGGGCTTCCAGCCCCTGCAAACGAACTCCAGACACGTGTGCTCCCTTGTGCATCTGGCTAACGTGGGACCTGGGGAACCAAGCCTCGAACCGGGGTCCTTAGGCTTCACAGGCAAGCGCTTAACCGCTAAGCCATCTCTCCAGCCCCCCAGAAATTTCTTATATATTTTGGGCTTAAGGGAAATATTATCAGCCAAGCAAAATCAATTTGCTGAAGGCAAAGCCAGAACATTCTACCCAGTGTCTCAGATACTGTACTGGAGAATGGGGTGCTAACAGTAATGTTTGGCAACAAGATATGGTTGGTGGGGGAGGGGAGGTCCCCTTGATTTCATTATCTTTCTGGTTTAGATGGTTCTAAAGCAATATGGAGTTGCTATGTGACAAGAGAACTTTCAGTAAGAACACCATCTACTGTGGCAATCCTCAAGGACTTTAAAGCTGATTGCTTCAGACCATTTTCATCCCATGTTCCATTAAGATATTGTTTGGCTTCTGTGTAGAGAGCAGTGGAGATTCCCAGCTGATATCAGACTGACTTATGTTCAAAGTCCCTGCGAATCTGAGTGAGCCAGTCAGTGCTCAAAGGCTAAATGTTGAGCTTGCCATTAAATACCAGAGAGAGGGTTGAAAGAGAGGAGCTGACCACTCAGAGCTGTCGGGACACTAGGTATGCTGGAGGCAGGGAGGGGTGTCTCCAGCCTCCTTCACTCCTCGAGTAACAGAAAAAGAACTTGAATGGAAGGTGCTTCTTGTTTTGCCCAAGTCATATTCAGCCCACCGACACGTTGGTGAGAGGAGCAGATGGTGTCGGAGAAAGGGAAGGCCCACAACAGACTGAGGAGCCTTCAAGGACCCAAGCTTCATTGAAAGAAAATCTGCCATCATCTTGTCCTACCGCCTGGTTGGAGCCTCAGGTCTATCACATTCCAAGGTGGAAGACTGATATCAAGGACTTGATTGAAGACCTCTTGTTTTCCCAGCTCCATCTGCACTCTGGTCTCCACTCCTTGTTTTTTGTTTGTTTGTTTGTTTTGTTTGTTTTTTTTTTGTTGTTGTTGTTGTTTTAAATATAGCCAGATGCTCTTTACAGAATGGTTAACTGATTTCAGAACTCAAGCATGAGTGGGTAGCAGCAGGAGGCCCAGTTAATACCACTGCATGGTGGAACAGTCATTCAGTTCCCTTCTCTAAGAGAAGCAGTGACATCGTACATACTATAAGTTAAACATCTCAATGTAAAGAAAGTTGTTAGTCAGCATCTACAAATGTACATATATTTATATTTTGCTTGTCTTCTAGTTTAGGTCATTTGTTGTTTTTTCAAGGAATTTATTTGGAGTCATTGCACTGTGTTACTATATAACACAAGAGACCTCTCCCATAAAAAGGCAATTTAGGAGCCGGGCGTGGTGGCGCATGCCTTTAATCCCAGCACTCGGGAGGCAGAGGTAGGGGGATCACCGCGAGTTCAAGGCCACCCTGAGACTCCATAGTGAATTCCAGGTCAGCCTGGGCTAGAGTGAGACCCTACCTCAAAAAAAAAAAAAAAAAAAAAAAGGCAACTTAGATGTTCTGAACATTTCACTGTGCCCCTACTTTCCAACCGTTGCCAAAAAAAAGGCATATAAAGAAAGACCCAAAAATCCTGAATTATGGACACTGATAAAGAAAAATGGATACCACACAGCAGTTAAAAATCATGACTCACTGTTATTTGTCGGGTGTGGTTGCACACTCTTTAATGCCAGCACTCGGGAGGCAGATGTAGGAGGATTGCCAAGAGTTCAAAGCCACCCTAAGACTCCATAGTGAATTCCAGGTCAGCCTCAGCTAGAGTGAGATCCTATCTTGAAAAACAAAAACAACAACAACAACAAAAATCATGATTCACTGTTACTCAAGCTGAATTAGATCCAGTGTAAAGTAGAATGAATTTAATGGCTTATATCCTGAAACAAAGAAATAATCTGTCCAGAATATTTAGAAGAGAAAGGCTGAAGGAATTTTGAGGGAAATCCTTGATTTTAAAAAATTTATTGGGCTGGAGAGATGGCTTAGCGGTTAAGCGTTTGCTGTGAAGCCTAAGGACCCCGGTTCGAGGCTCGGTTCCCCAGGTCCCACGTTAGCCAGATGCACAAGGGGGCGCACGCGTCTGGAGTTCGTTTGCAGTGGCTGGAAGCCCTGGCGTGCCCATTCTCTCTCTCTCCCTCCATCTGTCTTTCTCTCTATGTCTGTCACTCTCAAATAAATAAATGAAAATGAACAAAAAAAAAAATTAAAAAAAAATTTATTGAAATTTAAATCCTCCGTGGACAAAGTTAGGATCAGTAGTAATGCTTATGCATTAAAAAATTGCTGCTTTACAATTGAATAAATTATCTCAGTTAAAAAAAAAAAGAGCTCAAGTTATCTGTGGCTACACAACAAGTTCAAGGACAGCTTGGACTATATGAAACCCTATCTGAAAAGAAAAAAGAGGCCTCTCAGAAATCACTGGTGTTCTTGGAAAAGGCTCTGGATGACCAAATTGGATGTTTGGGATTAACTCATTTAGACTGAAAAACAAAGAGAAACTGTAGCTAAAATTGGCTTTACATTAGGAAAAATAGCATGAAATAAATGTTTTAAATTTAACAGAAGCTTGTCAGGTGTGCTGACATACACCTTTAATTCCAGCACTCAGGAGGCTGAGGTAGGAATTGCTGTGAGTTTGAGTCCAACCTGGCCTACAAAATGAGTTCCAGCTCAGCCAGAACTTGAGTAAGATCTTGCCTCAAGAAAAAAAGAAAAAGTTTATCAGTAGATTAAATATATTAATTTTTTAAATTCCCATTTGTGGGCTAGAGAGATGGCTCAGAGATTAGGCGCACTTCCTGAGCAAGCATGAGGACCTGAGAGAGTCTGAAACTGCCCAAGTTCAAATCTCCAGATCCCACATAAGGCATGACCATAGGTGCCTATAACTCCAGTCCCACAGGGAGCAAAGACCCAAGAATCTTCAGAGCCCTGTGAGCTCTGAAATCAGTAAAAGGAGAATTCGGCTCAAAGCAACTTCAGGGCTGGCAGTGGTGGCCCACACCAGTAAGATATTGCTAAAGAGGCAGAGACAGGAGGCTCAGGAGTCCAAGGCCAGCCTAGGCTATATTTAAAAAAAAAAAAAAAAGGAGTGGAGACACACTCTAATCCCAGCATTTGGGCAGCTGAGGTAGGAGGATGGCTGTGAGTTCAAGGCCAGCCTGGAGTTATAGTTCAGTCTGGGCTAGAGTGAGACCCTACCTAAAAAAAAGAAAATAAAAAAAGAAAAACTAGAGCAGAAAGAACTGATAGAACAGGACAGCAGATGTTCTGGTCCACTGAGTATGTGTACACCATACACCACATTACATGCACACACACATGCAAAACAAATTTCCCATTTGCTCTGTGTGTGTGTTTTTATATGTATGCATGGAGGACAAAGGATATAAGGTGTTATTCTTCAGAGGCCATCACCTTTTTTTTTTGCACGTGTATATGTATGTATGTACAGATGGGTACATGTGTGTGTGTGCAGGTAGGTATACCTGTGTGAAAATGGTTGTGATATTAGAGGAAAATCTCAGGTATTGTTCCTCTAGAGCACAATATAGCTTTTTTCTTTTCAAGGTAGGGGTTTCACTATAGCCCAGACTGACCTGGAATTCACTATGTAGTCTCAGGGTGGCCTCGAACTCATGGCAATCCTCCTACCTCTGCCTCTCAAGTGCTGGGATTAAAGGCATGTGCCACCACACCCAACACAATACAGCTATTTTAAGGCAGGGTTTCTCATTAGCCTAGAGCTCAACAATAAGGCCAGATAGGCTGGCCAGTGATTTCCTTTTATGTTGAACTGCCACTGGAGCAAAAGTATGAAATTTTCAAGGATAGTTGTGAAAAAGTTCAAAAGAATGAATGTGTAAATGGTATGGTTAAGGGTTATTTTGATGTCCTAATTACAAGCTCCATAACTCATGACTTCTTCTTGGCCAGAGAAGGGTTACTAACCAGCCCTAATTTACAGATGACAAGTTGGTGGCACAAAGCCTAAAAGTGATTTTCACAAGGTTAGAGAGCAAGCCAAGGGTAATCTGAAAATAGAAGTGTACCTCATGCTCCCATACAGGCTATAATGATAATTTGTGTACTGTCAGCAAGGAGTTGAGGATTGAATGACGCGGGGGGGGGAGGGGGATTTAGCATAGTTTAATGGCTAAAGGAGACTTGCATAACGATTTGCCAATGCTACTTGATAAGAACAAATGTCTTACCTATTCTTTTTTTTTTTTTTGGTGGGCTTAATATGTATATTTAACTAGACAATAGCAGACTTGTGACCTCCCAGACATAGGCTTTTATCTATCTTTCTTTCTTTTGACTCAATTTTTATTAACATTTTCCATGATTATAAAAAATATCCCATAGCCGGGCATGGTGGTGCACGCCTTTAATCCCAGCACTCGGGAGGCAGAGGTAGGAGGATTGCCATGAGTTCGAGGCCACCCTGAGACTCCATAGTGAATTCCAGGTCAGCCTGGGCTAGAGTGAGACCCTACCTCAAAAAGACAAAAAAATAAACATAAAAAAAAAATATATATATCTCCCATGGTAATACCCTCCCTCTCCCCTCCCCCACTTTCCCCTTTGAAATTCCATTCTCCATCATATCCTCTCCCCATCTCAATCAGTCTCTCTTTTATTTTGATCTTATGATCTTTTCCTCCTCTTATGATGGTTTCATGTAGGTAGTGTCAGGCACAGTGAGGTCATGGATATGCAGGCCATTTTGTGTCCTGAGGATCACATTGTAAGGAGTCCTACCCTTCCTTTGGCTCTTACATTCTTTCTGCCACCTCTTCCGCATTAGACCCTGAGCCTTGGAAGGTGTGATCCAGATGTTACTCAGTACTCCAGTCACTTCTTTCCAGCACTATGACACCTTCAGAGTCATCCCAAGGTCATATGATTTTTGTCCTTCAGTCCATTTATATAATGTATTACATTTATCAATTTGCCTATGTTGAACCATCCATGCATCTCTGGGATAAAGCCTACTTGGTCAGGGTGAATCATCTTTATGATATATTCTTATATTCTGTTTGCAAAATATTTTGTTGAGAATTTTTGCATCTATGTTCATGAGGGAGATTGGTCTGTAATTTTCTTTTTCAGTTCTATCTTTGCCTGGTTTTATTATCAGGGTGATGCTGGCTTCATAGAAGGAATTTGGAGGATTCCTTCTTTTTCTATTTTATGGAAAAGCTTAAGAAGTAATGGCATTACTTCTTCCGTGAAGATCTGGTAAAATTCAGCACTGAATCCATCTGGGCCTGGGCTTTTTTTAGTTGGGAGGTTTTTGATAACTGTTTGGATCTCCATGCTTGTTATAGGTCTATTTAAGTGATGAATCTCATCTTGATTTAATTTAGGTAGGTCATATAAATCATCCATTTCTTTCAGATTTTCATACTTTGTGGAGTATATGCTTTTATAGCATGTCCCTATGATTTTTTTTTGAAGTTCTCTGGCATCTGTTGTGATGTTACCTTTTTCATCTCTAATTTTATTTTATTTTATTTTTATTTTTTTAATTTTTATTAACATTTTCCATGATTATAAAATATATCCCATAATAATTCCCTCCCTCCCCACCCCCACACTTTCCCATTTGAAATTCCATTCTCCATCATATTACCTCCCCATTACAATCATTGTACTTACATATATACAATATCAACTATTAAGTATCCTCCTCCCTTCCTTTCTCTACCCTTTATATCTCCTTTTTAACTTATGGGCCTCTGCTACCAAGTATTTTCCTTCTCACGCAGAAGCCCAATCATCTGTAGCTAGGATCCACATATGAGAGAGAACATGAGGCGCTTGACTTTCTGGGCCTGGGTTACCACACTTAGTATAATCCTTTCCAGATCCATCCATTTTTCTGCAAATTTCATCACTTCATTTTTCTTTACCGCTGAGTAGAACTCCATTGTATAAATGTGCCACATCTTCATTATCCACTCATCAGTTGAGGAACATCTAGGCTGGTTCCATTTCCCAGCTATTATTAGTTGAGCAGCAATAAACATGGTTGAGCATGTACTTCTAAGGAAATGAGATGAGTCCTTTGGATATATGCCTAGGAGTGCTATAGCTGGGTCATATGGTAGATCAATCTTTAGCTGTTTTAGGAACCTCCACACTGTTTTCCACAATGGCTGGACCAGATTGCATTCCCACCAGCAGTGTAGAAGGGTTCCTCTTTTTCCACATCCCCGCCAACATTTATGATCATTTGTTTTCATGATGGTGGCCTCATCTCTAATTTTATTAATTTGTGTCTCTTCTCTCTTTCTTTTGGTCTGATTTGCTAAGGGTTTATCTGTCTTCTTTATCCTTTCAAAGAACCAACTCTTTCTTTCATTGATTCTTTGGATTGTTTTTTCAGTTTCTGTTTCATTAATTTCTGTCCTAATCTTTATTATTTCTACTCATCTGCTGGTTTTACCTTTGCTCCCTTGTATTAACTAGTATTTGAGTATTGTCTCCCCCCCCCCCCAGTTCCTTATATGTGTATTTTTCTTTTTCTTTAGCATGGAGGATTCTTTCAAGTATTTTCTGTAGAGCTGGTTTTGTCTTCAAATACACCTTTAGCTTGCTTTTGTTATGGAATGTCCTTATTTCTCCATCTATTTGAATGGATAGCTTTGCTGGATAAAGTAACTTTGGTTGGCAATTGTTATCTTTCAGGACTTGGAATACATCACTCTATGCCTGTCTGGATTTTAAAGTTTGTGTTGAGTAATCTTCTGTAATCCTGATCGGCTTGCCTTCGTAGGTAAGTGGATTTTTCTCTCTGACTGCTTTTAATATTTTTTCTTTGGTTTGTGTGTTTGGTAGTTTGATTATAATATGGCGAGGAGAGGTTCTTTCTAGGTTTTGTCTGGCTGGGGTTCTAAAGGATTCCTGTATCTGCATTGGCACCTCTTTCCCAATTTGGAGGAATGTTTCTTCTATGATTTTGTTGAAGACGCCAACTATGCCTTTGGAGTGAAATTCTTCTCCTACTACTATGCCCTGAAGTCTTATATTTGATCTTTTCATAGTGTCCCGAATATCTTGAAATTTCCACTCATACTTTTCTATTAATTGGTCTTTGTCTTTGTTGGCCTGTATTAGATCTGCCACCTGGTCTTCTAGCTTAGATATTCTGTCCTCTCCTTCATCCATTCTACTGGTAAGATTTTCTACAGAGTTTTTTATTTCATTAACTGTGTTCTTCATTGCAAGTAATTCTGACTGGTTTTTCTTTATTATTTCTATTTCCTTTTTTATGTCTATTGTTAACCTTTTTATTTCATTAAATTGGTGTCCTGTGTTTTCTTTGATTCCTTTGATTTCCTCTTTCATTCCTTTGATTTCTTCTTTGACTTCTTTTTTTTTAATTTTTATTTATTTATTTGAGAGTGACAGACACAGAGAGAAAGACAGATAGTGGGAGAGAGAGAGAATGGGCGCTCCAGGGCTTCCAGCCACTGCAAACGAACTCCAGACACGTGCGCCCCCTTGTGCATCTGGCTAACGTGGGACCTGGGAACCGAGCCTCGAACTGGGGTCCTTTGGCTTCACAGGCAAGCGCTTAACTGCTAAGCCATCTCTCCAGCCCTTCTTTGACTTCTTTGAACATATTTATAACCATCTTTTGAAATCTTTCTCAGGCATTTCCTCTAACTCATTCTCACTGGAGGTCAATTTTGAAGCATTAATATTTTTTGGTGGATTTATATTGTCTTGATTTTTGGTGTTTCTTGTGCTATAATGCATATATTTTTGCATCCTGGAGTATTTAATGATTGGATTTTCTAGTTAGCTGGGTATTATTAGATGTATCAGACAATCTGATGTTATATAACTTCAGGGTAGGAGCTTAAGGCATTAGGTGTGGCTCTCAAGACTCTCAGAGTATCTACAAAAGTGACCCTTGGTATTGGGTTCACCTGCTATGAGAGTTTTCAAGTAGGCTGAGTGGAACAAAATACAGGCAGATTCTAAATTTTAACTAAACAATCTACTCTTTCAAGGAAAAACAGCTCAGAGTATTTACCCAAGAGTAGGTTTTATGACAACCAGATCCTCTAACTGTCCCTTAGGGTGTGTGGTACCCCACCCCTACCCTTAATCCTGATAATAAGGAGGTTAAGATTTCTGATCTGTTGAGGGTTCCAAGTCAGCTTGTGACTAGGTGAGACCCTTCCCTGGTGTAATCCCAGTTACTTCTGCTCCTGTTTGGGTCCTGCTGTTGGTTCAAGTTTGCATGGCCGGGTCCCTGGACTGCTGCTCTGTTCACTGGAGCTGGGCACTGGTGGTGGGGGAGGGGAGGCTGCTGATGTTGCTCTAGTTCTCTCACTGTTCCATGTGTTCTACCTTGTGATCTGCTCCTCTGTTGTTCACTGCCGCTCTCTCTTCACGTTTCTTGAGTCTGTGGAGAGCTCCGGTGTGAGTGGAAGCTCCCCTCACCCAGCTTTTTCTGCGGCTCAAGCCGAGCCTGGCGGCTTCCATTATGGTAGACTGACCTGCCGGAGCTGCTTCTGCCAGCCCGTGCGGGCTCTGGATATTCTGGATCTCTCCTGCTTCTTTGCTACCATTTCCTATACACCTCACTTTTTAGTATCATGTGTATTTTGCTGAGGTTTTTTTTTGGCTTTTTCCCCCCTAGGCTGCTTTGGTGTGGTACCTATGCTGCCATCTTAACCGGAAGTCCACCTATTCTTTTTTGTTTGTTTGTTTTTATCTTTTTCTAATTTTTTTTTTTTCCTGAGAGAAAGAGAGAGAGAGAGAATTGCAGTGCCAGGGCCTACAGCCACTAAAATTGAACTCCAGAAGTGTGCATCATCTTGTGCACATGTGCAACCTTGCATGCTTGTGTCACCTTGTGCATCTGACTTACATGAATCTGAGAGTCAAACAAGGGTCCTTAGCACCTTAACAGTTAAGCCATTTCTCCAGTGCTTTTTTTTGATATTTTCAAGATAGGGCCTCAAGTAGCCCAGGTATACCTGGATCTGTAGGAAAAAAACCCCCGCAGGGAGCCCCCACGCTCTGCCCGGATAAGGCGACACCCCAAATCACTCACGAGAAGCGGTCTTGATGCAAACTGCAAGAGGATTTTATTCCAAGCGCGCTGGGGCCCACAGTCGTACACCGCACAGGGGTAGAGGACTGCAGAGCCCCGAATGCAGGAACGGGACAGTTTTTATAGGGTTTCTAACAAAGCCTGTGCATTAGACCAATCATTTAACAATATCAGGAGCCCGCAAGGTGTTAGCCAGTCAGTTTGTGCCACCCCATAGTTTCTAAGCCAATTAGTTTACTTTGTTCAAGCCCCTCATGGACCAATCATTTTCTTGTGACCTTGGTGGTCAGCATTTGTGCAGGCCCTTGGGTGGGAGTAGCAGAGTGTGGTACCAGTCTCCTATGACCTTGGAGGTCAGCACTTGTGCAATTCCTTAAGTGGGGGTAGCGGAGTATGGTATCAGCCTCCTATGACCTTGGTGGTCTGAGGCAGGCTGCTACAGCTTATGGTGCGAGCTACTAAGGCTTACAGTGTGGGCTATTAAGGCTTATGGTGCAGGCTATTTACAGAAACCAAATAAGTGGTTCACTTTATTACTCATTTCCCATCCTTGAGGGCTATCTCATGCCCTTTTTACCTAGTTTTATATTAGGGGCGGGCTCTGATATAATGAGAAGAGGGATTCTTTACTTGCTTCTAACAGAGAGTAAAGCCTGGAGTTTGAGGTATGCAGGGGGCCTGCTTAAGCTCCCTTTGGAGTGTGATAGTATTTCTGAGCTTCTGAATTCTTGGGCCTTTCAGATCTCACTCTGTAGTCCAAGACTGGTCTTGAACTCATGGTGATCCTCCCTACTGTAGGACCCCCAAAACAGGGACCCCACACTCTGCCCGGATAAGGCGACACCCCAAATCACTCATGAGAAGCGGTCTTGAGGCAAACTGCAAGATGATTTTATTCCAAGTGCGCTGGGGCCCACAGTCGTACACCACACAGGGGTAGAGGACTGCAGAGCCCCGAATGCAGGAACAGGACAGTTTTTATAGGATTTCTAACAAAGCCTGTGCATTAGACCAATCATTTTTTAACATCAGGAGCCCGCATGGTGCGAGCCAGTCAGTTTGTGCCACTTCATAGTTTCTAAGCCAATTAGTTTAAATTACTCAAGCCCCCCGTGGACCAATCAGTTTCCTATGACCTCGGTGGTCAGCATTTGCGCAGGTCCTTGGGTGGGGGGGTAGCAGAGTGTGGTCTAAGGCAGGCTGCTACGGCTTACATTGCGGGCTACTAAGGCTTACAGTGTGGGCTATTAAGGCTTATGGTGCAGGCTATTTACAGAAACCAAATAAGCGGTTTACTTCATTACTCATTTCCCATCCTTGAGGGCTATCTCATGCCCTTTTTACCTAGTTTTATATTAGGAGCGGGCTCTGATATAATGAGAAGAGGGATTCTTTACTTACTTCCAACAGAGAGTAAAGCCTGGAATTTGAGGTATGCAGGGGCCCGCTTAAGCTCCCTTTGGAGCGTGATAGTATTTCTGGGCTTCTGGATTCTTGGGCCTTTCACTACCTCTGCCTCCCAAATGCTGGAATTAAAGGTGTGCACCACCACACCCAGCCCTATTCTCTTTTTTTAAAAATTGTTTTTATTGACATCTTCCATAATAATAGACAATAAACCATAATTCTTTCCCCTCTGCTACTTTCCCCTTCACAAATCTGCTTTCCATCATATCCCCTCCCTTCTTCAATTATTCTCTCTTTTATTTTGATGCCATCATCTTTTCCTCCTATTATGAGGGTCATGCGAAGGTAGTGATAAGTACTTTGAGGTGATGGGTATCAAGGCCATTTTGTGTCTGAATGATTGCATTGTAATCAGTCCTATCCTTCCTTTGGCTCTTATATTCTTTCTGCCACCTCTTCAACAATGGACGCTGAGCCTTGGAAGTGTAATAGAGATGTTTCAGTGCTGACTACACCTCTGTTCCTTCTTCTCAGCACTATGTTGCTTTTTGGGTCATATCAATGGTCACCACCATCTGAAAAGAGAGGCTTCTCTAATGAAAAGTGAGATTAGCATTAATATATGGGTATAAACATTAAGGAAAGTGCTGACAGGGCAATTTGTTGGGAATAATATGTGCATTTAGCCAAATAAGAGCAGGCATTACAATCCTAAGGCTCATGACCTCTAATACCATCAGCTATTGATTAGATTTCCAGTACCAGGCATGTACTCCTGCCCATGGTGTGAGTGTCCAGTCCAATTAGAGAGCACTTGGTTTCCCCCCAAAAAATACATGCCACTCCTGCACCCATTCACTCATTTGGCCTGGCTGGCCAAACATAAGGCTTGCAATGTCCACTGTTTTCACTCCTGATAAATTCACTCTTCCACAGAGCTGCATACAAATATCTTTTTCCAGCTATTCGAGGGTGTGTGTGTGTGTGTGTGTGTGTGCAACTCCAAATGACTTTAGGATTACTTTTTTTTCTATTTCCATGAATAATGGCATTGGAATTTTGATAGTGATTGCATTAAATGCATAGATTGTTTTTGGTAAGATTGACATTTCCACAGCATTGATTCTTCCAATCCAAGAACATGGACCGTCTTTCCATTTCCTAGTATCTTTTGCAATTTTTCACTTGATTGTTTTTAAGTTTTCATTGCAGAGATCCTTCGCTTCCTTGGTTAGGTTTATTACACGTTACTTTATTTTTTTGGAGGCAATTGTGAATGGGAGTGATTCCCTGATTTCACCCTCAGAATGTTTGTTGTTAATATATAGGAAGGCTACATATTTCTGTGTGTTTATTTTGTACCCTTCTATGTTGTTGAAAGTGCTTATCAGCTCTAACAGTTTGTTGGTAGAGTCTTTAGGATCCTTTTATATACAGAATCATATCATCTGCAAATAAGGATAATTTTATGTCTTCCTTTCCAATTTCTATCCTTTTTATGAGTGTCTCTTGCCTTATTGCTATAGCTAAGAATCTAGTACTATATTAAATACAAGTGGGGATAGTGGACACCCTTGTCTTGTTCCTGAATTTAGTGAAAAAACTTCAAGTTTATCTCCATTTAGTATTATGTTGGCTGTATGTTTGTCATGAATAGCCTTTATTATGTTGAGAGATGTTCTTTCTATTCCCAGTTTCTGTAGGACTTTTACTATGAAGTGATGTTGGATTTTTTCAAATGTCTTTTCTGCTATTGAGATGATCATGTGAATTTTGTCCTTCAGTCCATTTATATAGTATATTACATCTACTGATTTGTGTATATTAAACCATTCCTGCATCTCTAGAATAAAGCCAATTTTGTCAGAGTGAATGATCTTTTGATATATTCTTGTATTTTGTTTGTCAATATTTTGTTGAGAATTTTTTGCATCTTTGTTCATGAGGGAGATTGGTCTGTAATCTTTTGTTGTTGTTGTTGTTCTGTCTTTGTCCAGTTTTGTTATCAGGGTAATGGTGGCTTTTTAGAAGGAGTTTTGTTGTATTCCTTCTTTTTCTATTTATGAAAAAGATTGAGAAGCATTGATGTTAGTTTTTCTGTGAAGACGTAGTAAAATTCAATGAATCCTACTAGGCCTGGGCTTTTTTAGTTGGCATTTTTAAAAAGATTTTATTTTTACTTATTTTATTAGTAGAGACAGGGAGAGGGAGAGAGAGAGAATGGTTGTACCAGGGACTCTAGCCATTGCAAACGAACTCCAGATGCATCACCACCATATGCATCTGACTTACATGGGACCTGGAGAAATGAACCTGGGTCCTTAGGCTTCACAGGCAAGTGCTTTAACTGCTAAGCCATCTCTCCAGCCTGGAAGTTTTTTTTTTTTTTTTTCTGTATAATTGCTTGGATATCTATACTTGTTATAGATCAATTTATTCATATATTTGCAATGTAATTTCTACATTTATCTTTTAAAATGATTAAGTCAAACTATTTAAATCAGTACTTTATATACTTATCAGTTTTCCCACTTTTAAATTTGTATATATTCAAAATATTTTAATTATTTATCTATTTTATTTATTTGAGAGAGACAAAGAGAGAAAGAGAATGAGCACACCAGGGCATTCAGCCACTGTAAATGAACTCCAGACACATGTGCCACCTTGTGCCTTTGGCTTACATGGATCCTGGGGAATTGAACCTAGGTCCTTTGGCTTCTCAGGCAAATGCCTTAAGTGCTAAGCCTTCCCTCCAGCCTAATTTTCTGAATTTCTTTGGTATCTGTTGTAATTGTGCCTCCTTCATCTCTAATTTTATTAATTTGTGTCTTTTTCTTTGGCCAGATTTGCTAAGGTTTTATCAATTGTGTTTATGCTTTCAAAGTACCAACTCTGTGTTTCATTGATTCTTTGTATTGTTATTTTTGCTTCTTTTCATTATTGTGTTGTTATTTTGGTTTCTATTTCATTATCTTCTGCCCCAATCTTTATTAATTCTTCCTGCCTACTGATTTTTGTTTACCTTGTTCTTTTTCCAAGGCTTTAAGGTGAAACATCAGGTTGTTTACTTGTAACTTTTCTAATTTCTTAATATAAGCACTTAAAGGCATAAATTTCCATCTTAGAACTGCCTTCATTTTTTCCCAAAGGTTTTGGAATATTGTGTTTTCATTATCATTTAATTCTATGAAATTTTTGTTTAAGAGTCTTTATTTTATTTTATTTTTTTATGTATTTGAGGGAGAAACAGGCAGATAAAGAGAAACAATGGACACACCAGAGCTTCCAGCGACTGAAACCAACTCCAGATTCATGTGCCACCTGTGTATCTGGCTCACATGGGTACTGTGAAATCAAACCTGGGTCCTTTGGCCTTGCAGGCAAGCACCTTAATTGCTAAGCCATCTCCTTAGCACTCTATAACCCATTCATCATTCAGTAGTGTACTGTTAGTTTCCATGATATTGTGTATACTCTATAATTTTTCTTGATGTTGATTTGTAGTTTAATCCCATTGTGATCAGATTGAGGGCACAGAATTATTTCAATTTTCTTGTATTTGTTATGATTTTCTTTGTGCCCTAATATATGGTCTTTTTTTCCCCCAAGGTAAAGTCTCACTCTAGTCCAGACTACACTGGAATTCACTATGTAATCTCAGGATGGCCTCTAACTCATGGAAATCCTCCTATCTCTGTCTTCCAAGTGCTGAGATTAAAGGCATGCACCACCATGCTGAGCCATATAGTCTATTTTAGAGAATGTTCTGTGTACTGATGAAAAGAACGTGTATCCTGAAGCATTTGGATTTGGATGAAATGGTCTGTAGATATCTGTTAGGTCTATTTGTTCTAAGACCTCATTTAATCCAGATGCTTCTCTGTTTATTTTCT
Source organism: Jaculus jaculus (assembly GCF_020740685.1). NCBI lineage: Eukaryota > Metazoa > Chordata > Mammalia > Rodentia > Dipodidae > Jaculus > Jaculus jaculus. The sequence continues at coordinate 64,204,079 of NC_059107.1, forward strand.
GCTGTGTTTTCCTTCAGGAGTTTTTTGTTTTGTTTTGTTGCTTTTTTCTTTTGGTTTTTCGAAGTAGGGTGTTGCTCTGGCCCAGGCTGACCTGGGATTCACTATGTAGTCTCAGGGTGGCCTTGAACTCACAGCGATTCTCCTACCTCTGCCTCCTGAGTGCTGGGATTAAAAGCATGCGCCACCATACCCGGCTACTTTCTTTTTTGATTCCTTTGATTTGTTCTTTGATTTCTTTGAACATTATTATAATCATTCTTTTAAAATCTTTGTCAGGCATTTCATTTAAATTAATCTCTCTAGAGGTCATTTCTAATGGATTTATACTTTTGGTGGAATTACATTGTCTCGATTTTTTCCTGCTTCTTGTATTATAATGTAGAGATTTTTTGCATTTTGGGTTAATATGATACTTGGTTTTTCTAACTATCTGCAGTATTCTTAGTTGGGTAAATCTGATCATTTATATCTTCAGGGTAGGTGCTTAAGGTGTCAGTAGGGTCTCACTTTAGCTCAGGCTGACCTGGAATTCACTATGTAGGCTCAGGGTGGCCTAGAACTCATGGCAATCCTCCTACCTCTGCCTCCCGAGTGCTGAGATTAAAGGTGTGTGCCACCATGCCCGGCTAGGTGTGGCTCTTATATTATTCCCAGAGTAACAGCAGAAGCCATCCTAGGTGTTGTATTTGCCTGCTATGCAAGTATCCTAGTAGGCACACCCAACCCTATTCTTATCAATAGTAATATCCTGGACGCATAAGCAAAATTTTCAGTAAAACAAACTTCCTTTTTGTCTACTAAAACTTTACTTTTAGAGAGAAAGAGAAAGAGATACAGAGGGGGAGAGATAGAATTGGAAAGGACAGAAAGGGCCTCAGCCACTGCAATTGAGCTCCAGATGCTTGAACCATGTAGTGGGCATATGTGATCTTATGCTTCCCTCATGTTTGTGCATCTGGCTTATATGGGATCTGGAGAGTCTAACATTGGTCCTTAGGCTTCGCAGGCAAGCACCACAACTGCTGAGTCATATCTCCAACCCTACTAAAACTTTTTTTTTTTAAAGTTTTACTTATTTATTTTTTCAAGCAGAGAGACACCGACAGAGACAGGCAGGTAGACAGAGAGTATGGGTGTGCCAGGGCCTCTTTCCACTGCAAATGAACTACAAATGCATGTGCCACTTTTCACACTTGCCTTCATCTGGGTACTGGGAAATTAATTCCAGTTGTTAAACTTCGCAGACAAGAGTCCTAACCACTGAGCCATCTCTCCAGCTCTAAAAACTTTTCTAAAAACGTATCTTCATTGACACAAAGTCACCACTTCTATAGGCCTTAAAACTCCAGAGATAGGGCTGGAGAGATGGCTCAGTTGCAGTTATTTGCCTGCAAAGCCTAACAACCAGAGTTCTATTGCCCAGTGCCCACAAAAAGCCAGAAGCATAGTGGCGCATGTATCTGGAGTTCGTTTGCAGTGGCTGGAGGCCTTGGCATGTCCATCCTCTCTGTCTTCCTTGTAGCTCTATTGGCTTACAAATACATAAATAAAAATATTTTTAAGCCGGGCGTGGTGGCGCATGCCTTTAATCCCAGCACTTGGGAGGCAGAGGTAGGAGGATCGCTGTGAGTTCGAGGCCACCCTGAGACTCCATGGTGAATTCCAAGTCAGCCTGGGCTAGAGTGAAACCCTACCTCGAAAAACCAAAAAAAAAAAAAAAAAAATTAAAAACTCAAGCCAGGTATGGTGGTGCAAGCCTTTAATCTCATCACACAGGAGGCAGAGGTAGGAGGATCACCATAAGTTCAAGGCCACACTGGACTACCTAGTTACTTCCAGGTCAGCCTGGGCTAGAGCAAGACCTTACCTCAAAAAAAAAAAAAAAAAAAAAAACAAAAAAACCTTTCATAGACAGTGATCTATGAACTTTCAGACAGTAACTTCCCAACTCTATAATACCGGCAAACTTACAGTGTCAATATTGTCATTTGTGCAGAATTTTTAAAGACCTAGACCCTCAATGGTAACTTTGTATGCTTCCTTACTAAACTAACATAAAAGAAGTGTAGAGTGATAGTCTAAAAGTTAGAGCTTACATATCAGCCACTAAATTTACCTCACTAGGTCTGCCGGCCACAGGAGGATAGCTCAGCAAGCTGTACTCTCATGCTTTGTACTGTTTGGGGAATAACAAATGTTGGGACCACTGCTAGGTAGTTATTCTGTGGGGTAGGTTCTTTCATTGCCACAATCTGTTTAGTAAAAAGCTTGAAATTTTGTTGTCATGTTATTAACTGTCCATCAGAGAGACTTACAAGGTTTCCCAAAAGAAGACAGATTTCTGTCAGAGTACTTGATGACCCACCAAAGGTTAATGGTAAGACCTTACTGCTGAAGACATCATATGCTGTTGGTACTGAACATGGAGAGACCTGGCTGGAATCTGGAGGAGAGTCAGTCCCTAAACAGTTAGCTCATCTAGTGCCAGAAGGTGCAACATGAGCAACTAAGGGAAAATGACCAACATCTGTCCAAGCAACTTGTGGTCTAAGCTACCAGCAGCAAACAACCTGACATGATGCTCACCCAAGTGCCATAATGGCACACAGCTATGGTGGGTAACCAACTACTCTTGAATTGGCTAACAGATCTGCTCAGTGGAACAGAACCCATAGCTGGAACTAGGAAACAAGTCATAACCATATCCAAAAATCAAGTCCATTCTCCATTATCAAGCTCCCACCAATCTTGGGCTACAAGAGGGCCTACACCTATTAAATTCTCTGTAAAATAATAATGGTTATCCCATTTATCTTGTGCAGACTTCACTCTCTATTGGAGAATCTGCTTTTCTTTTGCAAATGGACGCAGAACATGAAGAGAGAATCAGCCCATTGCACCTCAACAGCGCCCCAGCTGAAACCAATAGTAGTTGGGGAAATGAGCAAGAGTGCCGCTTCCTTGGTGAGCCGGGTATCAGCACAAGGCTGAAGGAGATAGACACAGAAAACACTCAACTCCCACCAAATCAGATACCCAGAGACACAGAGACTCCCAAAACCTCATCACTGAAATAGACCTAAAACAAACCCAACATGGCTCAGGGAAATTTGCAGAAGAGGGGTAGGAAGAATGTTAGAGCCACATGTTGGGACATTATACACAGAAACATTGCTTCTTCCCCATAACTGATGGCTACCCCCACAATGCACAACTCACAACCCCCAACAAGAATGGTCCCTTCGGAGGGGAGAGGACAGAGAGGAGGCTAGCGATAGTACCAACATGGTTGTTTACACACTGAGTATGTACACAACTAATAGATAAAAATAAAAAATAAAAAAATAAAGTACTTTACCCACTGAGCACACTATCCCTGAAATGTTATCTTTGTTTGTTTTGTCCTGATAGGGTCTCACTGTAGCCCAGGCAGACCTGGAATTCATTGTTTTCCCAGGCTGGCCTCAAACTGACTAATGGTGATCTTTCTACCTCTGCCTCCCAAATGCTGGGGTTAAAAAAATGTGACAAGCTGTGCATGGTGTAGCATGCCTTTAATCCCAGCACTAGGCAGGCAGAGGTAGGAGGATCACTGTGACTTCGAGGCCACCCTGAGACTCCATAGTGAATTCCAGGTCAGCCTGAACTAGAGTAAGACCCTACCTTGAAAAACAAACAAACAAAAAAATGTATCAAAATGTTATCTTTTATAGTCAAAACTTTTGGGCTCTTTATAAAACTTAATTGACAACTTTCATAGACATTATATCATGATTATAATTCCTTCCCACCACCCTCCCTTTCCTCCTTCCCATATCCCCCATCCAATGAATCTTTTCTCCTTCTCAATTAGTCTCTCTCCTATTTTAAAAAATAATTTTTATTTATTTAAAAGATATTTAACCATGACCTCATAGTGCCTGACACTACCTACACAAGACCATCATAAGTGGAGGGAAAGATCACGACATCAAAATAAAAGAGAGACTTATTGAGATGGGAGGGAATATGATGGAGAATGGAATTTCGAAGAGGAAAAGGGGGGGGGAGGGAGGATATTACCATGGGATATTTTTTATAATCATGGAAAATGTTTTAAAAGTTGAGAAAAATTAAAATAAAATAAGATTTTAAAAACTAAAATAAAAGATATTTAAAATGGGGGAGAGAGAGAGAGAATGGGTGCACCAGGACCTCTAGCCACTACAAACTCCAGACAAACGTGCATCTGGCTTATGTGGGTCCTGGGCAATCAAGCCTGGGTGTTTCGGCTTCATAGGCAAATGCAATAACTACTAAGCCGTCTCTCCAACCTCTCTCTCTTATTTTCATGTCATAATATTTTTCATCCTATTATGCAAGTCTTGTGTAGGTAACATCAGCCACTGTGAGATCATGAATATTATGGCCACTTTGTGTCTGTAAGACAATATTGCAAACTATTCTTCCTCTTCCTTTGGCATTTATATTATCTTCTGCCACATCTTCCACAATGGTCCTTGAGCATTGGATGGTGTGATAGAGATGTCTTAGTGATGAACATTTTACTATCACTTCTCAGCACTTTGATGAGTTTTCATTCACCCCAGTGGTCACCACCAATTGAAAAGAGAAGTTTCTCTAACCAAAAGCAAGGGTAGCAGTAATTAATGGGAATAAACATAATATTTTAAGGGCAGTTTGGTGGAAATAATATATTCATTTAGCCACACAACAGTAGACGTTTCCCCCCTAGGGTGTATGACTCCCCCAACCATAAGCTTTTGGTAAGAATTTTTAAAAGGGCTAGAGGGATGGCTTAGTGGTTAAGGCATTTGCCTGCAAAGCCAAAGGACCCAGGTTCGATTCCCCAGGACCCACGTTAGCCAGATGTACAAGAGGGTGCATGCATCATTTGCAGTGGCTGGAGGAGCCAGTGCACCCATTCTTTCTCTATCTTCCTCTGCCTCTCCCTCTTTCTCTGTCAAATAAATAAATAAAAATATTTTTAAAAAGATTTTTAAAAAATCAAGCAGGAATTCCCTCCTATGGAGCAGATTCCAAATCTAGTCAGAGAGAAGTTGATCTCCCCTATAACAAATATGCCATAATTGGTACATCTGCCCTGGCTGGTCAGCCTGAGAACTACCAGGATCCACTACTGGGTAAGAGCATTGACCACTTTCCTCCTCACAGGCTATATAGGTCTTTCCAGCATCCTGAAAGCTAGTCAATAGGGAGAAGGCATCCAGCTCAGCTCCAGCTTGATTTCTTAGTGACCTGAAGTGCAAGCATGTGACTTCAGGGATAGAGTCTTACCATCTAGTTCTAGTGGGCAACAACGAGCCTTGGCTATAGCTTGTAATGTTTTGAGGCATCAGGAGACTTCCTAACCAACAACTCACTGGAAAGTGACCATCTGTGGCACTGAAATTTTCTCATAATAATCTGGCTTCTTGTCATACATTATCAAATCCCACAATGTACTTCTGCCCAAACTCTTTTATAACATAGGTATTATTTAACTAGTGAAGAAATAGAGTCACATATGGGTGATTCATGACATTTTTAATTTTTATGAACCCTCCTTTCACCCTCTATTCTTTCACATCCCCTCCCCTGATCCCACTTAGACCATTCCACACCCAGGATTCCACCCCTATACATACATACATATTTGTGTGTGTATATATATACATACATATATATATATAAAACCCTTCCCTTAACCCCTCCCCTCTTCTCCCTCCCTTATAGTCCCTGGTCTCTACTACTGACTATAAATCTAAACATTTGTAACTAGGATCCACATATGTCAGAGAACATGTGGCATTTGACTTTCTGGTCCTGGATTGCCTCACTTACTCTTTTTCAGATCCATCCATTTTCCTGCAATTTTCATAATTTTATTTTTCTTTTCCATTGAATAAAACTCCATTATGGTAGTTTGAATGTATGGCCCCATAGACTTAGGCTTGAAACTTAAGTCTCCAGTGGGTATGACCCTACTGGGGAAGAGGTGTGTTTGGGGGCAGATGTTGAGTCCAGCTCTACTAGGTGTGTGGAGAGCAGTTTTGGAGCTCTAATTATTCATGTTTGTCTATGTTTGCTGGCAGTTTGATATTATTTCTATGCTATTGATCTATGACATGGGCCAGCTTCTTCCACCATTGATGATGTTCCCTTGGATTTTGTAAGCCTGAAATAAACCCCTTCTTGAAATAAGCTGCTTATTATGGGATGTTTGTCCCACTGACATGAAGCTGACTACAATATCCTTTGTATATATATACCATCTCTTCATTATCCATTCATCAGTTGATGGGCATTGTGTTGGGTTGATTCAGGCATCCTCCATAAATTTAAGTGTTCTGAATGCTAGGTTCCCAGCTCATAGAGATTTGAGAATTTATGCTTCTTAGAGACAGTATATTGTTGGGGGTGGGCTTATGGGTATTATAACCAGTGTCCACTTGCCAATGTTTGGCACATTCTCCTATTGCTGTTGTCCACCTGATGTATGTGGGGAGGTGATGTCCACCCTCTGCTCATGCCATTATTTCCCTGCCATCATGGAGCTGCCCCTCAAGTCTGTAAGCCAAAGAAACCTTTTTTTCCCCACAAGCTTGGTCAGGTGATTTCTGCCAGCAAAGCAAACCTGACTGTAGCAGGCATCTAGGCTAGTTTTATCTGCTAACTATTATGAATGTAGCAGCAGTAAACATGAATGATCAAAATCTCTATTAATACTGAGTAGATACCTTAGAGTGTATGCTAAAGAGTGGTATGTATGCATCATATGGAAAATCTATTTTAGTTGCTTTTCTGCATCTGTTGAGATAATCATGTGATTTTTGTCCTAAATTCATTCATATGATGTAGTACATTTATTGATTTGAGTATGCTGAGCCATTTCTGCATTTGAGGAATAATTCCTACTTAGATTTTTCCAGTTTAGTGGAATCTTGGTTTTGAAGGTATTTCTTTATGATTTTCTGAATTTCATTAATATCTGTTGTAATGGTGCCTTTTTCATCTCTAATTTTTTTACTCAGGTCTTGTGGTAGTGTCTGTTGATAGTTAAAATGTGGCCCCATAGATTCAAGTGTTTTATTACAATTGAGCTTGCAACTTCAACCTCTAGCAGGCAGATCCCTGTGAGAAGGGCATGCTATTGTGGGTGAATCTTAGAGTACAGATCCAAGGTGGGTAGAGTTCAATTTGAGCTCTGGCAGTTTGTGTTTTCTTGTTTTGGTGTTCACTTGCTGCAATTGTTTCTCTCTGCTGTGATCTGTGGACATAAGCAGCTCCTTCTGCCATGGATAAAGTTTCCCTAGATTTTGTAAACATGAAATAAACCCCTTCCTCCTGTGTCTGGTTGGATGTTTGTCCCAGAAAGGAGGAGCTGACTGCAACACATCTCTTCTCTCTTCACTTTTTTGTGTGGAGGGAGGTGATGGGGAATTCAGGGTAGAGGCTCACCTAGCACTCACTCTGCACTCCCAGGCTGGCCTTAAACTCACATCAATCCTCCTACTTCTGCCTCCGAAGTACTAGGATTAAAGGCATGCACTACCACTCCCAGCCTCTTCTCTCTTTCTTTTGGTAAAATTTGCTAAGGGTTTATCAATCTTGTTTATCCTTTCAGAGAACCATTGTTCATTGTTTCATTGACTCTTCATATTTTTTTGTTTGTTTCTACTCGGATCTTCATTATTTCTCTCCATCTACTGATATTAGGTTTGGCTTGTTCTTTTTCTAAGGTCTTAAGGTTTAGCATTTTGTTGTTTATTTGTGATGGCTCTAGTTTCTTCTTCTTCTTCTTCTTTTTTTTTTTTTTTTTTTTAGTTTTTTGAAGTAGGGTCTCACTCTAGCCCAGGTTGACCTAGAATTCACTATATAGTCTCAGGGTAGCCTCGAACTCAAGGCAATCCGCCTATCTCTGCCTCCCAAGTGCTGGGATTAAAGACGTGTACCACCATGCCTAGCTTCTAATTTATTAGCACTTAAAGCTATAAATTTCCCTCTATGACTGCCTTCACTGTATCTTATTTGTTTTATGTCATGTTTTCATTATCATTTGATTAAAGGAATAGTTTTTATTTGGTTTTTGATTTTTTTTCAATGACCCATTTATCGCTCAATAGTGTATTATTTAGTTTTCCTGAGTTTGTGTATGTTCTACAATCTTTCTTGCTGTCCAGTTGTAGTTTAATCCCATTGTGATCAAATAGATTACAAGGAATTATTGTAATTTTCCTGTATTTTTTAAGGTATACTTTGTGTGCTAATATCTGGCCTAGTTTAGAGAATGTTCCATGTGCTGCTGAAAAGAATGTGAATTCTACAGCATTTATATGGAATTCTTTGTAGATGCTAGTTGGTCCTTTTGTCCTATGATGTCATTTAGTCCAGATGTTTCTTTCATTGTTGTTGATGTTTTTGTTTTTATGCCAGGATGACTTATCAGTTGGTGATAGTGGGGTATTGAAGTCATCCATTACTATTGTGCTTGGGATTATCTGTAACTTTATATCTAGTAGTGTTTGTTTAATTAAATTGGGTGTACCCATATTTAGTACATATATGTTTAGAACTGTAATGTCACCTTATTGGACTGTTATCTTGATCAGTACAAAACTGTTGTCTTGATCACTATAAAACTGTTGTCTTGATAAGTACAAAATGACCTTTTTATTGCTTCTAACTAATGTTAGCATGAACTCTACTCTGTCAGACATTAGAACAACAAAATTTGCAGATTTCCTAGTCCCATTTGCTTGAAACATCATTTTATTTTATTTTATTTTTTCTTTCTGAGATAGGGTCTCACTGTAGCTCAGGCTGACCTGGAATTCACTATGGAGTCTCAGGGTGGCCTCGAACTCACAACAATCCTCCTACCTCTGCTTCCCGAGTGCTGGGATTAAAGGCATGCACCACCACGCCCGGCTTGAAACATCATTTTCCATCCTTTCACTTGAATGTAAAGTGTGTCTTAAGTGGATAGGTGAGTTTTTTTGAGGCAACAGAGGATTCTGCCTTTTTTTATTGTTTTGTTTTTGAGGTAGGGTCTCTTTCTACCCCAGGCTGGCCTTGAACTCACAGCAGTCATTCTACCTCTGCCTCCTAAGTGCTGGGATTACAGACATGCACCACCATGCCCTGCTCAGGATCCTACTTTAATGTATTTATTTGACCAAAAATAGGAGATAGAGAGAGACAAAGGGTCAGAGAGAGCAAGGATGTGCCAAGGCTCTTGCCATTGCAAACAAACTCCTAATGCATGCCCAACTGTGTTCATCTGGCTTTACATGGGTACTGGGGAATCCAACCTGGTCATCACGCTTTGCAAGCACCCTTAACAGCTGAGCCACCTCTACAGTCCAGATGCTACCATTTAACACAGTCTGAAAGTCTATGCATTTTGGTTGGAACATTGAGATCATTAACATCAAGAATTACCACTGAGTCAGGCATGGTGGCACACTCCTATAATCCCAGCACTTTCAGGCAGAGAAAACAGAATAACCGTGAACTTGAGGCAAGTGTGGGACTACATAGTGAGTTGCAGGTCAGCCTGGGCTAGAGTGAGACCCTACCTCGAAAACAAACAAAAAAGAAACCAGAGTTATTATTGAATAGTGTCTATGTGTGTATTGTCTCTTAACTGTGAGTGCTGTAAAATAAAAACATATATTTTATTTTTTTAATTTTTAAATTTTTATTAACATTTTCCATGATTAGAAAAAAAATATCCCATGGTAATTCCCTCCCTCCCCCCTGAAACTTTCCCTTTGAAATTCCATTCTCCATCATATTACTTCCCCATCTCAATCATTGTACTTACATATATACAATATCAACCTATTAAGTACCCTCCTCCCTTCCTTTCTCTTCCCTTTATGGCTCATTTTAACTTACAGGGCTCTGCTACTAAGTATTTTCCTTCTCACGCAGAAGCCCAATCATCTGTAGCTAGGATCCACATATGAGAGAGAACATGTGGCACATGGCTTTCTGGACCTGGGTTACCTCACTTAGTATAATCCTTTCCAGGTCCATCCATTTTTCTGCAATTTTCATAACTTCCTTTTTCTTTACCGCTGAGTAGAACTCCATTGTATAAATGTGCCACATCTTCATTATCCACTCATCAGTTGAGGGACATCTAGGCTGGTTCCATTTCCCAGCTATTATAAATTGAGCAGCAATAAACATAGTTGAGAACATACTTCTAAGGAAATGAGATGAGTCCTTTAGATATATGCCTAGGGGTACTATAGCTGGGTCATATGGTAGATCAATCTTTAGCTGTTTTAGGAACCTCCACACTGTTTTCCACAATGGCTGGACCAGATTGCATTCCCACCAGCAGTGTAGAAGGGTTCCTCTTATTCCACATCCGCGCCAACATTCATGATCATTTGTTTTCATGATGGTGGCCAATACGACAGGAGTGAGATGGAATCTCAATGTAGTTTTAATCTGCATTTCCCTGATGACTAGTGACGTAGAACAGTTTTCAGATGCTTATATGCCATTTGCATTTCTTCCTTTGAGAATGCTCTATTTAGCTCCATAGCCCTTTTAGATTGGCTTGTTTGATTCCTTATTATTTAACTTTTTGAGTTCTTTGTTTACCCTAGATACTAATCCTCTATCAGATATATAGCTGGCAAAGATTTTTTCCCATTCTGTAGGTTGCCTCTTTGCTTTTTTCACTATGTCCTTTGCAGTGCAAAATCTTTGTAATTTCATGAGGTCCCAGTGATTAATCTGTGGTTTTATTGCCTGAGCAATTGGGGTTGTATTCAGAAAGTCTTTGCCAAGACCACTATGTTGAAGGGTTTCCCCTACTTTATCCTCTAGCAGTTTCAGAGTTTCAGATCTGATGTTAAGGTCTTTAATCCATTTGGACTTAATTCTTGTGCAGGGTGAGAAAGAAGAATCTATTTTCATCCTTCTGCAGATATATATTCAGTTTTCCCAACACCATTTGCTGAAGAGGCTGTCTTTTCTCCAATGAGTATTTTTGGCATTTTTATCGAATATCAGGTGGCTATAGCTACTTGGGCTTACATCTGGGTCCTCTATTCTGTTCCACTGATCTACATGTCTGTTTTTGTGCCAGTACCACGCTGTTTTTGTTACAATGGCTCTGTAGTATAGGTTAAAATCAGGTATGGTGATACCACCAGCCTCATTTTTGTTGCTCAGTATTATTTTAGATATTTGAGGTTTTTGTGATTCCAAATGAATTTTTGGATTGTTTTTCCTATTTCCATGAAGAATGCCTTTGGAATTTTTTTTTTTTTTTTTTTTTTTTTTTTTTGGTTTTTCAAGGTAGGGTCTCACTCTAGCTCAGGCTGACCTGGAATTCACTATGGAGTCTCAGGGTGGCCTTGAACTCACGGTGATCCTCCTACCTCTGCCTCCCGAGTGCTGGGATTAAAGGCATGCACCACCACGCCGGCGCCGTTGGAATTTGATAGGGATTACATTAAATGTGTAGATTGCTTTTGGTAATATTGCCATTTTCACAATATTAATTCTTCCATTCCTAGAACAAGGGATGTTTCTCCACTTTCTAGTGTCTTCTGCAATTTCTCACTGAATGTTTTAAAGTTCTCATTGTAGAGATTCTTTATTTCCTTGGTTAGGTTTATTCCAAGGTACTTTATTCTTTTTTTTTTTTTTTTTGATGCAATTGTGAATGGGAGTGATTCTCTGATTTCACCCTCTGTGTTTTTGTTGTTAGCATATATGAAGGCTACTGACTTCTCTGTATTTATTTTGTATCCTGCTACATGGCTATAGGTTTTTTTTAAATTTAATTTATTAGTTTTCATTTCAGTGAATACAGGCAGTTTGGTACCATTATTTAGGCTCATCTGTGATCTACCCCCTCCCATTAGACCCTCCTTGTTAATGAAAATGGGTCGTGCATTGTGGAGTTAGCCCCCAGTTATTAGTATGATAAATGTCTCTGCAAATCATGACCCAACATGTAACTCGGACATTCTTTCCGCCCCCTCTTCCGCAAGATTTCCCTGAGCCATGTTGGGTTCATTTTTGGTCTGCTTCAGTGCTGAGGTGTTGGGGGCCTCTGAGGCTTTGGCTCTCTGATTTGGTAGGAGTTGATTTTTCTCTGCGTTGATCTCCTTCCCCTTTGTGCTGGTATCCGGTTCACAGGAAAACATCACCCTTGCTTATTTCGCCAGTTGTCCTTAGTTTCAGTTGGGCCCCTTTTGAGGTATGTTGGGGCAGCTCTCTTCTTAGGATCTGCATCTATCTGGAAAAGAGAAGCAGATTCTCCAACGGAGAGTAAGTTAGCCCCCGGAAAATTGAGATAACACTTACTTTTTGATAGACAGTTTGATAGGTGTAGGCCCTCTTATACCCCGTGATTGATGGTAGCTTGATATTGTAGAGTGGGCTTGTGTTTGGGTATGGTTCTGACTTGTTTCCCAGCTCCAGCTATGGGTCTAGTACCACTGAGTGGATCAGTTAGCCAAAAGAAGAGCAATTGATTCCTCACCATGGCTGTGTACCACTATTGCACTTGTGTGGGCATCACATCCGGTTATTTGTTGCTAATTAGGTTAAACAATGTGTTGCTTGCACAGATCTTGGTCATTTCCCCCAGTCGCCTATGTAGCGCCTTCTGGCACTAGACACGCTGACTGTCTGGGATTGATTCTCTCCTGGCTTCCAGCCATGTCATTCCATTTTACGCATCAGCTGTGTATGGAGTCTTCAGCAATAGGGTCTTACCACTGGCCTTTGGTGGGTCATCAAGTACTCTGACAGAAGTCTGTCATTGTTTTGGGAAACCTTGTAGGTTTCTCTGATCAAAAGCTCATTGTGGATGGTAGGCCCAAGCTGGAAGTGGGGGTTACAGGTCAGTGTCCACTAAGAAATTGAGGAAAAAGATAACTAATATACAAGAGTTAGAGAGGAGAGAGATAGAGGGGAGAGGGGGAGAGGGAGGGAGGGAAGATGTAGGAGATTTAGGTCAGTCTTGATCCTACCCTCTCCAGTATCTTGTGGTTCAGGTGTTTCCTGTAAGGGTCTAGTGAAGGTTCAGCCATTTGGTCTGTCTTTTAGGAAGTAGAATTTTATGGTACCATTGCCGTTTGGGTCCGGATTACTGTTTTCCACCCTTTGATTCCCTCCCCGCCCTCCCATCCACCTTATTGTCTAGTCCATGAGGTGCTTGGTGGGTATGTAAGGCATCTTGGGCAGATTCAGGTTAGGTGTTGCAGATGAGTGAGACTATGTGTCGATTTTTTTTCTGTGATTGGGTAAGTTCGCTGAGAATGATCTGTTCCAGGTTCAACCATTTTTCCTCAAATTTATTTATGTTGTTTTTTCTTACTGCTGTATAGAATTCCATTGTGTAGATATGCCACATCTTTGTTATCCATTCTTCTAATGATGGACAACTGGGTTGATTCCAGCTTTTAGCTATTACGAATTGAGCTGCTACAAACATGGTTGAGCAGATCTCTCTGGCTTTTGGTTTGAAGGTTTTAGGGTAGATGCCCAGTTAGGGTATAACTGGGTCTGTTGGTATTTTTATAGTTTGCTTTTTCAGTAGTCTCCATATTGCTTTCCAAAGTGGTTGTACCATCCTGCATTCCCACCAACAGTGAATGAATGTCCCTGCTTCTCCACATCCTCGCCAGCATTTATTTTCATTTGACCTTTTGATGTTGGCTATCCTTATTGGGGTAAGGTGGAATCTCATAGTTGTTTTAATTTGCATTTCTCTGATGATTAGGGATGATGAACATTTTCTTAAGTGTGTGTTTGCCATTTGTATCTCTTCCTCTGTGAATTGCCTGTTTAACTCTGCGCCCCATTTTGTGAGTGGGGTATTTGTCTTCTTATTGTTTAGACTTTTGAGTTCTTTGTAAATTCTAGAGATAAGGCCTCTATCAGTTGGATAACCTGCAAATATTTTCTCCCGTTCTGTGGGTATTCTATTGGCTTTGCTTATTATATGCTTGTCTGTAAAGAAACTCTTCAGCTTCATATGATCCCAATGGTTGAGTGACTGTTTAAGAACTTGAGCCACTGGGGTTTTATTCAGGAAGTCTTTTTCCATTCCTATATCATGGAAAGTACTTCCTAATTTTTCTTCCAGTAGTTTTCAAGTTTCTGGTCTTATGTTGAGGTCTTTGATCCATTTGGATTTGAGTGTAGTGCATGGTGAAATGTGTGGATCAAGTTTTAGTTTCCTGCATGTGGTTATCCAGTTTGTCCAGCACCATTTGTTGAAGATGCTATCTTTTTTCCAGTCTATATTGTTTGGGCCTTTGTCGAATATCAAGTAGCTATAGTTGCTTGGCCCAAAATCCGGGTCCTCAAGTCTTTTCCATTGGTCTATACACCTGTTTTTATGCCAGTACCATTGCTGTTTTTATTACTATGGCTTTGTAATATAGCTTTATATCGAGTATGGTGATGCCACCAGAGGTATTTCTTTTGCTGAGGATATGTTTGGATATGAGAGGCCTTCTGCCTTTCCATATGAAATTTGAGATCAATTTTTCTATCTCTGTGAAGAACACTGTAGGGATTTTAATTGGAATTGCGCTAAATCTATATATTGCCTTTGGTAGGATTGTCATCTTCACAATGTTAATTCTGCCTATCCAGGAGCATGGGAGGTCTTTCCATCTTTTCAAGTCCTCTTCAATTTCTTTTTTGAGAGTTTTTATATTTTCGTTGTATAGATCTTTTACTTCCTTGGTTAACATTATTCCAAGGTATTTTATTTTTTTTTGTTGCTATTGAAAATGGGACTATGTACTTTATTTCTTTTTCTGTGTCTTTGTCATTTGCATACAGAAATGCTACCGATTTTTGTGCATTGATTTTGTATCCTGCTACTTTGCTATAGGAGTTAATCACCTTCAGGAGTTTTGGGATGGAGTCTCTTGGGTCTCTTACATATACAATCATGTCATCAGCGAATAGAGCTAACTTAACCTCTTCCTTTCCAAATTGTATCCCTTTTATTTCCTTCTCCTGCCTTATTGCTTGGGCTAGGACTTCCAGAACTATATTGAAAAGCAGAGGTGAGAGAGCACATCCCTGTCTTGTTACTGATCTCAATGGGAATTCCTCCAGTCTCTCTCCATTAAGTATTATTTGGGCCTTTGGAGCTTTGTATATTGCCTTTATTATGGTAAGATGTGAACCTGCCATGCCGATTCTCTCCAATGTTTTGATCATGAAGTGATGTTGTATCTTGTCAAAGGCCTTTTCTGCATCTATCAAAATGTTCATGTGATTTTTATGTTTAAGCTTGTTTATGTGGTGTATTACATTGACAGATTTTTGTATGTTGAACCACCCTTGTGTTCCTGGGATAAATCCCACTTGGTCAAGGTGGATAACGCTTTTGATGTGTTGTTGGATTCGGTTTGCGAGTATTTTGTTGAGGATCTTTGCATCTATGTTCATTAGGGAAATAGGCCGATAGTTTTCTTTTCTTGTGGCATCTCTGCCTGGTTTTGGGATTAGGGTTATACTAGCTTCATAGAAGGAGTTGGGTAGCTTTCCCTGTTCTTCAATTGTGTGGCACAGTTTTAGGAAGATTGGTTTGAGTTCTTCCATGTAGGTTTGATAAAATTCGGCTGGGAATCCACCTGGTCCTGGACTCTTCTTTTTTGGGAGGTTTTTTATAACTTTTTCAATCTCCATGAGTGTGATGGGTTCGTTGAGGCGGTTGATCTGCTCTGAGTTTAGCTTTGGTAGATGATATGCATCCAGGAATTTATCCATCTCCTTCACATTTTCCAGTTTTGTGGAGGAGAGGTTTTTGAAATAAGTCCTGATGATTCTGCCAATTCCACTGATGTCTGTTGTGATCTCTCCTTTTTCGTTTTGAATTTTGTTAATTTGGAGTCTCTCCTTTTTTTGCTTGATCAAATTGGCCAGATGTTTGTCAATCTTGTTTATTTTTTCAAAGAACCAGCTCTTTGTCAATTGCCTTAATTGTTTCCTTGGTTTCCAATTCATTAATTTCTGCTCTGATTTTAATTATTTCTTTCCTTCTGGAGCTCTTTGGGTTGGATTTTTCTTGTTTTTCCAATGCCTCTAGGTGGATGGTTAGGCTATTGATTTGGGATCTTTCTGTCTTTTTTATGAAGGCATTGAGTGCTATGAATTTTCCCCTGAGGACTGCCTTCCTTGTGTCCCATAAGTTTTGGTATGATGTGTTCTCATTGTCATTCAATTCCAGGAATTTTGCAATTTCATTTTTTATTTCATCCACTATCCATTTATTGTTTAAGAGTGTGCTATTCAGTTTCCAGTTGCCGTTGGGGTTCTTGTTGGTTTTTTTGTTCTTGATTTCTAGGAATATAGCATTATGATCTGATATCATGCAGGGAATTATGTCGATTTTCCTAAATATGTGGAGGCTATCTTTGTGACCCAGTATATGGTCTATTTTAGAGAATGTTCCATGGGCTGCTGAGAAGAATGTGTAGTCTGTGGATTTGGGATGGAAAGTTCTGTAGATGTCTGTTAGGTCTAACACAGGGTTTCCATTGAGAAGTCTGAAGTAATTCTGATGGGGTTTCCTTTGAAAGTGGTGTGCTGTTTTTCCCTAGCTGCTTTTAGGAGTTTTTCCTTGGTGTCAATGTTTAGAGTCTTAATGATAATATGTCTTGGGGAGTTTCTCCTTTGGTCTAGTCGGTTAGTTCTGTTTGCTTCTTGAATCTTGATGGGCCTTTCTTTTAAGAGTCAGGGGAAGTTTTCTTCAATTATTGTGTTAAATAAGTTCTCCATGCCTTTGGTCTGAAATTCTTCTCCTTCTGGTATTCCAATGATTCTGATATTAGGACGTTTAAGTGTATCCCACAATTCTCTCATGTTCTGTTCACAGGAACTTTTGAACTTACTGAAATTTTTGGATTCTCGAAAATCTTTCTTCCATCCTGTCTTCCAGATCAGAATTTCTATCTTCCACTTTGCTGACTCTATTCTTGAGAGCCTCTAGTGAGTTTTGGACTTGTTCAATTAAGTTTGCATTTTCTACTACTTTCCTATGTATCACTTCCATCGCTTTGTCCAGCTCCCTTTTTGTCTCATTTTCTGATTTTCTTGATGATTCTTGGAAACCATCCTTGCATTTCTTTATGTTTTCACTTAGTGTGGCCAGCTGATTTTTAAGGTCCTCTTTTTTTTCACTCTCCCTCAACTCTCTTAGCTCTCTTTGAATTCCTTCCAGTGTCTTATCATATCGCTCTAGTTTAGTGATGGTAGCATCCATACGATTATCTATCCTTTGTAGCTTTCCTGTCAGTTCTAGCAGTAGTTTGGTCAGGGTTGCATTGTTCATTGCTTCCACTTGATGTTCTGATCCTAAACACTCTTCTATGTTTTGCTTAGTTGTGATCCTTGTTGGACTGGGTGATCTGTCTGGATTTTCTTGCATTTTATTTTTCATGTTATTTCTTTTGCGCTGTGGTCTACCCATGTCAGTGTATGGGCAGGTAGGTGGGTGGAGCAGCCTGGGATCTAGCTTAATGTGAATCCAAGGCAGCCTGGGGCAGTTGCAAGCGGCCTGGGTTTTTGCTCACTCTTGCCAAAGCCGCCTATCTATAGCCTGACAGGGGCACCAAAGTTGCCTGAATTCTCACCCACTAATGTACCTAAGCTGCCTGCCTTTGAGCTTGAAAGGGGACTGAGGTAGCAAGCCCTGAAGCTGCCCAAACTCTGGCTGGGTACACTGGGGTCTGTAAACAGTCTGTGCTCTCCTGCCTCAGGGGAGTGGGGGATGGGTGGCGATGTACAGGTAGGGGATGGCACCTGCGCTGGTGCTAGTGACTCAGTGTGGACTTGTGTGGCTCTTACTGTGGGAGTGGGCCGGCGGCACGTGCAATTGTAGTGCAGAGGCAGATGATGTGGGTATGGAATCAGGACACAGCAGAGGCTGACCAGCGGCAAGTGATGTGAGCACAGCAGCAGGGGATCTGGCAGCCACCTATTCACGGCAGGGGTGGCCCCCATAGGCCTTCCAACCGAGCAGGATCAGAGAACAAGGGCGAGGTAGGAGGTCTCAGCTTCAGTGCAGCAGGCTGGCAGGCATGACTGGTGGGTGCCCGATCAGAGCACAGCCACGCAGGACGTGCGGAGGGTGCGTGGGTGGGAGGGCAGACGGGGGGGGCGGGGTGCGACGGGGTGTATGGAGCGAGTGGGGCACCTGGCAGGGGGGCACAGGGCGCGCCGGGGCAGTGGGCAATCAGGGCGGGGCGTGCGGGAGGCGACAGGGCTCAGAAAGCGCGGGGGTGGGATGCCATGGAGGGGCAAGGGGCATGGGGCACTCCGGTCGGTCAGGGGGGGGCGAGGGTCGCGCCGTGGGCGCAGGGGGCGTGCACACAGGGGGGGTGTGTGGGGCGCAAGGGGTGGGCAGGACG
The DNA here is from genome assembly GCF_020740685.1 of Jaculus jaculus. Classification (NCBI taxonomy): domain Eukaryota; kingdom Metazoa; phylum Chordata; class Mammalia; order Rodentia; family Dipodidae; genus Jaculus; species Jaculus jaculus. The sequence continues at coordinate 64,222,498 of NC_059107.1, forward strand.
CCCGGGGAGCATGGGGGAGCGTGCGGGAGGCGCGGGACACTTGGGACACCGCAGTGTGCGGAGGGCTACATCGGGCACGTGGGGGGACGCGGTGTGCACAGAGGGGAGGGTACGCGGGGCACACCAGGGTGCGGGACGCCATGGGACGCAGCGTGGTGCTCTGGATGCACAGGGGGGCGGGGCACGCGGGGGGTCACGGGGGTCACTTGGGGGGCGCGGGGTACAGAAGGGGGGCGGGGCATGCTGAGGCACGCCAGGGCGCGGGACGCGCGGGAGGGGTGGGGCGCTTGGGGGGGATTTGTGGCGCACGGGGTGGAGCGCGGGGATTGCGTGGCACATGGGGGACGGGGTGGGGGGTCAGGAGGCACCTGGGGGGTGCGGGGGGCAGGGGGCGCCGCGGGGCACATGGGGCTCGGGGCGCGCTGGCTGCGCAGGGGCGTGTGGGGGAGGGGCGCGCGGGGAGGCAGCTAGGAGCACAGGATGCGGGGGGCGCGGGATGCTGCGGGATGCCGCGGGGTGCTCTGGACTCGCGGGGGGGGTGGGGGGCTGGGGCGGGGCGCGCGGGGGAGGGGGTCGCAGAGCACGCTGAGGTAAGCTCAGGTGCGGGATGTTGTGGGATGCAGCAGGGTGCTCTGGATGCGCTGGTGGGTGGGCGGGGCACGCGAGGGGGCGCGAGGCGCATGGGGGTGGAGTGCAGGGGTCTCAGGGCACGTGGGGGGCGCTGGGGTGCGGTGCACGCCTGGGCACCTGGGGCGCAGGACGCCACGTGTGGATAGGGAGCATGGGGTGCAGGGGAGGGGCGGGGGGTGCGCGGGCGTGGGGCGCGGGGGTTGTGGGGCGCGCGGGGCCACCAGTGTGCATGGGGCTTGGTGCATGCGGGGCTGCACCCGATGCAGCGTGTCGCGGCCGGCAGGGTGGCGGGGCAAGGGTCGCGGGGGTGTGTGCTTCCGTCTTTTACCCCAATCTGTGCCCTTCCTCTTGCAAAAAGTTCCTAATTTCTCTTGAATACTTGCCTTTTTTTTTTCCTTGTCTGTAGTGCAGCTAGGCGGTCGCCATCTTGACCAGAAGGGCTGTAGGTTTTGATCAGCTGTAACAGTTTGCTAGTAGAGTCCTTAGGGTCCTTTATGTATAGAATCATGTCATCTGCAAATAATGATAACTTGATATCTTCCTTTCCAATTTGTACCCTTTTTATGTGTGTCTCTTGCCTTATTGCTATGGCTAAGACTTCCAAAACTATATTAAATAAAAGTGGGGACAGTGGACACCCTTGTCTTGTTCCTGATTTTAGTGGAAAAGCTTCCAATTTTTCCCCATTTAGTAATATGTTGGCTGGGGGCTTGTCATAAATAGCCTTTATTATATTGAGATATGTAGTCTCTGTAGGACTTTTATCATGAAGGGATGTTGGATTTTGTCAAATGCTTTCTCTGCATCTAATGAGATGATCATGTGATTTTTGTCCTTCAACACATTTATATAATGTATTATATTTATAGATTTGCATATATTGAACCATCCCTGCATCTCTGGGATAAAGCCTACTTGGTCAGGGTGAATGATCTTTTTGATATACTCTTGTATTCTGTTTGCCAATATTTTGTTGAGAATTTTTGCATCTATGTTCATGAGGGAGATTGGTCTGTAATTTTCTTTTTTTGTTCTATCTTTGCCTGGTTTTGGTATCAAGGTGATGCTGGTCTCATAGAAGGAGTTTGGTAGGTTCCTTCTTTTTCTGTTTCCTGGATAAGATTAAGAAGCAATGGTTTTAGCTCTTCCTTAAAGGTCTGGTAAAATTCAGCAGTGAATCCATCTGGCCTGGGCTTTTTTTTATTGGGAGATTATTGATAACTGTTCGGATCTCCATGCTTGTTATAGGTCTATGTAAGTGATTAATCTCATCTTGATTTAATTTAGGTAGGTCATATAAATCAAGGAAATCATCCATTTCTTTCACATTTTCATACTTTGTGGAGTATATGCTTTTATAGTATGTCCCTATGATTTTTGAATTTCTCTGGAACCTGTTGTGATGTTACCTTGCTCATCTCTGATTTTATTAATTTTTGTGTCTTCTCTCTCTTTTGGTCAGATTTGCTAAGGGTTTATCAATCTTGTTTATCCTTTCAAAGAACCAATTCTTTGTTTCATTAATTCTTTGGATTGTTTTTTTTTTGTTTGTTTGTTTGTTTTTTGTTTCTATTTCATTAATTTCTGCCCTAATCTTTATTATTTCTTCCTGTCTACTGATTTTTGGTTTGCCTTGTTCTTTTTCCAAGGCTTTAAGGTGAAGCATTAGGTCGTTTACTTGCGACTTTTCTAATTTCTTAATATAGGCACTTAAGGTTATAAATTTACCTCTTAGGACTGCCTTCATTGTGTCCCAGAGATTTCAATATGTTGTGTTCTCATTATCGTTTGACTCTATAAATTTTTTGATTTCCTTCTTGATTTCTTCATTGACCCATTCATCATTTAGTAGTGTATTGTTTAGTTTCCATGATTTTGTGTATGCTCTATAGCCTTTCTTGCTACTGATTTGTAGTTTAATTCCATTGTGGTCAGATAGAATGCAAGGAATTATTTCAATTTTCCTGAATTTGTTAAGGCTTACTTTGTGTCCTAATATATGGTCTATTTTAGAGAATGTTCCATGTGCTGCTGAAAAGAATGTATATTCTGCAGCCTTTGGATGAAATGTCCTGTATATATCTGTTAGTTCCATTCCTTCTATGACCTCATTTATTCCAGATGCCTCTCTGTTTATTTTTTCCCAGGATGACCGGTCAATTGATGAGAGTGGGGTCTAAAGTCACCCACCACCACTATGTTTGGTGTTATCTGTGACCTTAGTTCTAATAGTGTTTGTTTGACGAATTTGGGAGCCCCCATGTTAGGTGCATATATGTTTAGGATTGTAATATCCTCCTGTTGGAGTGTGCCCTTAAGCAATATAAAGTGACCTTCCTTATCTTTCTTGACTAAGGTTGGACTGAAGTCTGCTTATCAGATATTAGGATAGAAACACCTGCTTGTTTTCTAGGCCCATTTGCTTGAAACAGCGTTTTCCAACCTTTCACCCTAAGATAGTGTCTATCCTTTGTAGAAAGGTGAGTTTCTTGGAGACAACAAATTGTAGGATCCTTCTGTTTTTTTTTTTTTTTTTTTTTTTTTTTTGGTTTTTCGAGGTAGGGTCTCACTCTAGCCCAGGCTGACCTGGAATTCACCATGGTGTCTCAGGGTGGCCTCGAACTCACAGTGATCCTCCTACCTCTGCCTCCCAAGTGCGGGGATTAAAGCCGTGCGCCACCATGACCGGCTTGGATCCTTCTTTTTAACCCAGTCTGCAAACCTATGTCTTTTCATTGGGGAATTGAGGCCATTGATATTAAGAGATATTATTGAAAGATTTGTATTTATGTTTTCCTTTTTTTTTTTTTTTTTTGGTTCCTGTTCTACCTGTGCTCTATTGTGTTAACTGGTATTTGAGTATTGCTTGTTTTTTCTAGGTTCCTTATATGTATGCTTTTCCTTTTCTTCAGCATGGAGGATTCTCAAATATTTTCTGTAGAGCTGGTTTTGTCTTCAAATACTCCTTTAACATGCTTTTGTCATGGAATGTCTTTATTTCTCCATCTATTTGAATGGATAGCTTTGCAGGATAAAGTAACCTTGGTTGACAGTTGTTATCTTTCAGAACTTGGAATATATCACTCCAAGCCCTTCTGGCTTTTCAAGTTTGTGTTGAATAATCTGTTGTGATCCTGATAGGCTTGCCTTTGTAGGTACCTTGATTTTTCTCTCTAACTGCCTTCAATATTTTTTCTTTGGTGTGTGGGTTTGGAAGTTTGATTATAATATGGCAAGGAGAGGTTCTTTCCAGGTTTTGTCTGGCTGGGGTTCTAAAGGCTTCCTGTATCTGCATTGGCACCTCTTACCCAATTTGGGGGAAATTGTCTTCTATGATTTTGTTGGAGATGCCTACTGTGCCTTTGGAGTGGAATTCTTCTCCTTCTACTATGCCCTGAATTCTTATATTTGATCTTTTCATAGTTTCCCAAATATCTTGATATTCCCAATCATACGTTTCTATAAGTTTGTCTTTCTCTTTGTTGGACTGTATTAGATCTGCCACCTGGTTTTCTAGCTTAGATATTCTGTCCTCTCCCTCATCCATCCTACTGGTGAGATTTTCTACAGAGTTTTTTAGTTCATTAACTGTGTTCTTCATTGCTAGTAATTCTGACTGGTTTTTCTTTATTATTTCTATTTCCTTATCTATGTCTTGTATTGCCTTCTATATTAAATTAAATTGGTGTCCTGCATCTTCTTTGATTCCCTTGACTTCCTCTTTAAGTTCCTCTTTGACTCCTTTGATTTGTTCTTTGACCTCTTTGAACATATTTACAATCATTCTTTTGAACTCTTTCTCAGGCATTTCCTCTAACTCGTTCTCACTGGAGGACATTTCTGATGCATTAATACTTTTAGGTGGATTTATATCATCTTGCTTTTTAGTGTTTCTTGTGTTATAATGTATATATTTTTGCATATTGGATTAAGTTAATGCTTGCATTTTCTAGCTAGGTGGTTATTCTTAGCTGTATCAATTGATTCGATGTTATATATTTTCAGGGTAGGTCTTAAGGTGTTAGGTGTGGCTCTTAAGACTCTCAGAGTATCTACAAAGGTGTTCCTAGGGGTTTAGTTTCCCTGTTATGGGAGTATCCAAGCAGGCTGAGTGGGATAAAATACAGGTAGTCTAAAATTTAACTAAACACTGTACACATTCAATCAAAAACAGCCCCAAGTATGTATGCAAGAGTAGTTATTATAACGACCAGATCCCCTATCAACAAAGAGGTTAAGATTTCTGGTCTGTTGGGATCCAAGTCAGCTTGTGACCAAGTGAGACCCTTCCCTGGTGCAATCCCAGTTACCTTGGATGATTTTGTTCTCAGTCAAGTTGCTGCCTGGGTCACCAGGCTGCTGTTCTGATTTCTGGAGCTGGGCACTGGCTTTTCCTGTGGGGCAAACCAAGCCTGGCATGTGTGGCCCTGCAGATCAGCACCCTCCTGCTGGAACTGCTGCTGCTAAAGCTGCTGCTGCTGGGTCTGTAGCCACTGCTGCCTCTGGTGCTGCTGCTGTAGCTGCCACTGCTGGAGCCACCGCTGCTGCTGAAGCTGCTTCTGTTGGGTCCACTGCTGCTGCTTCCACTGAAGCTGCTGCTGCGGGATCTGCCGCTGCTGCCGCTCCTGGGTCTGTTGCTGCTTGGTCTGCTGCTGCTGCCGCTACTGGATCTGCTGCTGCTGGGGCCGCTGTTACCGGTGCCGGAGCTACTGATGTTGCTGCCGAACTCTGCTCCTGCTTGGGTCCCGCTGTCAGCTCAAGTTGGCGTGGGCAGGTCCCAGGACGCTGCTCTGTTCACTGGAGCTGGGCTCAGGCAGTGGGGGAGGGGAGGGACCCGCAGCTGCTCTGGTTCTCTTGCTGCTCCATGTGATGTACCTCATGTTCTGCTCTTCCTTTACTCACTTCTGCTCTCCCTTCATGTTTCCTGAGTTGCGGAGAGCTCCAGTGTGAGTGGAAAATCCCCACACCTGGCTTTTCCCCCGGCTGGAGCCAAGCCTGGCCACTTTCTGGTGCATTGCCGCCGCCGTGATTGGCAGAGCTGCCAGGGCCGCTTTTGCCAGCCTGTGTGGTCTCTGCATGCTCTGTATCTCTTCTACTTCTCTGCTGCCACTTCAATGTCCTATACACCTCACTTTTTAGTAAAAGTGTGTATTTTGCTGAGTTGTTTTGGCCTTTTTCCCCCCTAGGCTGCTTTGGCGTGGTACCTATGCTGCCATCTTAACTGGAAGTTCAAAACATATATTTTCAACATATACAGGCACAGAGTAAAACATTTCCAACTGCTATACGGCATAGCAAGGAAAGAACAATGCAAACTCAACAACCATGAAATAAGTATAAACATCTGCAGTTCAAATCCAATATCACTGCCAATGAATACTGAGGAGTCTCTGGATTTTCCAATTTCACCCCTCCAGCTGGGCTGAATGGCCAGGGAAAACTTCAGCCCTAGCCAACAGCACACTCCATGGTAGCCCTTGCATAGTTCTGGTATATCTAAAACATCTTCAGGTCTCCATGCAAACCACAGTCCATCTTCCCATGGCTTTGCCAATGTATCAGGGTCATTAGATCTTCACTCATGCCACATCTCAGCAGCAGCTCTTGGAACCATGTGCTCTTTTTCCACTCTATGTGAGAAGGAGGTAGAGTTAGGGTGACTGGACCCCTGAAGGTGAAAAGCACAGGAAAATTTGCACTTGCTAGAAATCAAAGATGATCTGACTTATCTTTCTTGCCTAGTTCCCCAGACCTGTTTTTCCATAAACAACCAGGACCCCTCCTGGGAGGGAGGTCTTTCATAGGATTTAAACACTGTGTTTGGTCAAGTTCAGCCCCCACAACTGGTGCAAGGGCTAACCTCTTCCTGAGACATCCTTAGCCCTAACCAACCTGCTGGCCCTCTGGTTCACCTGAGCTGGAAGACAGCCTACCACTAAGAGGTTACATATACATTTGCAAGGGAAGGGCTGGCTCTCTGATCACTTGGGAACTTCCAGCTGTGGGTGTTTTTCCCTAGGCTGGGCCTGGGCTGGCTTGTCCCAGGCCCAGCCAGGAGGGGTTTGGCCTAGGGTCTAGACCAGGCCCAGCTGGGAGGTCCCCCTGAGAGACCAAGGAGAAGTAACGTGCTGCATCTGGCTTCTGTAACCTCACTTAGTGGCTGGGCAGTGGTGCTGCCACTTAAAATCAGAAAGCGATTTTGACTCAGATGAGGAACTAGCTGATTAATGTGCTATTTTTGCTTCTGAATCCATGCTTGCTTAGCTAGACTCCCTGCCCCTGATTCCTGGGAAGCCTCCACTTCAAAGACATTCCAGAGATACTTAGCCACAGAGGCTCTGGCATCTTGCAGAAGATAAGTTCTGCAAACAGCTCTTGCAATAGGTTCTGCAAACAAGTTACTACCTAAGATGAGTAGGCTGGAGTTCCCACATGCACCCTCTCTGAAATTCCTGTGCCCACCCTCTTAGAACCAATCATTTTAAAAAGTCACAATATGATGTAACTTTTCCTTTATAAACCCCTTTCCTCTGAAGATCTGGGCTCTCTCCCTCACTACTGCTGTGCCGGACTATGCAGACAGAGCCCAGGCCTAGGCTTGCAATAAAGAAACCTGCTGCTTTTACATTCGAGTGTCTTGGCTTCTGTGGTGGTTCTCTTGGTGACTCCTGGGTGACCAGGGGTCTTGGCTCCTTGTCAGGGGTCTTGGCACAACACCCCCCATCCCTTATTCTCTGCATGGATTCTTTATCCCCTCCAGCTCCCCACATGGCAGGAGTTCCTTGAATTTTCTTTTCTCTTTCTTTCCATGCTTTTATCCAGGGCCTCCACTTGGGATCTCTAGACACATGGGTGCCTTTCCTTGGCTCTGTACTTCCTTCAATAAATATAATAATTTAATAATTATCCTTCTTTTCTTCTTTTTTATTAATTCTTTGATTAAAATTACAAGTGAACCTAGAGTATGGGGTTCAAGGACTTTCTTGGATACTAGCACCCTGCTACATATGAATTTGTCATGCTTCTGAAACCAATATCAGGTATGCAGGACACAGCCACATTCTTAATTCAGAAATAAAATAAATCAATGACTTTGAAGAGCAGGTCCTTCTTTTTTATATCTCCTTTCAAAAGAATTTTCATTCTTAGCTGGGCGTGGTGGTGCACGCCTTTAATCCCAGCACTCGGGAAGCAGAGGTAGGAGGATCGCCATGAGTTTGAGGCCACCCTGAGACCTGAGACTACATAGTGAATTCCAGGTCAGTCTGAGCTAGAGTGAAACCCTGCCTTCAAAAAAAAAAAAAAACAAAAACAAAAACAGAGTTTGCATTCTTATCATTCACTCTTTCTGGGGTATAATCACCTCAGGCATTCTCTCCATTGTTTTAATGTAAAACAGTTGGGCCATCTTCCTTAAGATTGCTAATGTGTTTGACAAAAGCGGCTTCAGCAACCAGTCTCTGTGCCAGTAATTTTAAATTTGCTTGAGCTTTTTCCACCTTAAAATTTTTTTTTTTTTTTTTTTTTTTTTTTTTTTTGGTTTTTTGAGGTAGGGTCTCACTCTAGCCCAGGCTGACCTGGAATTCACTATGGAGTCTCAGGGTGGCCTCGAACTCATGGGGATCCTCCTACCTCTGCCTCCCAAGTGCTGGGATTAAAGGCATGCGCCACCACGCCCGGCCACCTTAAAATCTTAAATCTCTCAGAACCATATCTTTAGCCAAGCATATCAGTCCACTATAGATTTAACCTTGATCAAACTCTCTTGTCCTGGGCAGAAAAATGCAGCCAACCTTTATCCCAGTAGCCCAGTTTCAGCAAGGTTTTCTGTAGTTTTTCCTTCCTCCTAGAAAATGCATAAGACAAGCCTCCAAATACAATTCTCTCTGCACTTAGTGTTTTTAAATTCTCATCAGAATAGTGCATAAAACTTGACCTGCCACTGAAGAAGGCACTTTTAGGTTATAAGCATCAAATTTCCCAAACCTCAGGGAACTCAGGTACTTTTCATATCTTAAACTGGAATTCAGATACACCCCAGTGGCACATTCTCCAGCCAGGTAGCTGGAAATCTGAGAAAATTTAATAAAATTCCTGAAGCTATTTGGGGACATTTATTTAAACTGCCACACCCAATAACAGAAATGCCACTATTACACCAGTTGGAACATTTGACCTGGCTGGTCAGCCATAAGGTTTGCAGGGTTCACTGCCGGTTAATTCCATTGGTGCCTTCTCTCTCAAAAGGATGCATACTGTATTGCTCTTTCCAGCATTCTGACAGCTAGTCAACAGGGAGGAAGTTTTCAGCTCAGATCCAGCTTGATTTCTGTCAGGTATTTGATCACAGCAATCAGAAAAGTAACTAATATAGGGGCAAATGAATGAACTCCAGGTTCCATGAGAGACCCTGTCTCAAAAAAATAAGGTGGAGAAAGAATAAAGAAGACAAGCCAGGTATGATGGCACATGCCTATAATCCTAGCACTGGGGAGGCACAGGTAGGAGGACCCTACACACACATACACACATACATGCATACACACACATACACATATGCATTCATATACACACATGTACACATATATGCACGTACACACACATGCACAAATCATTGCTACTTCAAGGAGGTTTTTATGTGCATAATTTCTTGAATATCTACCACATCCAAAAGTTCAACATAAAAATTTTAAGTATTAAATTCCATTATCAAATATAACAAAATAATAAACTCATTGAACATTTACACACATTTTTATGAAAAAATATAGCTTTCTTTTTTAAAGAAATATTTAAATATTTGAGAGAGAGTGAGTGAGTGAGTATGACTGCACCAGAGCATCCTGCTGCTCTAAACAGACTCTCCAGACTTATGCACCAATTTGTGCATCCAGACTTATGTGCGTACTAGTTAATCAAACCCAGACCATCGGGCTTTGCAAGCAAACACCTTTAGCCACTTAAGTATAGCTTTCAAAACGTAACAAAAATGAATGTGAACAGTGGCATTCATTTATATCTTAAAAAATCTCTTCTATGTCTACCTTAATAAAAGAGAACTGGATTTTCAAGTTTACTTCTGCATTAATATTACACACATTAATTTGCTTCTGGAAAACTTCCCTGTACACTTTTGATTCAACAAGAGTTTAAAAAGAGGTTTATGCCAGGTGTGGTGGCGCACACCTTTAATCCCAGCACTCAGGAGGCAGAGGTCGGAGGATCACTGTGAGTTCAAGTCCATCCTGAAACTACATAGTGAATTCCAGGTCAGCCTAAACTAGAGTGAGACCCTACCTTGCAAAAAAAGAAGAAAAAAAAGAGGTATATTTTGACTTATAGGCTTGAGAGGAAGCTCCATCCATGATGGCAGGGGAAAACAGTGGCATGAGTAGAGGGTGGACATCACCCCCTGGCCCACATGAGGTGGGCAACAGGAACAGGAGAGTGTGCCAAACACTGGCATGGAGAAACTGGCTATGATACCCATATGCCTGTCCCCAACAATACACTCCCACCAGTTGGTGTTAATTTCCAAATCTCCATCAGCTGGGAACCAAGCATTCAGAACACCTAAGATTATGGAGGACACCTGAATCAAACCACCACATTCCACCCCTGACCCCACAAACTGATATCCATACATGATGTAAAATACAATGCATTCAGTCCCACTTTAAATGTCTCCATAGTTTTTATTAATCCCAATGATGTTCAAACATCCCCATAGTCCAAGATCTTTTAACTGAGCCATAATACCAAAAAATAACCTCAAAAAAACCCATAATGGCATAGAATAAACATTCACACTGCAAAAGATAGCACTGGGCATAGCTAAGAAATATGCAAGCAACACATTATTTAAACAGGGAAAACACTAAACTCTGTAGCTGCAAGTCCAACAACTCTTGCCAATGACAAGACTCCAAGTCTGATAATTCTAAACAGCAAGTCTCTGGTATTCCAATTCTGCCCTGCCACCTAGGCTACTCAGTCCTGGAAAACTTCACTGGGGCCAGCAGCTTTCCTTAGCAGCTATCTCATGGTCCTGGCAGCTCCAATAGTTCTCCACTGCAATACATGACTTATCCTCAAGGCTCCATTGGGTCTCCATTTAGGCAATCCTGCTTCACACTGCCCACGGCCATTTCCAAAACACAAGACTGTATTGCAAACTCAATGACTCTCTCTTTCCTGCATTTCTTATACTACACAATACCAGGTAAGGTACCAATTTGGGGGACTTTGAAGAACAGGACATTCCTTGAGCACTCAGACCCCTTCAAAAGAGTCTACATACTTCCTGTTGCCTCAGTGCAGATCACCTGGTCCAATTTCAAAGGTTATAATCTCTCAATTGCAGGTGAACAGGCAGAAGTTTAGGCCCAAAGATTTCATTGTTTTTCTGTGTCATATCCCTCTGCTTACACTAGTGCATTTCTATGTAATCCAACCCTGCCCAACTTCTCAAGACACAGCCATAACAGCAAGCCTCTCCCACAAACTACTTCTAGTCCAATCCAGGTAAAGCTCTTTCTCATCCTCATAAGCTAACTCTTACAGTCCATAGTTCTTACTGCATTCAGGTCTTTCAACACTCACCAGAATAGTCCATCAAGCTGTATTTACAGCACTGCAAGGTGTCTCTTAGGCCAAGATTTCAAATCCTCCCACATTCCTCTTGAAAATCAGCTCAAAAGGCCATAGCCACATATTCAGGCATCTAACAACAATCCCACTCCTCAGTACCAGTTTACTGCTGAAGTCAGGTTTATATTGCTGGTATAAATCACCCAACCAAGAGCAGCTTGTGGAAAAAAAGAGGTTTATTACAGCTTATAGGCTCGAGGGGAAGCTCCACAATTGCAGGGGGAAACGATGGCATGAGCAGAGGGTGGATATCACCCCCTGGCCCACGTAAGGTGGACAACAAGAACAGGAGAGTGTACCAAACACTGACATGGGGAAACTGGCTATAACACCCATAAGCCCACCCCCAACAATATACTCCTGCCAAAAGGTGTTAATTTTCAAATCTCCATCAGCTGGGAACCTACCATTCAGAACACCTAAGTTTATGGGGGACACCTGAATCAAACCACCACAATGTGTGTGAGTGCTAGTGAACATTTTGGGACAGTACTCACCTTTCACCTCCACTGACGCAGAATCTCTCATTGTTCTCCACTGAAACACCCAGATATCTAATCCTAAGGAAACTCATTTTAAAATACTCATCCATTTTATTAATAATGAAAGAAGGCTTCATTGAGGTTAAAGTTCAACACAGAGCTATATAAACAAGTATGAAGATATAGTTTTAGTTGAGATATCTGCTATCCACACGCAAAATTCCGCTTTTCATAATAACAATTACTTGTACTGCAAAATTGAATTATGGATGGGTGGGGGACTTTCCCCACCATTATAAAAGAATGTGATTTATTTTCTGACAATTGTAGAGGAATGTGGTTATTTTCCTTTAAGAGGTTTGCTGAAAGGAGACAGTTACCAGCTGGCCAATAAAGACTCTCCTTTTAAAATCCTTACTCAGGGGCTGGAGAGATGGCTTAGCTGTTAAGCACTTGCCTGTGAAGCCTAAGGATCCCTGTTCGAGGCTCACTTCCCCAGCACCCACATAAGCCAGATGCATAAGGTGGTGCATGCATCTGGAGTTCCTTTGCAGTGGCTGGAGGCCCTAATGCCACAATTTTCTCTCTCTCTCTCTCCCTCTCTCTCTGTCTGTCACTCTCAACTAAATAAATAAAAGCAAACAAACAAAATATTTATTTTCAAAAATCCTTATTCAGGTTGCCTTGAACTTGATTTATGGTCTGGGACTTACTACACCACTGTGTTTATCAGGTTTATTGGCCTTCAAGCTTCAGGGAAATTCTCCTGTCTCTGCCCATCTCCCCATAGGCAGGCTGCAATGAAAGAAACTCACCACATCTTCCAGCTTGCACTTGTGGTCGGGGGATCAAAACTTAGTTATTCATACTTGAACAACAAATATATCCACTGAGCCATCTCACCAGCGCCAAAACATGTCTTCATCTTATGAATATTCTCTACCTCTCAGACTCCCTGAAAGAACTTTGGGGATCCCCAGAAGTTTCTGAATCACATTCTAAAAGTTGCTGTCAACCAATAGCAACAGCTACTACTGAGAGAAAAACCCAGAATTGATATATGTACTGATAATGAGATAATTGTAGTTATAGCTAACATTTCTTTGGCGCTTTCTATGTGCTAGGAAACTAAAGGCAAGTTAATGTGGTAGTTTGAATGTAAAATTTCCCCCACAGCCTTATGTATTTGTGAATAACCCTCATTTTTTGATTCTAGCCATTGGCAGTTTTGAAAAATGATTTGCGAAGGTAAATGCTATAGAAAATTAGTACCCAGATTTAGTTCATTGCTGAGACAAGCTTGAGAATGTGGTTTTTTGTCGGGAGCAATAGAGCAAAAGCCTCTCCATCTTGCCTGGGCCTGCTCATAAACTGACTCATTACTCAGAAAGCTGGTCCATCCAGCTTTCTGCTAGGTACTTCTGGAACTGGTCAGCAGACTACTTACAGAATCTTATCTTTTGCAAAAAGCCAATTTATGGTCAGGATGTGAAACCTGGTGCAGTCAGGATGTTAAGCCAGTGTCGCGAGCACTCTCAAAGATGATTGGTTGAGAGGATTCCGCCCATGAAGGTCAATAATACTCAGACACTGGTGTACTCACAAAGGAGTTTACTGGGATGAAAGTCACACACAAGCAAGTCCAAACTATCACAACTAATATTATAGCTAATATAATATATAACCAAACTATATTCATCACTACTAACACAAGAATATTTCTAACGAGTCTAACATGTATACAACCTGATATCGCGAGACTTGGGACGCAGTATCGCGAGACTCGGTGTCAACACGAGACTTGGTCTGTGAAATTTCTGACATTTTACAACCTGATGGCGTGGGTCCGTGCTCCGACTTTTCTCTCGGTCGCGGTGTTTCAAGGCGAGTCTCGGTCGTTCGGACAGCGTGTCGGGCAGATGAATTCGGATCGGTGATGCGTCTTGCGGAGGTCTCAGTCCGGACTGCTGAGCAGCCGTTCAGTCAGTCATAGTGTCGGGAGGACTGGGACAACGGCTGCTGAGCAGCTGGGGTTTTTGTACTTTCCACTACTTATCTAGGGTTCCACACACACCTTCTGCTAATCTCTTACTATGTCATTGTACTCAGCTTACTCTTAGTTTTTGCTTACAAAGTTTGACTTTGCATTTTTACTCTCACACACAAAGAAAAACAAACTTATTTATCTAAACTGTCCCTGGACCATATGCTGGTCCTTACATGCTCATAACAGCCAGTGAGGTATGAATATAAAGTGTTGCCCATAGCTGATTGTGTTTGTGATTACACTTGTACATGGTCACCAGCAGGTGGAAATTTAGAAAAATTATGGGAATTTTGGGAGGTGGGTCCTTACTGGAGGAGGTATGTCTCTGGAGGTGGGCTTTGGTATAATATAGCCCAGCTCCTAGCCCTGTACATAGACTATATCCTTCGTGCTTATGGGGAAATATAATCCAGACTTCCTACTCAGACTTGTCATAGTTTCTTCACCATGATGAAACTTTCACTTAAAACTGTAGGCTGAGGGCTAGAGAGATGGCTTAGCGGTTAAGCATTTGCCTGTGAAGCCAAAGGACCTGGATCAAGGCTCGATTCCCCAAGACCCACATTAGCCCCAGATGCACAAGGGGGCGCACGCATCTGGAGTTTGTTTGCAGTGGCTGGAAGCCCTGGCGTGCCCATTCTCATTCTCTCTCTCTCTCTCTCTCTCTCTCTCTCTCTCTCTCTCTCTCTCTCTCTCTCTCTCGATCTGCCTCTTTCCCTCTATCTGTCGCTCTCAAATAATAAAGAAAAGTAAAAAACAAACAAACAAACAAAAAAAACCTGTAGGCTGAAATTAGTCATTCCCATCCATAAATTGCTTATGTTTAGATGTTTTGTTCCAGCAATGAGAAAATAACTCATTAGAATACTAATTATATAATAATAATAATAATTCCATGTAGCTGTCAGCCTCATGTTGTTGGGATGAACTTCCAAACCAGGCACAGTTATGGAGGAAGGGATTTATTGAAGCTTACAGATAGAGGGGAAGTTCTATAACAGCGGAAGCTGGCCCATTTTCACAGGTCCATGAAGAGAGAAGAGCAAACACCACCACTCCATAATCAAGCACACCTCAGGAACTCCAGACAAAGCTTCAGCACTTTGCATATCTTTAGACTAGAATTTCAAATCCAACCCCACACCTTGGGCTGGACTGTAGGATCCACCCACAGTGACACCTCCCATAGCCAGGGGCTAGAGATCTAAATTACAAGCTTTCATAAACTCCTGAATCAATTGGGAGACATCCTTTCAAACCACCACATTCCATAACTTGCCCAAGTTTGCACTACAAGTCAGTAGTGATGAAGTGCACTACCAATACAGCCTGGCTCCAAAGCCTTGCTGTTAACCACTGGTTACACTGCCTCTATAAGGACAAAGGCCTGCTGTGTGACTGACAATGACCTAAGTCATTATGCTCACCCACCCCTTTTCCCTCCTTGCTCTGGCCATTTCACAGTACAAAGCTCTTTTCTCTTTCCCAGCCTGATTAGCAAACTCACATTTCCATTCTGCAGCAAGTCCTTGTCCACTGCCTGTTGGCCATTATTCCCACCACTCCACAGAAGCACAGAAACTGCTCTCTCCAAAGGCACCATGGATTTACAATGGCCAGATTTAATGCTACTTTCTTGGTCTTTGGGCAGTATCAGAATTTCGTTGTTGTTGTTGTTTTTATTTTACAGCAACAAATATGATTTTATTACACCTTGGAGTCAATGTGCTTTCCAAAATTAATATCATTTTTATGTCTCAATACTATCAGAAAATAAGCCTGGCTACACATTCAAAAATTGGATTAATGTATGCTCATTCTAAAAATAAAGAAAAGATGCAATATACCTCTTGCCCTCACTCACTCTTCCTTCCCTCCTGCCCACTGTATTTCAAAAATAATCAGAGACTACCAGATAGGCAAAGAGACACAGGGAATATTTTGATCCTCAAAGAAATTTTAAATCATTTTCAAACACTATGTTCCTCTGTCTTTTGGAGAGGATGAGATTTTTTTTCTTTTCACAATTTTTATTAACATTTTCTATGATTATAAAAAATATCCCATGGAAATACCCTCCCTCCCCCCTTTCCTCTTTGAAATTCCATTCTCTATCATATTACCTCCCCATCTCAATTATTGTAGTTACATATATACAATACCAACCTATTAAGTACCCTTCTCCCTTCCTTTCTCTTCCCTTTATATATCCTTTTTAACTTACTGGCCTCTGCTACTAAGTATTTTCCTTCTCAACAGAAGCCCAATCATCTGTAGCTAGGATCCACATATGAGGAACAACATGTGGCACTTGCCTTTCTGGGACTGGGTTACCTCACTTAGTATAATCCTTTCCAGATCCATCCATTTTTCTGCAAATTTCATAACTTCATTTTTCTTTACCGCTGAGTAGAACTCCATTGTATAAATGTGCCACATCTTCATTATCCACTAATCAGTTGAGGGACATCTAGGTTGGTTCCATTTCCCAGCTATTATAAGTTGAGCAGCAATAAACATGGATTAGCATGTGCTTCTAGGGAAATGAGATGAGTCCTTAGGATATATGCCTAGGAGTGCTATAGCTGGGTCATATGGTATATCAATCTTTAACTGTTTTAGGAACGTCCACACTGTTTTCCACAATGGCTGGACCAGACTGCATTCCCACCAACAGTGTAGAAGGGTTCCTCTTTTTCCACATCCCCGCCAACATTCATGATCATAGTTTTCATGATGGTGGCCAATCTGACAGGAGTGAGATGGAATCTCAATGTAGTTTTAATCTGCATTTCCCTGATGACTACTGACTTAGAACAGTTTTTAGATGCTTATATTCCATTTGCATTTCTTCCTTTGAGAATGCTCTATTTAGCTCCATAGCCCATTTTTTGATTGGCTTGTTTGATTCCTTATTATTTAACTTTTTGAGTTCTTTGTATATCCTAGATATTAATCCTCTATCAGATATATAGCTGGCAAAGATTTTTTCCCATTCTGTAGGTTGCCTCTTTGCTTTTTTCACTGTGCCCTTTGCAGTGCAAAATCTTTGTAATTTCATGAGGTCCCAGTGATTAATCTGTGGTTTTATTGCCTGAGCAATTGGGGTTGTTTTCAGAAAGTCTTTGCCAAGACCAATATGTTGAAGGGTTTGCCCTACTTTTTCCTCTAGCAGTTTCAGAGATTCAGGTCTGATATTAAGGTCTTTAATCCATTTGGACTGAATTCTTGTGCATGGTGAGAGAGAAGAATCTATTTTCATCCTTCTGCAGATATATAACCAGTTTTCCAACACCATTTGCTGAAGAGGCTGTCTTTTCTCCAATGAGTATTTTTGGCATTTTTATCGAATATCAGGTGGTTATAGCTACTTGGACTTACATCTGGGACCTCTATTCTCTTCCATTGATCTACATGTTTGTTTTTGTACCAGTACCATGCTGCTTTTGTTACTATGGCTCTGTAGTATAGGTTAAAATCAGGTATGGTGATACCGCCAGCCTTATTTTTGTTGCTCAGTATTATTTTAGATATTTGAGGTTTTTCGTGATTCCAAATGAATTTTTGGATTGTTTTTCTGTTTCCATGAAGAATGCCTTAGGAATTTTGATGGGGATTGCATTAAATGTGCAGATTGCTTTTGGTAGTATTGCCATTTTCCCAATATTGATTCTTCCAATCCAGGAACAAGGGATGTTTCTCCACTTTCTAGTGTCTTCTGCAATTTCTCACTGAATGTTTAAAAGTTCTCATTATAGAGATTCTTTATTTCCTTGGTTAGGTTTATTCCAAGGTACTTTTTTTTTTTTTTTTTTGATGCAATTGTGAATGGGAGTGATTGATTTCATCCTCTGTGTGTTTGTTGTTAGCATATGTGAAGGCTACTGATTTCTGTGTATTTATTTTGTATCCTGCTACATGGCTGTAGGTTTTGATTAGCTCTCACAGTTTTCTAGTAGGGTCTTAAGGGTCCTTTATGTATAGAATTATGTCATCTGCAAATAATGATAACTTGATCTCTTCCTTTCTAATTTGTATCCTTTTTATGTGTGTCTCTTGTCTTATTGCTATGGCTAAGACTTCCAGTACTATATTAAATAAAAGTGGGGACAGTGGACACCCTTGCCTTGTTCCTGATTTTAGTGGAAAAGCTTCCAGTTTTTCCCCATTTATAATATGTTGGCTGTAGGCTTGTCATAAATAACCTTTATTATATGTTCCTTCTATTCTCAGTCTCTGTAGGACTTTTATCATGAAGGGATGTTGGATTTTGCCGAACGCTTTCTCTGCATCTAATGAGATGATCATGTGATTTTAATCCTTCAACCCATTTATATAATGTATTACATTTATAGATTTGCATATATTGAACCATCCCTGCATCTCTGGGATAAAGCCTACTTGGTCAGGGTGAATGATCTTTTTGATATATTCTTGTCTTCTGTTTGCCAATATTTTGTTGAGAATTTTTGCATCTATGTTCATGAAGATTGGTCTGTAATTTTCTTTTTTTGTTCTATCTTTGCCTGGTTTTGGTATCAGGGTGATCCTGGCTTCATAGAAGGAGTTTGGTAGAATTCCTGCTTTTTCTATTTCCTGGAAAGGCTTAAGAAGCAATGGTATTAGTTCTTCCTTGAAGGTCTGGTAAAATTCAGCAGTGAATCCATCTGGGCCTGGGCTTTTTCTAGTTGGGAGATTTTTTGATAACTGTTTGGATCTCCATGCTTGTTATAGGTCTATGTAAGTGATTAATCTTATCTTGATTTAATTTAGGCAGGTCATATGAATCAAGGAAATCATCCATTTCTTTTAGATTTTTATACTTTGTGGAGTATATGCTTTTATAGTCTGACCCTATGATTTTTTGAATTTCTCTGGAATCTGTTGTGATGTTACCTTTTTCATCTCTGATTTTATTAATTTGTGTCTCTTTTCTCTTTCTTTTGGTCAGATTTGCTAAGGGTATATCAATCTTGTTTATCCTTTCAAAGAACCAACTCTTTGTTTCATTAATTCTTGGCATTGTTTTTTTTTTGTTTGTTTATTTCTATTTCATTAATTTCTGCCCTAATCTTTATTATTTCTTCCCCTCTACTGATTTTTGGTTTGCCTTGTTCTTTTTCCAAGGCTTTAAGGTGAAGCATTAGGTCGTTTATTTGCAACCTTTCTAATTTCTTAATATAGGTATTTAAGGCTATAAATTTACCTCTTAGAACTGCCTTCAATGTGTCCCAGAGATTTTGGTATGTTGTGTTCTCATTATCGTTTGACTCTATAAATTTTTGATTTACTTCTTGATTTGTTCATTGTGTCATTCATCATTTAGTAGTGTCTAGTTTCCATGATTTTGTGTATGCTCTATAGCCTTTCTTGCTACTGATTTGTAATTTAATTCCATTGTGGTCAGATAGAATGCAAGGAATTATTTCAATTTTCCTGAATTTCTTAAGATTTTCTTTGTGTCCTTATATATGATCTATTTTAGAGAATGTTCCATGTGCTACTGAAAAGAATGTATATTCACCTAGAGGGTCCCACATGCATGGGGCTGCGGAGTGCTCCACAGAGGTGCTCGCATTGGAGTCCCTCTGTAGCTGAGTCAGGGAACCTGGCAAGGGAGGGGAGCCTTGGGCCGAGCAGCCCCTCCTTGGAAAGGGGAGCCAGACAGCGAGGAGAACCCATGGTCCTACATGTACTTCCGCCCGCGGGTGTGGCCCAACGGGTGGCTGGTTGGGACACAGGTGGTCTGCAGTCTGCTCCTGCTTGTGTTTATATTCTGCAGCTGCTCCACGTTGTGCCAAGGCCTTGCTCCTCCCTTGCTCCTTCCGGAGGGCGGGTCCTCCAGGCCCAAACCCGCTTCTTGGAGGCTTTGGTGGGTCAGCCCGGGTGCATCCCACGATGGCCGAGTCATGGACCTTCTGAACTCCTTCAGGTTGTCTCTCCGAGGCAGGGCTGAGGTGCTGCCAGACGCCCCAAGATCCATGAGAGGTTTCATACACCTGAAAGAAGAGAATGTCAAGACGCAGTAGCCGTTTACAAGCTAAGCAGCAGGAGCATGCCCAGCCCAGCCAGTCGGCTCCCCCAAGAAGTGCAGATAATCCAAGCCAAGAAGAGAAAAACAGCACAGGATATCAAGAAGAGAAAAGAGGAGGTCACCAAGAAACATCAATATGAGATTAGGAATTGTTGGCCACCTGTATTGTCTGGGGGAATCATTCCTTGCATTATCATTGAGACACCCCACAAAGAAATAGGAACAAGTGACTTCTCCAGATTTGCAAATTATAGATTTAAAAATCTTTTTATTAATCCTTCCCCTCTGCCAGATTTAAGCTGGGGGTGTTCAAAGGAGGTCTGGCTAAATATGTTAACAAAAGAGAACAGATATATCCATGACAAACATTTTGAAGTTCTGCATTCTGACTTGGAACCGCAAATGAGGTCAATACTCTTAGACTGGCTTTTAGAGGTCTGTGAAATATACACACTTCATAGGGAAACATTTTATCTTGCACAGGACTTTTTTGATAGATTTATGTTGACACAAAAGGACATAAATAAAAATATGCTTCAACTCATTGGAATTACCTCATTATTTATTGCTACCAAACTTGAGGAAATCTATGCTCCAAAACTTCAAGAGTTTGCTTATGTCACTGATGGTGCTTGCAGTGAAGTGGATATTTTAAGGATGGAACTCATGATACTGAAGGCTTTAAAATGGGAACTTTGTCCTGTAAGTCATCTCATGGTTAGATCTGTTTCTTCAAGTTAATGCCCTTAAAGACGCTCCTAAAGTACTGCTACCTCAATATTCTCAGGATACATTCATTCAAATAGCTCAGCTTTTAAATCTCTGTATCCTAGCCATCGACTCATTAGAATTCCAGTATAGAATTCTGGCTGCCTCTACCTTATGCCATTTTACCTCCATTGAAGTAGTTAAGAAAGCTTCAGGTTTGGAATGGGATAACATCTCAGAATGTGTGGACTGGATGGTACCTTTTGTCAGTGTAATAAAAAGTACTAGTCCAGTGAAGCTGAAGACTTTTAAGAAGATACCTATAGAAGACAGACATAATATCCAGACACATACAAATTATTTGGCTTTGCTGAATGAAGTAAACTATGTAAATACCTTCAGAAAAGGAGGGCAGTTGTCACCAGTGTGCAATGGAGGCATTATGACACCACCAAAGAGCACTGAAAAGCCGTCAGGAAAACAATGAAGTGAAACAAGTTGAAAATGAACAAATATTGGATAGAAACAAACAACTCAGTTTTTCAGGAAAATACTGCTGTGATTGGCCTCATCAACTCAGAAGTTACATTGCCATATTTTGTTAAGACAATTTCTTAAAATTGGCACTAAATACCTAACATGTATGAGGCCCCGGGTTAGGTTAATCTCCAGACAACAAAAAATACCTTTAAAAATTGGTACTAAATAAAACATGATTTCCTACAATAGTACCCAGCAGGATTTGTTTAAAGATGATTTCACTCTGAAGGTTACTAGCCAGCCACCACTTCTACCAGGGCAATTGTTTGTTCTTGTGTGTTTCTTAAATTCAGTGTTACTATATTTATCTTGATGAACTTGGAATTTCAGCACAGGCATTATGGACTAGACAAGTGATACCTTAAAGTGTACATTAAGTGACACAGTACTTTGAACTGGCTTTTATAGATTCTCAAAATGCCTATGTTCTTTTTGTTTTGTTTTGTTTTTTTGAGGTAGAGTCTCACTGTGGTTCAGGCTGACCTGGAATTAACTCTTATCTCAGGGTGGCCTTGAACTCATGGCGATCCTCCTACCTCTGCCTCCCAAGTGCTGGGATTAAAGGCGTGCACCACCACGACGGGCTAAAATGCCTATGTTCTTAACCAGTGCAATTTGGTTCTTGAAAATAAAATGTAAACTTTTATGTAAACATTTACAAAAACTTAGTTTTATAGTAAGGTGATAACTAATTTATCTACAACTGTTTTAACAAGCTATGCTAAAACCTGAATTTTTATAAATGCAAAATTTAATGTTTTCAACTAGTTTATTTGCCTTGAAATATTTTTCAATCACTATGGCATCAATGAACTTGATGTTTTTAAACTGTTCTCTAAACAGTGAGAGAACCAAAGAAATTATAAACAAAATAAATGCTTTGTCTCCTGCTTGGGGTTTTGATATATAGGCTATATATCATAAGTTGGATAAAAGTTAAGTATCTCTTC
This sequence comes from Jaculus jaculus, assembly GCF_020740685.1. Classification (NCBI taxonomy): domain Eukaryota; kingdom Metazoa; phylum Chordata; class Mammalia; order Rodentia; family Dipodidae; genus Jaculus; species Jaculus jaculus. Next base: position 64,244,539 of record NC_059107.1, read on the forward strand.
AAACTATTTATATGAGAAGTCACTTTATTACCCTAAGTATCCCTAAAATTTTTTTATTTAGTGGCTAAGGCTTTATTTATGTTTGCATAAGTGTTAGGTTTTATTTGTAATTCCTACATTAAGATCAGGACAGTATCAAAGTGATAAAATTTATAACTTGACCTAGACTTCTATTTTCTTAAGGCAGAAAATACTAAATGTATACTGATTCCTAGAAATCTATTTATTTAAATGTGCTGCATATAGACTAGCTACTTATACATTAAATATTTTAATTAGCCTTTGAAGAAGAAATTTGGGCCTCAAATAGTAAACGTCATTAGAAAAGAATGATACTGGATTGCTAGTTTCTTATCAAACATGTGAACCTTTAAGAAATTATAAATTTAGCCGGGCGTGGTGGCGCACGCCTTTAATCCCAGCACTTGGGAGGCAGAGGTAGGAGGATTGCTGTGAGTTCGGGGCCACCCTGAGACTCCATAGTGAATTCCAGGGCAGCCTCGGTTAGAGTGAGACCCTACCTCGAAAAAACAAAAAACAAAAAAAAAAAAGAAATTATAAGTTTAAACTTTGTTATGACAAATTCTTGTGTATAGTTTTTGTTTATAACTAATACTTGTTGCAACATGTTGTCAGAAAAGAAAACACCACTAAATTGTACATATGTATTATATAAACTTAATCTTTTTTTTTTTAATTTAATTTATTAGTTTTCATTTCAGTGAATACAGGCAGTTTGGTACCATTATTTAGGCTCATCTGTGATCTACCCCCTCCCATTAGACCCTCCTTGTTAATGAAAATGGGTCGTGCATTGTGGAGTTAGCCCCCAGTTATTAGTATGATAAATGTCTCTGCAAATCATGACCCAACATGTAACTCGGACATTCTTTCCGCCCCCTCTTCCGCAAGATTTCCCTGAGCCATGTTGGGTTCATTTTTGGTCTGCTTCAGTGCTGAGGTGTTGGGGGCCTCTGAGGCTTTGGCTCTCTGATTTGGTAGGAGTTGATTTTTCTCTGCGTTGATCTCCTTCCCCTTTGTGCTGGTATCCGGTTCACAGGAAAACATCACCCTTGCTTATTTCGCCAGTTGTCCTTAGTTTCAGTTGGGCCCCTTTTGAGGTATGTTGGGGCAGCTCTCTTCTTAGGATCTGCATCTATCTGGAAAAGAGAAGCAGATTCTCCAACGGAGAGTAAGTTAGCCCCCGGAAAATTGAGATAACACTTACTTTTTGATAGACAGTTTGATAGGTGTAGGCCCTCTTATACCCCGTGATTGATGGTAGCTTGATATTGTAGAGTGGGCTTGTGTTTGGGTATGGTTCTGACTTGTTTCCCAGCTCCAGCTATGGGTCTAGTACCACTGAGTGGATCAGTTAGCCAAATCAAGAGCAATTGATTCCTCACCATGGCTGTGTACCACTATTGCACTTGTGTGGGCCTCACATCCGGTTATTTGTTGCTAATTAGGTTAAACAATGTGTTGCTTGGACAGATCTTGGTCATTTCCCCCAGTCGCCTATGTAGCGCCTTCTGGCACTAGACACGTGACTGTCTGGGGATTGATTCTCTCCTGGCTTCCAGCCATGTCATTCCATTTTACGCATCAGCTGTGTATGGAGACTTCAGCAATAGGGTCTTACCTCTGGCCTTTGGTGGGTCATCAAGTACTCTGACAGAAGTCTGTCATTGTTTTGGGAAACCTTGTAGGTTTCTCTGATCAAAAGCTCATTGTGGATGGTAGGCCCAAGCTGGAAGTGGGGGTTACAGGTCAGTGTCCACTAAGAAATTGAGGAAAAAGATAACTAATATACAAGAGTTAGAGAGGAGAGAGATAGAGGGGAGAGGAGGAGAGGGAGGGAGGGAAGATGTAGGAGATTTAGGTCAGTCTTGATCCTACCCTCTCCAGTATCTTGTGGTTCAGGTGTTTCCTGTAAGGGTCTAGTGAAGGTTCAGCCATTTGGTCTGTCTTTTAGGAAGTAGAATTTTATGGTACCATTGCCGTTTGGGTCCGGATTACTGTTTTCCACCCTTTGATTCCCTCCCCGCCCTCCCATCCACCTTATTGTCTAGTCCATGAGGTGCTTGGTGGGTATGTAAGGCATCTTGGGCAGATTCAGGTTAGGTGTTGCAGATGAGTGAGACTATGTGTCGATTTTTTTTCTGTGATTGGGTAAGTTCGCTGAGAATGATCTGTTCCAGGTTCAACCATTTTTCCTCAAATTTATATGTTGTTTTTTCTTACTGCTGTATAGAATTCCATTGTGTAGATATACCACATCTTTGTTATCCATTCTTCTAATGATGGACATCTGGGTTGGTTCCAGCTTTTAGCTATTATGAATTGAGCTGCTACAAACATGGTTGAGCAAATCTCTCTGGCTTTTGGTTTGAAGGTTTTAGGGTACATGCCCAGCAATGGTATAACTGGGTCTGTTGGTATTTCTATAGTCAAATTTTTCAGGAGTCTCCATATTGCTTTCCAAAGTTGTTGTACCATCCTGCATTCCCACCAACAGTGAATGAGTGTCCCTGCTTCTCCACATCCTCGCCAGCATTTATTTTCATTTGACTGTTTGATGTTGGCTATCCTTATTGGGGTAAGGTGGAATCTCATAGTTGTTTTAATTTACATTTCTCTGATGATTAGGGATGATGAACATTTTCTTAAGTGTGTGTTTGCCATTTGTATAGACCAATGGAATAGACTTGAGGCCCCGGATTTTGGGCCAAGCAACTATAGCTACTTGATATTTCACAAAGGCCCAAACAATATAGACTGGAAAAAAGATAGCATCTTCAACAAATGGTGCTGGACAAACTGGATAACCACATGCAGGAAACTAAAACTTGATCTTTTTTTTTTTTAATTTTATTTATTTATTTATTTGAGAGTGACAGACACAGAGAGAAAGACAGATAGAGGGAGAGAGAGAATGGGCATGCCAGGGCTTCCAGCCTCTGCAAACGAACTCCAGACGCGTGCACCCCATTGTGCATCTGGCTAACGTCAGACCTGTGGAACCGAGCCTTGAACCGGGGTCCTTAGGCTTCACAGGCAAGGGCTTAACCGCTAAGCCATCTCTCCAGCCTAAACTTAATCTTTTAATAATGTTTACTTTTAGCTTATTGTATAAAAAATAAAATTTAAAAAAAATTAAAAAAAAGAATGTATATTCTTCACCCTTTGGATGAAATGTCCTGTATATATCTGTTAGGTACATTCCTTCTATGACCTCAATTAGTTCAGATGCCTCTCTGTTTATTTTTTCCCCAGGATGACATGTCAATTGATGAGAATGCGGTGTTAAAGTCACCCACCACCACTCTGTTTGGTGTTATCAGTGACCTTAGTTCTAATAGTGTTTGTTTGATGAATTTGGGAGCCCCCATGTTAGGTGCATATATGTTTAGGATTTTAATGTCCTCCTGTTGGAGTGTGCCCTTAATCAATATAAAGTGACCTTCCTTATCTTTCTTGACTAACCTTGGATTGAAGTCTACCTTGTCAGACATTAGGATAGCAACCCCTGCTTGTTTTCTAGGCCCATTTGCTTGAAACACCATTTTCCAACCTTTCACCCTAAGATAGTGTCTATCCTTTGTAGAAAGGTGAGTTTCTTGGAGACAATAAATTGTACGATCCTGCTTTTTAGCCCAGTCTGCAAACCTATGTCTTTTGGTTGGGGCATTGAGACCTTTGGCATTAAAAGATATTATTGAAAGGTGTGTATTTATGTTTGCCTTTTTTTTTTTTTTTTTTTTCTTGTGGTTCCAGATCTACCTTTGCTTTCTTGTGTTAACTAGTATTTGAGTATTGCTTGTTTTTTCCAGGTTCCTTATATGTGCGCTTTTCCTTTTCTTCAGAATGGAGATGTCTATCAAATATTTTCTGTAGAGCTGGTTTTGTCTTCAAATACTCCTTTAGCCTGCTTTTGTCATGGAATGTCCTTATTTCTCCGTCTATTTTAAGGGATAGCTTTGCAGGATAAAGTAACCTTGGTTGACAGTTGTTATCTTTCAGAACTTGGAATACATCACTCCAAGCCCTTCTGACTTTTAAAATTTGTGTTGAATAATCTGCTGTGATCCTGATGGGCTTGCCTTTGTAGGTAACTTGATTTTTCTCTCTGACTGCTTTCAATATTTTTTCTTTGGTTTGTGTGTTTTGTAGTTTGATTATGATATGGTGAGGAGAGGTTCTTTCCAGGTTTTGTCTGGCTGGGTTTCTAAAGGATTCCTGTATCTGCATTGGCACCTCTTTCCCAATTTGGGGGAAGTTTTCTTCTATGATTTTGTTGAAGATGCCTACTGTGCCTTTGGAGTGGAATTCTTCTCCTTCTACTATGCCCTGAATTCTTTTTTTTTTTTTAAATATATTTTTTAATTAATTATTTATTTATTTGAGAGCGATAGACACAGAGAGAAAGACAGGTAGAGGGAGAGAGAGAGAATGGGCGCGCCAGGGCTTCCAGCCTCTGCAAACGAACTCCAGACGTGTGCGCCCCCTTGTGCATCTGGCTAACGTGGGACCTGGGGAACCGAGCCTCGAACCAGGGTCCTTAGGCTTCACAGGCAAGCGCGTAACCGCTAAGCCATCTCTCCAGCCCCCTGAATTCTTATATTTGATCTTTTCATAGTGTCCCAAATATCTTGAAATTCCCACTCATACTTTTCTATAAGTTTATCTTTCTCTTTGTTGACCTGTATTAGATCTGCCACCTGGTCTTCTAGCTTAGATATTCTGTCCTCTCCTTCATCCATTCTACTGGTGAGATTTTCTACAGAGTTTTTTATTTCATTAACTATGTTCTTTATTGCTAGTAATTCTGACTGGCTTTTCTTTATTATTTATATTTCCTTATTTATGTCTTGTATTGCCTTCTTTATTTCATTAGATTGGTGTCCTGTGTCTTCTTTGATTTCCTCTTTGATTCCTTTGATTTGCTCTTTGACTTCTTTGAACATATTTACAATCATTCTTTTGAACTCTTTCTCAGGCATTTCCTCTCACTCGTTCTTACTGGAGGACATTTCTGATGCATTAATACTTTTAGGTGGATTTATATTGTCTTGCTCTTTAGTGTTTCTTGTTTTATAATCTATATATTTTTGCATCTTGGATTAAGTTAATGCTTGGATTTTCTAGTTAGCTGGGTATTCTTAGCTGTATCAATTGATTTGATGTTAGATGTCTTCAGGGTAGGAGCTTAAGGTGTTAGGTGTGGCTTTTAAGACTCTCAGAGTATCTACAAAGGTGTTCCTAGGGGTTGAGTTTCCCTGATATGGGAGTATTTAAGTAGGCTGAGTGGAATAAAATACAGGTAGATTCTAAAAGTTAACTAAACACTGTACACATTCAATCAAAAACAGCACTGGGGCTGGAGAGATGGCTTAGCGGTTAGGCGCTTGCCTGTGAAGCCTAAGGACCCCGGTTCGAGGCTCGGTTCCCCAGGTCCCACGTTAGCCAGATGCACAAGGGGGCGCACGCGTCTGGAGTACGTTTGCAGAGGCTGGAAGCCCTGGCGCACCCATTCTCTCTCTCTCCCTCTATCTGTCTTTCTCTCTGTGTCTGTCGCTCTCAAATAAAATAAATAAATAAAAATTTAAAAAAAAAAACAGCACTGATGAGTATTTATGCAAGAGTAGTTATTATAACAACCAGATCCTCTATGAACAAAGAGGTTAAGATTTCTCATCTGTTGAGGGATCCAAGTCAGCTTGCGATTAAGTGAGACCCTTCCCTGCTGCAATCCCAGTTACCTTTTTGGATGATTTTGGTCTCAGTCAAGTTCTATGTGGGTCATTGGGCTGCTGTTCTAATTTCTGGAGCTGGGCACTGGCTTTTCCTGTGGGGCAAACCGAGCCTGGCAACTGTGGCCCTGCAGATCTGCACCCCTGCTGCTGCAACTGCTACTGCTGCTGTTGAAGTTGACGCTGCTGGATCTGTCGCTGTTGCTGCTAAACCTGCCACTGATGGGTCTGTCACCACTGCTGCTGAAGCTGGTACTGCTGGATCCACCACTGCTGCTGCTGCTTAGCTGCCACTGCTGGAGCTGCTTCTGCTGCAACTGAAGCTGCTGCTACTGGATCTGCCGCTGCTGCTGCTACTGGATCCACCACTGGTGGGGCCTGCCAGGGTCAGAGCTGCTAATGTTGCTGCCAGACTCTGCTCCTGCTTGGGTCCTGCTGTCGGCTCAAGTTGGTGTGGCTGGGTCCTGGACTGCTGCTCTGTTCGCTGCAGCTGGGCACAGGTGGTGGGTAAGGGGAGGGAGATACAGCTGCTCTAGTTTTCTCACTGTTCCACGTGTTCTTCTACCTTGTGATATGCTCCTCCGTTGTTCACTGCCGCTCTCCCTTCACGTTTCTTGAGTTGCAGAGAGCTCCAGTGTGGGTGGAAGCTCCCCTCACCTGGCTTTTCCTGAGGCTGGAGCTGAGCCTGCCGGTTTTCTGGTGTGCTGCCGCCACTGTGGTCAGTGGACCTGCTGGGGCCACTCTTGCTGGCCTTTGCCGGCCTGTGCAGGCTCTGGATGCTCTGGATCAAAATATACTTCTCCACTGCCATTTCAATTTCTTATACACCTCACTTTTTAGTAAAAGTGTGTATTTTGCTGAGTTTTTTGGTCTTTTCCTCCCCCCAGGCTGCTTTGGCGTGGCACCTACGCCACCATCTTAACTGGAATTCCCTGTTGTATTTTTGAGGTAAGGTCTCATTCTAGCCCAGGTTGACCTGGAACTCACTATATAGTCTCAGGGTGGCCTCGAATGCATAGCGATCCTCCTACATCTGCCTCCCTAGTGCTGGGATTAAAGGTGTGCAGCTAGGATTTTATTTAATAGTTCTCATCTCTCTTGTTTATTCTGACACCAGATATTTCTGTTTCTTTTACAAATGTGCAATAACATCTTTTCAGGAAAGCCTTTACTTGGGTCTTTTCCTTTGGCTCATCTTCTTCCTTCAGTGTTTAGTGCTAAGCCTTACTTGTCTTCCTCCTCCTCCTCCTCATTCTGGTCTAACTCTTAGACCATTCTCATCCCTGGCTTTAATTACTGAATATATTCAGTTGACATCCAAAGATAACATTTAGAGCACATCCAGTTCTCTGCCTGTCCTGAGGGTGGGATCAAGTAGTGGAAAGACCCAGAGGCATTTATGTTAATTTAGTCACCACACTTTATTCACTCTTCACACATGTTACTTAGGTCAAGTGCTCTTTTCTCCTATCCTGTCAACTGTATCCTAGCCCTGAGGCAGCTCACTTGTGACGCCCCATAGGCAGGGTTTAGGCCAGCCATTCTCTTTCTCCAACTGGGGGTTCCCACAGGCTGCTCGGGTCCTGTGGAAGGTGTCAACATGGAGTCTGTCTAGTTGAGTAATAGCTTCTTCAGCTTTTTGTAGGTTTTTATACTTTTCTTCTCCACAGATTTTATCCATAGTTCTGATAACCACCTTAGGGTGAGCTCATTTGCTTATCAGTACACAGCTGGCTGTGGCCATGGTCTCTGGTTGCCATGGTGATGTCCTCATACACTAACTTGTTTAGTAACTCCTGCTCCTAATGCTTCCATATGTCCAGATGATGCCTGATCATGTTATTAAACACCTGAATAAGTCATTGTATTGATAAGCATCCAATAACCTACAAAAATATGAAAAAGATGGCAAGTGTGCCCAGAAATGTCATAATTCATATATAACCCATCACTTTCCTCTCATACTCTTCTATACACCCATGCACAAATAGAACTATTGCACATGATGTTCATGTTTGAAAAAAAAAGTTAAGGGGGAGATTTCCAGGTTAAGATGGCAGTGTAGAAAAAAAGAAAAAACAACAAGCAAAATACACTCTTCTACTAAAAAGTGAAGGTGTATAAGAAATTATCAACCACAGCAGGGAAGTAGGAAAGATCCAGAGTATCTAGAGATCACAGAAGCAGGCACAAGTGGCTCCAACAGCAGAGGCACCAGGTCAAATCTCACCAGAAGAATGGATGAAGGAGAGAACAGAATATCTAAACTAGAAAACCAGGTGGAAGATCTAATATTGTCCAACAAAGACAAAGACAAACTAATAGGAAGGTATGCATGGGAATTTCAGGATATTCAGGACCCTATGAGAAGATCAAATTTAAGAATTCAGGGTAGAATAGAAGGAAGAGAGTTTCAATCCAAAGGCATAGAAGGCATTTTCAACAAAATCACAGAAGAAAAATTTTCCCAAATTGGGAAATAAATTCCAATGCAGATACAAGAAGCCTTTAGAACACCAAACAGACAAAACCTGAAAAGAACCCCTCCTCTCCATATTATAAGTAAACTACCAAACACACAAACAAAGAAAATATACTGAAAGCAGTTAGAGAGAAAAATCAAGTCACCTACAAAGGTAAGCCCATCAGGATCACAGCAGATTGCTCAACATAAACTTTAAATGCCAGAAAGGCTTGGAATGATGTATTCCAAGTTCTAAAAGATAACAACTGCCAACCAAGGTTACTTTATTCTGAAAAGCTAACCATTCAAATAGACAGCAAAATAAGGTCATCCAACAAGAAAATCAGGCTAAAGGAATATTTGAAAGCAAAACCACCTCTACAAAAAATATGTCAGGCGTGATGGCGTATGCCTTTAATCCCAGCACTCAGGAGGCAGAGGTAGGAGGATTGCCATGAGTTCAAGGCCACCCTGAGATTACATAGTGAATTCCAGGTAAGCTTGGACTAGAGTGAGACCCTTGTTGCAGTCCGGTTTGCATTGCTGGTAGAAATCACCTAACCAAGAACAGCTTCTGGGAAAAAGAGATTTATTTTGGCTTATAGGCTCGAGGGGAAGCTCCACGATGGCAGGGAAAAACGATGGCATGAGCAGAGGGTGGACATCACCCCCTGGCCAATGTAAGGTGGAACACAGCAACAGGAGGGTGTGCCAAACACTGGCATGGGGAAACTGGCTATAAAGCCCATAAGCCCGCCCCCAACAATACACTCCCTCCAGGAGGCATTAATTCCCACATATCCATCAGCTGGGAACCTAGCATTCAGAACACCTAAGTTTATGGGGGACACCTGAATCAAACCACCACAACCCTACATTGAAAAACCAAAACCAAAAACAAAACAAACAAACAAAAAAAACTTAAAAGGATCCTCCATGCTGAAGAGAAAGAAAAGCACACATATAAGGAACCTGGAAAAAACAAACTATCCTCAAATACTAGTTAATACAAGAGAGCAAAGGTAAAACTGGAAGAACTACAAAACAAGAAAAATGGAAAAAATAAATACATACCTTTCAATAATAACTCTTAATATCAATGGCCTCAATGCCCCAACCAAAAGACACAGGTTTTCAGACTGGGTTAAAAAGCAGGGCTGGAGAGATGGCTTAGCGGGTAAGCGCTTGCCTGTGAAGCCTAAGGACCCTGGTTTGAGGCTCGGTTCCCCAGGACCCATGTTAGCCAGATGCACAAGGGGGCGCATGCATCTGGAGTTCGTTTGCAGTGGCTGGAAGCCCTGGCGCGCCCATTCTCAATCTCTCTCTCTCTCTCTCTCTCTCTCTCTGTCACTCTCAAATAAATAAATAAATAAAATTTAAAAAAAAAAAAGCAGGATCCTTCAATTTGTTGCCTCCAAGAAACTCAACTTTTTTTTTTTTTTTTTTTTTTGGCTTTTCAAGGTAGGGTCTCACTGTAGCCCAGGCTGACCTGGAATTCACTATGGAGTCTCAGGGTAGCCTCGAACTCAAGGCAATCCTCCTACCTCTGCCTCCCGAGTGCTGGGATTAAAGGTGTGCGCCACCATGCCCGGCTGAAACCCAACTTTCTACAAAGGATGAGCACTATCTTAGGGTGAAAGGTTGGAAAACAGAGTTCCAAGAAAATAGGCCTAGAAAACCAGCAGGGATTGCTATCCTAATATCTGACAGGGTAGACCTCTGGGACCTCATGAAATTACAAAGCTTTTGTACAGCAAGGGACACTGAGAATAGAACAAAGAGGCACACCACACAATGGGAGAAAATCTTTGCCAGCTATACACCTGGCAGAGGATTAATACCCAAAATATACAAAGAACTCAGAAAACTAAATGAGACATCAAACAAACCAATTAAAAAATAGGGTATGATGAGGCCAGCATCACCCTGATACCAAAACCAGGCAAAGATAGAACAAAAAAAGAAAATTACAGACCAATCTCCCTCATGAACATAGATGCAAAAATTCTCAACAAAATATTGGCAAACAGAATACAAGAGTATATCAAAAAGATCATTCACCCTGACCAAGTAGGCTTTATCCCAGAGATGCAGGGATGGTTCAACATACGCAAATCTATAAATGTAATACATTACATAAACGGGTTGAAGGACAAAAATCACATGATCATCTCATTAGACTCAGAGAAAGCATTTGACACAATCCAACATCCCTTCATGATAAAAGTCCTACAGAGACTGGGAATAGAAGGAACATATCTCAATATAATAAAGGCTATTTATGACAAGCCTCCAGCCAACATATTACTAAATGGGGAAAAACTGGAAGCTTTTCCACTAAAATTAGGAACAAGACAAGGGTGTCCACTGTCCCCACTTTTATTTAATATAGTACTGGAAGTCTTAGCCATAGCAATAAGGCAAGAGACACACATAAAAAGGATACAAATTGGAAAGGAAGAGATCAAGTTATCATTATTTGCAGATGACATGATTCTATACATAAAGGACCCTAAGGACTCTACTAGCAAACTGTTAGAGCTGATCAAAACCTACAGCAATGTAGCAGGATACAAAATAAATACACAGAAATCAGTAGCCTTCATATATGCTAACAACAAACACACAGAGGATGAAATCAGAGAATCACTCCCATTCACAATTGCATCAAAAAAATAAATAAATAAAGTACCTTGGAATAAACCTAACCAAGGAAGTAAAGAATCTCTACAATGAGAACTTTAAAACACTCAAACGAGAAATTGCAGAAGACACTAGAAAGTGGAGAAACATCCCTTGTTCCTGGATGGGAAGAATCAATATTGTGAAAATGGCAATCTTACCTAAAGCAATCTACACATTTAATGCAATCCCTATCAAAATTCCAAAGGCTTTCTTCATGGAAATAGAAAAAACAATCCAAAAATTCATCTGGAATCACAAAATCCTTGAATATCTAAAATAATACTGAGCAACAAAAATGAAGCTGGTGGTATCACCATACCTGATTTTAACCTATACTACAGAGCCATAGTAACAAAAACAGTGTGGTACTGGAACAAAAACAAACATGTAGATCAGTAGAACAGAATAGAGGACCGAGATGTAAGCCCAAGTAGCTATAGCCACCTGATATTCGATAAAAATGCCAAAAATACTCATTGGAGAAGAGACAGCCTCTTCAGCAAATGGTGTTTTGAAAACTGGATATATATCTGCAGAAGGATGAAAATAGATTCTTCTCTCTCACCGTGCACAAGAATTAAGTCCAAGTGGATTAAAGATCTTAACATGAGACCTGAAACTCTGAAACTGCTAGAGGAAAAAGTAGGGGAAACCCTTCAACATATTGGTCTTGGCAAAGACTTTCTGAATACAACTCCAATTGCTCAGGCAATAAAACCACAGACACAGTGAAAAAAGCAAAGAGGCAACCTGCAGAATGGGAAAAAAAATCTTTGCCAGCTATATATCTGATAGAGGATTAATATCTAGGATATACAAAGAACTCAAAAAGTTAAATAATAAGGAATCAAACAAGCCAATCAAAAAATGGGCTATGGAGCTAAATAGAGCATTCTCAAAGGAAGAAATACGAATGGCATATAAGCATCTAAAAAACTGTTCTACGTCAGTAGTCATCAGGGAAATGCAGATTAAAACTACATTGAGATTCCACCTCACTCCTGTCAGATTGGCCACCATCATGAAAACAAATGATCATAAATGTTGGCGGGGATGTGGAAAAAGAGGAACCCTTCTGCACTGTTGGTGGGGATGCAATCTGGTCTAGCCATTGTGGAAATCAGTGTGGAGGTTCCTCAAACAGCTAAAGATTGAGCTACCATATGACCCAGCAATAGCACTCCTAGGCATATATCCTAAGGATTCATCGCATTACTTTAGAGGTACTTGCTCAACCATGTTTATTGCCACTCAGTTCACAATAGCTGGAAAATGGAACCAGCATAGATGTCCCTCAACTGATGAGTGGATAATGAAGATATGGCACATTTATACAATGGAGTTCTACTCAGTGGTAAAGAAAAATAAAGTTACAAAATTTGCAGAAAAATGGATGGATCTGGAAAGGATTATACTAATACTAAGTGAGGTAACCCAGGCCCAGAAAGCCAAGCGCTGCATGTTCTCCTTCATATGTGGATCCTAGCTACAGATGATTGGGCTTCTGCATGAGAAGGGAAAAATCAGCCGCAGGGGTCAGTAAGCTAAAAAAGAGATACAAAGGGAAGATAAGGGAATGGAGGAGGGTACTTAATAGGATGGTATTGTATATATGTAAGTAGAAGAATAGATTAATGGGGGTGAAAAGGCCAAAAGTAATGTCAAGGGAGGAGATTGAATAAAGGGAAGGTGGAGGAAGGGCTAATCAAAATCTGAAAGGATATAAATAAATCAAGTGGAATCCTTCAGTGTTGGACAATGGAACACTCAGGAGCCGTAGATCGTTGCTAGAAAATTTTCAGTGCCAGGGATGAGATACCTTCTAGTGAGTTGTTGGCCAGGGAGGTCCCCGGTGCCCCCAAAATATTATAGGCCATTGCAGAGGCCCTTGGTTTCCCACCAGGAATAGATGATAAGACCCTATTGCTGAAGACTCCACATACTTGGGTTGCAAGGCCACTGAGAAATTCTGCTGGAACTGAGATGATAACCTCCTCCACGTAGACCAGCTAACAGAAAGCTGGAAGAAGCCATTCTACAGGTATTTCAATGGGAGAAAGATACACCACCAGGGAAGATACTCAACAGTGGACACTGCAAGCCTTATAGTTGGCCAGCCATGCCAAATGAGCCAATGGGTGCAATAGTGGATGTCTGTCATGGTGGAAACCAATTGCCCTCCAATTGTACTGGAGGCCCTCTCCAAGGGAGGGAATACATCCCTGATAGTGAAAACTTAAAACAGGGGTAGTCATGAGCCCTAGGGGCGTAACATCTGCTGATGTCTGGATAAGTGTATATACTATGCTTATCAAACTGCCTGGTAAGCACTTTTCTTAATATTCATACCCTTATATTAATGCTACTCTCACTTTGGATAGAGAATCTTTGCTTTTCAGATGGCAGTGACCTTGGGACAACTCAGAAGGTATCATGGTACTGGAAAGAAGTAACTAGAGTGCCGAGTAACATCTCGATCACACCTTCCAAGGCTCAGGGTCTAAGGAAGAGGTGGCAGAAAGAATGTAAGAGCCAAAGGAAGGGTTGGACTCCTTACAACGTGCTCCCTCCAGACAAAAATTTGTCCTTGATATCCATGACCTCAGAGTGCCTGACACTACCTACACAAGACCATCATAAGAGAAGGGAAGGATCATGGCATCCAAATAGAGGAGAGACTTATTAAGATGGGGAGTGGATTGATGGAGAATGAAATTTCAAGGGGGAAAGGGGAAAGGGAGGGTATTACCATGAGATATTTTTAATAATAATGGAAAATGTTTAATAAAATTGAGAAAAATAAATAAATAAATAAAAGAAACAGACCTTCCTAACATCAAAATGCCTGGGTCAGAGCTCAAGTGAATGTTCTGAGAACATGGTACTGTTTTATACTATGACAAAGCAAGGACTCCTGGAACAGAGTAAAGCCACTTTCAAAATCAAAAAACAAAAACAAAAACAAAAAACAAAAACAGAATTAACAGTGAAAAGCCTGCTCACTAGGAATAAAGCTACCCTCCAGGGAAGTGCTCACTGGAGGCAGGCAACCTCTGGGGAAAGCACCCTTGCTAGGGGTAGGTAGACACAAGCAAACCCACATCTGGCCTTAGCCACCTCCCCTGATTGGAACCAAACCATGCTTCTGATTGCCACCACATTCCTGTGTTCCTGCCCCAGTTGCCTCCACAGACCAAGGCCCCCATGCCAGCCATTTCCATGGAACTAAGTCAGTCCTGGTCCATGAAGTCCAGCTCAACCAATTACCCCTTCTCCCACATCTTCTGATAGGAACTGGCACTGCCTCTTTGGCACCTCACTACTGCCCCAGACAGGGAGCACAAGAATATCTAGCGAACCCAGGGGGATATCAGTGCACCTCTATAACTTGCTCAGCTGGGGTACAGTGGAAGAATAGGGACAAGTGCTACAGCTCCTGAGCCACAGAGGCAAGGCATGGCTGTGACCACAGGCTAAAAAGATTCCTGAACTCCAAACCAGCTCTCATATCAGCCACCAGTGCAAATCTGCCAGCACACTTTCAACCTCCACAACCTGCCCATCTGCAGTTATAACCCCATCTCACTCCAATCAGGCTCAAATCTGAAACACAACACTCACTGAAGATACTGCAGGTGCAAATACTTATTTCCTACTTAATAAAATAAGGCTTCTACACAGAGATAGGTAGACTCCAATGCAAAAACAACAACAACAAAAAGGCAAAAACAAAAACAAAATCAAAACCAAAAACTGAGAGCTCTCCACCAAGGTTGACTAGTCCCACAATGGAAGCCTCCACTGAAAACATAGAGGAGACAATAGAACTTGAATCCCAAAATGAAAGCACAATAAGCTTATTACATAAATTCAATGAGACCCTGACCAAAAGAATGGCTGAACTGGAAACAAAAAACAAAAATTGCATAAATGAAATGCACATAGCCTGTTACCAGTAAGCTTAACTTAATTAAAGAAAATCAGAGAGACCTCAAAAGAGAGATAAAGTGAAGGTGAGTCAACAAATAGAGAATTAAACAACCAGCTGATTAAGCTTAATGAAGACATGATCAAATTCAAGAATGGAGCCATGAGGTGAGCGCTTGAGGCTCTCAAAGAATGGAATTTCAAAGGGGAAAGGGGGGAGGGAGGGTATTACCATGGAACATTTTTTATAATTATGGAAAATGTTAATAAAAATTGTGAAAATAAAAAATAAAAATGAATAAATAAAGTGGATATCCAGGCATGGTGGTGCACCTACCTTTAGTCCCTGCACTTGATAGAGAGAGGTAGGAGGATCACAGTGAGTTCAAGGCCACATTGAGATTACATAGTGATTCCAGGTCAGCCTGGACCGGAGTGAAACCCTACCTCAGAAAACTACAAAAAAAAAAAAAAGAAAAAAAAAGAAAAAAGAAAGGAGTGGAGGGGCTGGAGAGATGGTTTAGTGATGAAGGCACCTGCCTGCAAAGTTTAAGGACCCAGGTTCAATTCCCCAGTGCCCACATAGGCAGATGCACAAAGTTGAGCATGTATCTGGACTTAGTTTACAGTGAGTAGAGGCCCTGGTGCACCCATTTCTCTCTTTCTCTTTATGTCTCTCAAATAAAAAAGCCCCATGCGGTGGCACATGCCTTTAATCTCCGCACTTGGGAGGCAGAAGTAGGATTGCAGTGAGTTCGAGGTCACCCTGAGACTCTATGGTGAATTCCATCCAGGTCAGCCTGAGTAAAACCTTACCTGGAAAAAAAAGTGGGGTTCTGGGGCAATTGCTCAGTGGTTAAAAGCACTTGCTGGGAAAGTCTGAGGACCAGAGTTGAGATCTGCAGAACTCATAGACAGCAGCGTATGTGGCTGTAATCTCTGTGCGTGCCTACAAGTGAGACGACAGCCGGAGCCAAGAGGATCCTGAACACTTGCAGGACCAAGTCTCACGCAAGATGGAAGGTGGGGCCCTGCACCCTGAGGTTGTCCTCTGACCGCCACACGTGCCATGGGCACATGCACAAAATTAAGGGGTGGAGGGGGAGAGGAGAAGGAAGAGCAAACGACAGCAGGGGACTAGAGGGGCATTCCCAAGCGCCTCCCACCCGGGTCTGAGGGCCTTCCCCATTGTTCACCAGATGGACGCGATATGCAGGCGACAGCAGGCATGTCCAGGGCTGGAAGGAACAGAAGGACAACCGTCATTCAAGGGGAATGCTTCAGGCAGGTAGATCCCAGACCTCAACCCTCACCTGTCATCTTCTGGGGCCTTCGGGGAACTGGAGGGGTCTCAGAGTTCTTTCCTGGGGAAGGAGGCGCAGTTGGGGGCTCATGCCGAGAGCAGATCAAAACCAGCCCCCCCCTGCTCCCCCCCCCAGCCTTCTCTGCTCCAGCCCCAGCTCACCTGCCCTGGGAGGCCTGGGTGGAGCCATCCAACCTGAAGGAGACAAGCTCAGAGTTAGGTCTGAGGGTGGAAGTGAGTGGGAAGAAAAGAAGTCAGGCGTGGTGGCACACACCTGTCGTTTGTATGATCCCAGTTCCCAGGAGGCTAAGGCAGGCTGACTGAGAGTTCAAGACCAGTCTAGGCTACATAGTAATACCCTGTCTCCAAAAGCGGGGGAGGGGGGCGGGCACACGCCTTTAATCCCAGCACTCGGGAGGCAGAGGTAGGATCGCTGAGAGTTGGAGGCCACCCTGAGACTACACAGTAAAATCCAGGTCAGCCTGAGCTGCAGTGAGACCCTATCTTGAAAAAGAAAAGTGGGGGAGGAGGAGGTGCTGGAGAAAGAGCTTAGCGATTAAGGCACTTGCCTGCAAAGCCTAAGGACCTCGGTTCCACTCTCCAGGTCCCACATAAGCCAGACGCACAAGGTGATGCAAACATGTGAGGTTGCACATGCCCACAATGTGGCGCACATGGCTGGAGTTTTATTTCAGTGGCTAGAGGCCCTGGCATGCCAATTTTCTCTCCCTCTCCCTCTCCATCTCTCTCTCTCTGTGTCTTGCTCTCACACATTAAAAAAAAAAAAAAAAAAAAAAAAAAGGCCAGTCAATTGGTCTTGCCTCAAAAAAAAAATTTAATTAAAAGGGGGTCTGGAAAGATGGCTTAGCAATTAAGGCGTTTACCTGCAAAGCAAAAGGATCCTGGTTCGACTCTCCAGGGCCCACGTAAGCCAGATGCACAAGGGGCACATGCATCTGGAGTTCTTTTGCAGTGGCTTGAGGCCCTGGTGCACCCATTCTCTCCCTCCCTCTCTCTCTCTCTCTCTCTCTCTCTCTCTCTCTCAAATAAATAAATTTTTAAAAATAAAAAAAAAAATTCAAGAATGAATTCCAGGGCTGGAGAGATTGCTTAGTGGTTAAAGTGCTTGCCAGGAAAGCCTAAGGACCCAGCTTCGATCTCTCTCCACATCCCACATAAGCCAGATGCACAAAAGATGAGGCAAGTTCAAGGTCACACATGCCCACTAGGTGGGGCAAGTGTCTAGCATCCAATTTCAGTGCCTGAGGCACTGGCACACCAATTCTCTCTCTCTCTTTCTCTCTCCTTTTCTTCTTCCTCTTCTCCCTCTTCTTCTTCTTCTTCCTCCTCCTCTTCTTCTTCTCTCTCTCTCTCTAAAAAATAAAATAAAAAAATAAAAAGGGAAGCCAGGTGTGGTAGCACACACCTATAATCATAGCACTCAGGAGGTAGAGGTAGGAGGATTGCCATGAATTCAAGGCCACCCTGAGAATACATAGTGAATTCCAGGTCAGTCTGAGCTAGAATAGGACCCTACTTTGAGAAAACAATAAAATAAAATAATTAAATTTTAAAAAGGATGAATTCCAGGAAGCCTCAAGAAAAATCAAACCTTGACTTGAAATTGGAGATCAAAAAAAAAAAAAAAAAAAAAAGGACACAAAGCAAAAAACACAACAGAAAACAAAAATCAAATGTGGCTTTTTAAAGCCTCTCTACAAGCCCTCACTAACAGAGTCAGTCATGCAGAGGACAGCACCTCTGAGCAGGAAGACAAGACAGAAGAAATTGATTGGGAGTTCAAAAACTCTGGTAACTTCAAAAAAAATCATTGAAAACAGAAGATGAGGGAATTCTGGGATACCCTGAAACAACCAAACATCCAGATCTTGGGTATACCACAATGGAAAGAAATCCAGACCAAAGGTACAAAAAACATAGCAAAATTATTAAAGAAAAATTTCCCAATCTTGCAAAAGAAAGACTCATCCAAATACAAGAAGCTCATAGAACACCAACAGACAGGACCAAAGAAGAAACTCTTCAAGGCACATCATAGTTAAAACTCTTGATAATGAAAGCAAAGAGAGAGTGCTAAAAGCAGCAAGAGAGAAACAGCTCATACATACAAAGGCAACCCCTTTAGAGTTATCTCAGAGTTTTCAATGGAAACCATGAAAGCCAGGAAGGCTTGGAATGGAGTATTTCAAAGCCTAAAAACCCAACCAACCCAAAATTACTATGCCCTATGAAAGTATCCCCCACAACATATGAAGAAAGGAAAACTTTGCATCACAAAAGCAAGATCTATGTCTATATTAACACAAAACCAAAGCTGCAGAGAATACTTCCGGAAATACTCCACAAAGAAGAGTTAAACAACCAATATCAAGAGCCTACAAGAGGATGAGCATAATAACCAAAACTAGAGCAGGCATGAGAACATATACAGCACCAAACCCCATAAACCCTCCAACATAGCATGGATTAAATCAAACTTCATAGTTATAACTTTAAATATTAATGGACTTACCTAACCCACAAAAAGACACAAGTTAACAGGATGGATCAGAAAAATGGACTCTTCCATCTGGTGCCTTCAAGTAACCCAACTCACCATTAAAGATAGACACTTTTGGGCTGGAAAAATGCCTTAGTGGCTAAGGCATTTGCCTGCAAAGCCAAAGGACCTCAGTTTGATTCCCCAGAACCCATGTAAGCCATATGCACAAGGGGGCGCATGCATCTGGAGTTCATTTGCAGTGGCTGGAGGCCCTGGTGCAGCCATTCACTCTCTCCCCTTCTCTCTCAAAACAAAACTTGGGGCTGGAGAGATGGTTTAGTGGCTAAGTGCTTGCCTGTGAAGCCTAAGCACCCCAGTTTGAGGCTTGATTTCCCAGGACCCATGCAAGCCAGATTCACAAAGTGGCACATACTTCTGGAGTTCATTTGCAGTGGCTGGAGGCCCTGGCACACCCATTCTCTCTCTACCTATTTGCCTGTTTCTCTCTCAGTCTGTCAGTCTCAAATTAATAAATAAATAAGCAGAATGTCCTTTAAAAAAAAAACAAACTTTAAAGATAGACACTTTCTCATGGTAAAAGGATGGAAATGATTTTTCAAGCAAATGGAAATAAGTAACAATCAAGTGTGGCTATATTAATATTTAACAAAATAGACTTCAAACCAAAAGTAATTGAAAAGGACAAAGAAGGCTACTTCTTACTCACCAAGGGAACACTCCAACATGAAGACATCACAATCATAAATCTATATGCACCAAACACAAGTGCACCACATTTTATAGAGCCAAACCTACTTGACAACAAATCAGAAATATGGCACTTCAATACCCCATTATCATTATTAAACAGATCATCTAATCAAAAAACCAACGGGCAAATAATAGATCTTAACAACATCATAGATCAATTAGACCTAACAGACATCTACAAAACATTCCACCCCATTTCTACAGAATACACCTTCTTCTCAGTAGCCCATGGAGCCTTCTTCAAAATAGATCATATACTAGGACATAAGCATGCTTCCATAAATTCAGGAAAATTGATATAACTTCCTACACCATATCAGACCACAATGCTTTAAGGGTACAAACTAACAACAAGAGAAATTGCACCAGCTCCTGGAGACTGAACAACATGCTACTAAATAACAAATGGGTCATGGAAGAAATCAAAAAGAAAATTGAAAATTTCTTGAACTGATTGATATATGCAATATACCAAAATTTATGAAACACAATGAAGGTAGTCTTAAGGGGAAATTTTATAGCAACAAATACTATCAATAACAAAGACAGAGATCTCAAATTAATAACCTATATCCACCTAAAGGCATTGGGAAAACAAGAACAATCCAACTATAAGAGTTACAAATGGAAAGAAATAATTGAGATCAGAGCAGATGTTAATGAATTGAAAACTGAGAAAACAATTAAGAAAACTGACAAAACAAAGGGCTGGTTCTTTGAAAAAGTAACGACAGTGATTAACCCCTGGCCAACTTGATCAAAAGAAGAAAAAAAAGAGAAGTATCCAATTATCAAAATTATAAGTGAAAAGGGAAAGATCACAACAGACATCAATGAAATTGGAAGAATCATCAGGACACACTTCCAAAAAAATTTACACTACAAAATTGGATAACCTGGAGGAAAGGGATGAATTCCTAGACACATACTACCTACCAAAACTAAGTACAGAACAGAAAATCTCCTAAACAAACCCACTATATCCACCAAGACTAAAAATGTAATCAAAATGCAAAAATTAGTAGCCTTCCCATATGCAAAAGTTAAGTATATGGAGAAAAAAATAGTGAGGCTGTCCCATTTTCAATTGCCATACCAAAAAAAAAAAAAAATCAAATGTCTTGGAATAACACTAACCAAGGGTATGAAAGACCTATAACTGAAAACATAAAACCACTCAAGAAAGAAACCAAGGACATGAGAAGATAGAAAGACCTTCCATGTTCTTGGATAGGTAGAATTAATATTGTGAAATGGCAATTCTACCAAAAGCAATATAAAGAGTTAATGCAGTGCCAATAAAAATTTCAGCATAATTCTTCACAAAAATAGAAAAAATGACCTCAAAATTCATATGGAATGATAGCAAGGCCTCAGATATCTAAACATAGTCTCAGTAATTCTAGTCAGCAATAAGGAAAAAATTAGTATAATGAAATTTATATTCATATATATATGTGTGTATGTGTATTTATATACATATATATACATATATACATATATATATGTATATATATATATATATATATATTTGTATATAATGAAAATGGCCAGACTCAGAACAGACCATACTAAGAGAACTCACACAAATACAGAAAGACAAACCCTGCATGTTCTCCCTCATCTGCGGTTCCTAACACGGAACAGACATGCCTGACAGTCAACTTGAGGGACAGATGAGAGGGAGGGAAATGTTTGGGGGAAGGGGAATGGAAAGGCGAGGGGAGTTACACACAGACTAAATCCAAAATGAATTGGTACATTATTCTTTCTCCTGGATAGCAGACTAAAAGATATAAACCTTAAGAGGACTATGCAGGGATTGTTTGGTATGAAGGGCCCTGGGGTGGGATGAAGCTTAATACTAAAACATTTGGTTCTGGTATCAGAAATTGGTTACAACTCACATTGAGATGTTGATCAGAGAGATGAGGTACCTGAAACAAGACAGGCTTCTATCAAAGCACTTTACTGCCTGAGGTAAAAGGTAAGACCCTATTGCTGAAGACAGCACATGATGACACAGAACATCAAGAGATCTGGCTGGAATCTGGAAGGAAGTCAGTTCCCAGATAGTCTGCCCATATAGTGCTGGAAAGTGCTACATGAGCTGCTGGGGAAAAATGGCCAACAACCTTGTGTGCTAGCAGGGCACAGTGCCATGCAAAATCAACCAGCCTGACAAGATGGGCACGCCCGTGCAGTAGTGGTACCCAGGCTTGGTGGTTAACCAATGGCTCTCTGGTTGGCTAAGAGATCTACTCAGTGGAAAGGAACTCATAGCTGGAACTGGGAATTGAGTCAGAATCCTATGGAGATCAAGATCATGGATTCCACTGAGAAGCTCCCATAGTCTTTGGCCAAAAGAGAGGCTACATCCATCAAAATCTCTCTTAATTAGCAATACTTATTCCATTTAACCTATGCTGACCTCATTCGCCACTGGAAAAATCTGTTTTTCTTTTTCAGAAGGCAGTGAGAACTGAGGGGATGAACCACCCTTCACACATTAGCCATGGCCCGGGTGAAACAACAGAAGAATTGGCAAGATGAGCAAGAGTTCTGCTTCCATGGTGAGTCTGACCACCACTGACAGGGTGATGGAGACAGACACTGAAGATACCCAAAACACACCAAAGCCGAAATCCAGAAGCTGCTGAGAGCACAACGCTAAAGTAGACTTAAAACACACCCACCCCACAGCTCAGGGAATTTTGCAGAAGAGGGGGCAGAAGCAGAGCATGCTGGCGCACGCCTTTAATCCCAGCACTCAGGAGGCAGAGGTAAGAGGATTGCTGTGAGTTCAAGGCCACCCTGAGACTGCACAGTGAATTCCTGGTCAGCCTGGGATAAAGTGAAACCCTACCTCAAGAAAAAAAAATGACAATAAATGTTGGTGAGGATGCCAAAAAAGGGGAACCCTTCTACATTGTTGCTAGGAATGTAGTCTGGTATAGCCATTGTGTAAATCAGTGTGGAGGTTCGTGAGAGAATTAAAAATAGATTTACCATGTGACTCAGCTATATCACTCCTGGGCATATATCCTAAGGACTTTCCTCACTACCTGACAGATACTTGCACAACAATGTTTATTGTTGCTCTATTTACAAATAGCTAGGAAATGGAACCAGCCTAGATGTCCCTCAACAGATGAATGGATAATGAAGACGTGGCACATTTATACAATGAAGATCTATTCAGCAGTAAAGAAAAATGAAATTATGAAATTCGCAGGGAAATGGATGGATGTGGAAAGGATTATACTAATTGAGGTAACCCAGGCTCAGAAAGCCAAATGTCGCATATTCTCTCTCATATGTGGATCATAGTTACAAATGTTTAGACTTGTGTGTGAGTTGGAGTAAAAATTGGTAGCAGAGGCCAGTAAGCTAGAAAAGGGCTATAAGGGAGGGAGGAGAGGGGAGGACTTAAGGGGATGGTTTTATATACATACATACTTACATAAATACATACATACATATAAGCAGATGGTCATATTACTGCAGGTGGAATGGCCTAAATGAGTTCAGGGGAAGAGATTGAGTAAAAGGAGTGTGGGGGAAGGGTAATCAAAATTCAGGATATTGTGAATAAGCCACATGATAACCTACTTTTTTTGGATAATGGCACACCCAGAAGCCATATACTGTTACTAGAAAAATTTCAGCGCACAACAATGCACTGAATGGGATACCTTTCAGAGAGTTGTTGGCCAGGGAGATCCCTGACACACTCAAAACCTTACAGCCTATTGCCAAAGCTCTTGGCTTCCCACCATGAATACATAATAATACTCTATTGCTGAAGATTCCACATGCCTTGGCTCCAAGGTCACTGAGAAATCAAACTTGGGCTGAGCTGAAAACCTTCTCCCAATAGACCAGCTGACCAAAAGCTGGAAAAAGCTGCACTGCATGCAGCCCTATGGGAGACAGAAGTCATCAGTGATGAAAACAGTGGATACTGCAAGCTTCAAGTTTGGCCAGACAGGCCAAATGAGCCAATGAGTACAATAGTGGCATATCTGTTATGGGGAAACCAAATGCTCTCTAATTGGACTAGAGACCCACTCTATGAAGGGAATACATGTCTAGTACTGAAAACCTAACCACAAGTCTATGGTGGGGAAGGTCATGAGCATTAGAAATGTAATGCCTGCTCTTGTCTGGCTAAATACATACATTATTTTCACCAAACTGCCCTGTAAGCACTTTACTTAATATTCATATCCATATATTAATGCTACAGTCACTTTTGGTTATTGAAGCTTCTCTTTTCAGATGGTGGTGATTACTGGGATGACCCAAAAGGCACCACGGTACTGAGAAGATATGACGGAGGAATGTTCATCACTGAAACATCTCTATCACACCTTCCAAGGCCCAGGGTCCATTGTGGAAGAGGTGGCAGAAAGAATTTAAGAGCCAAAGGAAGATAGGACTGCTTACAATGCAATCTACCAGACAGAAATTGGCCTTGACATCCATGACCTCACAGTGCCTAGCATTAACTTCACAAGACCCTCATAATAGGAGGAAAAGATGATAACATCAGAATAGACATCAAAAATTAGAGACTAAAGCCAGGTGTGGTGGCACACACCTTTAATCCCAGCACTCAGGAGGATTGCCATGAGTTCAAGGCCACCCTGAGACTACCTTTCCAAGTGAGCCTGGGCTAGAGTGAGACCATACCTCAAAAAACTAAAAAAACAAAACAAAAAAAAAAATAGAGACTAATGGAGAAAGGGAGGGGATATAATGGAGTGTAGATTTGTGAAGGGGAAAGTGGGGAAGGGGAGGGAATTATCATGGTTTATTGTCTGTAATATAGAAGCTGTCAATAAAAAGGGAAAACTTAAAAACTGAAAAAGAAGAGGGGGCAGAAAGGTTGTAAGAGCCACAGAGTGGAAGGGAATGTCTGGAGGCATTCCTCTCCATACACACAATGACTGACTGCTGCTGTCACAACTCATAACCCACAACCCCATGGTGAACACCAGTAATCCCTCTGAGAAAAGCAGAATGATGGTAGAGAAGAGGGAAGTGATGGTACAAACACATGATGTGTCCATACAAAGTTTATACTTAAAAATATGGGGCTGGGGAGATGGCTGAGCAGTTAAGGCACTTGCCTGTAAAGCCTTAAGTTCCCATATAACACCAGTTGTACAAGGTGGTGCTTGCATCTGGAGTTCATTTGCAGTGGCTACAGATCCTGGTGCCCCAATTTTCTCATCTTCTATATGCCTTTCACTGTCTCTCTCTCTCTCTCTCAAATAAATAAATAAATCATTTAAAAAAAATGGTAAAGTGGTGTTATCATGGTGTTGTAGATATTTGGAAGAAAATATCTAATATAAGAGCATTTAAAACACATCCAAAGTAGCACTACCACCCAGTATGTAGATAATGAGGTTACTGTGGTGAATAAGGAATAGCCCGTGAAAAAGCAGAATTCTGTCTCTGAAAATCTACTTTAATAAGCCATATGGTGTTAAGAGTATAATGTTAGTCCATCTTTTGTTTGTCATGTATATTCAAAAGGATTAGAAATAATATGCCTGGCTTTCTTTTGTTATTTGGGATAATTTTTAATGAGTTTTAAAAATATTTTTATTAATTTATTTATTTATTAGAGCCAGAGAGAGGGGTGGGGAAGAGAAAGAGAGAATGAGCACACTAGGGCCCTCTAGCCACTGAAAATGAACTCCAGATGCATGCACCACCACATGCACCTGGCTTACATGGGACCTGGAGAATCAAACTTGGGTCCTAAGGCTTCACAGGCATGCACCTTAATCACTAAGCCATCTCTCCAGCCCTAATATGAATTTTTACATATACAGGTTTTTTGTTTTTTGTTTTTTTTTTTTTTGGTTTTTCGAGGTAGGGTCTCACTCTAGCCCAGGCTGACCTGGAATTCACTGTGGAGTCTCAGGGTGTCCTCGAACTCACAGCGATCCTCCTACCTCTGCCTCCTGAGTGCTGGGATTAAAGGCATGCGCCACCATGCCCGGCTACATATGCAGTTTTAAATTAAAGTTTTGTTATTTAACAAGAAAAGAGAAATTAGAGATGTCATAAGTAAACACCTTCCAGCATTGGGAAAAAAAAGAAAAAACCAAACTAAAAATCAGTAGATGGAGAGGAAAAAATGAAGGGTAAGATAGAAAATAATGAGATAAAACCTCAAAAAATAGTATGAAGTACCAAAACCAGACAAAGACCAAACAAAAGAAAATTACAGAACAATCTTCCTTATGAACATAAATGCAAAATTCTCAACAAAATACTGACAAACAGAATGCAAGAACACAGCAAAAGATCATTCACCATGATCAAGTGGGTTTTATTCCACAGATGCTGGTATGTTTCAATTAATCAAATCAATATATGTGATCAATATATGAAACAAAGGGTTCTTTGAAAGGATATACAATTGATAAGCCTTTAGTGAAACTGACCCAAAGAAAGACAGAACCCAATTAATGACATTAATGATGAAAAGGGCACCATTACAATACCAATGAAATTCAGAAAATCATAATGACATACCCTAAGAACATACACTCCACTAAACTGCAAAATCTAAAAGAAAGTAATGAATTTCAAGATAGATATGACCTACCCAAATTAAGACAAGTTAAAATGTATCATTTAAACAGACCTATAACAAGCAATGAGATCAAAAACAGTTATAAAAAATTATCTCCCAACTAAAAGCAGTCCAGACCCATATAAATTCACTGTTGGATTTTATCAGACTTTCACAGAAGGACTAACACCAATACGTCTCAATCTTTTCTACAAAATAGAAGAGGAAGGAATACTACCAAACACCTTTTATGGAGCTAACATTAGCCTGATTAAAAAAAAACAGCAACAGATAAAGACATAGCAAAAAAAAAAAAAAAAGATAATTATAGACCAATCTCCTCCACAAACATGGGTGCAATAATTCTCAACCAAACACTGGCAAACAGAATACAGAAATACATCAAAAAGATCGCTCATGCTTTCCAGACATCCCTGAGTAACTACAGAACAAGCCTGATTGATCACTAATATCATTTCTCATGGCCCTTCCTTTTCTTTTTCTTTTTCTTTTTTTTTTTTTTTTTTGGTTTTTCGAGGTAGGGTCTCACTCTAGCCCAGGCTGACCTGGAATTCACTATGGAGTCTCAGGGTGGCCTCGAACTCATGGCGATCCTCCTACCTCTGCCTCCCGAGTGCTGGGATTAAAGGCGTGCACCACCACGCCGGGCTTCCTTTTCTTTTCAATATAGGTAACCAACTTTCAGTCACATATACACCATTAGAGTATGCTCTGAAAAACAGGGCTTCTTTGACCCATGGAGCCTAAAGAAAACATGACAGGTATTATTCTGTCTGGCTGACCTACACACTAGAAGATGAGGAAACAAAATGTTTCTGAGGGAAGTACTACCTACCAATCTTTGTCCTGATTCTCCAACTGGAAAACTAGTAATTAAGAGTCAATTTTTAACTCAGTCAGCCCCAGATATTAGAAAAAAATTATAATTAATGGTAGTAAAGCCTGAGAGTACTCTATATAGTGTGGTTGAAGCAGCCACCACAGTTTCCTATAATAGGGATCTTAGGGCTGATCAAAGAAGGAGGACTCTGGCTCTAATAACTGCTTTACAAAAAAAAAAAAAAAAAACCTGAAAAAAAAGAGCTCTTGGTCAGCCAGGATATTTCAAGAGAAACTTTCTGGAGAGGAGACCTCCACCTGTGTCCCATCCTTTATGCCAAGGAGACTACTGGAAAGCCAACTGTTCCTGAAGGCAGAGACCTCCAAGGCCAGAGCCCATCCCACCAGTGGTCTAAATGGAATAAAGGGGCCCAAGGCTTCGCCTCTGGCTCCCACAACTCAAGCCTCCATCACCTTGCAGGATCCTCAGGAAATTCCAAAGATGGAGGGGAATCCCAGTATGTCCTTCTAGCCACTAGAGCATCAATATCAGTCTTAACTCTCTAACCCTGGCCAGCTCTCTTCCCAAACAGTGACGGTGGCAGGCATTTCTGGCAAAGCCCATGACCAGACACTTCTACTTTTCTCTCAGTTGTAACTAGGAAGAATTACTTTTCTACCATGCTTTTTTTTTTAAATTTATTTAGTTGAGAGTGACAGACACAGAAAGAAAGACAGAGGGAGAGAGAGAGAATGGGCGCGCCAGGGCTTCCAGCTTGAAAACAAACTCCAGACGCGTGCGCCCCCTTGTGCATCTGGCTAACGTGGGACCTAGGGAACCAAGCCTCGAACCGGGGTTTTTAGGCTTCACAGGCAAGCGCTTAATCGCTAAGCCATCTCTCCAGCCTTTCTACCATGCTTTTTAATTATATCAAAATCTTCCCACTACTGGGGTGAGATCTCCTAGCTAGGTCAGAGACTTTTCCTGGCTCCCTGGGGCAATGATATGATTACCTCTAATGGAAGTAAATATAAATTAGAAAC
This sequence comes from Jaculus jaculus, assembly GCF_020740685.1. NCBI lineage: Eukaryota > Metazoa > Chordata > Mammalia > Rodentia > Dipodidae > Jaculus > Jaculus jaculus. The sequence continues at coordinate 64,272,427 of NC_059107.1, forward strand.
TGAGGGCCACTGAGGGAAAAATCAGTCTAGCTAAGACAGCCAAACCTATACAGGTTCATCATAAGACCTAGGCTACTATCAAGAGGCTTCTTATGTAACAAAAAAACTTAAAATTCCTTTCAAACAAGAAAATAAATCTCTCAATAGATATTGTTTCTGATTTCCTTTGCCAAGTTTCCACTTAATCTTCTGCCTTGTTCTAATGGCACAAGACCACTTCCTATTGCCTTGAACCATTATAATGCTATTGTTGTTCCTAAATGGTTTTTTGTTTGTTTGTTTGTTTTTTCAGGGATGGGGAAAAAAAACCTACACATTGATGATGATATCCAACTGGCTCTCAGGTTTCTCTCTTGGGCCTCTAGAATAGTGCCTCCCTCTGAAGGAGACTAACTGCTGCATACATCCTATGGCCCCACTCAGCCTGAAGAAGTTAGTCTGTGTGTTCTGTTCCCTTTAACAGTAGTTAGAGTTTCATGTCAGGATGGGGGAATGAAGGAAGATAGGAGAAAGCTAGCTTTTTTAAGCAGTTTCAGTTAGGGATTAAGGCTCAAAGAGAACCAAGAAATACCACTCCACATGCCATTTCACCCTGACCCAAGCTGTCACAAAAATGGAACACAATGTCTGATCAAGACTGATCTACAGCGCCTCCTGCTACCCAGTCTAACATGTTACCTAGACAGACACGTTAAAAACCTTAATGCATAGAAATCAGTAGCCTTCCTAGATACCAAAAACAAATGTATGGAGGATAAAATCAGGAAAACATTCCTATTCATAATTGTGTCAAAATAAATAAATAAAAAAGTATCTTGGAATAAACCAAACCAAAGAAGCAAAAGGTCTATACAATAAAAACTTTGAAAGACTCAAGAGAGAAATTTGCAGAAGACACTAGGAAATGGAAAGACATCCTGTGTTTATGGGTTGGAAGAATCAATACGGTGAAAATGTCAACCTTCCCAAAAGCAATCTACACATTTAATGCAATCCCTAGCAAAATTCCAATGGGATTTCAATAAAATAGAAAAAAAAATCCTAAAATTCATTAGGAAGCACAAAAGACATCAAGTTGGCAAAGTAATCCTGAGCAATAAAAATAAGGCTGGCAGTATCACCAGAACTGATTTCAAGATACATTACAGAGCCATAGTAACAACAACAGAATGGTACTGACACAAAAACAGACATATAGATCAATGGAACAGAATAGAGAACACAGATGTAAACACAAGCAGCTATAGACACCTGATTTTGACAAAAATGCAACAATCTTCACTGCAGAGATGACAGCATCTTTAACAAATGTTGCTGGGGAAACTAGATATCTATATGTAGAAGGATGAAAATAGACCCCTATTTCTCTCCATGCACAAAAATCAGGTCCAAATGGATCAAAGACCTTCATAACAGACCAGAAACTCTAAAACTGCTAGGAAAAAAGTAGGGGAAGCACTTCAACATATAGGAATAAGCAAGGACTTTCTGAATAGAACCCCAGTTGCTCAGAAAGTAAGATAACTAATCAACCCTTGGGATCTCATAAGATTAAAAATCTTTTGTATTGCTGAAGACTCCACATGTTTGGACTGCAGGTCACTGAAAAATGAAGCTGGAACTGAGCTGAAAACCTCGGCCCTGTGGACCAGCTGACAGAAAACTGAAAAAAGCTATGCCGCATGCAGCTCCATGGGAGAGAGACATCATCAATGGTGATAAACAGCAGTAGACATTGCAAGCCTTAGGACTGGCCAGTAAGGCCAAATGTTCCACCTAGTGCAATAGTGGCACATCTGTTATGGGGAAAACCAACAGCTCTCTGATTGGACTAGAGGCATATACTGAAAACCTAATCAAAAGCCTATGGAAAGGGATATCATGAGCTCTAGGGGAGTAATGCCTGCTGTTGTCTGGCTAAATGCATATATTATGCCCACCAAAATGCCCTGCAATCACTTCTCTTAGAATTCATACCAATATATTAATGCTACTCTCACTTTTGGTTAAATAATCTTCTCTTTTCAGATGGCAGTGACCACTAGGAAAACTCAAAAGCCACCATAGTGCTGAGAAAAAGTGACAGTGGAGTGTTCAGCACTGAGCCATCTTTATCACACCTTCCAAGGCTCAGACTCCATTGTGGAAGAGGTGGTGGAAAGAATGTCAGAGCCAAAGGAAGGGTAATAGTGCTCACACTGCAATCTTCCACACAAAATGGCCTGGATATATATGACCTTGCAGTGACTGATACTACCTACACAAGACCCTCATACTAGGAGGAAAAGATAATGACATCAAATTTAAAGAGAAAGTAATTGAAAGGGGAAGGTGATATGATGGAGGGTGAATTTGTGTGGAGGAAAGTGGGGCAGGGGAGGGACTTAATATGGTTTATTGTCTAGAATTATGGAAGCTGTTGATTAAAAAGTTAAAAAAGGGAGAAAAAAAAAAAAGCTTTTAAGCCAGGTATGGTAGTACACGCCTTTAATCCCAGCACTTGGGAGGCAGAGGTAGGAATATTACCATGACTTCAAGCCTACCCTGAGACTACATAGTGAATGAATTCCAGGTCAGCCTGGGCCAGAGCAAGACCTTACCTTGATTTCCCCCCCCCAAAAAAAGGCATTTTGCTTTTGTACAGCAAAGGGCACTATGATTAGAGCAAAGAGGCAACCGACAAAATGGAATAAAATCTTTGCCAGGTATATATCTGACAGACGATTAATATTTGGGGTGTATAAGGAGCTTAAAAATGAAATATTAAAAAAGCAAACACACAACCCAATAAATAAATAAGTTACAGAACTGAACAGACAGTTCTGAAAAGAAGAAACACAGATGACATATAAACATCTAAAAAAGTGTTCTATATCCTTAGCCATCAAGGAAATGCAAATTAAAACTACTTTGAAATTCCATCTCACTCCTATCAGAATGGCTATCATCAAGAAAACAAATGACAATAAACATTGGCAAGGATGCAGAAAAAGAGGAACCCTTCTATACTGTTGCTGGGAACATAGTCTGGTATGGTAATTGTGGAAATCACTGTGGAGGTTCTTGAGACAGCTAAAAAGAGATTTACCATATGATCCAGCTAAAACACGCCTAGGCATATATCCTAATGACACTTCTCAGTACCTTAGAGATATTTGCACAACAATGTTTATTGCTGCTCTATTCACAATAGCTAGGAAATGGAACCAGCCTAGATGTCCCTCTGCAGATGAATGGATAATAAACATGTGGTGCATTTACACAATGGAGTTCTATTCAGTGCTAAAGAACAATGAAATTATGAAATTTGCAGGAAAATGGATAGATCTGGAAAGGATTATACTAAGTAGGTAACCCAGGCCCGAAAGCCAAATGTCACATGTTCTCCCTCATATGTCAATCCTAGCTACAAATGAGTAGATTGAAATCAGTAGCAGAGGCCAGCCAGCTATAAAAGACTATAAAGGAGGTAGGAGAGGGGAGGATTTGAGGAGATGGCATTGTATATATGTAAATAGAATAACAGATTACAGGGAGTGGAATGGCCTAAGTGAGGCCAGGGGAAGAAATTGAGTAAAAAGAGCGGGGGGCGGGGGGGGGGGAGTGGGATGAGGGTCAATCAAAATTCCAGATATTTAGAATAAGACACATGAAAGCCTACTTTTTTGGATAATAGCACATCCAGAAGCCATAGATTTTTACTAGAAAATTTTCAGTGCCAGAGATGGGATACCTTCCAGTGAGTTGTTGGCTAGGGAGCTCTCTGCTGCCTCCAAGGCCCTTGGTTTCCTACAAGAAACAGATGGTAAGAGCTACATGCCTGGGCAGTAAGATCACTAAGAAATCAAGCTGGGACTGAGCTGAAAACCTCCTCCACCAACTGAAAGCTGGAAAAAGCTGCACTGCCTGCAGTCCTACAGGAGACAGAAGTCATCAGGGTTGTAAACATTGGACACCGGAAGCCTCAAATTTGGCCAACTAGGCCAAATGACCAAATGGATGCAATAGTGGAATGTCTGCTCTAGGGGAAACCACTGCTCTCTAACTGGACTTGAGGCCTGCTCTATGGGTACTGAGAACCTAATGAAAAGCCTATGGCAGAGGAGGTCATGAAACTTAGGAGTATAATGTCTGCTCTTGTCTCATTAAATGTATATATTATGCTCACCAAATTGCCCAGTAAGCACTACACTTGATGACATCAAAATAAAAGAGAGACTAATGAAGAGAGGGAGGGGATGTGGTGAAAAGTGGAGTTGTAAAGGGGAAAGTAAGGGAGGGGAAGGAATTATCATGGTTTATTGTCTGTAAGTATAGAAGTTGTCAATAAGTGCTGTCAGTGTGGGTGGGTGAGGCAGTCTGGAGTGAGTAAGCTGGACCCATTTCTGCCCCATCCCACAGCCCAGGTCTGCACTCCCTGCCCAGTCAGTGTGTAGGCTCCTCCCACCTCCCCTATCTAGGTTGCCATGCACTGGTCCATGTCCTGGAGGGCTCAGCACAAAGTAGGCCAGATCCCTCTTACCTTATTCCTCCTAGTCCCCTGGTCCTAGTAAGTCCCATTGTGCCTTGCTCAGGGAGTCCTGACTCCTGTGTGAGCTGTGGAATCAGGCCTTTTGCTCTGGTATCTTGACTGGACACTAAGTACCAACATCCCTGCTCACCTGAGTCAGAGGGTGAATGGGCCAAAGGACACAAATTTGCTTCCTCCTCAATAAAATGAAGAGTCTTCCTAAAATGGGTAGACAACAACACAAAAAAGCCAACAAAAGTCAGAAAACTGAGAGATATTCCCCAACGATGCCTAGACCTACTATGGAAGCCTCCAGAGAAATCAACAGAAATTCATTCCCAAAATGAAAACAACAACCAATGAGACCCTGATTTAAAAAAAAAAAAAAATCACTGATTTCGTAGTAAACTATCAAAGAACCAACAATTCTATCAATGAAATTGAACAGAATCATCTCCTAGAGCATTCATCTTTTAACAGTAGGCTTAACTTGATGGAAGAAAATATTATAACCCTCCAAAGAGCTATGAATAAATTGAAGGTAAGTCAAGAAATGGAAAACCTCAACAACCAGATGATTAAGCTTAATGAAGACATGATCAAATGCAAGAATGAACTACAAGAAGCATCAAGAAAATCAGAATTTGAACTGAAATCATATCTCAAAAAAGAGATGGACACTATGCAAAACATTACAACAGAAAACAAAAAGCAAATAGAATTTATGAAAACATATCTAGAACCACTCACCAACAGAGTTAGTCATCCTGTGACCTGGCAGATAGGACAGAAGAAATTGATTGGGAGGCCAAAAACTTTGCTAAGTTCAAAAGATCAGGTGAACAGATTATGAAGGAACTATGGGACACTCTAAAACCACCAAATATCCAGATTATGGTCATACCAGAAGGAGAAGAAATCCAGACTGAGGCATAGAAAACATACTCAACAAAATTATTGAAGAAAATTTTCCAAATCTTGCGAAACAGAGACCCACCCAGATACAAGAAGCCCACAGAGATTCCAGTTAAGATGGCGATGTAGGTACCACGCCACAGCAGCCTAGGGGGGAGAAAGAGCAAAAAAACTCAACAAAATACACACTTTTACTAAAAAGTGAGGTGTGTAGGAAATTGAAGCGGCAACGGAGAAGTAGGAGAGATCCAGAGCATCCAGACCCTGCACAGGCCGGAAAAAGCGGCCCCAGGAGCTCTGCCAACCGTGGCTCAGTTCGAGCCACAGGAAAACCCAGGTGCAGGGAGATTCCACTCACACCGGTGCTCTCTACAACTCAAGAAATGTGAAGGGAGAATGGCAGTGAGCAACGGTGGAGAAGACCACAAGGTAGAAGAACACATGGAACAGCGAGAGAACCATAGCAGCTGCGGCTCCCTCCCCTCCCCCACTGCCTGTGCCCAGCTTCAGTGAACAGAGCAGTGGTCCCGGGACCCGGCCACGCCAACTTGAGCCGACAGTGGGACCCAAGCAGGGGCAGAGTACGGCAGCAACATCAGCAGCTCCAGCACCGGTAACAGCGGCCCCAGCAGCAGCAGATCCAGTAGCGGCAGCAGCAGCAGACACAGCAGCAGCAGACACAGCAGCAGTAGCTTCAGTGGCATCAGCGGCAGTGCACCCAGAAGCAGCAGCTTCAGCAGCAGCAGTGGCTCCAGCAGTGGCAGCTACATCAGCAGCAGCACAGGCAGCAGCAGTGGTGGACCAAAAAGCAGCAGCAGTTCCAGCACTGGGGGTGCTGATCTGCAGGGCCACACTTGGCAGGCTTGGTTTGCCCAGCAGGAAAAGCCAGTGCCCAGCTCCAGAAATCAGAAAAGCAGCCCAACAACCCAGATAGAACTTGACTGAGACCAAAATCATCCAAGGTAACTGGGATTGCACCAGGGAAGGGTCTCACTTAGTCACAAGCTGACTTGGATCCCTCAACAGACCAGAAATCTTAACCTCTTTGTTGATAGAGGATCTTGGTTGTTATAATAACTACTCTGGCATACATACTTGGGGCTGTTTTTGATTGAATGTGTACAGTGTTTAGTTAAATTTTAGAATCTACCTGTATTTTATTCCACTCAGCCTACTTGAATATTCCCACAAGCAGGGAAACTCAACCCCTAGGAACACCTTTGTAGATATTCTGAGAGTCTTAAGAGCCACACCAAACACCTTAAGCTCCTACCCTGAAAATATATAACATCAAATCAATTGATACAGCTAAGAATACCCACCTAGCTAGAAAATCCAAGCATTAACTTAATCCAAGATGCAAAAGTATACACTATAACACAAGAAACACTAAAAAGCAAGACGATATAATACCTAACAGTATTAATGCATCAGAAATGACCTCCAGTGAGAACGAGTTAGATGAAATGCCTGAGAAAGATTTCAAAAGGATGATTATAAATATGTTCAAAGAAGTCAGAGTACAAATCAAAGGAATCAAAGAGGAAATCAAAGGCATCAAAGAGGAAATCAATGAAGACGCAGGACAAAAATTTAATGAAATAAAGAAGGCTAGACAAGACATAAATAAGGAAATAGAAATAATAAAGAAAACCAGGTAGAATTACTAGCAATGAAGAATAGAGTTAATGAAATAAAAAACTCTGTAGAAAATCTCACCAGTAGAATGGATGAAGGAGAGGACAGAATATCTAAGCTAGAAGACTAGGTGGCAGATCTAATACAGTCCAACAAAGAGAAAGACAAACTTATAGAAAAGTATGAGTGGGAATTTCAAGATTTCGGGACACTATGAAAAGATCAAATATAAGAATTCAGGGCATAGTAGAAGGAGAAGAATTCCACTCCAAAGGCATAGTAGGCACCTTAAACAAAATAATAGAAGAAAATTTCCCCCAAATTGGGAAAGAGGTGCCAATGCAGATACAGGAAGCCTTTAGAACCCCAGCCAGACAAAACCTGGAAAGAACCTCTCCTCGCCATATTATAATCAAACTACCAAACACACAAACCAAAAAAAAAAAAAAAAAATTGAAAGCAGTTAGAGAGAAAAATCAAGTTACCTACAAAGGCAAGCCCATCAGGATTACAGCAGATTATTCAACACAAACTTTAAAAGCAGAAGGGCTTGGCGTGATATATTCCATGTTCTGAAAGATAACAGCTGTCAACCAAGGTTACTTTATCCTGCAAAGTTATCCATTCAAATAGATGGAGAAATAAGGACATTCCATGACAAAAGCAGGTTAAAGGAGTATTTGAAGACAAAACCAGCTCTACAGAAAATACTCGATAGAATCCTCCATGCTGAAGAAAAGGAAAAGCACACATATAAGGAACCTAGAAAAAACAAGCAATACTCAAAAACTAGTTAACACAAGAAAGCACAGGTAGAACTGGAACCACAAAAAAAAAAAAAAAGGTACAGCCATGTAGCAGGATACAAAATAAATACACAGAAATCAGTAGCCTTCATATATGCTAACAACAAACACACAGAGGGTGAAATCAGAGAATCGCTCCCATTCACAATTGCATCAAAAAAAATAAAGTACCTTGGAATAAACCTAACCAAGGAAGTAAAGAATCTCTACAATGAGAACTTTAAAACACTCAAGCAAGAAATTGTAGAAGATACTAGAAAGTGGAGAAACATTCCCTGTTCCTGGATTGGAAGAATCAATATTGTGAAAATGGCAATCTTACCAAAAGCAATCTACACATTTAATGCAATCCCTATCAAAATTCCAAAAGCATTCTTCATGGAAATAGAAAAAACAATTCAAAAATTCATTTGGAATCACAAAAAACCTCAAATATCTAAAATAATACTGGGCAACAAAAATAAGGCAGGTGGTATCACCATACCTGATTTTAACCTATACTACAGAGCCATAGTAACAAAAACAGCATGGTACTGGGACAAAAACAAACATGTAGATCAGTGGAACAGAATAGAGGACCCAGATGTAAGTCCAGGTAGCTACAGCCACCTGATATTCGATAAAAATGCCAAAAATACTCATTGGAGAAAAGACAGCCTCTTCAGCAAATGGTGTTGGAAAACTGGTTATATATCTGCAGAAGGATGAAAATAGATTCTTCTCTCTCACCATGCACAAGAATTAAGTCCAAATGGATTAAAGACCTTAACATCAGACCTGAAACTCTGAAACTGCTAGAGGAAAAATTAGGGGGAACCCTACAACATATTGGTCTTGGCAAAGACTTTCTGAATACAACCCCAATTGCTCAGGCAATAAAACCACAGATTAATCACTGGGACCTCTTGAAATTACAGTTTTTGCACTGCAAAGGACACAGTGAAAAAAGCAAAGAGGCAACCTACAGAATGGGAAAAAATCTTTGCCAGCTATATATCTGATAGAGGATTAACATCTAGGATATACAAAGAACTCAAAAAGTTAAAAAATAAGGAATCAAACAAGCCAATCAAAAAATGGGCTATGGAGCTAAATAGAGCATTCTCAAAGGAAGAAATATGAATGGCATATAAGCATCTAAAAAAAATGTTCTATGTCACTAGTCATCAGGGAAATGCAGATTAAAATTACATTGAGATTCCATCTCACTCCTGTCATATTGGCCACCATCATGAAAACAAATGATCATAAATGTTGGCAGGGATGTGGAAAAAGAGGAACCCTTCTACACTGCTGGTGGGAATGCAATCTGGTCCAGCCATTGTGGAAATCAGTGTGGAGGTTCCTAAAACAGCTAAAGATTATCTACCATATGACCCAGCTATAGCACACCTAGGCATATATCTGAAGGAATCATCTCATTTCCTTAGAAGTACATGCTCCACCATGTTTATTGCTGCTCAATTTATAATAGCTGGGAAATGGAACCAGCCTAGATGTCCCTCAACTGTTGAGTGGATAATGAAGATGTGGCACATTTATACAATGGAGTTCTACTCAGAGGTAAAGAGAAATGAAGTTATAAAATTTGTAGAAAAAAATAGATGGACCTGGAAAGGATTATAGTAAATGAGGTAACTCAGTCCCAGAAAGCCAAGCGCCACATGTTCTCTCTCATATGTGGATCCTAGCTACAGATGATTGGGCTTCTGCGTGAGAAGGAAAATACTTAGTAGCAGAGGCCCGTAAGTTAAAAAGGAGACATAACGGAAAGGGAAAGGAAGGGAAGAGGGTACTTAATAGGTTGATATTTTATATATGTAAGTACAATGATTGAGATGCGGAGGTAATATGATGGAGAATGGAATTTCAAAGGAGAAAGTGGTGGGGGGGGGGAGAGGGAGGGAATTACCATGGGATATTTTTTATAATCATGAAAATGTTAATGAAAATTTAAAATATTAAAAAAATTTTTAAAAAAACACAGTGAGAAACCAAAAAAAATAAATAAATAAAATAAAAACCCAGATAGGTGTGATGGCACACACCTTTAATTCCAGCACTTAGGAAGCAGAGGTAGGAGGATTGCCATGGTTTTGAGGCCACCCTGAGACTCTATAGTGAATTCCAGGTCAGCCTGGACTAGAGAGAGACCCTACCTCAAAAACCCAAAATAAACAAGTTAATAAATAAATATAAAAAGTCAATAAATAAAACCCAGCCAGACATGACAATAGAAGTTTGTAATCCCAGCACTCCAAGGGCTAAGAAAGGAGGATTGTGAATTCGAGGCCAGCCTGGGTTACACAGTGACAGCCTGTGCTAAAAACTGAAAAATGAGCTTGGTGTGAGATGCCCGCCCTGCGCCCTGTTCTGGCTGCGCTGGACTCCTGGGGGCGCCGTGGCGCCGGCTCGGAGTGGAAACCTACTGCGGTGGCGGCGGGACGCATCGGTGAGGGGACCGCCCGGCTTCCCCCGTGGAAATTCGTGGCAGTCAGACCCTGCGCTTCTACTGGAAGGAGTTTGGGGATGAGATGGATGTCCTGGAGTTTACAGTGGACTCAGGTGACCGGCTGCGGTCACCCTTCGCCCTGCAGGAGCTGCACAAGCTGCTGGACAATGGCCCTGACCTGCCTGTCGTCGAGGTGACCAACAAGCAGGACCTGAGAGAGGCCATGAGGCTGGAGCCTCCTGCTTGCTGCCCAGTACTGGAACCACAGTTTTGAGGCCTGTTGCTTCTTCTCACCGGCCCCGGCCTTGGGCAGGAGCCTTGTACCAACCACACTTCCTTCTCTCCTCCAGAGCGAGGCTGAAACAGTAGGCGCCTTCCTAATGAGATAGATGACAGAGGAGACTGTTCAAGTTTGCAGCTGGATCCAGCCTCTCTTGCCTTTCCCTGCACAGTGAGCTCACTCTTCCCTCCCTGCAGGCTCTAGTGGTTGAAACACCAGAATAGGTGTTACAAGTACTTTTGGAGGCTCCAGGTGTCCCGTTCACAGTTCTCTCCTGGCGACTACATGCATTTCCAGTGTGGGCCGGTACTGGGTGCACAGTAAGTCCTTGCTCCCAGGTCTAAATTGTCCTCCAGCCCCTGCTCTGTCCAACTTAACGTGGCCTTGTCCAGTCTGCTTCGGTGGCCCGTAGTCACCTCTTTTAAAAGGTGAGCCGGGCGCTCGCTGCGCGCCGGCCGTGGGGCTCGGGCTCTCCGAGGGGAGCCGCGGGTCGTGGGCGCCGCCGTCCGTGTGCGCGGGTGCAGCCGCTGCGCTTCCTCGGGCCGCCTCGGCGTCTATGGAGGTGATGGAAGCGCCCCCCCCAACCTGGCTCACCAGAGAGCAGGCAAGCAGACCGGTTGTTAGCTGCAGGGAAGTACGAAGAGGCAATTTCTTTTCACAAAAAGGCTACGGCGTATCTCTCTGAAGCCATGAAGCTGGCCCAGTCTGAGCAGGCTCACTTGTCACTGGAACTGCAAAGGGACAGCCACATGCAACAGCTGCTCCTTATCCAGGCGAGGTGGAAGCGGGCGCAGCGTGAGGAGCGGCTGAAGGCGTCGCAGAGCGCAGACAGAGACGCTGCTGCCGCGTGTCCCAAGCGCTCTGCGGAGGCGGCGGGGGGCCGGGGCCTCCATCTGCCTCAGGAGCACAGCCCTGCCACAGAGCAACACCTCCCTGAAGTCCAGCGGGTCTTCGACAGGGATCCAGCCACACTGCCATTTTTACTTCAGCAAAAGAGTGCGCCAACAGAGCCGCGTACTGGCAGCAAAGCCCCCAAGGAGGAGAAAACCATCATAGAGGAGCAGCCCACCAAGACTGCAGACTTGACGCCATGGAGCTCCTGGTGGCTCAGAATGAAAGGCTAGGGAGCGAGAACAGGCAGCTCAAGGCCAGACTTGTGAGAGGCGCTGTGGAGAAGGAGCTGGACGTGGACGCCGACTGGCTGGAGAAGTCGGAGCTGTGGAGCTGCCCCCCCACTCAGAGCCATCCGCAGCCGCCTCCACGTGGCAGAAGTTCGCCACAAACACCGGGAAGGCCAAGGACATTCCGATCCCCAGTCTTCCCCCACTGGACTTCCCATCTCCAGAACTGCCACTCATGGGACTCTCGGGGGATATGCTGAAAGGATTCATAATCAATTAAAATGGGAGGCGGTTGGAGAAAGAGTTAACAGTTAATCCAGGAAAGAGGAGGGGAAAGCCAGAGGGTCATCCCGGCAGTGCTCACGGCTGCATCACGGCAGTGCTCGGGAGAGGAGGCTGCCAGGACCTGGGAAAGTCACTGTGAAATGCGACGCCACTGAGGCGCCACTCAAGCTAATGACTCCAACCTGGCAGATGATAAACTCTGGGAGGTTTGATTTCTCCTGATGCAAACCAAATGGCTACCTGGAATAATTTTTTCAAACTTATTTTTCTTCAGGGTTAAAACTGTATAAAAGTATGTCATATGTAATTAATCGATAATGCCATGAATGATATAATGCAGAAGCCCACTGAGGTGGCCCTGTAAGGCTGCCTGGGACTCGAACATGCTTTCTATCATGCATTGACTGTGCTGTGCACATTTTGTTTGTTGAAACAAAGGTGTGTCGGAGACCTTTCTAGAAACTACATGTGCCACACTTTGCACTACTCTTAACATAATGATAACCTCAAGACTATCAGGAGAAATATTTAAATTTCCATTTTATGAAGAAAGGAACCAAATTATTAGTTATGCATTTTTGAAAATATTACCAGTTTACATAATTAATCAGGGTGCATATTAGTTCTAACTCTGTGTGTTATATGACGCATCATTTGAAACTACAGAAGTGTCCTGTATTTTAAATGATGCATGAGTGAGAGTAACACTAGCTAGCAACATTTGATTGTAAGATATCAATAAAGTCATTGTGTTTCAAAAAAATAAAAAATAAAATAAAAGGTGAGCCGGGCATGTTGGTGTATGTCGTTAAGCCCAGCACTTGGGAGGGAGAAGTAGGAGGACCACTGTGAGTTCGAGGTCACCCTCAGATTCCATAGTGAATTAGAGGTCAGCCTGGGCTAGAGTGGGACCCTACCTGAAAAAATCAAAAACTAAAAATAAAAAAAAAAAAAGGATGAAGTGGTTGCTTTCTAAATATCAGCACTGGCAATGTAAAGTGAGGATAGACCTGAAGGCCCACCTGGCCAGGAGCTTGCTGGATATCTCTCTGCCTCAGTACCTGAGTATCCCCCTGCTTTGAAGGCCTGGAGTACCCCCCTCTCCTGACCACAAAAGTCCAGTTCCCCAAACAAGGCAAAAGATGGGCTTTCCCTGCATCTGGAAAGCTGTTGCTCTTATAGTAACTGTGCTAGTGTCCATGTTACACAAGTCTGGGGAAGAAAAGAGCCGTGTCTGGGAACAAAACAAGCTGGAGTGCACATCAGGCCTACATTTTATTTATTTATTGATACATTTATCAAAGAAACAGACTAAAGTTCTAGGTTCTGTTTCTAGGTGCTGTCATCAGAACCCCAGGCTGGGGTGATGGCTCAGTGGATAAGAAAGAGTGCTTCCTGAACAAGCATGAGGACATGAGTTCCACTCACATAAAAGCCAAATATGACCACGCGTGCCTGTAACCCCAATGCTGAGCTTGGTGGAGACCCGGGGGGCTTAGTGGTCAGCAGGTCTGACAGAGGCAGGGTGGGGTGGAGCAGGTGATTATCATAGAAAATTGGAAACTTATCATGGAAAATGTTAATAAAAATTAAAAAAAAAAGAAAATTGGAAACTTTAAGGAAAATAGCTGCACTCATGGAGAGAACTCATTCTTACACAACCTGGAGACCAGTACTTTATAAAGACTGACAGGTACTCCATTCTCCACATAGCCCAGTATATTGAGGGGACACAAACCTATCCTGGGCTGTCAACAAGTCACTCTGGAAGAGGAATTCTCTACCGGCTGAATACCAAGGACAGACAGCCATCAGCATGGCCTTAGGCACATCACTGAGCCTTCTGGGACCAATTATTTGCTACTAAAAACAAAATCAGACTGAATTTCTGGAGTTTCCTCCCCTGAACATTCCATGATTCTGTGTGGTGATCAACTCACTTAAGGCCCATCTTCATATTGACAGGCATGGCACAAACAAAAGGAGCTTTAATCTGTCAGAGGCCACTGAAGGATAAGTGAACAACCAGCTACAAATGGACCATTTGTTTCTTTTTTTATATCCCACAATTTTTTTTTTTTTTTTTGAGATGGTCTCACTCTGTAGTCCAGGCTGTCCTTGAACTCATGGTGATCTCCCTGCCTCAACCTCATGGAAGTGTTAGGATTACAGGAGGCATGAACCACCATGCCTGGCTTTCCATTTGCTTTTATAGATTGTATGCTGCTGACGGCTTGATATTTGGTCAAAGGTGCTTTAGTGCCACCCTGTGGCCATGAGAGAAGTCTGGGGGAGGAGAGGGAAGCTTGGAGGTCAACAGAGAGGCCCACTGTGCCCTTGGGCTGCAGGCACATCAAAATAATTGGCACTGAGATGCCAAATCACTGCCTGTGACAAGAAGTGGAATTTCTGCTTTTATGTTATTTAAAGAATGCATCTGGTTTTAAAGTGACGTTTAAATGTTTTAAATTTATTTATTTATTTATTTTTTAATTTTTTTTGTTATTTATTTATTTGAGAGCGACAGACACAGAGAGAAAGAGATAGAGGGAGAGAGAGAGAATGGGCGCGCCAAGGCTTCCAGCCTCTGCAAACGAACTCCAGATGCGTGCGCCCCCTTGTGCATCTGGCTAACTGGGACCTGGGGAACCAAGCCTCGAACCGGGGTCCTTAGGCTTCACAGGCAAGCACTTAACCGCTAAGCCATCTCTCCAGCCCTAAATTTATTTTTTATTAGTATATAAAGAATTAGCTCTCAATTATTGTGTTTTCAAAGTTTTTGTTTCCATTCTGGAATTTTGTTGGCAACTTTTCACTTTATCAAAGGAAAGGTGAGAAGCTGTCTGTTCTGTGAGCCCCTCCTTGATCTCCAATGTTTGAAGGCTACCTTGGAACCATGAGTATCATGTAGTACAAGGGTTTCACTGCCCTACCCTCCCCCAAATGAGGATGAACTTGAATAAAGAGCTCTATTGTGTCTATTGAAAAAAAACCCTGAAAAATGAAAAGAAGTGGCTACACACAGGATAAAATATTTGCATATTAATCGAAAAAGGATTAAAATGCAGACTATATAAAGAATTTCTACAACCCAAACAACCCATTTCAAAAGCAGGCAGAAAGTCAGGCATGGTGGCACACACCTTTAATCCCAGTATTCAGGAGGCTGAGGTACGTCCAATGTTCACACAAGAATTATTCACAGTAGGTAAAAATGGATGAAAGTGCTATATTTATGCAATGGCATACTATTAGCTTTTTTTCCAATTTTTTTTATTAGCAACTTCCATGATTATAAAAAAAATTCCATGGTAATACCCTCCCTCTCCCCACTTTCCCCCTTGAAACTCCATTCTCCCCATCTCAAACAGTCTCTCTTTTATTGTGATGTCAAGATCTTTTCCTCCTATTATGATGGTCTTGTGTAGGTAGTGTCAGGCACTGTGAGGTCATGGTTATCCAGGCCATTTTTGTGTCTGGGGAGAGCATGTTGTAAGGAATCCTACCCTTCCTTTGGCTCTTATATTCTTTCTGTCACCTCTTCTGCAATAGACCCTGAGCCTTGGAAGGTGTGATAGAGATATTGTAGTACTGAGCACTCCCGTCACTTCTTTCCAGAAACATGATGCCTTCTGAGTCATCCCAAGGTCACTGCCATCGGAAAAGAGAATATTCACTACCAAAAGTGAGAGTAGCATTAATATAAGGGTATGAACATTAAGAGAAGTGCTTACGGGGCACTTTGATAAGCATAAGGAATACTGTTAGTTTTTAAAAATGCTGGGCATGGTGACGCACGCCTTTAATCCCAACACTTGGGAGGCAGAGGTAGAAGGATCACCATGAGTTCGAGGCCACCCTGAGACTACATAGTGAATTCCAGGTCAGCCTGAGCCAGAGTAAGACCATACCTCGAAAAACAAAAAAAAGAAAAGAATGAAATTCTGACACATGAACTTTTAAGTTATTAAGATATTAAGTAAAATAAGCCCAATACAAAAGAGCACATGCTACAGTATTCCATTTACATGAGATACCCATAGTACTTGAATTCATAAACAAAAAAAGTAGAATGGTGATTGTCAGGTGGATAGAAGAGGGGAATGGTGAATTGTTAGTGAATAGGATCAGAATTTTAGTTTGGGATGATGCAAATATTCTGGAGATGACCATGGTGACTGCACAATAATGTGACTCTACTAATCTCTATAAATTGCATGCTTAAAAGAGTTAATATGGAGCTAGGTGTGATGGCTCATGTCTTTAGTCCCAGCCCTCAGGGTTAGGGTAGGAAGATCTCCAGGAGTTTGAGGTCAGCCTGGGGCTACAGAGTGAGTTTCAGTTAGCCTTGAGAAATACAAAAAAAAAAAAAAAAAAAAAAGTTGCAGGTGTGGTGGCACATACCTTGAATCCCAGCACTCAGGAGGCGGAGGTAGGAGGACCACCATGGGTTTGAGCCACCCTGAGATTACATAGTGAATTCCAGGTCAGCCTGGGCTAGAGTGAGACCCTTCCTCGAAACCCCCCCCCCGCAAAAAAAAAGCTAAGATGGGGTTGGGAAGATGGCGCTCAATGAGTAAAGTGCTTATGTCCCAAGCATGAGGACTTTAGTTCAATCCCCAGAACCCATGTGAAATCCAAGCAAGGTGACACATGCCTATAATTGCAACACTGAGAAGTCAGAGGACAACAGAACACCCTAGGGCTCACTGCTCAGCTAGTCTAACCCAACACATGAACCAATGAGAGACTCCATCTTGAAAGAAAGGCTTCCTATCTGTGGTCTCTACATGTACATACACTTGTACACCGACACAGCTGTGTTTGCACACACACACAACACACACACGTACATGCAGTTATGAAGGTAAGTTTTGGGGCTGGGCAGATTGTTCAATGGTTAGAGGCACTTGTTTGCAAAACCTGCTTGTCCTGGGTTCACTTCCCTAGTACCCATGTAAAGCCATATGCACAAAGTGACACATGCATCTGGAGTTTGTTTGCAGTGACTAGAGGTCCTGGAGTGTCCATTATCATTCATGCTCATTCTCTCTTCCATTTGAGTACTAACCAGGCCCCACCTTGCTTAGCTTCAGGGAACAGATGAGATCAGGTGCCCTCAGGCTATTTCAGGACCCTGCCTCAAACAAACAAACAAAACTGAATGTACAATGTGAGCAGAGATCCTTAAAATGTGCATGTTAGGGGTCCTGCTTATGTGACCTCTCTCCCTTTCTTCATATTAATTCCATGCTGTTTCCATTCTATGGTCTTTCTTCAACCATTCCACTTAAAATAGCCATTTCCCCAACCATTCATTCTGTGACACACAGTCATAACATAATACTTTATTTATTTATTTAAGAAAGAGAGGGGAAGAGGGAGAGAAAGAGAGAATGGGTTTGCCTGGGCCTCTAGCCACTGGAAACGAACTCCAGATGCATGCACCACTTTATGCATCTGGCTTATGTGGTTCCTGGGAAACTGAACTTGGGTCCTTTGGCTTTGCAGGTAAACACCTTAACTGGTAAGTCATCCCTCCAGCCACATAATACATTAAAATCAACTTATGAGAAAGAGATAGAATTGGCACACCAGGGCCTCTATCCACTGCAATCAAACACCAAACATATGTGCCACCTTATGTGCATGCATGACCTTGTGCACATGTGTCCCTTGTGCATCTGGCTTAAGTGAGGTCTGAGGAGTCAAACCTGGGTCCTTATGCTTTGCAAGCAAGTGCCTTAACCATTAAGCAATCTCTCCAGCCCACAACATAGTTCTTTTAACATCTGTTGTTGTCAGCCATCCTCCATCTCCCACGGAGAAAAAGTCATCAGTACCTTTTCCTTTGTTTTAGTCATATCATGGTCTTAGAGCTTGGAACATCTTAGCAGATGTTAAATAATATTTGGTGAATCAATTACAGAATTATGTATTGATTATGTTAGTTACTACATCAGACAGGTATTTAATACATTTAGGCTTTAGGCTTTTTCTTTTTCTTTTTTTTTTTTTTTGGAACAGTGGTAGTATTTAGACAAGTTAAATCATAGGCAAATTAAGGGGGAACAAAAAGACTTCAGGGTGGATCATTTTACATTTGTCAGAAACTCCACTAGGCTGTTGTAAATATGGTTCTGGGTTGCTTGATTGGGCCACTGTCCTGTAATTATAAATATTGACTCTTAGCCAGGTGTGGTGGTATACTCAGGAGGCAGAGATAGGAGGATTGCTATGAGTTTGAAGCCAGCCTGAGACTACATAGCTAATCCCAGGTCAGCCTGGGCAAGACCCTACCTTAAAAAAAAATAAAAAATAAAAAAAACATAGAAACTGACTCTTGGATTCATTTACCAAAGAGTTGGCCAGCTGTTTATTATTTTTTTTTTTTTTTAAATTTTTATTAACATTTTCCATGATTATAAAATATATCCCATGGTAATTCCCTCCCTCCCCACCCCCACACTTTCCCGTTTGAAATTCCATTCTCAATCATATTACCTCCCCATTACAATCATTGTAATTACATATATACAATATCAACCTATTAAGTATCCTCTTCCCTTCCTTTCTCCACCCTTTATGTCTCCTTTTCAACTTACTGGCCTCTGCTACTAAGTATTTTCATTCTCACACAGAAGCCCAGTCATCTGTAGCTAGGATCCCCATATGAGGGAGAACATGTGGCGCTTGGCTTTCTGGGCCTGGGTTACCTGACTTAGTATAATACTTTCCAGGTCCATCCATTTTTCTGCAAATTTCATAACTTCATTTTTCTTTACCGCTGAGTAGAACTCCATTGTATAAATGTACCACATCTTCATTATCCACTCATCTGTTGAGGGACATCTAGGCTGGTTCCATTTCCCAGCTATTATAAATTGAGCAGCAATAAACATGGTTGAGCGTGTACTTCTAAGGAAATGAGATGAGTCCTTTGGATATATGCCTAGGAGTGCTATAGCTGGGTCATATGGTAGATCAATCTCTAGCTGCTTTAGGAACCTCCACACTGTTTTCCACAATGGCTGGACCAGATTGCATTCCCACCAGCAGTGCAGAAGGGTTCCTTTTTTTCCACATCCCCGCCAACATTTATGATCATTTGTTTTCATGATGGTGGCCAATCTGACAGGAGTGAGATGGAATCTCAATGTAGTTTTAATCTGCATTTCCCTGATGACTAGTGACGTAGAACATTTTTTTAGGTGCTTATATGCCATTCGTATTTCTTCCTTTGAGAACTCTCTATTTAGCTCCTTAGCCCATTTTTTGATTGGCCTGTTTGATTCCTTATTAGTTAACTTTTTGAGTTCTTTGTATATCCTAGATATTAATCCTTTATCAGATATATAGCTGGCGAAGATTTTTTCCCATTCTGTAGGTTGCCTCTTTGCTTTTTTCACTGTGTCCTTTGCGGTGCAAAATCTTTGTAATTTCATTAGGTCCCAGTGGTTAATCTGTGGTTTTATTGCCTGAGCAATTGGGGTTGTATTCAGAAAGTCTTTGCCAAGACCAATATGTTGGAGGGTTTCCCCTACTTTTTCCTCTAGCAGTTTCAAAGTTTCCGGTCTGATGTTAAGGTCTTTAATCCATTTGGACTTAATTCTTGTGCATGGCGAGAGAGAAGAATCTATTTTCATCCTTCTGCAGATATTTATCCAGTTTTCAAAACACCATTTGCTGAAGAGGCTGTCTCTTCTCCAATGAGTATTTTTGGCATTTTTATCGAATATCAGGTGGCTATAGCTACTTGGGCTTACATCTGGGTCCTCTATTCTGTTCCACTGATCTACATGTCTGTTTTTGTGCCAGTACCATGCTGTTTTTGTTACTATGGCTCTGTAGTATAGGTTAAAATCAGGTATGGTGATACCACCAGCCTCTTTTTTGTTGCTCAGTATTATTTTAGATATTCGAGGTTTTTTATGATTCCAAATGAATTTTTGGATTGTTTTTTCTATTTCCATGAAGAAAGCCTTTGGAATTTTGATAGGGATTGCATTAAATGTGTAGATTGCTTTAGGTAAGATTGCCATTTTCACGATATTGATTCTTCCAAGCCAGGAACAAGGGATGTTTCTCCACTTTCTAGTGTCTTCTGCAATTTCTCGCTTGAGTGTCTTAAAGTTCTCATTGTATAGATTCTTTACTTCCTTAGTTAGGTTTATTCCAAGGTATTTTATTTTTTTTGATGCAATTGTGAATGGGAGTGATTCTCTGATTTCATCCTCTGTGTGTTTGTTGTTAGCATATATGAAGGCTACTGATTTCTGTGTGTTTATTTTGTATCCTGCTACATTGCTGTAGGTTTTGATTAGCTCTAACAGCTTGCTAGTAGAGTCTTTAGGGTCCTTTATGTATAGAATCATGTCATCTGCAAATAGTGATAACTTGATTTCTTCCTTTCCAATTTGTATCCCTTTTATGTGTGTCTCTTGCCTTATTGCTATGGCTAAGACTTCCAAAACTATATTAAATAGAAGTGGAGACAGTGGACACCCTTGTCTTGTTCCTGATTTTAGTGGAAAAGCTTCCAGTTTTTCCCCATTTAGTAATATGTTGGCTGTAGGCTTGTCATAAATAGCCTTTATTATATTGAGATATGTTCCTTCTATTCCCAGTCTCTGTAGGACTTTTATCATGAAGGGATGTTGGATTTTGTCAAATGCTTTCTCTGCATCTAATGAGATGATCATGTGGTTTTTGTCCTTCAACCCATTTATGTAATGTATTACATTTATAGATTTGCGTATGTTGAACCATCCCTGCATCTCTGGGATAAAGCCTACTTGGTCAGGGTGAATGATCTTTTTGATATACTCTTGTATTCTGTTTGCCAATATTTTGTTGAGAATTTTTGCATCTATGTTCATGAGGGAGATTGGTCTGTAATTTTCTTTTTTTGTTCTATCTTTGCCTGGTTTTGGTATCAGGGTGATGCTGGCCTCATAGAAGGAGTTTGGTAGGATTCCTTCTTTTTCTATTTCCTGGAAAAGCTTAAGAAGCAATGGTGTTAGCTCTTCCTTAAAAGTCTGGTAAAATTCAGCAGTGAATCCATCCGGGCCTGGGCTTTTTTTAGTTGGGAGATTATTGATAACTGCTCGGATCTCCATGTTTGTTATAGGTCTATTTAAGTGATTAATCTCATTTTGATTTAATTTAGGTAGGTCATATAGATCAAGGAAATCATCCATTTCTTTCAGATTTTCATATTTTGTGGAGTATATGCTTTTATAGTATGTCCCTATAATTTTTTGAATTTCTCTGGAATCTGTTGTGATGTTACCTTGTTCATCTCTGATTTTATTAATTTGTGTCTCTTCTCTCTTTCTTTTGGTCAGATTTGCTAAGGGTTTATCAATCTTGTTTATCCTTTCAAAGAACCAACTCTTTGTTTCATTAATTCTTTGGATTGTTCTTTTTGTTTCTATTTCATTAATTTCTGCCCTAATCTTTATTATTTCTTCCCGTCTACTACTTTTTGGTTTGCCTTGTTCTTCTTTTTCCAAGGCTTTAAGGCGAAGCATTAGGTCGTTTACTTGCGACCTTTCTAATTTCTTAATATAGGCACTTAAGGCTATAAATTTACCTCTTAGAACTGCCTTCATTGTGTCCCAGAGATTTTGGTATGTTGTGTTCTCATTATCATTTGACTCTATAAATTTTTTGATTTCCTTTTTGATTTCTTCATTGACCCACTCATCATTTAGTAGTGTATTGTTTAGCTTCCATGATTTTGTGTATGCTCTGTAGCCTTTCTTGCTACTGATTTGTAGTTTAATTCCATTGTGGTCAGATAGAATGCAAGGAATTATTTCAATTTTCCTGAATTTGTTAAGATTTGCTTTGTGTCCTAATATATGGTCTATTTTAGAGAATGTTCCATGTGCTGCTGAAAAGAATGTATATTCTGTAGCCTTTGGATGAAATGTCCTGTATATATCTGTTAGGTCCATATCTTCTATGACCTCATTTAGTCCAGATGCCTCTCTGTTTATTCTTTCCCTGGATGACCTGTCAATTGATGAGAGTGGGGTGTTAAAGTCACCCACCACCACCGTGTTTGGTGTTATCTGTGACCTTAGTTCTAATAGTGTTTGTTTGACGAATTTGGGAGCCCCCATGTTAGGTGCATATATGTTTAGGATTGTAATGTCCTCCTGTTGGAGTGTGCCCTTAATCAATATAAAGTGACCTTCCTTATCTTTTTTGACTAACTTCGGACTAAAGTCCACCCTGTCTGATATTAGGATAGCAACCCCTGCTTGTTTTCTAGGCCCATTTGCTTGAAACACCGTCTTCCAACCTTTCACCCTAAGATAATGTCTATCCTTTGTAGAAAGGTGAGTTTCTTGAAGACAACAAATTGTAGGATCCTGCTTTTTAACCCAGTCTGCAAATCTATGTCTTTTCGTTGGGGCATTGAGACCGTTGATATTAAGAGATATTATTGAAAGGTGTGTATTTATGGTTGCCATTTGTGTGTGTGTGTGTGTGTGTTACTTGTTCTACCTGTGCTCTCTTCTGTTAACTGGTATTTGAGTATGGCTGGTTTTTTCTAGGTTCCTTATATGTGTGCTTTTCCTTTTGTTCAGCATGGAGGATTCTATCAAGTATTTTCTGTAGAGCTGGTTTTGTCTTCAGATATTCCTTTAACCTGCTTTTGTCATGGAATGTCTTTATTTCTCCATCTATTTGGATGGATAACTTTGCAGGATAAAGTAACCTTGGTTGACAGTTGTTATCTTTCAGAACTTGGAATATATCACTCCAGGCCCTTCTGGCTTTAAAAGTTTGTGTTGAATAATCTGCTGTAATCCTGATGGGCTTGCTTTTGTAGGTAACTTGATTTTTCTCTCTAACTGCTTTCAATATTTTTTCTTTGGTTTGTGTGTTTGGAAGTTTGAGTATAATGTGGCGAGGAGAGTTTCTTTCTGGGTTTTGTCTGGCTGGGGTTCTAAAGGCTTCCTGTATCTGTATTGGCACCTCTTTCCCAATTTGGGGAAAATTTTCCTCTATGATTTTGTTGAAGATGCCTACTATGCCTCTGGAGTGGAATTCTTCTCCTTCTACTATGCCCTGAATTCTTATATTGGATCTTTTCATAGTGTCCCGAATATCTTGAAATTCCCACTCATACTTTTCTATAAGTTTGTCTTTCTCTTTGTTGGACTGCATTAGGTCTGCCACCTGATCTTCTAGCTTAGATATTCTGTCTTCTCCCTCATCCATCCTACTGGCGAGATTTTCTACAGAGTTTTTTATTTCATTAACTGTGTTCTTCATTGCCAGTAATTCTGACTGGTTTTTCTTTATTATTTCTATTTCTCTATTTATGTCTTGTATTGCCTTCTTTATTTCATTAAATTGGTGTCCTGCCTCTTCTTTGATTCCTTTGATTTCCTCTTTGATTTCCTCTTTGATTTCTTCTTTGATTGTTTTCATGTGTTCTTTGACCTCTTTGAACATATTTATAATTATTCTTTTGAACTCTTTCTCAGGCATTTCCTCTAACTCTTTCTCACTGGAGGACATTTCTGATGCATTAATACTTTTAGGTGGATTTATATCGTCTTGCTTTTTAGTGTTTCTTGTGTTATAATGTATATATTTTTGCATCTTGGATTAAGTTAATGCTTGGATTTTCTAGCTAGCTGTGTATTCTTAGCTGTATCAATTGATTTGGTGTAATATATTTTCAGGGTAGGACCTTAAGGTATTAGGTGTGGCTCTTAAGACTTTCAGAGTATCTACAAAGATGTTCTTAGGGGTTGAGTTTCCCTGCTATAGGAGTATTCAAGCAGGCTGAGTGGAATAATATACTGGTAGATTCTAAAATTTAGCTAAACACTGTACCCATTCCATCAAAAACAGCCCCGAGTATGTATGCAAGAGTAGTTATTATAATGACCAGATCCTCTATCAACAAAGAGGTTTAGATTTCTGGTCTGTTGAGGTATCCAAGTCAGCTTGTGACCAAGTGAGACCCTTCCCTGGTGCAATCCCAGTTACCTTGGGTGATTGTGGTCTCAGTCAAGTTGCTGCCTGGGTCGTCGGGCTGCTGTTCTGATTTCTGGAGCTGGGCACTTGCTTTTCCTAAGGGGCAAACTGAGCCGCTGTCGCCGCCTCTGCAGCTGTTGTAGGCGCCACCCCCAGAGCCCCCACCGCTGCTGAAGCTGCCGTTGCCGTGTCCACCGCTGCTGCTCACCCCGAAGCCGCTGCTGCGGGATCTGTCACCGCTGCCGCTCCTGGGTCCGCTGCTGCTGGGGCCACTGGTACTGGTGCTGGAGCCGCTGAAGTTGCTGCCAAATTCTGCTCCTGCTTGGGTCCCGCTGTCAGCCCAAGTTGGCTTGGCCGGGTCCCGGGCCGCTGCTGTCTGTTTATTATTTTTGAAGACTTTAAAGAAATTTTTTTTTAGCCGGGTGAGGTGGCGCATACCTTTAATCCCAGCACTGGGGAGGCAGAGGTAGGAGGATTGCTGTGAGTTCAAGGCCACCCTGAGACTTCATAGTGAATTCCAGGTCAGCCTGAGCTAGAGTGAGACCCTACCTTGAAAAACCAAAAAAAAAAAAAAAAAAAAAAATTTTTTTGTTTATTTATTTTGAGAGCGACAGACAGAGAGAAAAAGAGAGAATGGGCGCTCCAGGGCCTTCAGCCACTGCAAGCGAACTCCAGATGCATGCACCCCCTTGTGCATCTGTTAAGACTTTAAATTGACAACTTCCATAATTATAGACAATAAACCATGATAATTTCCTCCTCCCCTTCCCCTCCCCTTCACAAATCCACTCTCCATCATATCCCCTTTCCCTCTCAATTAATCCCTTATTTTGATGTCATCATCTTTTCATTCTATTATGAGAGTTTTGTGTAGGTAGCAGACACTGCGAGGTCATGGATAATGAGGCCATTTTGTCTGGAAGTGCCTGGAAGACTACATTGTAAGGAGTCCTACCCTTCCTGTGGCTCTTACATTCTTCCTGCCACCTCTTCCACTATGGACCCTGAGCCTTGGAAGATGTGATAGAGATGGTTCAATGCTGAACACACCTCTGTCATTTCTTCTCAGCACTATGATGCCCTTTGAGTCATTCCAGAGGTCATTGCCATCTGAAAAGAGAAGCTTCTCTAACCCTAAAGTGAGAGTACCATTAATATATGAGTATGAACATTAAGAGAAGTGCTTACTGGGTAGTTTGGTGAGCACAATATATCCATTTAGCCAGTCACCAGCAGGTGTTACACCCCTAGGGCTCATGACCTCCCCCATCATAGGTTTTTAGTACCAGGCATGTATTCCCTCCCATTGATCAGGCTTCCAGTCCAATTAGAGAATGGTTGGTTTCCCCCATGATAGAATAGTCATGTCACTATTACACCCATGGGCTCATTTGACCTGGCTTGACCAGCTGTTTTTTAGAACAGAGCGTGAAAGTGAGGTGGGGTACAGTTAGAGTGAATGCCCCCAGAAGGTAAAAAAGGGCAGGAAAGTTTTTATTATCTCTTGCCTCATTCCAAAGAACTGTTTTTCCACAGTCAGGACCCCTCCTGGGACTTTCATAGGATTTAAACACTGTGGTTGGTCAAGTTCAGCCCTAGAACTTGGTGCTAGAGCTAATCTCTTCCTGAGACAGCCCCTAGCCTAACCAACCAGCTGGCCCTCTGGTTCACCTGGGCCAAAAGACAGCCCACCTCCCTAAAGTTATAAATACATTTGCAAGGGGAGGGCAAGTTCTCTGTGATCACTTGGGAACTTCCAGCTGTGAGTGAGAGAGAGAATGGGAATGCCAGCACCTTCAGCTACTGAATATGAACTCCAGATATGTATGCCTCCTTGTGGTTCATGTGCAACATTCTCGCTTGCATCACCGTACATCTGGCTATGTGGGACCTGGTGATTCGAACATGAGTTCTTGGGCTTTGTAGGCAAGCACTTTAACTGCTAAACCATCTCTCCAGCCCATCATTGGTCTTTTTATTGAACAGCAAAAGTTGGGCATGGTAGCACATACCTTTAATCCCAGCACTAAGGAGACAGAGGTAGGAGAATCACTGTGAGTCAGGTCAGTCTGGAGCTACAGAGTGAGTTCCAGGTCAACTTTGGCTAGAGTGAGACCCTACATTAAAAAAAAAAAGCTGGGCGTGGTGGCACATGCCTTTAATCCCAGCACTCAGGAGGCAGAGGTAGGAGGATTGCTGTGAGTTCAAGGCCACCCTGAGACTCCATGGTGAATTCCAGGTCAACCTGGGCTAGATTAAGACCCTACCTCAAAAAAGTAAAAACAAAAACAAAAAAACAGCAATATGTAAGGAATTAGTATTATGTGGGCAGAGGACAGGCCACACATGGGTAACAGCATTACATGAACAAGGAACAAGGAACTTTGATTCTAAAAATTTCTTTAAATATTTCCTCAAAGGAAAGGACTTAGGGGCAGGACTGGTAAACTTTGCTGACCCAGAACTCTGCTCATGTATGCTGTTTCTCTAAGCCCATCCTTTGCTTTCAACATTTCTGTGGTCAATTTGTCACTTTTAACATCTATTGCTTTCAATAGTAGTTAATATATCTCATGCATGCACATTGTTGTAGGCCAGGAGCAAACCAGGTCACTGAAGAAATAGAGCAAAGTGTATAGCTTAAGGTTATATCATCTTGTGTCAATATTGGTCACCTGTGCTGTTCAGGGCAGAAGGTAGAGAGCCCATGTTCTCCTCTTCTCAGGACAGCTGGGCAAGACAAGGGGAAATTCACCAAAACTTGCATGTACAGGAGTGGTCAGGAAGCCTGGAGAGCTTGCCCTCCCCTGACAAACGTATTTATAACCTTACGGTGATGGGCCTACCTTGGAGCTCAGTTGAGCCAGAGAGACAGCTGATTAGTTTGGGCTAGAGGCTGTCTCTGGAAGGGATCACTTTTGGGCTAAAGAGGCGGCTCAGTAGTTAAGGCACTCGCCTGCAAAATGCCTAAGGATGGGAGAACAATCCCCCAGTACCAACATAAAACCAGACGCACAGGTGGTGCATGCATCTGGCTTGTTTGTTGCAGCTAGAGACCCTGGCACGCTCTTTCTTTATCTGCCTCTTTGTATGTCTCTCAAATTAATTAATTAATTGATTATATTTTTTAAATTGCACTGCCTGAAGAATATAATTGAAAGTTCTTCAAGTGAAGATCCTAAAACCAAGGGACAAAACTAGTGGGTTTGTTGTTTATTTCAAATAAAAAAAAATTATAAGCATACAGAGAGAGGGAAGGAGAGAGAGAGAGGGAGGGAGGAGAGAAATAGAGGGCCTCCAGCCGCTGCACACGAACTAACTCCCAAGATGAATGCCCCACTGTGCCTTTGGCTTTCCGTGGGTCCTGGGGAATTGAACCCCGGTCGTTAGGCTTTGCAGGTAAGTGCCTTAATCGCTGAAACATCTCTCCAGCCCGTTTTGTTTTTTGAGACTTGGTGTCACTGTGTCGCCTAGGCAAATTTGATATCCTCCTGCCTCAGCCTCATGAGTGCTGAGACAGTAGGTGTTTGCTAACCATACTTGGCTTAAGTTTTCTTCAAAGCCCTGAAGAAACTAAGTTTGTTTATAAAAACTGGGAAACGTCCTGGTGCTTCCTCTGGTTTCCCAAGGAGTCCAATTCCTTAACTTTTTGCTTCCTTACCTAGAGCAAATTCCCAGTAAATTCTGCTCAGAGATCTTCCCTGAATGGGGGAAATCCCAAAGGCCTGGCCCCAGCCTCCTCCCGCCTCTACTGGCTGTCAGCTCAGCCAATAGACGAGCAGACGTCAAAGCTTTGGAAACAAGCGCGCCCCTCCCCCACGCGGGCTCAACGCGCTCCGGGCCTAGCGCCGCGTCCTCTCTGTCAATCAGAATCTTGAGCAGAAGGACAGACATTAGGACCAATCGCAAGATGGAACTTCTGAAAGGGAGGGCGGGAAACAGTTCACATTTAGACCAATCAATGCCGCATATACCTTGTGGGCCAAAGAGAGGCAGCCGGTCTAGCCCAATAGACCCATGGGGCGGCGCCCAACAGCCAATACCTGAGCCTCGGGGGCGGGGTGGAGCGGCAGGCGAGGAGCCCGTGCGCAGCGGGAGGTAGCCGGGCGAGTTCCGTGGCGCTTCTCCCGGCCGCGGCGCACGCACGTTTTGGTACCTTAGGCCGACACTGTTTGGGTGTCTGCGAGCTCCGCGGTGACAGCTTGGGCTCTGAGCGCGTGGCGGAGTCCGCACTGGAGAAGGAGCTTCTGGGCAGCGGAGCCCCGGATGTGAGGTACCCTACGCCCCTCTCCGCCGTCGTTCTGTCCGCGTGGTCACCGCCTCTTGGGCCCGGCGGGGGCTGGGTCCCTTTCTCTGCGCGCCCAGATCAACCGCGCTCAGGCGCTTCAGCCCCATCCAGCATTCGGGTTCTGGGTGCGAGTCCCTCGTCTCCCGGGATGACCCAGCTCTCTCCTCCTCCTCGTTCTCCAGTGCTGTTTGTCCTACAGACCCCCGTCCGCCACCTCTGTTCTTCCCTGTCTCCGCCAGTGAGCCTGGCACCCACAACCGCCCATCTGTCATCCTCGTCTTGGGAACCTATATTTTCCATTTACCATCTTGCAGGCAGCTGGAAGTTGAACGCAAGAAAGGCCGAAGGGGACGCGGAACGGGCCGTTTGTCAAGGTTGGGAGCTCGAATGGGTTTTGTTAATGGTATACTGTTGCTTTCTTCCTTCAGATGATTTCACCCTTCTAGAATCTTTGCCCCAATAAAGTTTTTGAGGTGATAGCTGCTAAACCTGCAGGATTAAAGGACATGGGCAGCAAGAGACTAGAAATGATATAATAAAGAACTTAACTGAAGCATGAATTTCCACTGTAAGGAAAGACTGGGCCATCCTATATGACCATAGAATATAAGATGTACTTTAACTGGACGGCGTGATCACACAGCCAACTTCTGAATGAACAGTACCAGCACTTGGTGTATTGCAAAGCAGGCTTCGATATTTTCTTTTTACACGAAATTTGTCACCTTTATAGCATAGATGGTACAGGTTTCTAGTAGTAGTGGTTCTAGCCATATGTTTCTAGATAATGCTTCACACTGTTGTGCCAGTTTACCGGAGAGAAACTAATCATTCTTAGTTGTGACAGTTCAGAGGCTTGAGAATATTAATTTAGACACCAGACAGTAAAAGTTTTTTTTTATTTTGGAAGTTAGAGGAAAGTGAGTATAGGAATAAGACGGATAGGTATCTAGTAGGAAGGGGAGGGCAGAGAAAGAGGTAAGTGTATGTGTGTGTACACAAAACCATGTACCTTTTTCTAGTGTCAGTTTCATAACTATATAAGCTAGAATTGTTTTCCCTAGTTTTCAGTGAGGAAATATAAACTGTGAAGTTAGCATATTCACTGTGCTTTGGCCAGATGTTGTAAGCTTTTGTGAAAAAGCCTTATTATTTTCTTAGCCTACTTGTAATATATGCACCAATATGCTCCCCTGTATTTTGTTATGTAAGTTTTTATTTGCAAGCAGAGAGAGCTAGAAGAAGAGAGACAGAGAGAGACACAGTGGGCGCACCAGGGTCTCCAGCTATTGCAAATGAACTCCAGATGCATGTGCCACTTTGAGCATCTGGCTTTACATTGGTATTGGGGAATCAAAACCAGGTTGTTAGGCTTTAAAGGCAAGCATCTTAACCGCTGAGCCATCTCTCCAGTCCTGTTATGTAAGTTTTTTTTTTTTTTTTTTTTTTGAGATAGGGTCTTGCTGTAGCCTAGGCTGACCTGTAGTTCACCATGTAGTCTCAGGCTAGTCTCGAACTCATGGCCCTCCCCCTATCTCTGCCTCCCCCAAGTGCTGGGATTAAAAGCGTGCACCACCATGCCAGCACCTGTTATGTAAGTTTTTATCTTGTTTACATAGAAATAAGTATATCAGAAAGAATTAAAAGCAGTCTTTACCCTGAGGTGACAACATTGTGTAATAGACCATATGTTTGGAACTTATTAATCACACTAAAAAAAGAAAGATCTTAAAAGTGTTCTAAACAATGCCCAGGTATCTGGAATAATAAAAATAGTGTCAGGCTGGGCGTGGTGGCACACACCTTTAATTCCAGCACTTGGGAGGCAGAGGTAGGAGGATCACCATGAGTTTGAGGCTACCCCGAGATTACATAGTGAATTCCAGGTCAGCCTTGGCTAGAGTGAGACCCTACCTCAAAAAAACAAAAACAAAATAATAATATTAATATTAATAATGTCAGTTATATCAGTCATCAAAGTCTTGGCCAAATTGTATATCACTGAGTTGATCATCATTATAAATTAGTATAAAGTCACAGCAGGAAATAATGCCTTCATAGACAGATGCAGAGGGGTTTTCCATGATAATTCGAAACCCATTTCATTTGATAGTGAAGATTAACCATCACCATGAATAACCTCAAAAGCACCACAAATATTAATTTTGGAGTTATGCAGTTACTATAAGCTGTATTCTGCTTTAGATGATAGATGCTAGAGATCAAGATCTACACTATAGGTTTTATATTTTGAGTAAGAAAGACAGCTAAAACCTGGGCGTGGTGGCATTCAGGAGGCAGAGGTAGGAGGATCTGATCCCAGTGAGTTCGAGACCACTCTGTGACTACATAGTGAATTCCAGGTCAGCCTGAGCTAGAGTGAGACCCTACCTCGAAAAATTGAAAAGAAAGACAGCTAAAGACCATAGGTTAACTCATCCAAGCTGAAACGTGATATACTTTCCAATGCTGCATAGTTCCCAAAATACTTCCATTTATTTTATTTTTTAAAAATATTTTATTTAGTTATAGAGGGGAGAGAGAGAGGCAGATAGAGAATGGGTATGCCAGGGCTGCTTTTAGCTGCTACAAGCAAACTCCAGATGCATGTGCCACCTTGTGCATCTGGCTTATGTGGGTCCTGAGGAGTCAAACCTGGGTCCTTTGGCTTTGCAGGCAAGTGTGTTAACTGCTAAGCCATCTCTCCAGCCCAAGGATACTTCTAGAGGGCTGGAGAGATGGCTTAGCGGTTAAGTGCTTGCCTGTGAAGCCTAAGGACCCCGGTTCGAGGCTTGGTTCCCCAGGTCCCACGTTAGCCAGATGCACAAGGGGGCACACGCGTCTGGAGTTCATTTGTGGAGGCTGGAAGCCCTGGCGCGCCCATTCTCTCTCTCCCTCTATCTGTCTTTCTCTGTGTGTCTATCACTCTCAAATTAATAAATAAAAATTAAAAAAAAAAACTTCTAGAACACTCTCTTCTGCTGTTTTCTATACTCTTCCTTTTGTGATTTTCTTCTTGACCTGTGTCAATTTCTGTCACTGATTGATTTATTTCAGAGCGACAGACAGAGAAAGAGGCAGATACATAGAGAGAATGGGCGTGCCAGGGCCTCCAGCCACTGCAAACGAACTGCAGACACATGTGCCCCTTGTGCATCTGGCTAACGTGGGTCCTGGGGAATCGATCCTTGAACCGGGGTCCTTAGGCTTCACAGGCAAGTGCTTAACCACTAAGCCAAATCTCCAGCCCTCATTGATTTTTGAGGCCATTTTCCCAAGTATCTTGTGAACCAAACTATGCTGACCTGATTTTTAAAAAATATTTTATATATTTATTTGAGAGAGAGAGAGTGGGTGCTTCAGGGCCTCTTGCCACTGCAAAGGAACTCCAGATGCATGAATCATCTTGTGCTTCTAGCTTTACATGGGTGCTGGGGAATCGAACCTGAGATCTTCGGCTTTGCTAGGAAGTGCCTAAATTTCCAAGCCATCTCTCCAGCTCCTGAAATTTTGAGTTACTGGCTCTGTTGTCTACCAAGTGAGAAACTGTGTTCTAACTCTTTTTTTTTTTAATTTTTATTAACATTTTCCATGATTATAAAATATATCCCATGGTAATTCCCTCCCTCCCTACCCCCACACTGTGTTCTAACTCTTGGGTCATCATTTGTTTGCCTATAGTTTTGTGAATATCGGAGTGGCCACCTGTGTGCCACAAAATGCATATGTAGGTAAGAGGACAACATCAGGTGTTAGTCTTTACCTTCTTCCTTCTTTGAGACAGGCTGTCTGTTGTTTTGCTGCTGGGGATGCCAGACAAGCTGGTCCACAAGCTTTGGGAGTCTCCTGATTCCTCTTCCCATTGCCATAGACATGTTGGTACTATAGATGTATGTGCCACTATACATTTGGCTTTATGTGAGTGCTAGGGATCTGGAGTCTGTTCTTCAGGCTTGAAAGTAAGCGGCTTGAAAGTAAGCACCTTTAACCACTGAGCAACCTCTTCAACCCCAATAACTCTGGCTTCTGACTGTGCTTCCTAATCTGAAAATTGGTGATTTGGGGCTGGAGAGATGGCTTAGTGGTTAAAGTGTCTGCTTGTATAGCCTAAGAACCCAGGTTCGATTTCCCATGTAAGTATTCATGTGAGCCAGGTACACAAGGGTCGCATGTTCCTGGAGCTTGCAGTGACTAGAGGCTCAGGTGCACCCATTTTCTCTTTCTCTCAAATAATAAATTAAAAATAATTAAAACTATTTTTAAAACAATTAGTGATTTGTGTTAGACATTTTTGAGTTTCTAGGAAGGAAAACACACATAGCCTGTGGTGATGAAGGATAAACATGAGTATGAATGGAAATCATTTAGAGCTGGGTGTGGTGACGCACGCCTTTAATCCCAGCACTCAGGAGGCAGAGGTAGGAGGATTGCCATGAGTTCAAGGCCACCCTGAGATTACATAGTGAATTCCAGGTCAGCCTGGGCTAGAGGGAGACACTACCTCAAAATAAAAACAAACAAGAAAAGGAAGTCATGTGTGTGTGTGTGTGTGTGTGTGTGTATACACATATATGTATATATGTACATATATATGTAAAACATAGGAACCCTAGTGTTTTCAAAACCTTCCATAACAACTTGACAATATTTAGGATAAATACGAGCTCCTGATACCTGCCTTCTTGTACTTTGTCCACCCAACATTCTTTTTGTTTTGTTTTGTTTTTCAAGGTAGAGTCTCACTGTAGCTCAGGCTGACCTGGGATTCACTGTGTGGTCTCAGGGTGGCCTCAAACTCATTTTGATCTTCCTACCTCTGCCTCCCGAGTGCTGAGATTAAAGGCGTGTGCCAACACACCCAGCTTCACCCAACATTCTTATTTCTCAAGGGAAAATGTTTAGCTGGACCAGTTAGTCACTTTTTAAAATGTATGATCCTGCCAAGTGTGGTGGTTGGGTAGAATGGTGCATGCCTTTAATCCCAGCACTTGTTTAGGCAGAGGTAGGAGGATCGCTGTGAATTCAAGGCTAGCCAGGAACTACAGAGTGAGTTCCAGGTCAGCCTGGGCTAATGAAACCCTGCCTGGAAAAAGCTAAAAAATATAAAGATCCATATTGGGCAGGATTTTGAGTCAAGCCAGGCTCTTGGTTAGTGATCTCCCTCAAATTCTCCCTGTGTGCTGCCTTTAGCTGAGGCACTGAGTCCTGGCCTTATCTCTAGTGGCCAAAGAAATAGAGTAGGTCTTATGTATTATTTGTGTCATAGACAAGGGTTTTATGAAAGTAACTCTTTAAAGGAAGTTACTTCACATATGGAGGGGGGTGGCTAGGAAAATGGCTCAGCAGTTAAAGGTGCTTATTGGCTGGGCTGGAGAGAGGGCTTAGCTGTTAAGGCACATGCCTGCAAAGCCTAAAGACCCAGGTTCAATTCTCCAGGTCCCACATAAACCAGATCCGCAAGGTAGTGCCTGCATCTGGAGTTCATTTGCAGTGGCTCTCTCCCCCTTTCTCTGTCATTCATAAATAAATAAATAAGAAAAACAGCAAAGCCAGGTGTTATGACATATGCCTTTAATCCCAGCACTTGGAAGGCAGAGGTAGGAGGATCACCTTGAGTTTGAGGCCACCCTGAGACTACATAGGAATTCCAGGTCAGCCTGAGCTGCAGTGAAACCTTACTTTAAAAAACCAAAAGGAAGAAAAAAGAAAGAAAGAAAGGTGCTTACTGGCAAAGCCTACTGCCCCATGTTCAGTTCTCTGGTACCCACATAAAGCCAGATGCAAAAAGTGACGACACAAGCGTCTGGCATCCATTTGCAGTAGCAAGAGACTCTGGAGCACTCATAGACAGACATCCCCCCCACACACACACAAGTATGAGAGAAAACATTTTAATTCTTATTTATTTGAGAGAAAGAGGTAGAGGCAGACAGAGAGAGTAAGAGTATGGGTGCCCCAGAGCCTCCTGCCACTGCAAACAAACTCCAGATACATATGCCACTCTACGTCTGGCTTTACATGAGCATTGAAGGACTGAACCCAGGCTGTCAGACGTTGCAAGCAAGAGCCTTTAACCTCTGAATTATCTCTCCAGCCCCCCAAATGATTTTTTCCCCATGGTTTTTGAGGTAGGGTCTCACTCTAGCTCAGGCTGACCTGGAATTCACTATGTACTCTCAGGGTGGTCCTGAACTCATGGCAATCCTCTTACCTCTGCCTCACAAGTACTTGGGATTAAAGACATGGCAAGGTTTTTGACTAGGTTTTCAATACCAGGCATATATTCTCTCCCGTGGAGGGGGTATCCCAAAAGGCTGCATGTTGCATAGCTCTTTCCAGCATTCTGACACAGTCAGTGGGGAGGAGATTACCATTTAGTTCTGGTGGGAAACCAATAGCCTTGACAATGGCCTGTAATGTTTTAGAAGCATCAAGGACCTCCCTAGCCAACAACTCTGAAAGATATCTCATCACAGGCACTGACATTTTTCTAATAACCATCTATGGCTTTTGGGCACACCATTATTCATGTCCATAGGATACTTCTGCCAAACCTTTTTTTTGTTTGTTTGTTTTGTTTTTTGAGGGAGGGTCTCACTCTAGCCCAGAATGACCTGGAATTCACTAGGTAGTCTCAGGCTGACCTGAATTCAACATTTGTTTTCTTGATAATAGCCATTCTTTAAGGAGTGAAGTGGAATCTCAAACTGGTGTTAATTTGCATTTCCCTGATGCAAAGGATGTAGAACATGTTTATTAGCCGTCTGTATTCTTTTGACAACTGTATCCAGCTCTATAGCGCAGTTAAAAAATATTTTATTTAATTTATTTATTTATTTGCAAGGAGAGAGAGAGAGAATATGGGGTTGCCAGGGCCTCTTTCCCTGCAAACGAACTCCAAATGCATACACCACTTTGTGCATCTGGCTTTACATGGGTACTGGCGAATTGAACCCAGACCACTAGGCTTTGCAAGCAAGTACCTTTAACTACTGAGCCATCTCCAGCCCCCTCCAGCTCACTTTTTGATTCAGTTGTTTGATTTTTTGGGGGGGGGGGCGGTGAGGTAGGGTTTCACTGTAGCTCAGGCTGCCCTGAAATTCAGTAGGTAGTCTCAGGTGGCCTCAAACTCATGGTGATGCTCCTACCTTTGCTTCCAAATTGCTGGGATTAAAGGCGTGTGCCACCATGCCCAGCTGTTTGATTTCTTACTAGTTTTCTTAAGTTCTTTGTATATCCTGCATATTTATCCTCTGTCAGATGTATAGCTGGCAAAAATTTTCTCTAGGTTGTCTCTGCTTTATTCGCAGTGTCCTTTGATGTACAAAAGTTTTCCAAATTCATGATATTGAGGTCTTTGATGCATTTGGACCTGAGTCTTGTGCATGAAAAGAGATGAGGATGTTTTCATCCTTCTAATTTTCCCAGCACCATTTGTTAAAGTGGCTGGTTTTTCTTTACTAAAAGTTTTTGACATTTTTGTCAAAAATCAGATGGCTGTAGCTGTCTGGGTTCACATCTGGGTTTTTCTGTTCCATTGATCTACGTGTCTGTTTTTGTGCCAGTATCATGCTGTTTTCGTTTCTATGGCTCTGTAATATATTTTAAAATCCAGTGTGGTGATACCACTGGCCTTATTTTGTGGCTCAAAATTGCTTTGATTAGTTAGGAGTGGTGAAGCACACCTTTAATCCCTGCACTTGGGAGGCAGAGGTAGGAGGATTGCCATGAGTTCAAGGCTACCTGGAGACTACATAGTAAATTCTAGGTCAACCTGAGCTGGAGTGAGACCCTATCTCAGGGAACAAAATGAATTGCTTTGACTGTTCAAGCTTTTTTGTGCTTCCAAGTGAGTTTTAGAATTGTTTTTTCTATTTCTGTGAAGAATGTCATTGGAATTTCCATGGGATTGCTTTAATTTTGTAGATTGCTTTTAGTAACATAGACATTTTCATAATATTGATTCTTCCAGTCTAAGAACATGGGATATCTTTCCATTCCTTAGTCTCCTGCAATTTATCTCCTGAGTGTTTTAAAGTTTTCATTGTAGTGATCCTTCACTTCTTGGTTAGGTTTATTCCAAGGTACTTTATTTATTTATTTACTTATTTTGGGCAATTGTGAATGGGAGTAATTCCCTGATTTCACACTAAGCATGGTTGTTGTTAGTATATAGGAAAGCTACTGATTTCTGTGTGTTTATTTTGCATCCTTCTATGTTATAAGTGTTCATAGGCTCGAACAGTTTTCTGGTAGAGCCTTTTGGGTTCCTTCTTGATAGAGCTATATCACCTGAAAATAATGATAATTTGACCTTTTCCTTTCCAATTTGTGTCTCTTGTCTTATTGCTATAGCTAAGACTACCAGTACTATATTAAATAAAAGTGGGGTGGGTGTGGGAGGCAGAAGTAGGAGGAGCAATGTAGATTCAAAGCCAGTATGGGACAACAGAGTGAGTTCCAGGTCAGCCTGGGCTAGAGTGACACCCTACCTCGAAAAAAACCAAAAAAAAAAATCACTGCATAAATAAAATGCAGACTAGAGGAATGTTATATAGTGTAAGTTTGAGTTGATTCATTTCATTTTCTTTAGAATTTTTAAAAATATCTTTATTTATTTATTTGAAAGCAGAGAGAGATACATGGACAGAATTGGGTACACCAGGACCTCCAGCCACTGCAAACAAACTCCAGATGTTTGCGCCGCTTTGTACATCTGGCTTTGTGTGGGTACTGGGGAATTGAACCCGAGTTGTAAGCTTTGCAAGCAAGCGCTTAACCACTGAGCTATCTCTCCAACCCCTCATTTTAAATTTTATAGTACAGTTATAGTACATATTATTGTCAAAATCAGAAAGCAATGGTAGGCAAAAAGGAAGGAAACCACAAAACCCTTTACAGATCCATCATTCTTGGAAAACAGTTGACATTTAATGGATATATTTTATACTTGCTATGTATATTCCTATGTATACATCCTTATATATATGTGTTATTTGTAATAGAAATGTGTTCATCCTGGGTGTTCTGTCTAGTCATTTTCATTTGATAAATCCCCTCAGGGAAATCTTTGGTACGTAATAAGAACTAGAATTTGGCCTAGTGAACATGTGGACATGTGATGATCAAATCTGAACCATTTCAGAGGCTTCATTAGGTATAGTTAGCATGAACTCGAGTATGGGCAGGTGATTATGTTTGTCACTATCATTCATGATAGAGGTGACTCATTGCCCATCAAAAGTAACTGGTTAAGTAAACCATAATGCACCCAAGCCATGAGATATTGTGTAGTTACAGAAAAGAAAGACCTATGTACTAATGGAGAAGAGTTCTGGATAGTGATGGAGAAGAGCTCTGGATAGTGAGTTTTATTATGCCAGTTATCAGGCTGAAGAGATGGCTCAGCAGTTAAGGGCACTTGCTTACAAAGCCTGCAGGACTGAGTTTGATTCCCCAGTATGCACATAAAGCCAGACACACAAAGTGGTGCATGTGTGTGGTGTTTGTTTGCAGTGGCACTCTGGTATGTTCATACTGTCTGTCTGTCTCAAATAAATAAAAATATTTAAACAAATTTAAAAGTGGAGAGATGGCTTAGTGGGTAAGTGCTTGCCTGTGAAGCCTAAGGACCCAGGTTCAAGGCTTGATTATCCAGGACCCATGTTAGCCAGATGCACAAGGGGGGTGCACGCATCTGGAGTTCGTTTGCAGTGGCTGGAAGCCCTGGCGTGCCCATTCTCTCTCTCTTTGTCTCTCTCTCTCTCTCTCTCTCTGCCTCTTTCTCTGTCACTCTCCAATAAAAAAAAATGAACAAAAATTAAAAAAAAAATTTATTTAATTATTATTTGAAAGGGGAGAGGGAGAGAATGGGCACACCTCAGGGTCTTCTGCCATTGTAAATGAACTCCAAATGCCTACCACCTTTTGCATCTGGCTTTATGTAGGTACTGGGGAATTGGACCCAGGTTGTTAGGCTTTGCAAGCAAGTGCCTTTAACCGCTGAACCATCTCTCCAGCCCTAGCCTCAGGATTTTGTGATTAAGCCTCATGCTTAATCCCCAGCTAGTGGAGCCTTACTGGAAGAGGTCCTTTGCTTAGGGTGGGCCTGCGGGTGTTATAGTCCAGTCCCATTTGCTGCATTCAGCTCATTCTACTTGCTTCCTGTTGTAATGTATGTAATACCTGGCTGTCTTCCTGTGCCATGATGAAACTTCTTGAAACTGTGTGCCAGAACTAACCCTTGCTTTCCCTGCCATTAGACTTAAAGCTGTGGGCTGAAACAAACCCTTCCCTTTTTTTTGGGGGGGGGGGGCAAAGTCCTATATAATGTTTTCTTGAAAAGACTGTGATTATTGCAAATTCTTTTAAATTTTTGACATATATGTACAAAATGTTTCTTTTTCATATTTCCTTATGTCTTTGAGAGAGAGGCAGAGAGAATGGGCACGCTCCTTCTGTCCTTCTCTTGTCTCCATTCTCACTTTCCTCTTTATCCCTTTCTTTTTTGGCTGGCCTCCAACTCACAGTGATCCTTTTACTTCTGCCTCCAGAATGCTGGAATTAAAGGTGTGAGCCACCAAGCCAGGCCCACCTACTATTTGAATGCCTTTTTCTTTTTTTGGCCTTCCTTTATTACCCATGACCACATGTTGATGGGCTTGTTGTTAACTGCTCCAAATCAAATCTTGTTTGTTTGTTTTTTGGTATGATGTACGTCTGTGTGACGTATGCTTGGCCCATGCAGTGGCCAGAGGAGCACATGAGGTACCTTCCTCCGTTGTTCTTCTACCCTGTTCTTACTTGAGCCAAAGTCTCTTACTGATCCTGGAGCTTGTGGGGCCCCTGCTCTACCTGAGGACCACAGTGCCTCTCCAGTCTTTGCTCCCAACATGACTATGGTTACAGATGTGTGTGGCTACAACAAGCTATTTATGTGAGTCCTGGGGATAAAGATTGAGAGATCTCTCAGGCCTCTTCAGGTCCTCATGCTTATAGGGGTACTGCTCTTAACTGCTGAGCTATGCCTCCAGCCTCAAATTTTGTCTTTTAAAACATGGAAATAAATAAAAGGTATTATGTTTTTTAAAACACAAACACACACACACACCATTCCTTTCTTAAGCTGCTTCTGGTTGGGTGTTTTATCCCAGCAGTGAGAAGCAACTGCTATAGACCCACTTGAGGTTTCATTATAGAATTCTTAGTGTTTGAGTTTTGCATTATGAAGATTTGAACTTTGTATAGTAGAGTATAGAAATGATATTGTGTGGGATTAGGATGAATGGGAACTGAAGCCAATAAGTACTCCTTTCAGACTGAATTATTTATTTGCAAGGGGAGGTTGTAGAAAGAGAGAGAGAATACGAATGACTCTGAATGGGCATGCCAGAACCTCTTGCTACTGCAAATGAACTCCAGGTGGATGTGCCACTTTGTGCATCTGGCTTTATATGGGTACTGGGGAACCAAACCCAAGTTTCCAGGCTTTGCAAGCAAGTACTTTAACTGCTGAGCCATCTGTCTTGCCTGTGGCTTGTATTTGTTTGAACTCATAAAGATAAAACATTGGGTGTGAGAGTCGTAAGTGGATGTCTGTGTTTCATGTCAAGATAGAATACACAGGACCCCTGGCTGTCCTCAAACTCACAGTGATCTTCCTACCTCTGTCTCCCAAGTGCTGGGACAAAAGGCATGTGTCATCACTCCTGGCTTATAGCTACACGTTTTTTGGGTTTTTTTTTTTTTTTTTTTTTTTTGGTGCTGACAACTGAACCCAGGGGCCTTGCCCTTGCTAGGCAAGTGCTCATCCACTGAGCCAAATCCCCAAACACATAGCTATACATTTTTAAAATTATTATTTATTGTTAGCTAGAGACAATACTAGTGTTGAGCTTAGGCATCATGTGTGGAATCTTTGAAGAATAAGGAAGCTCTGTAAGCCACACCTTTCCACAGAGGAGTTTTGCTTCAACAGGTTTTTCTGGCTTGTCAACTCTAGTTTCTATCCTTCTGTTGCTCATAGTCTCACCTTTTCAGTTACCAGCTGGTTCACATGGACAGTTTGAAGAAGTAACTGTATTCTGTACTCTTGAGTTGGGCACATTCCCTGCTTTGTTTCCTTCACCCTATGGACAATCGTTTGAGGAAAGGGAGGGAAAATTAGATTCCATAGATTAAGCCATTGGTTCTGAATTTTTGCTGCACATCAGAAACAACTAATGTTATGGGGTCCAGTGTTGCACTAAGACCACTAAGACTAAGTTATACTTGGTTAAGACCACTGACTCATGGAGTACAAAGCAAAGTTTTATTGGGCAAGGCTGATGTATCAGGACTGCACCCTTGAGGTCGGGATCTCTGAGTGTACCCTCTACTTCTCTCTCAGGCTCGTTTTAAAGCTGAAAACTGCAAAAGTGGAGGCGTGGCAGTGGTGTGAGGGACTGTCCAAACAGTTTATGCAAGCAAGCAGATGTGTACAGAAGTGAAACTTGCTCATGGCCCCAAGGTGGCCCTGATGTCAGGAACCAGGCACTCGGGATAGTTCCTGGAGCCAGGGAGGGCCTGGTGTTATCTCATGAGAAAGGACTAGCACACATTTTCTCAAGATGGGGCTGCTGAGGTGTTTTTCTTTCAAAATGATTGCCCTGTAGCCAGTGTTTCCTATTTCCTCTCCCCGTCTCACAAGATACTTAGTCAAATCGTTGACTTTTTTTTTCTGTGGGCAGGAGATTGTATTGTGTTCTCAGAACCATCAGTATTATAGCAGAGAGTTTAATACACATGGGCCTATGGTGAAGCCTAATATCAGAAGACCACTTATGTCAGTGATGAGGGTCGTCAACCATAGGCCACTAGAGAGCAATGACTGATACCAATTCTGGGAGGCATAGTGTTGCTTTCCCTCTTTTATGTTTCCTCAGACTAGTGCCAAGTGTGTCATGGGTAATGTCAGATTGATTAGTGTAGAAACAACAAGTTTCTTCTAAGGCCATACATAAGCCTCCCTGTTTCATAAAAAGCAAATCCAATCCCCTCCTGTTTTGTAACACTACTTCAGCTAGGGAGTCAACTTGTTGTTCTAAGCGACTAGTAGAATTTTCCAGGTGTCCCAAGTCTTGATCTGTCTGTTTGCTGAGCATCCACAGGTTCTTTTCTCCTATGATTAGGGCCACAGTCCCTAAGGCTTCTGACCCTGCTATCCCCATTCCTATTACCAGGGGGATTAGTATGGGATGTGAGTTTTCTTAGTTGGAGGGGGCTCAGGGAAGTTTCTGTCGGCTGTCCCATCATATAGGTAGACTTGGGGCATAACATGGACCAGGACACATAATTCTGTTGTGTTTGAAATGACTGAATTTGATATACGGTGTAAATTCTGCTGTACAAGCAATCCAGGTGGTAGGTGGGCTCTTTAGCCAATCTGTGCCTTCAGTTTGGTTAATAAAGAGTGGACTGGAGGCTGATGCCTTTATATGGGGACTCATCAAGGTTGTATTGTGTAGAAAGGAGACATAATCCTTGTCCTTGGAAGTCTCCTAATGTGACAGAGGGATGTTAAACCCAAGAGCATACCTGTTCACCATGTGTCTGGTTGATGGTATTAACTTTGTGTGGACCAGTGCCCAAGGTCCCATTGGCCCCTATGTCTGCATAATAAGGGGATGGGATCTAGGTAGAACCATCAGTCTCTGGTAAGAGCTGGATTTTTCTGGTTAGCAGAGGAGAAAACTGAATCCAGCATGCTGAGAAGGGAACCTTGGAGAGACGGAGGTTTCTTAGTGCTGTGGTCTGAAGCATTAAACAGGGGCTCATTCTGGAAAAGGGGGGTTAAGGTGTCCAAGTTGGCATTTGGTTCGATGAGGACAGATGGATGGTCTCTGTGGAGACGCCTCTGAATGGTAATAGTGGTTCCTGGGTCAGTCTCTGTTATATATAGGCATATTCCCCAAGTACGCCCTGTATCGCAATCATTTGTGGGATAGCCTAGGATCATAGTCTTTAGTTTAAAGGATGGGAAATAAACATCAATTACTTGGGCAGAAAGAAAGTTGTCTTTTTGGGTTCAGGAAGCTGTTGTCTCACAGCCCCACTTAGCACAGTGAAATTGTTGGCTATCTTGGCAGCATGAAGAGCTGGAAGCAGGACATGTATAAAACTGTAATTTCTCTGTATAAAATTGCTAGTTTACTTGGCAGGGGTGGCTCTAGGTTGGGGT
Organism: Jaculus jaculus; assembly: GCF_020740685.1. Lineage (NCBI taxonomy): Eukaryota > Metazoa > Chordata > Mammalia > Rodentia > Dipodidae > Jaculus > Jaculus jaculus. The sequence goes on from NC_059107.1 coordinate 64,314,946, forward strand.
TTGGGATATTCTAGGGAAAAGAGCACATATAGTATCAGAGAGGGTAGGGGCCTCATCATCATGCTTAGTTTGGGAAGCAAGGTCCTGGCCAGTGACAGTATCTCTTAGTTCCCATATATGTTTTCTTGGGGCATACATAGCGGTCTGGCTATGAAAGTGACACATACAAGAGCTATGTTAAGCATGTAAGTCTTATGTTTAGTGGATCTTCTGGATATTTCAGGATCTACCGTCTCTTGTCTTCCTTCAGTCCTTTCAGTGAGTCCTTGGGAATTGTTGCTCTTTTCACTTGAGAATGGTGAGTCCAGGTGCATATCCCGTCCACTTTCGCGGCCATTGGAGTGGTCCGGATGACCTGGTAAGGGCCTTCCAGTGGGGGTCCAACGTCCCAGTATGGTGTCTTTTGATCCAAACTCTGTTGCTGGGCTGAAAGGGTTTGGGGGCAAGCATTGTGTCTGAAAAGCAGCCTTGACTACTGGAAGAATTGATTCCTGGACTCTCTGCAAGGCTTGGGTAAAGTGAAGAAGTCTTTTATTAGTAAAGTCAGTTATCTGTTCAGGACCCATCCAGGGCAGGATGAGAGGGGGTTTTCCATACATAAGTTCAAATGGAGTGATTCCTTTTACGTAAGGGGTACATCTGACACTTAATAGGACAAAGGGAAGGAGTCCCACCCAGCCTCCGCCAGTCTCCAGGGTTAATTTAGAGTCTCCTTTAAGGTCCGATGCATCCTTTCTACCTGTCCTGATGAACTTTGAGGATGATAGGCACAATGTAATTTCCAATTGATCCCCAGTATCCTAGTCAATTTCTCAGTGAAGGCAGGGCGATTATCAGGTCCTATTTTTAGGGGCAGCCCATGATGGGGGGTTATCTTCTCAACAATATTTTAGCTTCTATTTGGGTTGTCTCAGACTTGGTAGGGAAGGCTTCTACCTATCCCGAAAAGGTATCAACATAAACAAGTAAATATTTATATCCATACTGCCCTGGCTTTACCTCTATGAAATCAACCTCCCAATATCTACCTGGATCTGTTTTCCTTTCCCACATCTCCATTGGTGGTACCTTTCCAGAGGAGGCATTTGTCTGTTGGCAGGCCTGACAGCAGGTGGTGATGTCCTTGATGATTGAGTCCATACCTGGGAAGAAAAACTCTTTTCTTATTATTTCAGATAACTTGTTGCTTCCCAAGTGAGTCCCTTCGTGTAGTTGCTTAGTTTTTGTCCTAGGGCTTGGGACAATAACAATTGTCCATTCTCCAGTTGATACCATCCTTGTGGGGTTTTTTTCTTTGTCAGATGGGAGGTGAGCTATAGGTCCTGCTTTGTGTATGTTGGTCTCTCAGGAAGAGTAGGTGCTGGGAGAGTGACCAGACAATCTGAAGGATGCTGAGAGGCAACATTCTTTGCTGTGAGGTCTGCCAATCTATTTCTTCTTGATTCTTTCTTCCCCTTTCTGATGGCCTGGACAGTGTATAAGGGCCACCTCGGTAGGTGCCCAGATGGCAGCCAATAAGTCCAGAATCTTGTCTTTATTTTTAATGTCTTTTTTTAATGTCTTTTTTAAATGTCTCTGTGGTCAATAGTCCTTGTTCCTGATAGATGGCCCGATGGACATGAGCCATGGCAAAGGCATAGTGGCTGCCTGTGTAGCTATTGACTGCTTTGTCCCTTCCCAATATCAGGGCCTTGGTTAAGGCTGTCAATTGGGCCTTTTGAGCTGATGTACTCTGTGGTAGGGTTGCAGCCCGCAGGGTTTCCTCCAGTGTCACCACTGCTGCCCTAGCATACCTGGTTCCATTTTGAACAAAATTGCTGTCATGTGAGAACATTACCAGGTCTGGATTCGGCCATCTATGTCCGTCAGATATGGGTGGAGTCCCTGGAAGGTGGACGTAATCTTCAGACAGTCATGTTGTGGAGCTAAAGCCTCATCAGTCTCTGGCAGCAGGGTAGCTGGCTTCCGGGCTTCAGTTTGACAAAATTGTATCCTTGCTCGGTCTAGGAGCAGGACCTGATAATGAGTTATGCATGAATTGGAGAGCTATTGGTTGGGCGGGGAGGCTTTTCAAGAGGATTTCAGTTGAATGTGGGGCTGTAATTGATAAAGACTGGCCCAAAGTCAGTTTATCAGCATCTCTAGTTAATATGTCAGTGGATGCTATGGCTCACAAACAGAGGGGTCCTCTAGCTGCTACAGGGTCCAATTTCTTTGACAAGTAGGCCACAGGGCATTTCCATGGTCCTAACTTTTGGGTTATGACTCCACTGGCTATACCCCTTTTTTCATCTAGATATAAATAAAGCCAGGCATGGTGGTGCACGCCTTTAATCCCAGCACTCGGGAGGCAGAGGTAGGAGGATTGCCATGAGTTCAAGGCTACCCTGAGATGACAGAGTTAATTCCAGGTCAGCCTGGACCAGAGTAAGACCCTACCTCGAAAAACCAATAATAATAATAATAATAATAATAATAATAATAATAATAGGGCTTGGTTAGATCTGGGAGAGCCAAGGCAGGGCCTATTGTTAGGGCTGACTTTTTAATTCCTGGAGTGCCTGTTCCTCAGTTTGAGTTTGAAGTCCTATTCTTGCCCCCTAGTGGCTTCATATAAGGGGTTGGCTAATTCAGCAGATCTAGGGATCCAGATTCTACAGTACCCCACTGATTCCAGAAACACTCGGGTCTGTCTCTCAGTTTGAGGCTCAGTGATTTGGGGGATGGCCTGAATCCTAGAAGCTGACAACATTCTCTTACCTGCTTGGAGTTTACATCCCAAGTAGGTTGCTTTACATGCACATAGCTGGGCTTTCTTGGCAGACACAGGGTAACCCAAGCTGTAGGTTGCCCAGAAGGAGTTCTGTCCCTCTCTTGTTTCCGCAGCCAGCAGGAGTTCATCTACATATTTCAGGAGAATAGCCTCTGGAATTTCCTGCTAGAAGGCCTGTAAATCCTTATGAAGAGCCTCATCAAAGAGGGTAGGAGAATTTTTAAAGCCCTGTGGAGGCCTAGTCCATGTTAATTGTCCATTTTTGCCTCTCTCCAAATCTGTTCATTCAAAAGCAAAAATTGGTTGACTCTCTTTCGCTAGTAGGCTGGTGAAGAAAGCATCTTTGAAGTCCAGTACAGTATATATTTGTCTTTCAGGAAGAAACATATTAAGCAGAGTATAAGGGTTGGGCACACTGGGATGTATATGTTATACCCACTTGCTTACTTTCCTTAGGTTTTGTACAGGCCTATATCCCATGTTTCACTAGCAGGAGAGGTTTATCCCAGGGGGGACTGGCAAGGTACTTAAATGCCAGACGGTAATAATTTATTGATAGATCTTCTTTTTTTTCAGTTTTTTTTTATTAATATAACAAAACATTTTCCACAATGACAATTGTGTGCAAACTCCAGCAATATTAGCCAGCCTGTTGGCATACCCTAGATCTTCTAGCTAATGCAGTACATAGACATTATACTCCAGCCAGAAGCAACTAGTAAATTCTGCTTGTCAGGAATACAATAAATAGTTTGCTTTCCCCTTTCCTTAAATTATTCTTATACTCATGCATCTCAGTTATTGGTTTACTAGACTCTATTAAACTCTGGAAATAAATTCTGGATTTAAATACAGCTGCCATCTCCCCAACCCAACAGCTAAGCAGAAAATAAAATAGAGAAATAGAGCAGGGTGTCTACAAAAAGCTGAGGTGTGTTTCTTTCTTTTCTTTAAGGAAGGGTATTGCTCTTGCCAAGGCAGACCTTGAACTCACCTCAGCTTCCCTGATGCTAGGGTTAAAGCCATGCGCCACCATATCCAGAATCCTAGCTGAGTTTCATCCGTACCTAGACCACTTAAAGCTATTCACTAGAAGAAAAGTTATCCAGCATAAGGCAAACAAAAGCCAGATTTGACTTTTAGATTCTTCACAGTTCGAACCATCAAGTCCACAGGAATATCCATGACCCCTCTGAAGGTCCTTGGACCATAACGTTTTGTGTCACCAGGGAAATGCCCAGCAGGTGGAGAAGGACTCCTAGGATGTTCAGCTTCACAAGATGGGGAGTTCAGAGTGGTATGCAACCAGATAAACAAGGTTTTAAGACCTTGTCACATAAAATAACACTATACATAAATACCATTCTGCAGGGATCTTTTAGTTTAAATTATATTGTCTATCACTATGTGAAAAAGCGGGCTAATAGTTCTACAATCTTAAGTAATTAAAAGGATAACCATTTAATCAATTTTCATCAATAAATCATTAGCCTAACTTCCATCTTGAGGCTGTCATAGTAATGGCCACTACCTGACGTGCATTCCTCTTCAGTGACAAAGGAATAAGCATAAACTTTATAACATTTAAGTGGTAGGTGGAGTCAGTGTTGAATAACCGCATAACTTTTCCTTAAATCCCTTTATTTCTACTAATAAATCCAGTTACTTTAGGCAATTCCATTTTATTCTCCATTGAGGATGAGCCATGTTATCACCACTATAGAACTTACTCCACATCCAGGCCGATTTCATCTAAATCATTCAGTCTTATCAATTTTAAGGTTTTTTTTTTTTAATTACCTTTTTATAACACTAAAACAGTATGTAAAACTTTAAAATGTTTTTCAAATATAGTAATATTCTGATATGTTAGATAATTAAATTACTGGGCAAGTGATCTCAATCAATTTTGTAAAGAGGTTCAACTAAATTTTTATTTAGCGAGGTGAGTTTCAACTATTCAAAAACTGGTAAATGAACCTATTACTGTGTGTCACCCTGAAATTTTTCCCTTATGAGACCATCTGTAAATCAAAATAAAAGTTGGCCAGATAACTATTAATGTTAACAGGTATATTGAGCAATAAACAACCCTTTTCATCTGATTGACATCTGTTCAGTTTTTATTGGTTTAGTATGAAAGCCCATTAAGTGACTCATTGGACTGGTCAAGGTAGGACACCTGCACAACACAAAAGGATTTTTAATGCACTTGGTTTTGTAGTAGTTTTCTGGTAGTCACATGCACATGCACACTTGCACACACACCGGTGGAGTACACTAGATACTGGTTCTGCCTCATTATCTGGTATATGTACTGTTCACAATTTGTGGTTTTGAAAATGGTATAACTGAACATGGCCAAGTGACACCCACTCGCTTCTTACAAAGCACTGGGGTTCAGCTGCCTTCTCAAGACGACAGGCTTTCAACACAAACTGAATGCAAGCACAAAAGACTGACATCTGGAAAAGATCAGGTCTTGGCTCCATTTTCTATCTTCTCAAACATGACTAAGAAAATGGTCACAAGTAATAACATCTACATGTGCAAAAGGAAGGCCTGTGAACTGGGGAGTGGGCCTGTATAGTATTATTGCCCTCAAGGAGTGTGCACAATCTAGATGTGCCAGCATGGAAAACCATCCTGCATTGAGGTTTTCCAAGAGGTCAACAAGACTGCCAAGAAGCCTCTGGTCTGTACCAACAGCTCGCTGTCTTCAGTACAGGCCTTCATGTTGTCAGCCACGCTGCTCCTGCAAAATCCTTAATGTAGAAGAGTTGTCAGTGCTGACAGTGGGCTACGAGCGGTGATGAAGGATGGAATCCATATGCACATGGAGCTTCATTTCAGTGTCAAGAATTTGAACAAGTTGATGCATGGATGGAAGATGGCCAGATTCCAGCTCGGACCACACAGGCACATCATTTAAGGTGATCTCAAATGCACCTGTTGACATGCACTGGTTCTCTTTCATGTTGCTCAGGAAGAAGACCATCATACAGGCATAGACCTTGTTTTCTTGGCCCCGCTGCCAGATGCTAGGAGCTTGTATGCCAAAGAAAACAAAAGGATCCTTGCCAACAATTATTAACCCTATTAATACTAGCTTGAAGATTGACAGGAAAGATGCTATGTGTCTATAAGTTGGTTGTGGAAGGTAATTTTCTCCTTCAATGTGGATGTCTGGATACCGCTGGCTAATAACTCACATGTATTCCTCAAACACCCGCCTATACCCTCAGGACACACAGATCTGGAACTTGAGCAGTGGGCCGTGGCACACTGCATCTTTAACCTCTTGCTGGGCACACTGCCCAGGTTGGCCGAGGCCTCGCTGCGGACCAGTGCCAACACTGCCACCAGGACCAGCAGCAGCCTCATCTTTGCTGACACATGGCAGCCGGCCCGAGTCTCTGTCTTCTTTTTTCAGTATTTATTTATTTTATTTATTTGAGGGAGAGACTAAGAGGCAGAGAGAATGGGTGTGCCAAGGCCTTCAGCCACTTGCAAATGAACTCCAGACGCATATGCCACCTTGTACATCTGGCTTACGTGGGTCCTGGGGAATTGAACCTGGGTCCTGTGGCTTTTCAGGCATGCGCCTTAACTGCTAAGCCATCTATCTCTCCAGCCCAATTGTCTTATACCTTCTTTTGCTTCCAGTGGCATTGGGTACTGTTTGACTCTCACTGGGGTTGCCATGCTCTTTAGTTCAACCACGATTGGGGTTGGTGTTTAGCCAACCTAGGGCTGTTAGTTTCAGCCCATACTTCTGGGAACTTGTCTTATAAAGAGGACAGGAGGTTTTGGTCTCATTCAATGTTAGGACCCCCTAATAGGAGGCATTCCTCTCCTAAAGGTACTATGATCAGGATCTCTGGTTTTTCCATCAATATCTCTACATTCTGACTTCCAAATTATATTTTAACTTTCATCTTATGTAATAAGTCTTTTCCCAGTAATGCGTAAGCAGACATTCAGGAATGACAAGAAAAGTATGTGTCATAGTACCTTTTCCGAGGTCCACTTGTCTTTTGGTAGTCTGGGGTTATGTTTTGACCCAGTTGTACCTTGTACCAGCATCTGTTTGCCCAAGAGGGATCCAGCTGCTTCCTGTAGCACTGGAAAATATGCCCCAATATCCACTAGAAACTCTACAGGCTTTCCCTTCACTTGCAGGCTCAGGGGGGAACTTCAAGCCCTGGCCCCCTCAGAATACATTTGCTGTGGGGTGTGGTGGTACATACCTTTAGTCCCACCACTTAGGAGGCTGAGGTAGGGGATTGCTCTGACTTTAAAGCCAACCTGGGGCTACAGAGTGAATTTCAGGTCATTCTGTGCTAGAGTAGTTAGTCACTGCCTTGAAGGGGAGGAAAAAAAAAAGAATGGACTAGGGAGATAGGTCTTTAAATAAAGTGCTTGCTATACAAGTGGGAGTATCTGAGTTTGGAGCTCCAGAGCCCACATGAAGCTGGATGATATAGTGTGTCTATAATCCCAGTGTACTTAGGGCAAGAAGGGAGGTCAGGACAGGAGTATCCTACAGAAGTTTGCAGGCTGGCTAGCACATTGGTGAAAAATGAAATACGCTGCCTTAAGGTGCAGGGTGAGGAACAGCACCCAAGGTTGTCCTCTGACCTCCACGCATGTGCTGTGGTGAGCACATGCTTTCACACATGGACACACAAAAATAAAGACCACATTTTCTCTTCCTATTTAAAAAAATATTTTATTTATTTATTTTTTTGTTTTTCAAGGTAGGGTATTACCCTAGCTCAGGCTCACCTGGAATTTACTATGTAGTTTCAGGGTGGCCTAAACCCACAGCAATACTCCTACCCCTGTCTCCCGAGTGCTGGGATTAAAAGCGGCGCCACCATGCTCAGCTTTTTAAATTTACTTATTGGAGACAGAGAAGGAGAGTGAATGGGCATGCCAGGGGCTCTAGCCACTGTAAACGAAACTCCAGATACATGTGCAAGCACCTTAACTGCTAAGCCATCCATCCCTCCAGCCCCTTTCTTCCTATTTTAATGTTAAGAAGACTGATCTATAGTAGGTTTAGAGCAGGGGTGTCCAATCTTTTGTTTTCTCTGAGCCACATTGAATGAAGAATTGTCTTGGACACACATTAAATGAACTTTTAGAAATTTGGCATGGGGAAGTTCTTATCCTCATCCTACCATATGGGTCTGGCCTAGAAATACTAAGCCTTGACATTTTTATCCCTCTTAACCTCCCCCCCCCCCCGCCATTTTTGAGATGGTTTCTCATTCTCTAATTCAGGCAGGCCTGGATCTCACTATGTAGCGCCACCTGACCTCAGACTTTCAGCAACCCTCTTGCCTCAACCTCCTGAGTTCAGGGATTATAGGTTGAGACACCCTATGCATGTGCATAGTGTGTGTGTACATATCTGTGCTGATGTGGCACCCTATAGGCTTGCCTGTGGTGTCCAGAAAACTGTCAGGTGTCTCCCTCTCCATTATTCACCCACATGTTTTTCCTTGTAAAAGAGTTTCATACTGATTTTTGAGCCCCAGTGATTCTACAGTCTCCATGACCACAACCAGCTATTTGCCTGCCTTCTAAAGAGGGAGTAACGTGCTTATACAGGAAGTGCCCTTAACTGCTGAGCTAGCTCTCCATTCCTCTTATTAAATTTTTTGCTTTCTTTTTTTTCTGGTTTTAACTTTTTACTGATACTGACAACTTCCATAAATATAGACAGTATACCATGATCATAATCCACTCCTACCACCCTCCCTTTTCTTCCTCCCAAATCCTCTCCCCAGTAAATCCCTTCTTTTTTTCGAACCTAGTCTCTTGTATTTTGATACCATCATTTTTTCCCCTCCTGTTACACAGTATTTGTGTGGGTAGTATCAGTCACTGTGAGGTTGTGAATAACATGGCCGCTTTGTGTCTGGAAGATAGTATTGTAAGCAGGTATACCCTTCCTTTGGCTCTTACATTCTTTCTGCCATCTCTTCCACAATGGACCCTGAGCCTTGGAGGGTGTGATAGAGATGTCTCAGTGCTGAACACTCCACTATCACTTCTCAGCACTATGGTGAGTTTTGAGTCATTACATCTGAAAAGAGAAGTTTCTCTAACCAAAAATAAGAGTAGTATTAATATTGTTGGTATAAACGTAAGTGTTTAGAGGGTAGTTTGGTAGATATAATAAATGCATTCAGTCAGACAGCAGCAGGTATTACTCCCCTAGGGCTTATGACCTCCCCAGCTTTTGATTAAGTTTTCAGTGACAAGCATGAATTCCCTTGTGTGGAGTGGGCGTCAAGCCCAGCATTCTGACAGCTAGTCAACAGGGAGGAGGCTTCCAGCTCAGCATCAGTTTGATTTCTCCATGACCTGCAGCCCAAGCATGTAGATTCTTCAACAATAGAGTCTTACCGTCTACTTCTGGTGGGCAATAAAGAGCATTGGCAATGGCCTGTAATGTTTCGAGTGCTACAAGAACCTCCTTGTCCAACAACTTGCTGGAAGGTATTCCATTCCTGGCACTGACATTTTTAGAATAACAATCTGGCTTCTGGGCACAGCATTATTCACCTCCAACCAGGATACTTCTGCCCACACTTTTTTTTTTTTTTTGTATTTTTTTTCTTTTCAGAATTTTTTTTTTTTTTTTTTTTTTTTTTTTGGTTTTTTGAGTCAGGGTCTCACTCTGGCTCATGCTGACCTAGAATTCACTATATAGTCTCAGGGTGGCCTTGAACTCACGGCGATCCTCCTACCTCTGCCTCCCAAGTGCTGGGATTAAAGGCGTGCGCCACCACGCCCGGCTTCAGAATTATTTTTAATTAACAGCTTCCATGATTATAAAAAATATTCCATGGTAATGCCCTCCCTCCCCCCACTTTCCCCTTTGAAACTCCATTCTCCATCATACCTCCTGCCCCTCTCAATCAGTCTCTTTTGTAATTTGATGTTATGATCTTTTCCTCATAATATGATGGTCTTTTGTAGGAAATGTCAGGCACTGTGAGGTCATGGATATCCAGGCTATTTTGTGTCTGGGAGAAGCACATTGTAAGGAGTCCTACCCTTACTTTGGCTGTTATATTCTTTCTGCCACCTCTTCCACAATGGACCCTGCGCCTTGGAAGGTGTGATAGAGATATTGTAGTACTGAGCACTCCGGTCACTTCTTTCCAGCACCATGATGCCTTCTGAGTCATCCCAAGGTTACTGCCATCTGAAAAGAAAAGATTCACTACCAAAAGTGAGAGTAGCATTAATATAAGGGTATGAACATTAAGAGAAATGATTACTAGGCAGTTTGATGAGCATAGTATATACATTTAGCCAGACAGCAGCAGATGTTACACCTCTAGAGCTCATGACTTAACCCTGTTTTAAGTTTTTAGTATCAGGGATGTATTCCCTCCCATGGATTGGGCCTCCAGTCCAATTAGAGAGCAGCTGGTTTCCACCGACCAATGTGCCACTATTGTACCCATTGACTCATTTGGCCTGGGTAGCCAAATATGAGGCTTGCAGTGTCCACTGTTGAGTATCTTCACTGGTGATTTCTCTTTCTCCCATTGAACTGCATGCAGAATGGCTTCTTCCAGCTTTCTGTCAGCTGGTCTACATGGAGGAGATTATCAGCTCAGTTCCAGCAGGATTTCTCAGTGGCCTTATAGCCAAAGTATGTGGAGTCTTCAGCAATAGGGTCTTAACATCTATTCCTGGTGGGAAACCAAGGGCCTCGGCAATGGCCTGTAATATTTTGGAGGCATCAGGGACAACCTCTTTGATAGGTCTCCCTCTGTCAAGATAACTCCTCTGATGCTCCTCCCGTAGCCTTGAGATGAAGGTTTACTTACGGAGCATGGAGACCCCAGGGTGCTGTACCACCAAGAAGTCTCATCCCACCCTGAATGAAGATTTCCCCATAGCTGTTTCCAGAAGCTCCTTGTCCCTGTCCAGGAATATGATACCCCAAACAATACTTCCATGGAGTTCACTATGTTGCTTGGGATTGTTACCCCTGCCTATTGATCCTCCCTCAGTGAGAGTTTACTTACAGAGCATGGAGACTTCAAAGAAACCACCTTGATGGAACTCAATGTTCCTTGATCTTTTTTGTATCTCCCCTTGAGACCACAAGATGTCATGGGGGTACCTGAGATCCCAGGTAAGGATCTCATGATCCTCCCCACACCTTTTCCCATGAGTTCACCCAGCTGCTTTTGATAAAGCTGGCAATAGTTGTTCAGTGCAGCTAGTAAAGTCGATGTCCATATGGCTTATTCCTAGCATCTTAAATTTTGATTAGCTCTCCTCCCATCCACTCCTCTCTTCGATCCCTTCCCCTAATCCCACTTAGACCATTCTATCCCCAGTATTCTGCTCCTCTGCTTACATATGTACTATACCCTCCCATTAATTCCTCCCCTTCTCCAGGCTCCCTTCTTAGCTTCCTGGCCACTACTACTGGTTTTTACTCCAACTCATGTACAAATATAAACATTTGAGGGGCTGTAGAGATGGCTTAGCGGTTAAGGCATTTGCCTGCAAAGCCAAAGGATCCCAGTTCAATTCTCCAGGTCCCACTTAAGCCAGATGCACTAGGGAGCACATGCATCTGGAGTTTGTTTGCAGTGGCTGGAGGCCTTAGTACACCCATTCTCTTCTTCTCTTTCCCTCTCTCTCAAATGAACGAATAAAATGTATTTAAAAAAACAAATATAAACATTTGAATCTAGGATCCACATATGCAAGAAAACATGGGCCTCTTCTTAATTATTTATTTGTTTGCAGAGAGAATGGGCACTTCACAGCCTCTTGCCACTGGGAACAAATTCCAGATGCAAGTGCCACTTTGTGCATCTGGTTTTATGTGAATACTGGGGAAACAAACTCAGGCCATAAAGCTTTGCAAGCAAGTACCTTGCCGTCTTTCCAGCCCTCTTCTTATTTATTATTATTTTTTTAAATAGTCACTTTTTTATTTAAACCATGCCTGGATTAAATACTTTTGAAAATTTATTTACAATCAGAGAGAGAGAATGGATGCACCAGGGTCTCCAGCCACCATGAAATGAACTCCAAACGCATGTGTCACTTTGTGCATCTGACTTTACGTAGGCACTGGGAGTTGAACTAGGGTTGTTGCAGCCCTCCTCTTATTAAACAACTGTACCTGTATGTAGTTGATAATTACAAAGTATGGTTGATTTTTCTAACAGTTACAGACTATCAGTTCCTGTTACTTTAAATTAAAGTCTTTGTCTTACAACTTGAGAAGCTTCTGAAAAGTTCTGAATATTTTAGGTTTATATTTCATCCTATATATTCACTTTTGCCTCTTTTGTTCTTGTTTAGATTTTATCATGATGAATGGTTCCAGTGTGGCAAATACATCATCCAATGTGAAATCCAAAGAGGACCAAGGGTTAAATGGGCATGAGGAAAAAGAAAATCCATTTGCCGAGTATATGTGGATGGAGAATGAAGAGGATTTCAATCGGCAGGTAAATAGAGGTGGAGGATGGGTCATATTTTCCCAGTATGCTAGAGTCCTTTTGCTCTACTTACATGAAATAACAAGTAGTAGTAAGTGGCCCTGGGCTCTTGAGTGCTAAAGGCTTGGGTAGGCTGACATACTCAGAGAACTATTGAAACTTCTGGTTCCAGGCCTTAGCCAGAGGTTCATAGCTGCAGGGGCTCAGGTTAGCATGTACTGCTCTGGGTTCTGGTTGCAGGAGCATGACGCTCAGAAAGTGGTGAAGTCCTCAGCTCTGGCAGCAATAGTCAGGGTGGTCTACCACACATACTTGGCCTTTGAGGTAGGGAAGCTGCCAGCACCCAGGACCAGTACTCACTGTTTCTGCCATCTGGTTCCCCAGCTTCCACCCCTACCATCCCATGTTGTCTCTGCTCCTTCCCTGGAGTTCTTCAGCTTTCCTCTTGCCACTACTGCCACAGCAACTGCCTTTGCTAAGGTCATGGCTCCTGCCACTCTACTGTAGGGTCACTGCTGCTCCCCTTTGTGTTGCTTTGCCACTCAGCATGCAGAGACATAACACCTGGGAGCAGCCTTTCCTTGGGCCTAGTGGTGCAGTACCAGAAGCAGTGCAGGCGAGTGTCCTGTTTGGCTCAGAAAGTGAACTGGACGTCCTGCTTTTTACAGACAGGGAAGGCAAAGGGATGGTGTGAGTGTAGCATGTAAATAAAGGGTTGTATTTGCCCAGTCACAAACATCTCACCGACTGATGGCTTCATACTGAATTACTGAGGAAGTGTTCCCTTCCCAACTTGAGTGAGAATAGCTGTGGGGTCATCTGAAGCTCATAGTTCCAAAGCTGGGCAGATTGCAAGGGTGGTTGTGACTGGAGAGAGGATGCAGAACAGTTATGCTTAGAGTAAAGTCTCCTGGAGCAGGAGCCAGGGCTTCGGGTTCATAGTCCTTGCAATTGGAATGTTCACGGAGTTGTCAGAAAGTATACAGACCAGCGGGCTGCCATGAAGCTAGTTCAACCAGTGGTCAGAAAAAGGGCTGTTGGGCTGGCAGTTCTTCAGGGCCAGGCTGCCAGGAAGAAGGGAAAGTCTTTTCTGTTTTCTTGCTCAAAGTCCTAAGCAGCCCCTTCTCAGGGCTTCTCTCATTCACAGAGAAAAACATTGCAGTAGGTCTGGCTGCATAGTGAGTTTGAGGCTAGACTGGTCTACATGTGAGACACTGTCTCAAAACAGCCAACCAAGATCTCAGAAAGAATAACTCAGGAGAGAAAGGAAGAATTCTTTTTTGGTGTTTTTTGTGATGTGTGTATATGTGTGTGTGTGAGAGATTTGGTGTGTTTGTTTGGTGAATGCATACATATGTTCCACTGTGGTGACACATCTGAGTACCTGTGAGGGGAAGGGTACCTGCAGCGGCCTAAGCAGAACATTGGATATCCCACTCCATCATTCTTCTGCCAGTTCTTCTTCTTATTATTTATTTGCAGATACAGAGAGAAATAGTGAGAAGGAGAGAGACATAGAGAATGGGAACACCAGAGTCTCCAGCTATTGCAGATGAACTCCGGACACATGCAATACTTTATCTGGCTTTTACATGAGTACTGGATAATTGAACTGGGGCCATTAGTCATTGCGAGCAAGTGCCTTAACCTCTGAGCCAGACAGACTGCAGGAAAGGGGATTGGAGGATGGTGAAGCAAGGGCCTTTATACTCGCTCACATCTGCAGAGTAAACAGCATTTGTGAAAACATGTAAAGATCCTAGTTACTATTTAGGGGAAATGTTTAAGGAATATGGAGTTGTTTAAATATTCAGGTTGTTTGTTTTTTTCTGAAAGAATACTGTGCAAATGACACAATTTTCTAGTGATTTTTCTATATCTTTCTAAGGCCCTGAAAATATTTATCTGCCTTGAGGGTCTTATTACTAGAATAGTGGGCCAGGAGCTGAATTGGTTTTGATTTAATTTCTTTTGTGGGCCTAGAGAGATGGCTTAGTTGTTAAAGCATTGCTTGTGAAGCCAAAGGACCCAGGTTCGATTCCCCAGTACCCACATAAGCCAGAGGCACAACTGGCACATTTGTCTGGAGTTTGTTTGCAGTGGCTAGAGGCCCTGGTGCTTCCATCCTCTCCCTCTCTCACTCTGTGTCAAATAAAATTTTTAAAAAAAAAAATCTAATCCCAGCACTCAAGAGGATCGCTAAGAGTTCAAGGCCACCCTGAGACTACATAGTGAATTCCAGGTCAGCCTGGGCTAGAGTGAGACCCTACCTCAAAAAGACAAACAAACAAACAAAAAAACCCAAAATAAATGAAATCTTTGTTGTGGGGGTAGGGTTGTGGTTTTTCAAGGTAGGGTCTCACTCTAGCCCAGGCTGACCTGGAATTCACTAAGCAGCATCAGGGTAGCCTCAAACTAAAAACAGTCCTCCTACCTCTGTCTCCTAAGTGCTAGCACTAAAGACGTGCACCACCATGCACAACTTTGATTTAATTTCCAATATCCAAGTAGTAGACTGATTACATGCCTCCCGTATCTTTTGCATACTGTCTGTAAAATGGGAAATTAAGGAAGATTGCTTTTTAGCAAATCAAGAAAACAGTATTTCCTGGAGGTCTTTCCATAAGGCTATATAAATGGAAAATACTTTTGTCACATAAAGGTCTGTGAAGACTGAAGTTTCTGCCATTTTGCATAACTATTTCCTTAGTTTTGTTGTTGATACAATTCATTTGAAAAAGTTTTAAAATCATGTTTTAGGGCTGGAGAGATGGCTTAGCTGTTAAGGTGCCTGTGAAGCCTAAAGACCCAGGTTTGATTCCCTAGTACCCACGTAAGCCAGATACACAAGGTGGCACATGCATCTGGAATTCATTTGCAGCAGCTGGAGGCCCTGTTGTGCCCATTCTCTCTCTCTCCAGTAAATGAATCAATAAATAAAATATTTTAAAATCATGTTTAACAGTCATTAGAAGTCTCTATATTCTGAGGTATAATGAGAGCCTCTGAAGGGCCTCAGGATGGGGAAAACTTTGAGTACCCCCCACCCACACACACACTCTGACACTCTGAGTTGTCCCCTCTGCCAGGTGGAGGAGGAGCTACAGGAGCAAGACTTCTTGGACCGCTGCTTCCAGGAGATGCTGGATGAAGAAGACCAAGACTGGTTCATTCCAGCACGGGACCTGCCTCAGGCTATGGGACAGTTGCAACAGCAGTTAAATGGACTGTCTATCAACAGTGACCATGATTCTGAAGATATTTTGGTAAGAGCCACAAATAGTGCCCATGTGACATAGTAAAAGAAAAGTGTTTGGTCTATAGTCTCCATTCTGCATCCTTTCTTTGTGGCCCTTCATCCTTCTCTCACAAGTCACTGAGACCTGAGTTTATGTGTCTTTACTCTTCAGAGCAGAGGGAAACATGTTGTCAGTGTCACCAGCTTTCATATCCCTCTAATGTACTAAATTGGGGCAAATTATACAAACCTGGGAACTAGAAAGGTTTGGTTCCAAAGAAGATTTGCTATTGTCTTATACTGTATTTAATACACTCTAGTTTTGAATGGCTCCTGTACAAAAAGCCTGTTCCTATTGGGAGAAACATGCTCCTGACTTACCTTCCATGCTGATGCAGTGTCTGAATTCTGTGAGCACTGTGGTTCCTGCACAGCTTGTGATCTGATGAATGGGTCCACAATGTACAGAGATAGGTACATGGACAGAGGGCAGACCACCAAAGCCTATGGGAAGATAGTAGTGTCCAGACTGGATTCATGAATTACTGCCTCTCACAAAATTAAGCTGTTCAGTGAATTGAAAAGCTTTTTGTAGAGTCAAACTTAGAAGCTTTGGATGAGGTTTTTAGAAGCCAAAAGGAGCAAATGAGCTTGGTTAGTACTGAGTATGTCTGGAACCTTTGAGAACAGCCCCTCAATGGCAGCCTGAGCTATAAGAAATTGTCTTCTTATGTTTAGGGGAAGAATTCTGGGGTAGAGCTTAGGGGTAGAATACTTGCCTAGCATGTAGGAGGTCTTGGGTTTAATCCCCAATACTGTAAAAACAAACAAAATACAAAAATATGTATATACACACATATATACATGAAAATAAGTTTTGTTGCTGGAGAGATGGCTCAGCAGGTGAAAGTGTTGATATGCAAACATGACCACCTGAGTTGGATCCTTAGTACCCATGTAAAAAGCCAAGCATGGCCTTGCATGCCTGTAACCCCAGTACTGAAACTTTCTAGGGTTTGCTGGTCAGCCAGTGTAACTGAAAAAGGGAACTAAGGCAGAGGGTAATAGAGGAGGAGCCCAGCATCCTCCTCTGGCCTCTATACACATGTGCAGGCACCATATGTACACACCACAAACACACCAAAAGTATAAATAACAAAAATAAGAAAATGAATTTTTTAAGGGTCACATATTCATATGAGCCTTTTAAAAAATATTTTATTGATTTATTTGAAAGAGAGAGAGAACATGGGTATGTCAGGCCCTCTAGCTACTGCAAATGAATTCCAGATGCATGTGGCCTCTTGTGCATCTGGCTTTATGTGGGTACTGGGGAATTGAACCTGGGTCCTTTGGCTTTGCAGGCAAGTGCCTCAACTGGTAAGCCATCTCTCCAGCCCCTTTATTTTTTTTTTTAATATTTTATTTGTTGATTTGTATGTAAGAGAGAGAACGGGCACATGCTGGGTCCTCTAGACACTGCAAAGGAACTCCAGACACATGTGCCACCTGTGCATCTGGTCCACATGGGTACTGGGGAATTGAACCTGGGTCCTTAAGCTTTGCAGGCAAGTGACTTAACATATATATTGTTGTTGTTGTTTTCGAGGTAGAGTCTTGCTGTAGCCTGGGCTGACCTGAAATTCACTATGTAGTCTCAGGGTGGCCTCGAATTCACAGCAATCCTCCTACTTCTGCCACCCAAGTGCTGGGATTAAAGGCCTGTGCCACCATGCATGGTAAATAAAATTTTAAAGAAGAAAACAGAAGGGAGATTTTGAGGGGAGGAAGGACAAGAGAGAGGAAGTACAATGATGCATATACATAAAATGTCATGAAAGTTGCTATTTTATATGCTTTATATGATAATTAAAAAGTCACAAAAAATATGATAAAGAATGCCGGGTGTGGTGGCGCATGCCTTTAATCCCAGCACTTGGGAGGCAGAGGTAGGATTGCCGTGAGTTCAAGGCCACCGTGAGACTACAGAGTTAATTGCAGGTCAGCCTGGACCAGAGTGAGACCCTACCTCGAAACCCCCCCCCAAAAAAAAAATATATATATATATGATAAAGTACAGCTGCCTTGAGATTTATTTTCTCTTGGTTCTTGTTTCAGAGCAAAAGTAACCTGAATCCAGATGCCAAGGAGTTTATTCCTGGAGTGAAGTACTAAGCCGACAACAGTTTTGAGAACGACCCGTCTGTCCCCACGTGGGACAGTGACGCACAGCAGTGTGCAGCTGAGGAGGGTGGCAAGGGTATATAGCTGGCTAGGAGAGGTGGCCTGACAGGATACTGTGGCTCTGGATAACCAGTGTGCTCAACCATACCCCAGAGCCTCTGAGCATTTCTCCTTAGTTTACTGACTTGTTTTAGAGCAGCTTCCTGCTTATTGTGTTACATTTTTAATCCACTCTCTGGAGTTAAGGAAATTGCAGTGGTTTTGTTCCCCATTGTTAGGAATGTTCTGCTGTCTTTAAGCAAAATAAGCTGACCAAGGGAAACTGGGTATTTTAAGAAATTACCCTTCTTACCCTGATGCAGGTCTGTCAGAAGCAAGGGACACTTGGGAGCTACTTATGGAGTTTATTAAGCTAGATAGCAAGAGGGAGAAACAGGAGGACCCAGTGGTACAAAGCCCAGCTCCCCTGGGCCCTGTTGTTTCCATGATGAACTTGGATCACTGATGGCCCCCAAGCCACTATCTTCCTGCCCTGAACTCAAGAAACAGACTTAAAGATTCATGGCTTATGGTGACTTTTGGTGATGGACTTACGAAGTTGTACCTCAGAAGAGGAAGGCTTGCCAGTGATTGTCACCACAGTCATTTAGCTACTGTTGTGCTATTGTTAAGCCTCTGTATGTACATACCACCACTCACCATGTGCCAGATGAAAGACATGCAGAGTTCCTTTGCCTTCTCACCCTACACAGTGTGCATACTCTGTGCATTCCTTTACATGCAGATCAGCTTTTTAAAAATATATTTATTTATTGGAGAGAAAGAGAGAGAACACTAGAACATGTGATAGAGCCTCTAGCCACTGCAAACAAACTCCAGATGCATGTGCCACTTTGTGCATCTGGCTTACGTGGGTCCTGGGGAAATTGAACCTGGGTCCTTAAGCTTTGCAGGCAAGCACCTTAACCATTAAGCCATCTCTCCAG
This sequence comes from Jaculus jaculus, assembly GCF_020740685.1. NCBI lineage: Eukaryota > Metazoa > Chordata > Mammalia > Rodentia > Dipodidae > Jaculus > Jaculus jaculus. The sequence continues at coordinate 64,333,627 of NC_059107.1, forward strand.
CTCCACCAGACCTATTTTTTTAAAGAAAATGGTGTGTTAAACAAAAGCTTGGGAGAGTCCTTCTGTTCTGCCATTAGCTCAAGTCAGGATATTGCTAGTTATTAGTCTTAAGTCTCTTTGGACATGTTTTGTTTTGTTTTCTCCAGTCCAAAGAGTACTTTTTCCTTGATGTTTTAATGCCCTCAGAAATATTTCTGTGCTTTTTCAAGAAAATATCTTTTTCCCCTGGACACTAATAAGCAACTCAGTTTGCAGTTGGGATGTTTGTTCCTATCCCTACATATCCAGATTGTCAGTTTCTAAATGTTAGGTTTGGAATTAGAAGACCAGCAAGACAGATTTCTTTAGGCACCAATTTTTTTTAAGTATTATTTATTTATTTGGAAGTAGAGATAGGAAAGAGAGAATGGGCACACCAGGGTCTTCAGCCACTGCTGCATACAAACTTCAGGTGTATGCGTCACTTTGTGCAGTACCCACTTTACATGGGTACTGAGGAATGAAACCTGGGTCTTTACACTTGGCAGACAAGCATGCCTTAACCGCTAAGCCATCTTTCCAGCCCATAGGCCCAAATTTTTAGTAACGCCAATGAGGGAATGGCAGAGTTCAGAGCAAGAAGTTGGAGAGGAAGCTGTGTACCACCTATTGTGAGAAAGAAAGAAGGTTTCAAAGTCGTCTTGTTGAGAACTAGCAAGGGGTGGTACACACACTGCTTTGTAGTGGCTGTCTGATTCGCTGTGAGGTGGGAATTTTGCAGCAGCTTCCTTAACAGGAGGTAACCTTCTTGGTGAGTTAGAGCAGGGCCACAGGGAGAGGGAAAAAGTAGGGGCAAAAGAACTTCTGAAACCTTTACCCTGGGTTTTCGTCTCTGGGTGTACTCTTTTTGTTTCTCCTGCCTGTAACTCGCTGGACATCTTGATAGCTGGACACAGGGAGCTGCTTTTGAGACTGGAAATAATAGTCAGCAGTGTTATGAGTGAGAGACTTCCAGAGGCCTGGTGATGGTGTGGCTTCTGTGTGATTGCCACTGTGCCATGTGATAGGCCTGGAAGTGAGAGGTCAGATAACTTGAAATAAAGTTGGTGTAAATTCAGTATGTGGATACGGAACAGAGGTTGGAAGAAACGACTAGGGTCTGGAAAGCTGAAAAAAATGCTTTTTTTTTTTAAACTATCCTAGACAAGTTTGGCAACTATTTTTTTAAAATAGTTTATTTTTATTTATTTATTTGACAGAGAAAGAGGGAGAGAGAAAGAGAATGAGTAGGTGTATGTACCAGAGCCTCCAGCCACTGCAAAGGAACTCCAGGTGCAGTGTGCCTGCTTGTGCATCTGGCTAATGTGGGTCCTGGGGAATCGAATCTGGGTCCTTTGGCTTTGCAGGCAAATTGCTTTAACCACTAAGCCATCCCTCCAGCCCCAAAATTGTTTTTCTTTTGAGCTCCCTTACTGATTTTTGTTTGTGACTCCTGCATGCTAGGTAAGCATGTTCCCCTGAGCTGTGTTGTGTCCTCACCCGCCCTTGTTGGCATTTGGAAACTCCCAGCTGATTTAAACAAACATCCACTTCTTTCCTCATTTGAGTCTCATGGGTGGCTCACATGTTATAAAGAGAAGCTTAAGGAACCCGTACTGGCAGACATTCACATTAATTCCCAAAGCCTTTTGAGAGAATGGAGTGGGAAACTTTCTGAGAAGACTTTTATTTCTGTGTCAGCTTTCAGCTGGTGGTACTGGCTGAGAGTATCAATAAAAGAAATCTCTACTGCTTCTCCCAATCTCCCAGAAAGCCAGTTGGAGCTTAGAGTTCTGAAGGCTGTTGGAAGAGTATATGGATTGCAGGAAGAGACTTTGGGTATCTCCATCATTTAGTGCAATGCACTGTTGTCTGGCTATCCAGCTAGAAAGACTTGTCCAGATTCAAAAGAATCCTGAAGCTTTGCTTTTTAGAAACCTGGAGGCTCAGCTCTCAGACTTGATCTCAGAGGCTTCTCCCAATTCCTGCTGGCCCGTTGTTTGTGGATGTTAGTCTTGAGCCTTGAAACTGAGGGCTGGTGTTGCTAGTCCTCGGACTCAGTGTTCTTACTCCAGGCTTGGGAAGCAGCACACAAGGTGACCCTTATTTAAAGCGTAGGATACCCATTTTCCTCCTGTGGCCTTTCACTGTCTACTTAATGTTGCAGGGTGGGAGCAGGATTGTGTATCAGAGTACAGGCCCAGCTCTGGAGTTTGCTATCTGCTTAGCAGAAAAGTTGTGGGGCTTGCTAGCCCTTCACTGGACACAGGCTGGGAGCAAGCCTCTGTGAACAACTTCGCAGAGGTTTTGGGTGTATGCAAGGCTGCATACAATTACCTTTCAGTGGGGAGAGTTGTCTATAAATGATCTTAATGTTCAATTTAAATCACTATTCTGTACGAATTTTGGGGGGAGTTTAGGTATGGTCTTACTCTAGCCCAGGCTGGCCTCGAACTTAACCTCTTACCTCTGCCTCCCATGTGCTTGGATTAAAGGTATGAACTACCATGCCTGGCTTAATTTTGTTTTTTATTGGCAACTATGAGTTTGAAAATTTGTATGAAAATGAAACATTGTATTTATAACAGTTGCTAGTCTGGCTAGTGCCAGTATTAGTTTAGTAGTGATTGAGTTTTGATTTTTGTTTAACTCTGAAACACCAAGATGGAAATAGTTTCTCTTTTTCCCTTCAAGAGAGAAAAAAAAGGAAGGAATGCCTCTTTAGGCATTTTGACTATAGCAGAAAATCTTAAAATATAGTATAGGCCTGGACATTGCAGCTGTGGGTCAGGGGCCAGTTTTTGTCTAGATTACTTGACTTTTGAAAGTGATCAAGAGCAAAACAGAAAAGATTGTAAAGAAAAAAAAGCTATTTTTTTTTCTTTGCAGTATTGGGAATATAAATTTAGGGCCTCACATAATAGGCAAACATGCTACCACTAAGCTACATTTCCAGCCTGAAAAAGGCAGTGTCTTTGTAGCATCTTTAGTTTCCAAAGTCACAACAGCTAATCTGTCTGCATTAAGGCTGTAAGACTGTGACTTAAAATAAATATATTTTAGTGAAATGCTAAAGAGCATGTTCTAAGTTGCTGTGCCAAGCTTTTGTTTTGACTTTAGAAAAAGAGGCAGGCAAATCCATCCTGAGAGTCAGCACATTGGAGTGATGAAATGGGAAGGGAAACAGCCTGCATGTATCTCGTTGGTCGGTCTGCACTACATGGATGTGTGACTGCCTGCCTTCTTGAGTCTGGCACCTCATGGTTGGAGGAGACAGGCCTCCAGTAAGGAGCTTGGTATTTCATGCTAGTAGAGTTTTATAGTTTTGGTGACACTAAGGATGGGATCCAGGAGAGCTCTAACAAATTATACTAGGTTGGAGGTGTGCACCTGATGTGACAGAACTTTGATTCCCTTGGTTGTCTGATGGAGAGAGAGCAGGCTAACACTGACTTGATGTGTGGTGGAGACCTTACTATCTACAGTTCCATAGGATTGATTGTGCCCTTGCTGCCACCAGGGGTGGTCAGTCCTGGGGGTTGCTTTGTGTGAATGCCTCCCTCAACTGTTGCTCAGCTGTTTTGTGGATTTCATCCAAGATTCGGCCAGCCACGACTTGGGATTTTCCTTGTTTTAATTTTTTCCCATGCAGAGGCTGGACTGGTGGCAGGGACAGAGAAGCAGGAATCCACCCAAGGAAACATTAAAGGTGACTGAACAGTACCTGCCCTCTGCCCTGCCACCCAACCCACTGTTGGACTTTGGGCTCCTTTGGAGGGAGCCATGGGACAAGGACAGCTGGACTCACTACTTTATGGGGTGTCAGCCCAGAGAGCTGCATGTCCTGCTCCTGAAAAGCAGTAGAGGGACCTGTACTGGGACAGGTGGCATTGTCTTCATTTTAAAACATTGAAAACGAAAATGCCCCTTTAGATTTTGTTGCTAAGAATGTCATTTGTATGACTGGCTGAGTTTTCTTCCCTTCAAACTGACTACCTTTTGCTTAAAATGAATAAACATTCTAGGTTATTCAATATTATAACAAAATTGAAATAAATTTTTCCTGTTTTTGTAGTTCTCAGAATCAAATTCAGGGCCCTGTGATGCTAGGCAAGCACTCTATTTATTTATTTATTATTTGAGAGCTATAGGCAGAGAGAGAATGGGCATGCCAGGGCTTCCAGCCACTGCAAATGAACTCCAGACGCCTGCGCCCCCTTTGCATCTGGCTAACATGGGTCCTGGGGAATTGAGCTTCGAACTGGGATCCTTAGGCTTCACAGGCAAGTGCTTAACTGCTAAACCATCTCTCCAGCCCTGTTTATTTATTTAGTTGAGAGTGACAGAGAAAGAGGCAGATAGAGAATGGGCAAACCAGGACCTCCAGCCACTGCAAACAAACTCTAGACGCATGCACCCCCTTGTGCATCTGGCTAATGTGGGTCCTGTGGAATCAAGCCTTGAACTGGGGTCCTTAGGCTTCACAGGCAAGCACTTAATGGCTAAGCCATCTCTTCAGCCCTGAAATGACAAATTTTTAATTTTTTTTTAATATTTATAAGCAGAGAGAAAGAGTAAGATTAGGCACACCAGGGCCTCCAGCCACTGCAAACGAACTCCAAATGCATTCGCCACTCTGTGCATCTGGCTATACTGGGGTATCAAACTCAAGCCATCAGGCTTTGTAAGCAAGCACCTTCCCATAAACTATATGGTTCATCCCAGCAGTGTGGAGCTGATGACAACCACGGAGCCATTTCTTTAGCCTTTAATGCATTTCTTAGAAAGTAGTGAGTAAATGTCTCACTTTGTAGATCCATGCTAAGGGAGACTTTTGTCTAGTTGATTGTGAGGTTTTAAAAATGTTTAAAGAGGCAGGAAAGATGGCTTAGCAGTTAAGGTGCTTGCCTGCAAAGCCCTAAGGACCCAGGTTTGATTCCCCAGATCCCACATAAGCCAAATGCATATGGTGGCACATGCATCTGGAGTTTATTTGCAGTGGCTGACATGCCCATTTTCTCTCTTTATCTGTATCTTTCTAATTAATAATTTAAAATGTTTAAAGCCAGAAAAGTGGTTGAAGATAAGGAAGCCCTTTTTAAATTAGTAGAGCTGTTACCTGTCACTCACAAGGCCCTGGTTCAGTCCTCGTACCACAAAAACGTCTTTTTAATAATGCATATTTTACATGTTAAATTCACTGATTTCATGTGTACAAACCAGTGATTTTAGTAACTTGCTTCAGTGCTAAAGGTATAACCCATATCATTTTCATCCCTCCTGTTGCAGTCAGCTTCACATTGCTTGGACAGACATCCAACCAGAAACAGCTTAAGGGAGGAAAGGGTTTATTACAGGGTTACAGCATCTAAGAGAAGTTCCATCAATGGTGGAAGAAACCTGGCTCACTCCATCATATATCATTTTAGCAGAGAAAAACCAATCCAGTAGGCACAAACCGCCAGAGCTGACTCTTCTGAACACACCTACTAGGGGTGGACTCTAAGATCCACCCCCAATGACTTGTTCCCTGTAGCAGGGATCTGCCTACTAGGGCCTGAAGTAGGAAGTTTAGTCCAAAAATGACTGAGTTGGGCTAGAGAGAAGGCTTAGCAGTTAAGGTGCTTGCATGCAAAGCCTAAGGACCCACATTTAACTCCCCAGATCCCACATAAGCCAGACACACAAGGTGACGTGCAAGGTCCACAAGGTGGTGCACACATCTGGAGTTAGATTATATGGGTGGGAGGCCTGCCAATTCCCAGGCTAGTCTGTTGGGCTTGCCACAAAGAAGGGCCGGGGGGTAGGTTGGAGAGATGTCTTAATGGTTAAGGTGCTTGCCTGTGAAGCCAAAGGACCCAGGTCCAAATCCCCAGGACCCACATAAAGCCAGATGCACAAAGTGGCACATGGGTCTGGAGTTTGTCTACAGTGGCTGGAGGCCCTAGTTTGCCTGACTCTATTTGCTTCTTTCTCTCAAATAACATTTTTAAAACAACTGACTTTGACTCTAGGAGCTGGAGAGATGGCTTGGTGGTTAAGACACTTACCTGCAAAGCTGAAGGACCCAGGCTCAGTTCCCAGTGCCCATGCAAAGCCAAATGCGCAAGGTGGTACATACATCAGGAGTTCCTCTGCAGTGGCTAGAGGAACTGGCACACCCATATTCTCTCTCTCCCTCTCTTTGCCTTTCTGTCAAATAAAAAAAAAAAATTGGAGGGGGGTGTGTTTCAAGGTAGGGCCTTGCTGTAGTCCAGGCTGACCTGGAATTCACTTGGTAGCCTTAGGGTGGCCTTGAACTCAGTGATCCTCCTACCTGTGCCTCCCAAGTACTAGGATTAAAGGTATGCATCACCATGCCCAAGTAAAATATTTTTTAAAAATGACTGAGTATGTAGGGCCATACATTCAAACTATCACATGAAACTACCACATCCTAAAGTAAGATCCTAGAGATTACTTTGGAGAAGGAGTTCTGGATGATATCTCAATAGATCCTTCACATTGATGTTGGACCAGATTAAATGAGTCTGTTCAACAGAAACAGGTGCACATCATTGCTGGTCACCTTATGTGACTACTGTTCATCTTCAAGTTCCATTTACAGCCATCAAAAAGTTCTGTATGCTACACAGGCTGATTATTTTTAGTTCAGTAGAATTTTAGGTACATTTCTACAGTGCTTGACAAAAAAATTATTTCTAGAATATGCTTGACAGTATATTCTAGAGGTAGCTTTCACTTGAGATTAGGTTCATCTTCTGAGAATATTAAAAAGTTGGGCTGGAAAGATGGCTTAGTGGTTAAAGCACTTGCCTGTGAAGCTAAGGATCTAGGCTTGATACCCCAGTTGCATCCTGTGGTGTATATGTTGAGTTCATTCGTTTGCAGTGGCTAGAGGTTCTTGTGTGCCCATTCTCGTTCATAAATTTTAAAAATACGTGTATTTTAAAAGTTAATGGATTTGTTAAAATACTAAAATATGAACATTTTTCTACCTTTTCTTTTTTCCCCCTTCACTTCCTTCCTTCTTATGTTCAGATTCTCATGTAGCCCAGGCTAGCCTCAAACTATGTAGCTGAAGCTGATCTTGAACTCCCAACCCTCCAGTCTCCATTTCCCATATACTGAAAGTAGGCACTCTTTCAAGCATTAAAGTTTCTTATTCTGGCCAGGCATGGTGGTGCACATCTTTAATCCCAGCACTTGGGAGGCAGAGGTAGGAGGATTGTCAAGAGTTTGAGGCCACATAGTGAATTCCAGGTCAGCCTGAGCTGCAGTGAGACCCTGCCTCAAAAAAAAAAAAAAAAAAAAAAAAGTTTCTTACTCTGTCTTAACTGGCACCAACAAAAGTCAATAATTACATTTTCTCGAAGCACCCTTCACTAGTATGAATCCTTCACTGACAAATGTCACTGACTCTACAGTAGGCAACCAGTATCCTTTTACATCAGTCATAAAACTCTGCTGAACAGATTCTGGGAAAGATGAAGTATTACAAGTAGGCTCTGAGGCTTGGTTCTTTTGTTTTTTCAAGGAAAGTTCTCACTGTAGCCCAGGCTGACCCTACCTCTACCTCCTGAGGCTGCAAATAAAGGCATGCATACCAGTACATAGTGAATTCTAGGTCAGCCTGGGCTAAAGAGAGACCCTACCTTGAGGAAAAAACAAAAACCAAAACTGTACTTCAGGACTGATACCAGACATGATCCAGGCTGACAGCACCTTCACAGCAGCCAGTGGTCCACTTGTCTCCCATCAGGACAAAGCTGCTTTAGAATTCTCCCCAGACTACAGCACTCAGTATCTTAACCACCTTGTCTGTGTCTTCCCACAGCTGCTCTAACCAGAGCCAGGTGAGCAGCCAGAACAGGTGGTCTAGCCATCTAGTCAGGTACTATGTACTTGGCCTTCTTGGTTCCCAGCAAGTTTCATAAATTTTATACTTCAGAATTCACTCACAGAAACTACCAAATGTCCTGCTCACCTCCAGTAACCAAATCCAATAAGGTAAAATTCTGATGAGAATCTTACCATCTCCTAAAGCCTATTGAGAGTCTCAAGAGAGGGTAATAAGACCTCAGAGCACTCATGGGAGGCACTGAGTTCTACCATGTGTACCAATTCAGGTCACAGGTTTCTGGCAGCCACACAGCATGGGTGGTGTGATGATAGGCATTGGGCAGCACAGGTAAGCCATCTGTCCAAGAGAATTATTGAGTACATGCAGGTCATAGACCAAGCCCCTGGGGCAGAGCTTTATGTCACACCTCACCCTGGAAAAAACATTCCCATGCTCACTGGGATAACTGCTAGAGGTGCCAAGGATGTGAAGAGCAAGAGGGCTTGAGAACCAAAGAGTGAGTAAAGTGCATTTATTTTTTTCTCTATGTATTTTTTTAAAAGAAAAGACTCCTCCCAGCACCCAATGTCCACTAGGCTTGGCACAGTGGGGCAGGACCAGCCCCTAGGAGAATGTGTAGGAGTAGAAGGCAATGGCGTTGACACTGTAGTCCATGGGGAGGACATGGCCAATGTGCCTGGCCCCCAGGCTGGCGCCCCCCAGCGCAGAGGAGTGCCTCAGCTTCATCAGGGTAAAGCTGGAGAAGGAGTTCTGTGCCTGCAGCTCTCGGCCGTGGGTCAGCGCCAGAAGGAAGCCTGGAGGGAAGCACACAAGGGCGGCATGAGCAGAGGTCAGCAGCTTGTATGGGGACCAGTGGGGAAGGCCAGAACACACATGCCAAGCACTTTAGTGGAGATGCTAAAGGGGCCCAAATACCAAACCCCCAATATCAGGGCTGGTGTGGATCTTGGCGCCAGCAGCCAGAAGGCCCTGCCTTCTTCTCAGTTCCAGAGCAGATGATGTGAGATGGGGGTCCAGTGGAGACCCTTTCACCATTTCAGAGTCGCAGAAGGCGTGCCACTGGCTGGCATTACTATTTTGCCATGCTTATCTTCCAATAATGGCAGTGCCTAGCGATGTAACCACAGGGGGATCATATGCTGGCTGAAGCTCCAAGTTAGACTTTTTTTTTTCCCCCAAAGTAGGGTCTTGTTCTCTAGCCCAGAGTGACCTGGAATTCACTATGTAGTCTCAGGGTAGCCTCAAACTCAAAATGATACGATCCACCTACCTCTGCCTCCCAAGTGCTGGGATTAAAGGTATGTGTCACCATGTCCAACTGGATTTTATTTTTTTTTTAACTTATTTGAGAGATAAAGGCAGGCAGACACACAGAGACAATGGGTGTACCAGGGCCTCCAGCCATTGCAAAAGAACTCCAGGTGCATGCGCCACCTTGTGCATCTGGCTTACATAGGTCCTGGGAAATCAAACTTAGGCTTTTCAGGCAAGCACCTTAACCTCTAAGTCATCTCTCCAGCCCCAGACTTTAATTTTTTTAGTGGTTATTTGTTATATCATTTAGAACAGGACATCTTTTCAGGGTTTGAGGAGCTGGGGTGTAGCTCAATAGTAAAGCCCAGGGTTAGCATGTATGCACTCTAGGATCAATTTCCAGCACCAAGGAGAGCTCAAGGAAGCTAGATGGGACACAGTGGGGGGGGGGGGGGGATTCAAGGCAGGAGGAAAGCCTGGAGCCTCAGCCCAGGCCTCACTCAGGGTGTAGGTCCCAGGTCCACTCTTTTACAGCCATTATCCCTGCCCTCCCCCAAGCCAGACTCACCTTCCTTCAGCAGCTCCCAGCTCTTCCACACGGAGCCCACACACAGAATAGGGAGGCCAATCTCCCCTTGGAACAAGACCTGGGCAGAGGGCAGAAAGTGGATGCTGTGACCAACCCAGCCTCTCAATGCCTTCCACTCCAGATACTTTCCCTCTAGCCAGGAAATAGAAGGTGGACTCAAGAAAGATCAGGGAGGAAAACAAGAATAAAGACAAGGTAGCAAAGGGAAAGATTAAACTATGGAGGGTGGAAGGGATGGACAGTACAGCACAGTACACTAAAATACTACATCAGATACAGTGGACAGGTCAGTCAAAAGAGGTACTGGGCTGGAGAGATGGCTTAGTGGTTAAGGCCTGTAAAGCCTCAAGACCTGGGTTTGATTCCCTAGGACCCACATAAGCCAGATGTACAAGGTGGCATATTCATGTGGAGTTCATGTGCAGTGACTAGAGGCCCTGGCATGCCCATTTTCTCTACCTGCCCCTCCCTCCCTCCCTTTCCAATAAATAAAGTGAAAAAAGAGGGGTGGTACCCTATCAAAGGACTTGTGGTATGCAGTTTGCTCATAGTGTGATGACATAGCAGGATGTGATATGACAGTACTGTAATCCAATGGTAAGGATCAAACCTGGCCAAGCTACTGCCCACTATCCTGTCCCACCTCAACTCACCGGGTCAATCTCCGGCAACACTGCTACGACATGTCTGCCCAACATCTCCCCAGCCTTCCTGAAGATGTACCGGGAAAGGGGGTCTCCCTGCTGTGCACCTGGGCAGGGAGAAGGAAGAAGGTGGGAAGATACAGGGGCAGCCTGCCTTGGACCACTCACTCCCAGAGGTAGGGTGGCAAGTTCAGGAGCACCTAGAGCTAGTGAAGTCCCTGTCTGGATGGGCTGTCCCCTACATGCAGTAAAGCAAGGCTTTCCACCACCCCTCTCCCTGTATCCCAGACATCTTTCCCTCCATGGAGGTAGCCCACCATGCCCTAGGAAGAGGCCTTCCCCCAAAGTACCCTGTCATCGGGGCAAGAGCATAAAGACACTTGTAGGACGTTACTGTGTCATCCCTGAATCTTGGCCCCATGGACTTGGGACTCTGCCTAAGATGAAGCTCCCTCTTGGTTCCCCAGCACTTCAGCAGTCTACCCCTTTCCTGTCCTGGCTGGGTGCTGGAGTTCTCAGTTCTAGGATAAACATGCCCTTGCTAAGGGGGAGTGGGGCTTGCAGTGAGGAAGCTAGGTACAGAAACATAGACCCCATGTTCAGCTTCTCCTGAGCCCACGAAATATGTTCTTTCAACCCCTCATTCTCTGGTGTAAATGGTTTTAAAGGGAGGTTACAGGTGCTTGCTTACAAAACCTGCAGGACTGAATTCAATTCCCCAATGCCCACATAAAGCCAGATGCACACTGTGATGCATGTATGGAGTTGGTTTGCAGCAGCAAGAGGCCTTGGCATACCCATTCTCTCTCAAATTAAAAAAAAGGGGGGGGGATGGCTGGGGAAATAGCAGTTAAAGAACTTCCTTGTAAAGCCAATTGCATAAAGTGGTGCATGTATCTGGAGTTGATTTGCAGTGGTAGGAGGCCTTGGCACACCCATCGAATCTCTTGCTCAAATAAATAAATTTTTTCCTTTAAAGGTATAGACTTGTCCAAAGGACAATGGCTTCATAAGGTTCTCAAATCCAGGCCTGTAGGTTACACAAGCACTATGGCCATTAGGGAGAGAAACATCATCACTGTGAGCACAAGTCTGCCTTTGGCCTTCGCCCTGGCCCTCCCCACCAAGGTGAGGGCAGAACATTGAGGTTGGTCACTTGCTGAAAGGGACACAGTGTCCAGACCTACCTTCACTTCACCCTGTCCCTTAATCAGACACAACTTTGGGGAACAAAGCCAGATATAGCCCTGACCACCACCAGTACCTTCTGCAATTTTCCGGCAAAACCCAGCAAATGTGCATTTATCAAAGTCCCTATACAAGTGGGTGAGGATTCCTAGCCGATCTGGCACCTGAGAGAGACAGAGGGCACAGGACAAGTATTGATAACAAAGAAACACCAAGTCTCAACCATGCTGGCCTTCCTGATGTCTTTTTGGATAAACAAGTTTGAGGTAGTTTTTTCCTCCACCACATGTAGCAATTTGAGATTTCTCATTTGAGAAGTTTTGTTTGTCCAACATTGATCTCATTGTTTTCAATTTAAAGAGGTTATGCAGTTCCTTAAGGAACTCTTGTAAGGAATTCTTCAGTTGGAAGAATCTAAAGACTATTGCATGCTGAAACTCTCTTTGAGTCACAACACACATAAGCAGACCAAATGCTGGTAAGTTTAAAGTACAACCAAGAAGGGGATAAGTAGATTAATTTCTCCCAAATTTAGTTGACCTTAACTTTTCTAATTACCAACGAACCAGGAACATACTAATTTTATACAGTCTCAGCCTTGCTGGCAATTCTGTAAAAGGAACTAGTTTCTAAGAGGTCACACCAGGAATGCTAGTGGAGTTCACAGCCAACTGCATTGACCAGTAGCTTCACTGCACCCCATATCTCGTACTACTCAAGTGCTTTCTCCCTTGACCCTGGTCCTTCCCTGCTCCATTTTAATCACAATCCCTCAGCCGTGAGAAGACAGGCCCTCCCATCTAGCACCTTAATCTTCCTTGCCTAAACAGCTGGACAGAAAGATGGCCCAGCTGAGGCCCCAAACAAACAGATCTTCCTTCTCTCCTTTCCACCCCTCCCATCTTTCACTTCTGCCCCTGGAGTTAAGCCAAACAAAGATGTAAATTCCCAGTGCATGGGAGCAGGCTGCCTTTGCCCAACTCATGCAGGCCAGAAAGCAGGGCAGGCTCCAAAGCACTTTCACAGATCCTACCTATATCCTTTGTGCCAACCTCCCCTTCCTTTTTATCCTTGTTCATAATGCTATCTGCTCTCCTCAGCCAGCAATTTCAGGATGCCAACACCCTTCCTCATAACCCCTCTAGAATGCATTGCCCATACCACTCTGAACCCTGTCTTTACCTTCTCCAACTTCACCTCACAGATCCAGCCCACCCTGGCCCAGACATGCATGCTCACGGGGGTTGGGAAATACCTGAAAGTAGTTGAACATGGCCTGCTTCACATAGCCAATATCATGAGGAGCTGCCTCTAGGTTGTCAATGGAATCAAACACTATTTTCACGGCCTGGTGTGCGATCCAGTAGGCTGCCAGGAGCAGAGAGTGAAGAAGTTGCCAGTCTCAGAGGGAGTCCCCTCACCAGGAAGGACACTCAAGCAGAGGTTGGGTCAGTGGTCAGCTGGGGCTTACTGCAAATTAGGTTTCCTGGTTCCCAGCCGTGGGAGGGAGGAGGCTTTTACTCACATTGTATCTGACTGACCCACATAAGGGAAAGCTGGAGGGGGAGACCGAACAGGTAAGCCTAAGTCAAACAAACTCCCACTCAAAGACAAAGTCAGGCAGTTGTCACACACACCAGCAGTCACAGCATAAGCGGAACCCAAAGGCCCTATAGAAATGTACACATGCTGCACCAAAAGAGATGAACGTGAGAGATGTTTCCACACCCCTTCCCACCAGCAGCTACAGCCTTACCCTTCTGTTTCAACCATTCCCTAAGGTCTCCAAAAACCAACAAATGTAAGCCACACTGCTGTGCTGAGACATAAGTCTGAATTGTGGGTTCAAGACACTGCTGAGGAGCAAGATGGGCAGTTCTGTGAGGTGCCAACCACCATCATGCATTTGGGCTAGTCCCTAGGGGCTTCAGCAGGCAGGGAGGGAGGGAAGCACTCACCTGAGCCCTCGTCTCCCATCATGTGGCCCCAGCCACCACAGCCACTCTCAGAGCCATCGGGGTTGATAAGCCTACAGTTGGAGCCTGTCCCTGAAATAAGCACGATCCCACCTGGGGAGAAGACAGCAGAGGGAGGTCAGCAGGGGACATTGAGGAAGATGGGAGAAACCAGTCCCCCAGGCAAAGGATCACCACCCAGCCTCCCCAAGAAAACAGCACAACTAGCTTCCAGCCTGAGGAAGGACCAGGTTTCAGAGAAACTTGGTCACAGGGAACCCTTCTCCATAGACAGTGGAATATGGGAATATGAATCGGCACCTCCTCTAGCAAATGTGGCTCCCTGCCATATGGGCTTTACTGACGAAAGGAATCCACTTCAATCACCTGTAGAGGCCTGTCCACGCTGTTTTCTAGTCTGCCTGCCTTTCCTCACCCTGGTCACAGGGATACATGTGAGTCCGGCTCCCCCCACACCAAGCCTAGCCGGGGGTGGGGGAGAGCAGTACCATGCTTCTTGGTCTGGGTGGTTTTTCTGCTTGCCTCTACTTTATAGTTTGGGGTAACTTCTCACTTTAATTACATGTATGATTTTCCTCTGGTCTCTGAATGTACCACATGCACATTTCCCTGGCACTCCAGATCCACCATGTGGGTGCTTTCTCTAACTCTAGGCCTGCTACCTGTGTAATTTCTCTAAACTTGAAGTAACCATGAGTGGAACTCTACTACTTATTTTGCCTCCAAATTTCTTGGTCTCTGCTTTGATATTTTCTCTTCTTCCTTAACTCACCACCATTTTCCCTCTTCACTTTCTTCCATGGGGAAACTCAGGGTGGGTACTATGGGTATTCCTTCTAAATCTCCCTCATAAGCAGGTAGATTCTATCTTTCATGTGTTTATGACTCTATGCCTACCATCTCTCTTAAATGAATCTCACAGGCTATGCTGTGCCTTCCACACAAGTGTGTGTCTCTTACTTCCACGTGCTTCAGACTCTGCTCTACACCTTCTACCTAGATCCCAATTCCCCTTAAAGAAACCCTACAATTTGTGATTTCTCCCTAAGTAAACTTAATTTATCCTTCTTGAGTCTGTCTTCATCAATTCTTTGTTAAAGGTAGGATAGGACCCAAAACTTGGGTTCATAAATTTGGGGGACCCCTCCTGAACCCCAAAATCTTGCATCATTTTGATCATCAGCACTGGAAAACAGGCACATGACTATTCGCATTTCTAATGAGAAAACCAAAACTAAAAGACTTTCCACCCATGAATTCTCCAAACCAGAGAGCTGCCAAACAAGCTGAGCTTCCATTTTTTCTGTGTGCCTGTATATGGTAGGCACAGGTATGTGCAGATGCACACCCCATGCACATGCTTTCAGAGGCCACAGAACATTGGGTGTCTTCTTACTGCTCATCCACATATTTCCTTGAGATTGGGGTCTCGCCCTCAACCCAGAGCCATCAATGAATCCCAGTGACTCTCCAAGTGTTCCCCACCCAGAACTAGGGAGAAAAACATGCATGGATCCATGTCCAGATTTTCTTCCTTATTTTTTTGAGGCAGGATCTCACCCTAGCTCAGGCTGACCTGGAATTCACTCTGCAGCCCCAGGCTGGCCTCAAACTTATAGCAAAACTCCTACACCTCAACCTTCTGAGTGCTGGGGCTAAAGGCATGTAGCACCACACCAGCTTTTTTTTTTTTTTAAACGTGGGTCCCAGGGAGTCAAACTTGGCAGTGGCCCAAGAGACCCTCTTTAGGTGGCAAGCACTCTTTTTAAGGGCTGAACCATATCCCCAGTAAGACACTGTCTTGCTAAATAACCATGGCTAGCCTGTAGCTATGTAGCCAACAGGTTAACCTCAAACTTCCAGTAATCCTCTTGCCTCTGAGTGCTGGGATCACAGACAAATGCCACCGTGCCAGGTGAGATGCCAGGGTGTGTGTTTTAGTGTACTTAGTGTACTCATGCACATGTGCTCCTGCAGAGCTTCATGCTTGCAGCAGAGGGCGCCCACTTGTAGCGGCTGGCAAAACTTTGTCCTGCTCTATTGCTCTTCTACTTTCGCATTTTAAGCTGCAGTCTCGTACACATGCCAACTTATTTTTCACAAACCTGGGGCCTCTGCTCCCCTTTTGCAGGGCAGAAGTTACAGGTACCTGATATGTGGGATCTGAAGATTTATATTCTGGAAGTTTCAGGTTCCCTGAGGCACTCATGTTTGTGCAGGAAATGCACTTAATCTCTGAGCCATCTCTCCAGTCCAGGATTCAGTTTTGACTTGTTTTGCAGTGCTGGGATGGAACCCTACTTGCCCAGATTTAAACACCAATGTTATGATGACAGCACTCTTAGGCTATTACAGAATCATCCACTTTCTCCTTAGTGCCCCTAGATTCTGGCACACCCTCAGGGCTTCTGCAGTGAAGTCTTATTCTTAGTTCCTAGCCAGGCACCTTTCCTGCCCTCCTGCCTCTGTCTCCTGGACCTTGATCTAAGCAAGGAATTATGCTCAAGAAAGGAGAGTTGGGGGAATGTGAAAGCAGCTGCCTTTTATATATTTGCACACAACTTTTTTTTTTTTTGAGAGAGAGAGAGAATGGGCACACTAAGACCTTTTGTCACTGCAAACAAACTCCAGACACATTTGCCACTCTGTGCATCCAATTTTGCTTGAGCACTAAAGAACTGAATGCAGGCCAGCAGGCTTTGCAAGCAAGTGCTTTTAACCACTGAGCTATCTCCCCAGTCCATGCAACACAGCTTCCGCCAGCTCTCTAAGAAGCTTTCCTGCCAAGAAAACCAGTTCTCAGCCTTACAGCTCCCTCCACCTCCTCACCATCGGGCGTGGCTGTGGCAATCGAGCCAGCAGCATCAGTGGTGATTAAATAGCTTTCACTCAGGTATGGAAATCGGTCCCTCAGCTCCTCCATCAGGATCCTCACCGCATCCTCCTGCTCCCCTCCACTCAGGGACAGACCCTAGGCCATGAGGGAGAGGAACAAGGTAAGCAGAGGAGCAATGGAGCTGGCAGAGCCCCAGTCCTTTTCTCAATTCCCTCCTTCGCCAGCTCCTGTTCACCACATGAGACCATACCCTGCCCATCCAGCCCCTACCTGCATAGACGAGGGACAAACGGAAAAGTGGGACTTAGCAGTGGCATATTTGGAAGACACAGTGCTTAGAACAATCAGGCAGAGAAGCAAGATGAAGAGAGGTTGAGAGGTATGTCTGGTTTGACATACATAAAGATTTGGCTGTGTCTGCACATGCCTCTTGCATGTCCAGGGAGTAGCCAGAGCCACAGCAACCCAGGTGGAAGATCTGACTCTGTGTTGACCATGTTAGAATAATTCAGGTTATTTTACTTTCTCAGCAACTCTTAGTATTCACATTTTCTAAATGAGAAAGCTGAGGCTTAATGAGTGACAAAGCTGAGATTCAAATCAAGACACAAATGGTTCTCTGGAGCCCTGTGCTCCTGCAATATACTCACAGTCTATAAGTGGCCAATGAAGCTATGAGAATGGGCATGATCATAAATTTTGACAGCAAGAACCTGGACCTGAACATAGTCATCAAACACATCCAGTTCACACTGACCACCCACCTCAGAATTGTTGCTGGCTTAATGCCCAGGCTCCACTGGACTCACCAAACTCCTCAGAGGTACCAGAGGATCCACCCCTGCTTTCCGCTTGGCTCTGTTCACCATCTCGTTGATCCTCTCCACACACTTGTCTGTCCCAATCAGCTGGCCCCAAAAGGGAAGGGGGAGTTACAAAGGCCTGCAGAACCTGGGTTGCCCTTCCAGCCACAAGGAGCCCCAGCCACCATTTCAGTAAGAATTACAGAACATAAAATCAAAACCAAGCCCCATGGGGCCCCACAGTAGCTTTTACCCAGTGGTTTGTGCTCAGTCCATCTGCTTCTGCCAGGATCTGCCCATCCTCTGACAGTAAAAGAACCTTGGACCGCGTGCCTCCCCTGCAGAACACAAGAGGACAATCAGTCTTGTTCAGAAAAACCTGCAGATGGAGCTAAGCTTGTGCATTCCTGTGGCAGGAGAGCCCAGCCTGAGGCAGACAGCTTCAGCCCATCACTCAACCCACAACTGGTTTTGCTCACTCAACCCACAACTAACTGGTTTTGCATCTGCTGTGCTATGGAAACAGAAGTGGTGTGATGGTGGGGGGAGTTCTAGCTCAGAGCCCCCTGCAGTGTCCTCCTTATTCGCAAGACCTTATTCATCACATGGACCTTAAAATTTCTCTGATATGGCCTCCTGTCACCCCAAAACCCACACACACAAACACACTAAGCCCTCCAGCTATCAGTGTTCTCTGTATCAAGGGGACATTTCAGTTGTCTACTGTCTGTTTCTCAGCAGATCGTGGGCTCCACTAGCTCAAGCTCCAAATTGGCTATCTAGCTTACTAGCCCAGATCATGGCTCAAGCACCCCATGGTAAACACAGTGGGGGAGAACAGCATGTGTCTCCACTCCTCTCACAATAGCGAACAGATGCTTCCAAGATCCAGCTCCAACTGCCACAGTCTTCCAGGTACCCTGTGAGAAATGCTGACGGAACTGTGGGAAGGGGGTTATTACATATATATATATATATATATATATATATATATATATATATGCAAACGAACCAACCCTCCAAAGCTGAATCGTGGGGAAAATGGCAGTTGAGAGACATGGTGGAATGTATGTGCCCTACTGATCAGTAACTAGTACCTTTTAGAAAGTCTTAGGACACTGAAGACCCGCTGATAAAATTTAAAGGCAACAAAGTTACCTGTAGGAAGTTGTTTTTTGTTTGTAAGTGTACAAACACAGGACTGAGGAGATCCATCTTAACCACTCAAAGACTAAATCGTTAGCAGTGAGCAGAGCCTGCCAGTAAAGTGACTCCAACCTCAGATTGAAAAGTAAAGTGCTCTGGGTTACACCCACCTTCTAGCAGGTCCTAGTTTGACACACCCAGATTTACAGAATGTGTCCCTGGCAGGAGGCTTGCAAGGTAAGCAATCATCTTGCACATTCTTGTCTTCACACATGTGGCAACTAAAGGCCAGACCTTTACCAGTCATGGCCGTGCCTGGGAGCAGAGCTACTACAAAAGCCCAAAGGACAAGCTTCTGGGCAGGGAAAATGCAAGAACAGAGGGTTAAATCCAAAAGGAGAGGCCTGTTGTGCTGACAGCGACGGCGGGTTCTCGGGCATGAGGACAAGCGCTCAGGCTGGCAGCTGTCAGCCCGCCCGCGGTTTTCCTCTAGAAACACGCTGGCCCCGCAGCTTCGGCCTCGGGCCCACTTCCCAGCGCGCCGGGCAACTTCCCACCGGACACCTGTTCAGCAAACTCTCAGAGATAAGACCCGGGAAACCCACCGCGCGGCTCTGCCCGCGGGGCGCCGCGGGGGCGCAGTTCCCGGCAGAAAGGGGCGTGGCCCCGCCGGGAAATACAAAGGGCCTCGGGTGGGGCCGAGCCGGGCGTGGGGTGTCTGCGGGGCGCGCGGCTCCGCTGCGCGTGCACACGACCCTCGCGGCGCAGGCCCCGCAGGGGCGCGAAGCCGCCGCCCACCCACTTGCGCCGCTACCTCCCACGCACCCCGGCCGGGACGGCCACGCCGCCCGCTCCGGGCGCCAGCGTCGGGTCGGACTCACCCCTCGACACCCCCGTAGAGCGCGGCCATGCTGCTGCAGTCGCCGCCACAGCTCCCGCGGCGGCCGCCTCCCCCGCGGCAGCAGCTTCCCTCTCGCGCGCCGGGCGCCGCCCACGTCACGTGACCCGGGCTCCGGCGCGCGTGCGCGGGGCGTAGCCTGGCCGCCTCCCTGGGCCCGGGTTGGCGGGAGGTCTGGCCCTCGCTGGGCTCTCCTCCGTCGCCGCGCTTCCGGACACCGCACGGGGGTCGGAGCGGGACTCGAGGGCGCCGGAAGCTACCCGCAGCCGGGTGTCGGCTCGTGGGTGATGCGTGCCCCGCCGCCTCTGGAGCCACAGGCGCGCTGGCCGGTCTTGGAGTTCTGAGCAGATGAAGTTTGCAGGGACACAGACTGCCTGACAAACAAACAGCAGATGGGGTTTGACAGGGTCTCAGGCGGACCTCTAACTCTTGACCCTCCTGCCTTAAAGATGGCATCTGCCCTGTCCTACAATGATCCGGGGAATAGAAGGAGGAAAATACTAGGAAGACTGGGAGACAAGTTTGGTTCTAGGCCCACCTAGAGCACCTTTGCTGGCCATGAGAGTGGTGAACTACCCTTAGCATTTCTTCAAGAACATCAGATGCCTTCATAGACAAGGATGCATACTCCTCCTTTTTTTCTTTTTTCACTCTAGCCCATGCTGACCTGGAATTCACTATGTAGTCTCAGGGTCTCACTACCATTCTTCTACCTCTGCCTCTAGTGCTGGGATTAAAAGTGTGAGCCACCACGCTTGGCCAGTAACATTATTTCTAACCACGTATTACAACAGCGGAAATTGAAACTCTTGAAATCAAATTAATTAGCCTTAGTTTCCACAAATAATACACGTTTCTTACTACAGTTGTGGGTACTACTATATTGATAAGGAAGTAAAGATGTAATGCAGGAAGGTGTTCATTATCCTTTAAATAGCTTTGTAGGGCTGGAGAGATGGCTGAGCGGTAAGACATTGGCCTGCAAAGCCTAAGGACCTGGGTTTGATTTGCAGTAGCTAGATGCCCTGGTGCTCCCAGTCTCCCAACCCCCACCCCTTCAAATAAATAAGATATTTTAAATAGCTTTGTAAAGTATAATGCCCCTCTGCCCTGCCCTGCCCTGCCCTGCCCTGGGCTTGCAACCTCTCAGCATCTGTCCCTATGATGCTCATGAGGTTGGTAATGTCCTCATAATAATTTGCAAGCCACACAGCCTTGTTCTGTACCCTACTTTGTCCTCACTGCCCCACAGAGGCCATAGGCACAGGAGAAACAGAATGGGTGGGAAGAGGAACAGTGGAAAAATTTGCCTCCCAAATCCATTTATGATTTGGAAGCAGAGGACATTTGCCCCAAGGTCCTTGACAGATTGTATTTCTTTAGTTCACAAAATACAACCACATCTGGTTTTGCTCATTTCTGTTCTCAGAGCAAACCTTCCTACCAGACACATAGAAGCTCCTTCAATAGTTTGTTTTTGTTGGTTGGTTGGTTCCTCCCCCTCTCCTCTCCGCTCAAGGTAGGGTCTTACTCTAGCCCAGGCTGACCTGGAATTCACTAGGTATTCTCAGGGTGGCCTTGAACTCATGGTGATCCTCCTACCGCTGCCTCCCGAGTGCTGAGATTAAAGGTGTGTGCCACCACATCCAGCACAGTTGGTTGGATTTTTGAAACAAAGTTTCATTCCAGTCCAGCCCTACTTGAAACTCACTATGTAATCCAGGCTGGCCTCAAACTCGCAGTAATCCTCCTTACCCTTCCTTCCTCCTGAGTGCTAACCTGAAATTCCCTATATAGCCCAGGCTGGCCTTGAACTCATAGCAGTCCTACTACTGCTGCCTCCTGAGTTCTGGGATTAAAGGTGTGTGACAACACACCTGACCCTTCTATAGTTTTGAGCATGCAGATGAACTATAAATTTCTACTATGACTGTGTCCAGTGGTAGATGTCCCATTCTAAACTGAGGAATAAGCAAATTTCGTGACATAGATGAATTTCATCACAGACTGGTGAGAGAAACACACGGAAAAATAAGGAGTGAAATTGTGGACTAAGGACCAGGAAAGACATGTGATACTGGAGCCTTAAAAGGGATTGTTCTAATGCACTCCAGTACATGTACCTCAGCTTTGTGCTTTGAAACATCCTAGCAGGTTCCATAGAGCAGGACAAATGAGAGGGGAGATCTTGAAACAGGGAGACACTTTAAAAGCAAGAGATGAGAGCCGGGCGTGGTGATGCACGCCTTTAATCCCAGTACTCGGGAAGCAGAGGTAGAGGATTGCCGTGAGTTCAAGGCCACCCTGAGACTACATAGTTAATTCCAGGTCAACCTGGGCCAGAGTGAGACCTACCTCAAAAAAAAAAAAAAAAAAAAAAAAAAAAGATGAGCAATAACATGATAAAGGATGAGACTGACTGGGGACGGCGGGAGATTCACGTGGAGCTCATGCTGACCCGCTAATGGGATAGGGAGAAAGAACAGCTGCATTCGCTTTCCACAGTGAAAGGGTTTGGGTGGGGGAGGGGTTATACAGGTAGCTGCAGAGTAAGGGAAGGGCTCTTCCAAAGAAACCCAGAGGGCAGAGTGCATGCTGGATTCTCAGAGAGCAGAAGCAAGTGGAGATAAATGGCTTAAATACCTTGTGAAGTCTGTTCAGCCCCACAGAGATGGAAAAACACTGGACATGGGAGCACACGCCTGTAATCCCAGGAGATGGAAGACATAGTGAGTTTGAAGCCAGATGCAATACTATATGCGTATAAACAGAAAGGCCTTGTCTACCTTGATCTGATGAAGTGATTCTGTAGGTCATAGGGGCTTCAGGCCAGAGCAAACCAGATTGGCTTGTGTCTTCTTCTCTAACCCTGTAGGTACATGTATGTGGATTTAGATAAAGGTGTCAGTCTACAAGTAGGTGTGCTCATATTTATACATCTGATCTTGCATATGTTTTTGAGGGACCAAGTGCATCTGAAGATGTACCTGAGGTAACATCAGTATGTACTGTTCAGTACTAAGGAGTTTATGGCATTACAACAAGCATATTGATCCTTGAGGGAACCGAGGCTGTCCTGCACACCTAGGCATCTTTGGGCAGTGCTTGACTTGCAAGCATAACCAGTGTTGGTGGAGCTGGTTTCCACCAGATTACAAAGACCCACTCACGCATATTGCCTCCAGCTTGGATTCCACTACATCATACTGGTAGCACTACAGCACTGTGGGCAAGTGTTTGGACCACAGACATTGGTGGTCATTGCAGATCAGATAGTTGTTATGATTATTTTCAAGAAAAGTGCCTGACACACATTTACTAGCATGCCACCAGGTACAGGGCTATTTTGGTTGTTGTTTTATTTTAGTTTCCCCCCTCCCCCAGGCTGACCTGAAACTTACTCTGTAGTACCAAGATGGCCTAGGTGATCCTCCTACCTCTGCTTCCTGAGTGCTAGGATTAAAGGTGTGCACCGCCATGCCCTTTTTAGTTGTTTTTTTTAAAGGTGTGCACTACCACACCTGGCTTCTTTCTGCTTGCCGCTCGCTCTCTTTCTTTCTTTCTTTTTGAGAGAGAGAACGAGAATGGGAGCATCAGGGCCTTCAGGCTCTGCAAATGAACTCCAGACGTCTACACCACCTTGTACAGCTGGTTCACGTGGGTCCTGGGAAATTGAACCTGGGTCCTTTGGCTTTGTAGGCAAGCACCTTAACTGCTAACCCATCTCTCCAGCCCTAGTTTTGTTTCTTTGTTTTTTGAGGAAGGGTTTCATTCTAGTCCAGGCTGACCTGGAATTCACTATGTAGTCTCAGGCTGGTCTCAAACTCACAATGATCCTCCTACCTCTGCCTCCTAAGTGCTGGGATTAAAGGCGTATGCCACCATGTTTGGCCCTAGTTTTGTTTTTTGTTGTTGTTGCTTTTGGTTTTTCGAGGTAGGGGTTTCACTCTAGCTCATGCTGACCTGGAATTCACTATGTAGTCTCAGGATGGCCTCGAACTCAAGGCAATCCTCCTACCTCTGCCTCCTAAGTGCTGGCATTAAAGGTGTGCACCACCATGCCCAGCTCCTAGTTTTGTTTTTGAGACAAAGATTTCATTATGTAACCTGGGCTAGTCTTTAACCCACTTTGCAACCCAGACTAGCCTGAAATTTGTGGTGAACCCCTTGCCTCAGCCTTCTGAGTGCTTGGATTATATGCATGTGCCACTATGCCCAGATTGAACTTTTGGTTTTCTTTTTTTTCCTATCTATCTGTCTGTCTTTCTGTTTATTATTGTTGAGGTAGTGACCTAGCTGTTTACTCAGGCTAGCTCGGGACTCTTGGGCTCAAGTATTCCTCCTGCCTCAGCCTCCCAAGTAGCTGGGACTAGGTGTATAGCATTATGCCCGGACTGTTTCATTTTTTAAATATTTTATTTTTACTTATTTGAGAGAGCGAGGGGGAAGAATATATGCACCAGGGCCCCCAGCCACTGCAAACAAACTCCAAAAGCATGCATCACCTTGTGCATCTGGCTTACATGGGTCCTGGGGAATTGAAGCTGGGTCCTTTGGCTATGCAGGGAAGAATCTTAAGTGCTTAGCCATCTCTCCAGCCCCTGTGGTTTTATTTATTTATTTATGAGAGAGAGAGAATGGGTGTGCCAGGATCCCCAGCCACTGCAAACAAACTCTAGACACATGCAGCCCTTTGTGCATCTGATTTACGTGGATCCTGACAAATTGAACCTGGGTCCTTTGGCTTTTCAGGCAAGTGCCTTAATGGTAATTCTCCTACTTTTGCCTCCCAAATGCTGGGATTAAAGGCATGTGCCACCACTCCCTGCCCCTTGTTTTTAAAATTACTGCAATTTTATTGAGACAATTATGGATTCATGCAGTTGTGAAATAATGCAGACATCTGTTTCTCTCATGGTAACATCTTGCTCCACTGCAGTATGATAGTTCAACTTTTAAGGGGTAGGCAGGGACAGGCAATCCCTAGTGATCACAGAAGTGGTTGCCTCCAGCCAGACAGAACACAGCACAAGGCAGGCAGTGATTTTAACTGGCCCCAGCGGGACCACTGCTTGCACTGAAGCTCCATATACTGTTAAAAGCGACCACTGTCTGAGAGCTGGGACTACTGTGGCTATGGCCTACAGCAGCCTGCCCCCTCAGGTGACTGTCCCTGGCCAGCAGGGCAGGCTCTGGCAGTGTTTCTAAAGCTGGCAACCCTCCCTGGCTGCAGTGTGGGCCTCTGAGAATTGGAGAAGTGGAGGAAGCAGGACCCTGTGGCTCCACCAGGACCGCATGGGAGGGGAACAAGAAGCTGCCCTACATCAAACAGACTGGCAAACCCAACATTACATGGATGGGAACACACTCCACCAAAGGGCAAAAATCCTTGAGAGGAACTGATAAGATGAGGAACCAGATCCATCCTTTGCATAAGGGGAGGGAAGAAGAAAGTTGGTGACCCTATAAATCCACAATCCCAAGGCTCACTGTGGTGGTTTGATTCAGGTGTCCCCCATAAACTTAGGTGTTCTGAATGCTAGGTTCCCAACTGATGGAGATTTGGGAATTAACACCTGCTGGAGGGAGTGTATTGTTGGGGGTGGGCTTTTGGGTGTTATACTCAGTTTCCCCATGCCAATGTTAGGCACACTCTCTTGTTCCTGTTGTCTACCTTATGTGGGCCAAGGGGTGATGTCCACCTTCTGCTCATGCCATCATTTTCCCCTGTCATTGTGGAGCTTCCCCTCGAGCCTGTAAGCCAAAATAAACCTTTTTTTTTCCCACAAGCTGCTCTTGGTTGGGTGATTTCTACCAGCAATGTGAACCTGATTGCAACACCCACTCAAACAGATTCCCAGCTCTGGGACCCCTTCCACCTAGTGGGAGCTTTTATTATAATAAATTAATTATCTTCACTGCCTCTCCAACTTTCTGTCCTGGGGCACCCCATTCTTTGTCCCCCTTAAGAAATGAACCCAAAACATGTAGATGGCAACAGAGGATCCTCACCTCACCCTGATAGTGACATAGATATTGTTTTTTTAAATGTATATTTTTAACCTTTTTTTTGTTTGTTTATGTTTTTCAAGGTAGGGTCTCGCTCTAGCTCAAGCTGACCTAGAATTCACTATGTAGTTTCATGGTGGCCTCAAACTTGTAGCCATCCTCCTACCTCTGCTTCCCGAGTACTGGGATTAAAGGTGTGCGCCACCACAGCTGGCTATTTTTAACTTTTTTTGTTTGTTTTTCAAGGTTGGGTCTCACTCTAGATCACCTGGAATTCACTATGTAGTCTCAGGGTGGCTGTGAACTCACAGCAATCCTCCTACCTCTGCCTCCAGAGTGCTGGGATTAAAGGTGTGTGCCACCATTCCCAGCTTATTTTTAATTTTTTAAATTTTATTTTATTTATTTGAGAGAGAGAAAAAGGGCAGAAAAAGAGAATGGACACGTCAGGGCCTTCAGCCACTGTTAAGGAACTCCAGACACATGTGTCACCTTGTGCATCTGGCTTATATGCGTCCTAGGGAATCAAACCTGGGTCCTTTGGCTTTGCAGGCCAACGCCTTAACCACTAAGCCATTTCTCCAGCCCAGAAAATAGATATTGTTAATCTTTCAGATTGCTCTACTTTACCTGTGCTTGTTTTTCTATGTGTGTTTGAGTATTTTTTTAATTTTATTTTTATTGATTTATTAGAGACAGAAAAGGAGAGAGAGAGAATGACACAGCAGGGCCTCTAGCCACTGCAAACGAACTCCAGATGCATGTGCTACCATGTGCATCTGGTTTACGTGGGACATGGGAAATAGAACCTGGGTCCTTAGGCTTCATAGGCATATGCCTTAACCACTAAGCCATCTCTCCAGCCTGAGTATGTTTATTTTATCACACATATAGGTTTATGTATCCTCTACTACATCCAAGATAGAGAAATTCTGTTTGTGCCAAGATCCCTTGGTGTCCCATTATAAACACACTTCCTTCTTTCCCTCCATCTCTGCCTAATCCCTGGCACACACATGTGTTTTCCATTTCCAAACATTGTTCATTTCAAAAATGCTTATAACCCAGGGTGGTGGTACATGCCTTTAATTCTAGCACTTGGGAGGCTGAGGTAGGAGGATCACCACGACCTCAAGGCTAGCATGGAGCTACAGAGTGAATTCCAGATACTGCTTCAAAAAAGACCAAAAATAGGGCTATCGAGATGGCCCTATAGTGGTTAAGGCGCTTGCCTGAAAAGCCTAAGGAGCCAGGTTTAAGTCCCAGTACCCATGTAAAAGCCAGATGCACAAAATGGTGCATGCATTTGGAGTTCATTTACATCCATTCTCCATTCTTTCTCCCCCCCCCCCCCTCTCTCTCCTTGCAAATAATTTTTTAAAGGCCAAAAATATAAAAAATAAGAAAAATGCTTATAAATGTAATCCCTCCATGTGTAGCATTTTTTCTCACCAAGTATAATTCCTGAATATTCACCCAATCCTACATAGCTCAGATTTTATTCCCTTTTCATTGTTAGGTAGCATTCCATGGAATGGACATAGTGTGTTTCTTCTTAGTAAACTAATCAAACACACAGTGTATCAGTTCTACATCATGTACCGAACAGAAACAAGGGAGGAAAGATACGTTTTGCCTCACAGTTAAAGAGTTTTTAGTCTACACTTGTTTGGCTATATGGGCATGGGCAGGACTTGCCAATGGCAACATAAAGTGGAAGAGTAGAATGCAGACAGAGACAGCATGCAGGTGCTGAGGAGATGGCACAGCAGTTAGAGATGCTTGCAAAGCCTACCAGCCAGTTCAATTCCCCAGTATCCACAAGAAACTGGGTGCCCGAGGTGACTCAAATGTCTGGAGTTCATTTGCAATGGCACAAGGCCCTCATGTACCCATTCTTTCCTCTCTCTGTTTGCAAATAAATAATTTTACAAAAAAAAAAAAAAGCCAGGTGTGGTGGTGCACACCTTTAATCCTAGCACTTGGGAGCAGAGGTAAGAGGATCCCTATGAGTTCGAGGCCACCCTGAGACTACATAGTGAATTCCAGGTCAGCATGGGCTAAAGTGAGAACCAACCTTGAAAACATAAAAATATAAATGAAAAAAAGAGGGAACTGGAGAAATGGCTTAGCAGTTAAGGCACTTGCCTGTGAAGCCTAAGGACCCAGGTTTGATTCCCCAGTACCCATGTAAGCCAGATGCCCAAGATGGCACATGCTTCTAGAGTTCATTTGCAGTGGCTGGAGGCCCTGTGTGCCCATTCTCTTTCTATCTGCTTCTTGGAAGTAGACTGAAGAGATGGCTTACTGGTTAAGGTGCTTGCCCATAAAGCCAAAGGACAAAAGTTTGATTCCCAGTACCCATGTAAAGTCAGATGCACAAGGTGGCACCTGTGTCTGAAGTTCATTTGCAGTGGCTGGAGATCCTGGTGCACCCATTCATTCTCTCTCTCTCTCCCCCTGCATCTTTCTCTCTCTCACACAAATAAATAAAAATAAAATATTAAAAATAGGGCTGGAGGGATGGCTTAACAGTTAAGGTGTTTGTCTGCAAAGCCAAAGGACCCAGGTTCAATTCCCCAGAACCCACGTTAGCCAGCTGCACAAGGGTGCACACGCGTCTGGAGTTTGCTGTGGCTGGAGGCCCTGGCGTGCCCATTCATTCTCTCTCTCTGTCTCTATCTCTCTCTCCCTCTCCCTTTCCCTCTTTCTCTGTCATAGTAAGTAAATAAATAATGAAATATTTATTAGAAATATTAAAAATAAAAATAAAGAAGCCAAGTATGGTGGGGCACTCTATTAGTCCCAGCACTCGGGAAGCAGAGGTGGGAGGATCACTGTGAGTTTGAGAGTTAGTTTTAGGTCATCCTGGGCTGGAGTGAGATGTTACCTTGAATAAAACAAGAAGAAAAAAGAAAGAAAGAGAGAGAGAGAGAGAGAGAGAGAGAGAGAGAGAGCAAGCAAGCAGGGACCAGAGTAACCTTCAAAGGTCCACCCCTAGTGTTCTACTTCCATCAGCAAGCCCTGACCTCCTAAAAGTTCTACATCCTCCCTAAATAGTGTAGCCAGCTAGGGTGCAAGCATGTAAAATATGACCTATGGGAAACATTTCATATTTAAACCATGACAGACAAAAATTTATATACTTTACATTAAAGGTTATAAAGTAATAGTTTCTTGGCATTGAACCTTGAGCTTCACAGAAGAACCTGGGAAATGAGAAACTTTGGCACCAAGCCTGAACATCCTCCTTTGCTGAAAAGGGGGCAGCCAGCTGGGAGATCCCTGCTGCTTGGACTGTGTATGGGGGCCTCAGAATGGCTGTAGGAATGGTAGACCAGGCTGAGGGCCGTCTCCATCTGTCTGGGACTGAGGATATATATCCATATTTTTTTAAGTAACCTAAGCTGATATGGAACTCATTCTATAGCCCTGGCTAGCCTCAAAGCCACCATGCCTGACACTGGGAATGGAACTTTTCTGATGTTCAGCCCGTGGTGGAGACAGACTAGGGTTCATGGCTTCTCACAGTAAGGAAGCAAAGAGACCCTTCTTGGAGAAGATCACCACCACTTGGAGTGTCACTCTTCCCAGCACCACTTCAACAGTATAAAAACCAAACCATCATGGAAGTTGTTAATAAAAAAAATTTTGAAAAGAAAAAAAAAAAAAACAGCCAACCAAAGGCTTTTCAACCCTCCACATGCCTCACATGGAGACTTCAGACCTGAAGCTCTATGATGAATCAAAAGCAGCTATGGGACCATCCCCCGGGAGCAGAAGTTCACCGTGCTTAGTGGCCCAGGGCATGAGGGAGAAGGACAAAGCTGAGAAAGAGAGATGAGACTGGTTCCCTCCATTCCTTCTTCCCTGGAGCAGCCAGAATCACCCCAGATTCTGTTTCAGCAAGATCTTGGCCAAGCATTATCTGGCCCCCAAGATGGCTTTCAGTTCTCCAGATCCAAAGCAGAACCAGTCTAGACCTAGAAGGTATTACCCATGGCCTCTATTTTTTTTTTTTTTTTGAGATGGGATCTCTGGTAACCCAGACCAGCTGAGGATGACCTTGAACTTCTGATCCTGCCTCCACCTTCCAAGTGCTGAGATTACAGATATATACCACCATACCAACAAATGCAAAGCTACATTCTGGACACCACAAACTCAGTGATTTTTCTAACCTATCCCCACTGTGTACTCACTCAGCAGATGTCCAGTGAAGCCACTGGGTTTGTTGTCCCAGTGGTGTGTTTTGTTTTTATTTGCAATTCTTTTTTTTCCTGATTTTTTTAAAATTATTTATTTATTAGAGACAGAGAGAAAGAGTGAGAATGGACACTCCAGGCCTCTAGCCACTGCAAACGAACTCCAGATGCATGTGCATTTGGCTTACATGGGACCTGGAGAATCAAGCCTAGGTCCTTAGGTTTCACAGGCATGTGCCTTAACCACTAAGACATCGCTCCAGCCCTTTATTTGCAATTCTTGTTAGAATCAGAGTATCTCTATTGTTTGAACTCTGATTGCCATCTTATAATGTGTAAGTTACTATTTCCCAGAAATGGTCCAGGTCACCTATCTCCATTGCAAATAAATTGTCATGTCCCTGAAATGGCCTAAATAGCCTGTCTAATTATTTCCCTAAAATATCCCACCCTCACCAGGCAAGACTGAAGCCCTACAGTGGAGGAATTCCAATGACCCACTGTCCCAACACAAACTTCTAGTTTGTAAGGGAAGTTGCTTCTGACCTGCCTGGCCAGAGCCCTTTTCAGGCTTCCCCAAATACAGCCTGTCTCAGCTGGTGAAAGTCTTCCCTCTCACTTTCATCTTCTGCTTTTTTTCTATCAGGTATGCCCCTCTTACCCTAAACTGGGGCAACCAGGAAAGAGAGGCATGTTGCCACTCACATATGTTCTGAGCTCTGCAGGCTTTTCTGATTGAAGCAGAGTTGGCAGAGGTTGCCACAAGTTACAAGACCAGGTAAGGGTAGCAGAAGAAAGGATACCCTTTATCCTGCGGGAAAGAAGTTGGGGGAGGAGGCAGGATTTGAGGATGGTTTAGAGACTAAGTGGCAATTATTATAATCTCAAACCGAGAGATGATTCAGACCCTTAACAAGCTTGGACTCCAGAGGGGTGGGCTGATGCAGGCCTGGAATCCCAGCACTGAAAAGAACTGAGCTGGGCGGAACACTACATAGTGAATTCCAGGTCAGCCTTGGCTAGAGCAAGACCCTACCTTGAAAAATGAAAAAAACAAACAAACAACAACAACAAAAAAACCTGATGGAGGAGCATCAAGAGTTTAAGACCAGCCTGGGCTACACAAACTGCCTCAAAAACACATAAGGAAGAAAAAAAAAGGACTCTGATAAGACTGCAAATGGCTACATGTTGGGCTATGGGACTTGGAAAGTGGGAAAGGACATGCATTCCCCACAGTCATTCAGATCTTGAGATCTCCTGTACCCCTGTGCACCCGTAAGCTCCCCTTGAAGGAAAGTCAAAGCCAGTACCCACCCAGGGTTCCAGCCAACTCTGGATCAGGAAAAAGCCACTTCCCCAGAGTCCTAAGATCTTAGAGGTGGATGTGGGAGGCAGACATGTGTTGCAGCTGTTTCTAATCTGAAGGCAATCCACTGAAAGTCTAGTTAGTTTCCTCTTTCCTACCTTTTCTTCCCACTCCCTGGGTGGTCCAGGACATGCACTTTAAGAAAAACCCTGAGCTGGTGTAGTGGCACACACCTTTAATCCCAGTACTCAGGTTAGCTTGGAGCTACAGAGTGAGTTCTAGATCCACCTGGGCTAAAGTGAGACCCTACCTCAAAAAAGAGTGAGAGAATGAACCTGAGGCCTGAAAATGTAGCTCAGTTTATAGAATGTGTGCCTAGCATGCAAGAAGCCCTAGATTTAGTCCTCAGAGCCAAATAAACCAGGCATGATGGTAATGTACCCCTAATGCTGGCATTTGGGAGGTGGAGGTAAGAAGATCAGGAATTCAAGATCATCTTTGGCTACATAACAAAGTTTGAGGTCAGCCTGGGGCACATGTGACCACGTCTCAAAAATAATAAGTAAATAAATAAATAAATATTTAGAGGGCTGGAGAGATGGCTTAATGGTTAAGGTGCTTGCCTGCAAAACTGAAGGATCCTGGTTTGATTCTCCAGGACCCATGTAAGCCAGATGCCCAAGGGGACGCATGCATCTGGAACTCATTTGCAGTGGCTGGAGGCCCTGGTGCACCTTTCTCTTTCTCTCTCACTCTCCACCTCTTTCTCTCTCAAATAAATAAATAAAATATAAAAAATAAATAAATACTTAGAGAGAGGGAGATCCTGGGGAAGAGCTAGAATTCAATGTTGTCCTCTTAACATTGGCTTTTTATGAACTTCATTGGTTTATGCACAGGTAGTCTGGCTTAGGCTCTTATCCCCTGCTACTGTATTGCACCCAAACCTCTGAGGCGGTTGCCCATCTAAGGCCAGCCCTATTTGCTAAGGTAGCTCTGTGCCTCTGAAGATGGAGTGGGGCAGGGGCCACCATCAGAGGAGCTTGCTGGTCCTGATGGTCCCACATGGCCAGGCATGTGCGGTTCAGTGGCCTGCTGAAGACCAAGTGAAAGGGACAGCAGTGCCTTTCCTGAGACAAGTGGGAAGAAGGTATCAGCCACGGCTGACTGAGCGGTGACCCAAGCCCCAACACAGAGCCAATTAGCAGTCACCACTATGGTAGTGGGCTTGCCACAGCTTTCACAGGAGGCCCTGTGTGCAGCCAGTGTGTCAGAGTGAGTTAGCACCAGGAGGCTGAGTGGCTGGAGTCCAGCTGCCTGGATGAGGGACTGTGGATTACAGTGCTTCCTTCAGCTGGGCTCTGGGGGGGACCAAGCTGGGGAGACCTTTAAACAGGTATGTTTCTACTCACAATTACACAAGTGGACATGTGCCAGATAGCTTGTCATGTAGGGCTTGGGTGTCTGTGCATGCCTGCTGCGTGCACCTGGAACTCTGAGACCAAGCAAGCCCCTGTCCTTGCCCTTGTAGAGTCCACAGTGCAGTGGGACACAGAGGAAGTGGACACACACCTACTGTGGCATCTGGTGATAGGTTCTATGGGGAAAGGCAAAGTGGGTGGGATGCAAACTGCTCTTTAGCTGGTGTATCAGAGCAGAGATGTGGGCAGGAAAGAAGTGGGCAAGTTGGGGATCTGGAAGTGGAGGACAGTATACCAAGTCAGAGAGCAATGCCAGAGTGGGAGGATGGGACAGGAGGGAAATGAGAGGTCATATATGGGGTGGCATCTGACAGTCAGGAAAAGGGAAGAAGCCTCAGGAAGAACCTACTTACCCAGCTTTACTTTGATGGCCAGCGTTGACCCCTCCCTGAGCCTACTCCCATGGCCTGGCACACATGGCCTTTCTCTCTCTAAATATAAACGGTACCTGGGACTGATCCCATTAGGTATGATATACAGCTCCAAGTGTACCCACTTGATGACTGGCTCGAGAAGGTGCCTAGGAAAGCCAGGCAGAGTCCTTATAGCCTGGCACAACTCTGGGACCAGAGCTGGAAGCTGACCTTAAAGTTGGGTCCTCATGGCCAGAGGTAAAGCTACCAGTGGTTGCCCTGACTCACAGGACAGATGGTGGGTGGTGGCTCACAGCTCTGAAGGGACAATGTAGAATGCAGGCTAGGCTTTCTCAGTCCAGAATTTCCCAGGGCCCAGAGGCCTGGCATACTGCCCAGTCTCAGGCACAGGCAACAAGGAGGTATGGGCCTTGGAAAAGTTGGGAGACCTTGTTTGCCATCTCTTGCATATGGGAGGGCAGGCTCCAGACCCTGGCAAAACTGCGCAAAGCTTATGACTTTGACCCCTATCTCTGAAGTCCCTCGGCCCATGAGAGAGAGAGTTGGCCCACCTTAGGTGGCCTCAAAGAAGGGCGGATGGTACAAAAAAGGGAGACGTCACGAAGGGAAAATGTCACCACACCAAACAGCCCATCTTCCTCCAACTTCGGAAGGTTGATGTGCATGTCCAAGCAACATCAGGTCTGTCTGGGTTCTATGTCTGTAGGTCTGCCTGTATGTGTGTGTGTGGGGGTTTAGATTCCAAGTCAATCTGGGACCATCTCAACAGCCTCCATGTCTGAGTGCCTCCCATAGACCTTTGTGTCTTCGTTCCCCGTTGCATCCCACTTGACCCTGCCCTGCTTGCTGGGTGTGTACCTTTCTGGGAGACCACATGGATCAGTGTGTTTCTCGAGGTTTGTCACCTGTCAGCTTCTGACGTCTATAACTCTCCTCCCTAGCTGACCTAGAGGCTCTCAGGAGAGAAGCTGCCGGTTCCACTCTCATCAGGGCTGTCCATGGCCACAGCAAGGAGACGAAAGTGGCTCTCTTGAGATTCCATTCTGTGCTGTTGGTTGGCAGCTTTGCACTTATCTTCACACACACACACACACACACACACACGCGTGTGTGTGTGTGCGCGCGCGCGCACCAGGCTTCTTACTCCTTGTTAATATCTCTGGCTTTATCTTCAGAGTCACATGCTCCTTGGTACAAGGAGGGTGGTGGTTTTAACAGAGGTTTGAATAAGAGAACTGAAACCACACATTTTTTGGGAAATGGGGAGTTTATTAATGGCTTGAGGAGTCTTTAGACAAAGGGACAAACAGCAAGAAGGCAGAGCTATAGCCCTTCTAGCCCAGCATGCAGTTGATCACCAGGGGGAGGGGAGCC